>NC_137122.1:55721976-56374476 GCF_949319135.1 Squalius cephalus | reverse complement strand
TGTGAAGTGTGTTTGTAGAGTTTGAGCTTGAAATTGCTGTTTAAAAGACTCTTGAGTAATGTTATTTCTTTTTATTTCTGGCCAATGAGAGCTGGAGAATGTAAAACAATCAATGTAAAATACATAAAAATATAGTTTTTCACCAAAGAATGATCATGATTTAACCATTGTATGCATGCACCACATGTCTATGCACCAATGTATCAATACATGGCAGTAAACAACATTTACCTACAAATACTGGTACTAAAACACTTCAATAAATGAAAATACATGATAGAATGTTTGAGCACAGTTTTGAATCAGTTCATTGAAATGGACAGTTTGAACTGGTTCATGGAAATGAAATGAATTGAAATAAGCTCTAATGTCCTTTTGCCAGAGACGCCATCGACCTTGTAAAGCCTGAAAAAGTTAGAAAAATCTTTCAAACATTTAGGAAAGACCATTTTTTACGTGTGTTTTGGAGGTGAGGATTTTACGGCGATTTGCAACAAAGGTGCTCTCAATGTTAGCAGGCTAAATTTACCATCACCTATTGCATCTTTAAGTATCATATTTGATATCAGACATTTATGACTCGTAAGAAATAGTTTGAATATAGAGCTCACACTCGAGGAGGAGAAAACACCTCAATTTTATTCTGAGGCCCAAACTGTCACAGACACTCATTCTCAGAGGCTGTTTACGCGACACCGGAGAAAACGTAAAACTTTTTATGCTTTTGGCCGTTCGTTTACACGACAACAGTTTTGGATGCCTGAAAACGCACAATTTTGAGAATGGTTTCAAAGTGCATGTTTTTGAAAGCAGTCTGCGTGTAAACAACAAAAATGCGAATCTCTGAAGACGATGACGTCATGCACATGCGTGTTACGTGTTCAGTCTATAGTGTTTCGTCGCCATCTAATGCCCTGGCAGCAGAATACAGCGTTCTTAGTCGTTTTTGCGGATCCGTGTGAATGGGGATTGTTTTGACAATGGTGTCGTCTGTACGCAGAAAACTCAAAGGAAAATCTTCTCCAGGAAAAATTGTCGTTTATTACACGGCTCTGTGGAATACTTGATTCTGATTGGTCAATAGCGCCATCCAGCGGTGTGTTATTCCCAGATAACAACTGCTCAAAACAGATAACGCAGGTTCATCCAGGTCACTGAAGTCAGCGGCGCTATACGCCTGCTAGGGACGTTTTTTCTTCGTGGAAGTTTTGTGCTTGGTGAACTAATAAAATATTAAAA
This sequence comes from Squalius cephalus, assembly GCF_949319135.1. Taxonomy (NCBI): domain Eukaryota; kingdom Metazoa; phylum Chordata; class Actinopteri; order Cypriniformes; family Leuciscidae; genus Squalius; species Squalius cephalus. Next base: position 56,373,237 of record NC_137122.1, on the reverse strand, counting down.
CTCAGTCGAATCAATATTTTATGTACAGTTCTTTAATTATGCCATCCAGTATCATGGACTCGCTCTCTCTTGCTTCATACAAACGCAGATGCTGCCATTTTGTGACTATTGTTTTGTACACTGTTTTATGAGATACAAACAGGTACGATTATAAAACAGTTTAATCTGAAATCAATATATCTTATCCCCATTATTATTTATGTGGTGAAATGCTGTGTAATAAGTTACTTTATACCGTATCTCATCTAGTTTGAACTTGCCGCGCTGCACCTGCTCTCTCTCCGCGGAAGCTTTGCGTTTAAAGACGTAATAAAATATTTCAACTCAGATCAATATTTCGTGTCTAATTATTTACTTATGTGGCAAGTAGCGTGTAATAAGCGGGATAATGCGCATCCAGCCGGTGGTTCTCTCATAATAACCCTCATCAAGACTCATCATCCTGTCGGGGGTTATATTGAGAGATCCACCGGCTGGATGCACATTATCCCTTGCGTAAACGTACCCTCAATTTCATTATCATGGACTTTTAGTTTCATTAGTTTCCCTTTGTTTTATTTTCCCGCCACTCGTTTGTCTCCTAGGTTACTGTCATTATGAGTTTTGTGTTTCAGCTGTGTTTGATTATCTCATTTGTGTTTGCTTTATAAGCTATACCCTCACACTCACTCTTTGTCCGGTCACCGTTAATGTTAAGTTGTGTTAGCTCGCCTGCCTTTTGGATTGTTTGCTCGTATGGATTATTAAAGCCTTTTTGAACCCTGGTCTTCATCTTCATGTGCTTCCTACAACCTAAACGTGACACAAACTAAGAAAAAAACATGACATTTTGTGCAGTTGCTTATTTAAAAAGTAATATGATGAAATTCTGATAGCTTGATCAGATATAGTATAGACTTAAATAAAATGTGCATACATCTCAGTTGTCTCTCCATATCTCCCAATAATGTCTTAATGATAATATTTAAATCCTTAATTTTATGATAAAATCTCTGTAGTTTTAAAACCCGATGCTTAATACTCACATTTTAACATGATTTTTGTAAGAAATTATAAATTATTACTAGCAATATAATAGTTATTCCTACATTTACTATATACAAATCATTAAAGATTTCACAGCAAAAATACATGTGAGCACCAGAGAGGGACGTTTTTAAAAATGTACTAAAATGAATTTTACTTGCTAAAATATAATTGTATCAAAAATTATACAGTAGGTTAAAATATTTGTAACATTCTCAACAAGAAAGGATGCCAAAACTAGTCTAATGACGATCTCTTTAGGAAACTTAGTGGTAAAATAAAAAGACAATTGAAATCATTGTGATATTCAGAATTTGGTTGCAGTTTATTTTGCAGTCCTGTTCTGCATGTACGCACTTATTGTAATTATAATAACTGTGTAATAACTAGGTTACTAACCCCGAACCTACTCACCTTATATTAACCAGTACTTTCTTAGGTAAGTGCACGTACTGTAAAATAACAGTAATAATAATTTTCGCTTAATTTTATATCACAAACAATCAATATATGGCCCAACCCCATGGTCAGTCCAAATGTGACTGTCTTCTTGGTTCTCCATCGCTTTACCAAGTATTATATTTTTCATGTGACACTTTAATACATTTCATATATAATGGTTCAAAGAGACTGTGACATAAGATAAAATAAGAAACAGTGTTTCTATGCCTGCGGTTCCGGACTTGTCGGGTCAAATATAAGTAGTTTCATGTTTCAAAGCTCGATAAACAAGGCCAGACCAGGCATGTGTTGAGCTGATGAAATTCTTCAAAAGATCCTATCCCTGCTCAACATCTTTTACATTTGCTGTCTCCAGCGCTGACTGTGGATGTAGCAGAAAGACAGCTTCAGCTGAAATGACACATCTGACCCAAGCGGATAACTGTGATGTGTCAGCCACTCGCATCTGCATTTTATTACGCAGGATAAGTTGACGATGATAGAACAGTTGTGAAGTGTTTCCGCTGCAGCAGAGGCCAATTCAGTTCAATAGCTCACTTATTCTGAATGTTAATTTATATACTAGGTCAAGAGCACTAGTGGCCTTATAGCAGCCTTGGTAGCAGACATGTATTTCCCTTTCATCTTTTTTCTAAAGGGCCTTTCAAAAATGTTCAATAGCCCAGCCAACCAGCTCAAAAGTGAATCACATAATAAACTCTGTGCTGGGGCTGTGCCGGAAAACTTGACAACCGTGCCAAAACTCTTTTTTTTTTTGTATGTGAAAGCTGTTTTATATGAATATTATGAAAGGAGTGAAGCACAAAGCTCTGTTTACAAAAGCAACAATAGGTTAGCAATTAAATGTTACATCGCAGCTATGGAAACATTTGGATTCATGACGAATGAGATAGTTGTGCGTGAGCCCATACATTTAAGCTTTGTCGGCTTTGTATTCGGTTTTGCGACCCGGTCACTCGATTATCAGCGAATTTAACAATATTCCATTAGTTATTCCACTGGACATGGAATCTCTTGTTTCTTTTCCCAAATCTTCACTCACGTCCCATTTTCACAGGGGTTTATAAACGTTTATAAATCATTAAGCCCCTCCCCTCAATCACAGATGAGCCAATGGCAGTTGAGTATCAGTTGGTCTTTATGCTACAAAAATGGTAAAACGATCTGCCGGGGGTACTTGTAACACTGATTCCAGGTATCCTGAGAGGATGGGCATGGGTGATAATATTTGTGCGAACGGACCAATTATCTGCACAATATGACTGAAGCCTGGTTTATTTATACTGTAAAATCAATGATGTGGGCGCAGTAGCCTGGTTCCCTAAGGATTCAACTCCAACCCCAATCAAATGAAGATGAAAACGTTCATTTTCTGGTTGTCATACTCTCATTAAGCTGCAATTAAAGTTAGTGAGTCCATGCTAACGTCCATCCTAAATAGCTAACTGTTCTCAGGTCATGTACAGTGTAGGTCAAAAACACATAAACGAAGGTCTACATTTCAGTGCCTCTCCATATTAAACTGGCTAAATGTAAATTAATTTAATCTTACCCTGCGGTACATGAACAGTGTTGATCCTGGATGTTGTTCATCTGCGATCGTGACGACCGTAACGTGAGGCTTTTCCTGCTTTGCATTGCGATCTGTAAACCCTCGCTTCCAAATTAATCTTGTTACCCAACATATTTATTTTAAAATCTTTTACATTCCCCTCCATAGCATATTTAAGTCCCACTTGAATGCTCCTTGATGAGAAGGTGGTCCTTCTGTCCAAAATGTATCAAAAACATCTTGGGACAAGGTTTTTACACTGACAGCTGTCATTGTAAGACAGTTAGCAACTCCGTTTGTTTGTCCGAGATAGCAACAGTAACTAAGGGGGGCGGGGCTTATCGAGCCATACCAAGTGGAAATATAACTTGAACCTTTCCTCGCTGTTCTTAGAACCGTTTGGAAAAAGTGGCTACAGTAAATGAACCTGGCCGTTCTGAGACTCCGTAACACTGTATCATGAACTACACGTATGTAAACGACATGTTTCACTCTTAAACCGGTTGCGTATATAATTACTAAAATCTCAGCCTCTGTGATTTGAAAATTGCCCTAATTCGCGATATTGCCCTACTGCACAAATCAGCAAACCATGCAATCCTCCATCAGAGCCATTTTACGATGACCTACAACTGCGGTTGCAGAGAAGCAGATCAAGCTGACGATTATTTGTCGTAATGAGAACACTGTGCACACGGCCGTTCTCACAGTCTGCTGCGGCCGCACATTCATCGTCTGCCTCATGGGCAGAAACACTCAAAGATGTCATGAGGATCGGTTTTGAGCTCAGCCCGCCGGCCACTGACCCATATGACTCATCCAAAAATGTTAACGCGAGTACTCTTTTTATTGGCACACAAAACCTTCTTCACCGATGACCTAGTTTCAGAAGCTCTGAAGGCATGCGGCCTAATTGGATTTGTATCATTCAGGAGCTTTTGGTCTGAAACCACAAATGTTAAGAAGGCTGGAGTATAATGCAGACTTGAAAGACCTTTTATTGACGTTTCTGAGCCTAAAATAGAAGAGTGGGGGGAAATAGTCTTTGCTGACTCGTTCTTTATGCAGGAGTAATGGGACTGTAGTCAGACTTTTACTCTGGGCTCCTTTTGTTATTTTCCTCAGGAAATCTAAAATTAATTGTGAAGTTCAAAATGTTTTTCTTTGAGATAAAATTAAGTTGACAATGTTTTCATATTTGGGTAATTCTCAGGAAACAGTGCCATTTGTGCCCCATTTGTGTCCAGTCGACTTACTAAGACAGAATTTGTAACACGAAGGTCGCATGTTCGATTCTCAATACCGACAGGAAACAACTGAGAAACCCCCAGTCGCTCCCCGGTGAATGGCTACCCACTGCTCCGGCTGTGTGTGTCCACATTTGCAGTGTGTGTGTGTGTGTGTGTGTGTGTGGGGGGGGGGGGGTGTTCACTACTCACTGCTCCTAATGTGTGTGCACTAACTTGCACTAAATGCAGAGGACAAATTCCAAGTTTGGGATGCCATACTTGGCCTTCACTTCTCTTCATTTCACTTCACTTACTGTGTGCATATACACTGTAATTGACTTTTACTGGAGATTCAAATACAATTAATTGGTAAAGCAAAAAAACAAACAGAAAAAAACATTTAAATAAAAAAATGTATCAGCGGGTTTGCATATCACCATTCATCACCTTTATGTTATTAATAGGTTAATTGATCTTAATACCAGTGTAGTTTTCTGAGAAAATGCTAATTTTTCATTCATCACTTTCTGTTAAACCCTGTTTTGCTATGACATTCCCAGCTTTAAAAAATAATTTTGGATCTATTCAACATAATTTTAAAGGGGGGGTGAAATGCTCATTTTCACTCAATCTCCTGTTAATCTTGAGTACCTATAGAGTAGTATTGCATCCTTCATATCTCCAAAACGTCTTTAGTTTTATTATATTTATAAGTGAAAGATTGGCTGTACCGAGTCTTTCCGGAAAAAACCGAGTGGCTGGGGGCGGGCCGTGTGGGCGGTGTGCTATAGCTGTGCTAACTGATCTAACAACAACACAGAGAGACATTTGAAGTAGTTTACTCACCGTGACTGCTCGATCCTTAAGCATTAGACGATCTGCAAATAAGTCGATCTGGGCTTTGTTTATAAAACAATCATCGTCGAAATGCAGGGAACAAAGAGTCGTGCACAACCTCCGTTGATGCTTCGAAAAAACAAACTCCATCCACTATTCCCTTAACGCTGGGTTCTTTGCGAATCTGTGCAGGGTTGTCTTGCCCTGCCAACCAAAAACCCACTTCTTTGGTGACATTGACTTCCCTAAAAGCCGAGCATAGCGCTTTGAGGTAACGTACTGCTTTCGCTCTCTTCTCTCTCTGGTCTGCGAGTGCGCGCGCGGCCGCGGAGAAGTGCCCTTAGGACCCATATAAGGAAATTCCGCTCTATCTTACGTAAGACAGAGCCATACTCGAAAAAAACTTTCCGAAACTTGTGACAAACCGGAAGGAGTATTTTTGGAACAAAAATACTCCTTCAAACGTACAACTTAACTTTTGAAACTTTGTCCATGTTTAGCATGGGAATCCAACTCTTTAACAGTGTAAAAAACTCAGTATGCATGAAACAGCAATTCACCCCCCCTTTAAGGAGAGACTTATCATGTTTAGATGACATTGAACACATATAAATTACATATATATTCTTCTTTATGGTTACAATTATATTTCCCTCAATAAGTACAATAGTTCAGAAATGTTATATCGCAGTGAAACACTGGCTTAGGAGACAAGTTTGACCAGGAAACCAGAAAACCAGGAGTTTTTTAAAAATGTTGTCTGTTCCCCACCAGCGTTTTTGGTCATTTTCACAATAGTTTCATGCCCCCCAGAATATTTTGTTGTATGAATATAACATGCAATATGTCAAAAGAAAGAACAGAGCCTCTGCTTTTACAAAACAACAACAAAAATGTTTTATTCTAGCTTCATGCATTCTTTTTTTAACAACACTTGAATATGGGTAAGGTTCACAAAAAAAAGCAGCAATATCAGTCATCAAGGGTCTTTCTGCATCTTCTTCACCTGTGTTTTGATCAGAAGATTCAGTACTCTTTCAGAAGATGTGTAATAGTGCCCCTTACCGAATAAGCCGTAAAAACTCGTCTTTGGCGGGCAAACGCTTTCTCATAAAACACAAGATAACTTGTCAATGGCGGAGAAAGAGTTAAGCTGGTCTTCAACGCAATGTATTTGGCCACTTTTATTGTTTTTACCCTTTAAAAGTGGCTGATCTTTTGAATCAAATAAGTTTGTTTCTTTTCAATAAATCATGTCCTCTCTGTGGATTTAAAAGTAGATCCTTCTAAGACAGTGATTCTCACCCAAGGGCCCCAAGATGATAATTAAGACAAGATGAGTATTAAAATGAGATATTTATTATTTTAATTCACCCTCTCAACAACTGTTTGTTAAGTTAAGTCGGATATATACAAAGTTCTGTCATGAAACTCTAGATGGCGCAAGCTGATAGGTCCTCAACTCAATCTGCTTGCAATCACATCATTAGGGCTCAGCTGATTGGTTCCTGCTGTGTCAATAGCCAATGAGATCGCTGAACATCCTTCAAATACTTGGTCAGCGTTTGCTGTAGCAGTTACAGTGCACTTTCAGAAACCCTCCACCTTCCCCAGCTCCACCTGTATAGATCTGCTACAGGTAATTCATGTATGCTGTATTGTACAGTGTATGTACTGGCAGTAGCAAGTCCCTTGTAGATCTATTTCACCAAGACCAAACATATCAACATTGTCATGTTCATTGAGAGTTGTAATGGCAGAAATTAAGTAGCCTATTTTTTAGAAATATATTATTTGTAGACCTGGAAAAGCTGTAACTTGTATTATCATAAACCAGAACATTCCTTGCATGCTATTTCATCTTCTTTATTAGGCATTGAGGATGATAACCAAGGAATTACAGTATTATTTTTAAACTTCAGATTTCTGGAAAAAAAAAAAATTGTAAATTGATGTCACGATGGAATAATTACGTCATGGAGAGGTCAAGCAATCCTGTTGATATTCGATTTGGCTCATTTGTGCCTCAAGAACAGATTGTCATACATTAAAATATGAACAATTGCCATTTTGCCATTCAGGAGCACTTTATAAGAAAATGCTCATGATTCATACGACCCTGTAGTGACTATACACAGATGAGCCAAAACATTATGAACATCTGCCTAATATGTTGTTGGTCCTCCACCGACCTGTCGAGGCATGGACTCTACAAGATCCCTGTAGGTGTCCTGTGGTTTCTGGCACCAAGACGTTAGCAGCAGATCCTTCAATTCCTGTAGGTTATGAGGTGGAGGCATAGTGGATCGAACTTGTTGGTACAGTAAATCTCACAGATGCCCAAATGGATTGAGATCTGGAGAATTTGGAGTCCAGGGCAACACCTTGAACTCTTCATCATGTTTCTCAAACCATTCCTGAACAATGTGTGGCAGGGTGCATTATCCTGCTGAAAGAGGCCACTTCCACCAGGGAACACCATTGTCATGAAGGGATGCACCTGGTCTGTAACAATGTTTAGATAGGTAGTACATGTCAAATTACTACCTAAACATGGCCAGACCCAGGGTTTGCAAGCGGATCATTGCCCGGGTCATCACATTCCCTCCACCGTCATGTCATCCCACAGTGTATCCTGGTGCCATCACTTTCCCCGGGTAAATGGTGCACACGTACACAGCCATTAGCGTGATGTAAAAGAAAACAGGACTCATCGGACCGTACAACTTTCTTCAGCTCCTCCAAGGTCCAGTTCCAACACTTGTGTGCACATTTCATTGGTGGACAACTTATTTCATTTGAAACCACAAAAAAATTTTTGGTAAATAAAGAGATTTCCACTGGACCAGCAACTACACAGTCACTGTCTGTTAAATAAAGCAACATGCAGCAAATCATCAATGTTTGTAGATCTTCTCCTGGACTGAAGCACAGGCTCTACTCTTCTGCACAACGGTGACCCAAAAAACAAGATTTTACAGTAAAAGCAACAGTGTTGCCAGTATAAACCTGTTTTATAACTTACAGTTTATTACTGTTAAAATACATTTTGTGGGTGTGTCTTTTTATCTTACACTGTTAACCCTTTCAACCCCACAGGGAAATCCACACTACAAAGAGTAAAAAGTAACACTGACGCAGTGTTGCAGTGAGATAATTAAGTGATTGTTGAGCATTAGTGATGAACACCTGCTGTTAGAACAGAAAATAGAGAAACACAAGAACTACAACTGACTTCCAGCCATTACACATTATTACACTTAGTATTAACCAGTATGACTTTATTTCTGTCATACATCTACAGAAGTTGTTATTGAGATGTTTAATTGAAAATGTTTGGTTTGAAGTTACCATTATAGAGATCAGTGTTTGCTTTAGTTGGGAATGGGATGCTGATGCTAAAATATTATTTTTTCTTTTGCTGCTTGAGCTGTTTTTGTGCAAGTCACACTTGTGCACACACACAGTTTATGAATGATTGCAGTTATGTTGATTATGGTGATAAAATCATCATATTGCCTGTTCATTCACAAAGGAATTCATTCCTACTCATTCAGAGTTTAATCCTCAATCAAAAGTGTTACATTAGCACCACTGTGAAACCACAGCAATAAATTACAATTACTTATTTTTTTAACACATCATGCATAAACCAAAAAATAACAGAGCTATGCTGTCTTTTAGAAACACAGAGATATCACAATTTAGCACATGAATCTCAACAATGGTGGCAATATTTTTTTATTATTCATGCAGCAGTGAATGCTGGGAGTTTTATACTATCCTGGAACCCAGCATGCATTGCGACATGAAACTTTTGATTGTCACCATTGTTGAGATTCATATACTGATTGTTGATGTCTGTGTGTGTCTGAGTCAAACAGGAGTTAACATGTTTTAATGCACTATATGATTACGTTATTGTTCAGAAGACCTGATTACAGAAATGTTGATTTCATGTTGTAGATTCACAATTAAATATGCTAAATATGAAATACCCATAAAATCAAAGAATATATACAGGAAAGATCTGAAAATCAGACATGTCCAGGATGATTGTTAAACAATCACAAAAGCCAAAAATAACTAATCATCTTCCTCTTGACTTTTTCTTGCCACAACAAATGTGCTTTATAAACTCACTGTTACAGCAGTCAGAGAGAGATGAATGGTAAGCAGTCAAGGGACAAGAGACCAACTAAAGCAAATACTGATCTCCATCATGGTGACAACAAACTTTATTATTAACTCAATCTCTGTAAATTCTCAACAAGAACTTTTGTACATGTATGAAAGAAATAATGTTAAACTGGTTTGTAAACTGGTTTCACTCTCAGTGTTGCTGGAAGTCAGTTGTAGTTTCTGTGTTTCTCTTTTTTCTGTTCTTGTTTCTCTGTCCTTCAGTGATTCTGCTTCAGGTGTTCATCACTGTCTCAATTCACTCACTTCTTTTCATTCAAGTGGACTATATTAGTGAACTAATGTAGGGAATAGTGATTGAGGATATAGGGTGTAATTGTGAAAACAGCCTCTGAGTGTCGATTTTGAGCGCTGTTAATTCACAGTATATTCCTGTAGGCTATTTTTGTTTTCTACGGTATATTACTGTTTTAATGGAAAATGGTATGATATTGTCAGAATTTGGCCTTTTTTTACAGCAAGGGTTAACAGTGTTGCTATAACAATTTGACCCGGCCTGTCAAAGTCACTCAGATCATTATCCCTGCCAATTTCTCCTGCTGCATCCAACATATTCATTACAAGAACTGATTGTTTGCATCCAACACATTGATTATGAGAACTGACTGTGTGCTTACCATCTAATCTACCCATACATCAATACAGTATGTGGCCTTGTTAAGAGATGTTCAATGACAGTCATAATGTGTTTTTTTTTTTTTTTTTGGTTCCTCAGTGTATTATTTGTTTGGCTGAATGTGCAATGTAGTTTTAGAGACTTAGATTTTGAATGTAAAACCTTTTTGGGAGAACTTGGATGTGATTCATTCTCAGTTCCTCCATATTAAGCACCATTTTGACAGTAATGTAAAATTCTGCCTTGAATTTCTTCTCTATGATTAGATGTGCCGGTGCAATCTTACTGCATTTCTCCCCATTCATCCTTCAGATGACATTTGAAGATGTGCACCATAGAGCATTGAGGCTGTCCAATGAGATTGTGCTGCACAACAAACTCCTAAGGGCCCTTTACACTCCTCGAACAGAACCTGTTATTGATCCGTTTCTGATTTCATGTAATTCACTGTGCAACACTTTGAAACACATACAGCAGATTTGAGAAGTCTGAGGTCATATTAAAAATCCTTGATGTAAATAAAGCTGGCAATGTTTAATGGTATGTTGTACAGAAAAATACAATAATTTTTATCAATGTCACGTTTTGTAATTTTAGAGGACTTTTAGTTTGTTCAGTATTTCCTGTATTCTCTATTTCCTATTTCGTTTGGTTGTCACAGTACATTGTTTGACTGATTAGTGCACGCCTGTTTTGTATTGAGTTCATTATCTTGTGTATTTAAGGCCTTCAGTTCATTCTGTTCATTGTCTTGTGTTGTTTGTTGCTACCACACTGTTTCATTCTTCATTTTCTTTCTAGTTTTGTATTAAGTTCCTTTGTTTGTTAGGTTTAAAATGATAAAACAATAGATATACTGTTTAAATGAAGATGTAATGTGGCACTTTGCATTTGCCAAATGTCAATGGATGATGTTAATAGTGAATGTGATTATTTACACGTGGTTAAAATTGAGATGTTTTTCCCTCTTTGAGTATGATCTCCATATTTCCCTGTATCATGAGCCAACAAAAAGCACATGGAAACTTTTAGATTATTTTTTTAAATATTCTGTCCAAAGGTTCAACAAACTGTTTAATTTCAACAATATTTTCATATTTTTAATAAAATAAAATAAATAAATAATGGTGAATTTTAGTGATGCCCTGTGCTTTCCTTATTGTAATGGAAACAGATAGTGGTCAAGACATACCAGATTGCTCAAACATTTCATGACCCAACAAGGATGACTAAACATTTTCAGTCGATGAAAACAAACATCAACAAATGGCAACACAGTAAACACATTGGTCTAACCACATCCAACAACCACTGGTGTTTATTGCCATTTTTGAATTAGCCTCTAGAAAAAGATGCATTTGCACGCTAGAAAGTTTGCTTGGTGACAATTAATTCATTCACAGACCTCATTAGAGACCTTTCAAAATATTATAATCTCCATTTATCTAAACATGGTCCTGGTTTGCCCAGGTATAAAGCACTTGCCTGTAGAGGCTGTGAGTTGTTGTGACATTCTTGTATTGTTTCATTAGTTTGTTGTGTACTACGATTAACTCAAGACTTGCATTCTTATGTACTTACTGACACAATATTTTGTGCTTGGAAATCACTTTGGTAAAGAATCACCATGGATCAGACCTAGGTCTTCAAACCTGCTACTGGAGACCCACTGTCCTGCAAAGTTTAGGAAAACGTGTCTAGTCGTCTAGTCGCCCAGGAAAAACTAACAATAAAAAAAGTGTCAAATTGACACTGATCATCATAACGGTGAACTAAACTATTATTTTCAATAAAAAATCAACATCTTAACCTCTGTTAATTCTCAATCAATTTGAATTGGTTAGTAATAAGTGAAGCTGTTTTTTTTGGAGTTATTTAAATCTCAGGTTTCACAGACAAGTCTTAAGACAATCCCAGACTAAAATGCATGTTTGAGCTGTTTTAACTGAAAGCAACTTGCACTGACATATCTTATATACAGGTATGTCACTGCCATTGTTTTGTCTCAAGATGCACATCAGTATAAATGTTTTAACTGAACTAAGGCCTAATACTGGTTTAGTGTAAGCCCTGTTTGTGAAACACGGATTCAGTGTTACTTTTAAAACCCTGCTCATGGTTCCCATATAAACACAGAGCAGTGTTAATTTAACACCGGGGATTTTTCTGTGTAGCAACCCACAAGCCTTTTCAGAAATACTCTGACCCAGTTGCCTTGCCTTAATAATTTGACCCTTGTCAAAGTCGCTCAGATATGTATGCGTGCCTGTTTCTCCTGCATCCAACACATTGATTATGAGAACTGATTGTTTGCTTACCATCTAATCTACCCATACCTTAATATGTGGCCTTGTTGGGAGACGATCAATGATATTTGCTTCAACTGTGACTTGTCATAATGTTTTTTGGCTCACAGTGTATAATTTGCAATGTAGTTTTAGAAAATTACATTTGTAATGTAAAACCTTCTTGGGAGAACTTGGATGTGATTTACATTCAGTTCCTCCATATTGAGCACCAAATTGAGAGTAATGTAAAATTCTGCCTTGAATTTAATCTCTATGATTAGATGTGCCCGTGCAATTTTACTGCATTTCTGCCCATTCGTCCTTCATATGATATTTGAAGACGTGCACCATAGAGCATTGAGGCTGTCGAATGAGATTGTGCTGCACAACAAACTCCTAAGGGCCCTTTACACTCCTCGAACAGAACCTGTTATTGATCAGTGTGCAACGCTGTGAAAGTGAATAGCACATAGCTGGCACATACTGGTATAAACATTAATACTGAAAGATATCTTACATTTAATATACATTTAATCACATGACTAAACATGCATTTTCGCAGTCAAGTACCTTTGTTTTCACAGTCCACACAACAATGCGAAAACAGCTTTTTCAAGTCCACTTAGGAGTGTCTTTAAAATGCTTTTTGTTGTTGTTGTTGTTGTTGTTGTTTGCAGGGAAAAAAGCGGCATCTAAACATGCGTCATCATTTTTAAATACTTCCGTTTTCACAGTCCACACTACAACACCAAAACACCGTTTTCAGATTCATATAAATGAGTTTGTCTTCAAAAAGCCCAGTTTTCACAGGACAAAACGGAAGACCGAACCGTATACAAAAAGATGCATTTTCCAGATAAGTGTAGACGTAGCCACAGTTACTTGATATTCTGGGAGAGTCTCACTTCATGAAAGTACCAAGTTTCTGAATTGGCAGATAGTGGTTTTGTTGTGGGGCTTGAATCGGTCTTTGAGGATCATCACTCCTCAGGTTGTCTGTAATGATGAAAGGCTTAGAGACAGCAGAACTGCTATTAGCACTGCAGATAGGGCAAGGTTTGAGTACATTGCCTTTAGATGTATGGATTAGTTCAGCTGAATGCTACAGGAATAGCATCCAACCCCTCGGATGGATTTTGCTCTCAACTCAAATGAGTGTACAACACTGACTGCACTGTAAATCTGCCCTGTTATCTCCTCCTTCTCCGCATGAATATCCATGAGATGGTATCACACTCCCCTTGGCGACAGAGATATAGGCTGCAATGTTGGTTTTGAATCTTGAAGTTTACAGCCTGCCCTTCACTCGCAGCTTTCTCCTTGCTGGATATTTCAGAGCATCCTTTGCCTATGGAGGCAAAACAGTCAATGTGCTGAATAATCTAGTAAATATTATATAGAAGAATATCATGAAGGGAATGCAAATTTAGTAGATTGTGTTTCAGTGATGGTTGAATCATCGTTTTCAGTGTTTATACACTGTACCTTTCAAAAAATGTGGCATTTTCAGGCTATAAAGCAAATGCTTGTGTAAGGAAATATAGTACAAATATATATGTACCCATAGTACAAACAAATGTCTACATGACCAGCCTGATCTTAATTGCGAAAATTAGTTTTTACATGCATATGATACACAGTTTCCACGTGCGTATGATACGCAATTTATTGCGTGTAATACCCACATACCCCACATCACCAATCCTACCCAAATGTATCATACGCATGTACCCTAATGCTACTCAAGGGGTTTACAGTCCGTATCATATGTACATTAAAAAAAAAGTCAGTGAGAATAAATGTAGGAAGGAGTTATTTTATCTGAGATTGATTGGGTATTCCCAAGTAGTTAGAGAGACGGATCTGAAGGTAGCTTGTTTCCGCCACAGAATAAAACATACATTTTAAAAAAAAAAAAAGGTAAATGTGAGTTTATATCTCGCAATTCTGACTTTATTTCTTGCGATTTCGAGTTTTCAACAAAAAATTCTGACATTTTTTCTCAGAATTCAGATTTTTTTCTTTTAGTTCCAAGTTATATCTCACAATTTTGAGTTTATATTTTACAATTCTGACTTTTTTTTTCTTATAATATTTTCTTTTTTTCTCACAATTGCGAGTGTCACAATGAGGTATAATCTAAATCGTTTGGCGCAGATACTATCACTGGAAAGTCTTTAATAAACAAATATAAACACAGGTTACCATTGATGGGTTACCATTACCTTATATTATACATTATGCATTATTCACATTAATTATGAACCCGTATACAGTAGTTATTAGTAGCAGGGGCGATTCCAGGATTTTATAAATGGGGGGGCACAGGGGGGACCAAGAACCAGTAAGGGGGGGCCCATGGGAAATCAGAAAATTCAACTGGATAAACTTCTAAAGTAGAACAGTCTTTTTATTTTTCAATAAATTATTATGCAGTCTTTACTTGCATACATCATTGTTTATTCTTTCAAGCAGATATATTTATTTGTATGAATTAAATTTTATTAAAGCTATTATTAAAGAGCAGTGAATGCTTTTCTCTTTTTATTTTGTTGTTTGAACAATATTAAGTGTACAGAAGGCATTAGGTTTATTACGCACTGTCACTTTAAGACCGAGTGTGCAGATCCAATTGCACTGCTAATGCACATCCGATATTCTCACAACTGTACGTTCTGTAAAGACATAACCGACTGTGTTTTACGTGAATACTCTCAAAAACGGACATTTAGACAACATGTTGTGTGTATTTGTCCATTCAGACGCGAAAGAGAGTTCAATTCAGTCCATTGCGCGCAGCGCGCAGGGCTGCACTCTTCGGGTCGCGCGTGTGTGTGTGTGTGTGTGTGTGTTCGCACAGAAAAACATACCGAAGCTCTCTTTCGCGTCGTCACTCTTATTCAGATCTGTCCATATGTCTGCCCTTCTCTTTCTCCCAGACGTTTACATTTTTGAACGATTTGTGAGACATGCAGCAAGCGCATTCCAACTCGTGTGCCGCTGGGTAGATCAGCACGTTACAATTCAAATGTTCGCATCTACCACAAACGCAAATCAGTTCTGACTGGATCTCTCGTCCCCTCCCTAACATTTTCGTCTATTTTTTATTCGTTGTTCATAATTCATAGTTGTCGTCATTTAAAACTGTTTTTTATATAGTTATCGAACGTGTTAGTCTGTGAAAAAATGTCGTTGACGAAAATAATGACGAACATTTTTCGTCAACGAAATTTACAATATATATACTGTAATTGAGTGTGTATACCATAAACAGTGACGTATCGAGGTGTCTCTCTCCTGACTCCTGTTTAAAAAAACGCAGACCAGAGATTCTGCTTTGCGAATCGCAAATCAAGCAGTGATTGACAGCGCTCTGATCCAATGGCGTTGGACATTGTCATGTTGACAGTAAATCTAGCCCAATGATGTTAGGGGGGCACCAGGGGGGGCCAATCATATTCCAGGGGGGGCCGGTGCCACCCCGTGCCCCCCTTCTAGACACGCCCCTGATTAGTAGTCCTCTGGGAGGTATGAAAAAAAAAGTAGTAGTTACTGATTATCTAATAGTGAACTACCACATTAAACTAGGCGTTATTACTTACTAATTCATTAATCAGAGTTTCTTGCTAGTTAATAGAAGTTACTAGTGTTAATAATGCATTTTTATTATTTTATTAGTAACTTTTTTTATTATGTTGCAAAAACAAGCTTCTTTAGAAAAGGGCCTGGTGATGTCTAAAAAAGGACATTTGTTTCACAAGTGGAGCAAGTTATTAGAGTTTGATGAAACATTACAAAGATTTGTTCTTGGAATAACATGCACTGATGAATAACACAATAACATCAGCAATAGGCATTGAGAAAACAAGATTTTATGTTGACTGCAACTATAATGGATTTTAAATATGTTCCGCATTGAACACATTTCCAAACCGACCGTGGCTTAGTTTACCTCTCACTCTTGACAAAAAGTACTGTTTTGACAGGAATAGTATTATCTAACTCAGGCCAACCGATTATGCCCTGTGCTTTCTTTGATTTGGGTTAGAGGTGAGTGCAATGATCCAGTTCCAGTGAATTTCCACATTTGGCCTCTATCTGTCTTAATGACTTTGTTTAGTTTCCTCTCTATGGTGACCCTGTGGGATATATATATATATAAGGCAAACATAAGTAACAACACAACGGTAAACACACAGAATAGAATCAAAGGGCCATTATGAGGAAAAAAATCAGGACATTTTTCTTTATTATTGTGATGTTTTATATCATTTCACTTGAAAAAAAAAACACACAAAAAAAACCAGAATGTTCAAGAAAACATTTTCCCTCCTCATGCCCAAAGTATAGGGCGAAAAACTGTCCGATTCTAGAGGACCACCATTTCTTATTCTAACCCATTAAATTAGTAGATGGGAACATGCAAACTATATTCATTTTTTGTTAATACAATGCTTTCAGCTGGAAAGATTAATTGGTTTTAAGGCCCATTAACACCACTAACGATAACTATAAAGATAAATAACAACAACTATATTAGCATCCACAGCCGTGGACGGTATCGTTCTGTTTATTCAGTTTTGTCATCTGTCGTTTTAAATGCTCGAGCTCTTTAAAGCAGGATGGATTCTGATGGGCTTTTATTGTTTTTAATCATTGATCAACGTTTCCTGTGCTGTTATCCATATAGTTGTGGTGTGAACTCTTCTATTCTTTTATATTCTGAACGATTTTTAGAACTATATCTATATTTAATGCAGTTAGGGGAGGCCAGGGGGTATTTAGGGCATGAAATACGATTTTTATGATCGATTTTTAATGCATATTTCAAAAGAACAGTTCTTATGGACACACTATTATAAATAAAAGCATGGCTCTTGGCTGTGAATTGTCTTCACTCACTGCCATCAAAGTTTAATAGTAAGAGTCAGAGTGTCCAATGAGAATACATAATACTATTAGCTAGTAAGATTTTATTACTCCCCATAAACCTCCATATAACATGCCCTCACTACCAAACACACACACCTCGAGATAAACTCACCTATACAGGGTGAGTAAATGGCATTATAACAAAACCATCCCTTGAAGGACTGAATGTGCACCATTGTCAACACAGCGTAGTCAACCATAATGACTCTGTGTTTGGGTTTGAGCGGCCATGTGGTCATGATGTGTTTGCTGGTTTAATGTGGCGTATTAATAGCCTACAATGCGAGCGATGACGTTAACCGCTAAACCGAGAGAGGGTCACACGACTAAGTTTAAGATCTGCATGAAAGCACTAAATGAACTGGATGAGATGAATGCATGTTGTAAGGTGTCGTGTGCCCTTGTCAGTTGAAGTGTATCAGATGTGTGCCGTTCACTATATGAGGGAAAGGTAAACCTGTTCACCAGACAGACGATGTTTGCTCGTCTTGATAAAATGAAGAGGAAATACGTGAAGCAAACAAAGACAAAGCTTTGTTCTGGAAGAATTAATATTTAATAATAGAGTGCCAAGATCTAGATCTCGGGTCTATTTCAGGCGGCCAGAATAATTTGTTCTCATGAATTGTTTGAGCAAACAGGACAACAGGGAAGATCTTTGAACAAAAGAATGTCATTCTTGGACAAGTAGATCTACTTTACCGTCACTTACACGACATATTAAGACTATCATCACTGTAAAACATTTTTTTTTTTGTATTGGTGTTACATGTTTGGTCGTCTTGAGCTCCTTAGTGTTTCCCCTGTGACCTAGCTTTGCTGTGTTGTGATTCATTATTCCCACCTGTTGTCTCGTTAATTATCCCATTAGTCCCAGTGTTTAAATACCATTAGTTTTCTTCTAGTGGCTGTTGGTCTATATGTTTATTAATGTTTGGTTACTTTCTACATGTTTCCTTCTACAAATTCCTTTCGTTGTGCGAGTGATTGCTACAATCGAGTACGTTACAGATAGACCAGCATACAAAGTTTTTGCTGTGTTTTTTCTTTCGGTTCAGTTAAAAGTAAACTTAAAGTATGTTTTTTTACACACACACACACACACACACACACACACACACACACACACACACACACACACACACAAAAAAAACATAATTTACAGACAAAGCATTGTGAAATCATCTACTTACGGTTTGTGATGCAGCTGCTGTCAGATTCAATACTGTTGGCTGCTTTATCTTTTAACAATAGTTTCTTTGCAAACTCTCCATTACTCTGCGCCTTGTTTACAAAAAAAAAAAAATGCTCTGAACAAACATATGATCCTGGACAACATTAAATGAAACCATCCACTTGTTTCTGACGCTGACATCCTTCTGAAGTCTGTACAGAGACGCAAACAAACTGTTTAAACTGGACGCATCAAAGCGAAAGTTCTTTCATTCTTCCATTTGTCCTGTTGTCGACAGACTCAAGCACATGAAGAATGTCTGAAACTGAACGTGCATCTGTAAACTTTATCCAGTGTAGACAGCGTCAGTGATTATAATGGGATTATAATGTTTTAATACAAATACCTGTCAAAATGTCAATTTTTTTAAAAAATCCATACAAATGTGATTTATCATGCCATAACCCCTTTAAAGCCACCAAGAAGAACTGATTAGCCTGTACTTAAATGTTCTTTCAATAGTTTTGCTATTTCAGAGATTTTTTTTCCAGTGTATTGTATGAAATATATTTACTATTTTTATAAAATGATTTATTAACAAAGTAGATACCTAAGAGCTAAGTCTTAGAGCACGCTGAATACTGTATATATTTAGGATTTTTAAGGAAAAAATTACACAACTAAATTATGGAGAAATGTTTAAGTTTCTGAACTGTTAATGCGCTGAAATCTTTGTAGAGATGGTCAGATTTTTTATTTTTTATATTTCCACTGAAGCACAAGATGCTCTTTGCATAATTTTCAAATCATGCTGGAGAACATAGATCTGAATGTCTATAAATGGGCAAATAAACCAGGCACAGCTGAAAGGTTTAAAATCATTTGTATGGAGTGTCCATTTTCCCTGAACAGAATGATACAGTGATATCCATCACAAAGGCTTACCTCAGCCCCCACAATCCATCGCACGGGTAATTGCCGAATTGCATTTGGGAGGTATTGTAGTGATACTTCTATAAATGGAAGGAAAGTGGACAAAACTGGATCAGAAAGCTCTGGAGAGACAGGCATTTTTTAATTGCACATTATTGTGACTGATTTAGAGGCCAGCATGTCCTCCACAGGCCACTAGTTTGGCACATAAAGCACAGGTACAATTCATCATTTTTGCAGCTGTAGAAGCTAGGATGGAAAAATCATCCTGCAAGTATTTATACTAGTAGAAGTTTTAGGCACATTTTGCTGGTCTTGGTTATTTACTGACTTCTATGTTTACTTACTGTGCCATTTGAACTGAATTTAATCATATTATTGATACTGTAGATTTAACTCGTGCTAATTCTCTTGTCTTGCCAAAATATCAAAATCTGCAAATCTGCTATTGGTGTTTCTTATGGTGTGTTCACACCAAATGCGAATTTCATTATTGGCGCGAGTAGATTACATACAAAGTCAATGCAAAGACGCGAATCGGCGCGAATTGTTGCCGGGCGGTGCGAATGACGCGAATTGAGCGACGCGTTTCCTGAATCGCGTCTTCCGCGCAAGTTGAAAAAATTGAACTCGAGCGGAAAATTCGCATGATGCTTAGTTGCGCAAGCCATTCAACGAAGAGCTAATTGAAACGTCACCGGTTTCGTCCGTTCCCTCAGGTTCCCTCACTGTTGTCGAAAATGGAGGAGATGCTAATTGTTGCTGTGTGTGCCTATCCAGAAATTTATGATACAAAATCATACGCCTACAGAGACCGTACGAAGAAAATTCACCAAGTTTAGTGCGTTTCTGGATGGTGCTGTGAGACACGTCGACATTTGGATGTCCTCCGTTTTTGGATCTTCCACAACAAATACAAAGCAGCAATACGTCTTATTCTAGACATGACGGAAACGTACGGCAGAAATAAAGTGTTGTTGTTGTTGTTGATACTCTTTTTGGCGGGATATTTATTCGCTAGTGACACGGACGCGCGAATGGATTAAAATGTGCAAGCGTCCAACTAGACGCGATAGACGCGAATTTGACGCTCTATTCGCATTTGGTGTGAACACACCATAAGAGCTTTGTAACAGGTTCTGTGTTGAGTGATTTTACAGGGTCGTGACACAATAATGCAATTATTGCGTCTAGAAGAACAGGGGAAATCACACTCTTGAGTGTGTCCTGACAATTATTTAGAGTGCACATGTAATATGTTCTACAGGGATTTATATCCTAAAGCTCCAAGCAAGATTTGATTCATGTGAACAATATCACTGAAAT
The DNA here is from genome assembly GCF_949319135.1 of Squalius cephalus. Taxonomy (NCBI): domain Eukaryota; kingdom Metazoa; phylum Chordata; class Actinopteri; order Cypriniformes; family Leuciscidae; genus Squalius; species Squalius cephalus. The sequence continues at coordinate 56,352,662 of NC_137122.1, read as the reverse complement.
ATATTCCAAGACAAGCCTATTATATGCCGAGCACACGCTCATTCTTGAAGTCTCCATTGATTTATAGAAAGGACTCATTTGTGGGCTTTTGTTTAATTTCTCCAGCTCAAATACTTCTAACCTCGCACATGTTCAACCAGTGCATCTTGCATTGTTCCCACTAAATGTGTTGTGAATTATAAAAGGCGAATCCTCTGAACTTCTCACGACGCTATTCATCTGGGCTCTTAAAGAGAGGACAGATGGAGTGTTTCCTCAGGAATAATCAGAGATGCAAGCAGTGGTTTTAATGATTACACAACCCCTAACACAGACGGTCAAAGACGGTTCACCGCCATCCTTAATGGGCATTTACACTGCAGTGGTGTTGACTTTAACCACCTTAGGCAATTGGGTAAACCGAGAACAATAGCCGTCAGTACAGCTTTCTATTTACACACCTTGGATTTCAGTGTAAATACAGGGAATTGAACCCCCTAAACTCCATAGTGGGTTAAATATCATCCAGACATCTAAGGTTTGTCTGTGTACACACGCAGTTCAAATGTCTGGGGTCAGTAAGCTTTATTTATTTTTATTTTTAAGAAAGAAAGGACATAAAATTGATCAAATGTCAGTAAAGATAGTGTTACAAAAATGTGTATTTTAGCAATAAATGCTGTTCTTTTGAAAGAATCCCAAAGAGCCCAATCTGTTTCACTGTTTCCACAAATACATTACGCAGCACAACTGTTTTCAAGACTGAAATGTTTCTTGAGCATCAGATCAGCATATTAGATTGATTTCTGAAGGATCATGTGACACTGAAGACTGGAGTAATGATGCTGAAAATTCAGCTTTTCCATCAGATAAATGACATTTCGCAATAATTAGAAAGCAGTTATTTTAAAAATTGAATAATATGTTACAATATTGCAGTTTTAACTGTGTTATTTATCAAATATATGCCTAAATAGTATGACATTGATAATTTCAGATTTTGAATTTTTCTTAAATGTTCATGCCTTCCTACTCTCGGCATTCAATATTTCACCACACCTAACACTGCAAGTGAAGCTGCTTTATATGTAGTGTGGGTTGTGTTGTTTTTTTTTGTTTTTTTTTTTACCTTGCATAGTTCTGCTTATGGTTTTAGAGGATGGGGGGATGATATAATGGTAGCTCACAAGATTTAATGGCTATATTTTCTAAAAAATGAAATGAATCTGATCTGCTTGAATTCACAAATATAAATGATACCTTGCATAGTTAACAGAAGTGATGAGAAACACCGTTGCTAACACATTATGGATGCACCTCTGAGCAACTAATCAAACACTATCTGCATTGCAGAGAGATTGCACCCGCTACTTCTTGGAACTGAATGACAGAGGCAGAGCAGAGCCTTACGGCAGACTAGGCCAATTAATTTTTCTCTGCTTTTAACTGCCAAGACATTTATATCCACTGTGTTATATGCAGTGCTGACAGAATATCATCCAGTTTATGATGATGGAACTTGACTTACGTGTACGTCACAGGTGGACTGCTAACAGAAGTCTTCACATCTGAACTAAATAGAAAAATGTGAGTTGCACATCTCCTCTGGACGGAATGAAAGCTATTGAAGATTATGAGTGAGAAGCCCATCAGCCAATTTTCAGATTTCTCCTGCTGACAGGAAAAAAACACAGATAAAATATTCTGAAGCCCTGGCTGAAGGAACATAATTGGCCATTTCATATGAATTCGTATGATCTGTAAGTGTAGACAAACTTTCACCATGAAAGTCCACCCCTAAACATAAACCTTGGGGTTTGCAGATCGCATAAAGCATACGCAATTGTAAGAGATTTACAAATATGTAAAATGTCATGAGACTATGTTGGTTGTTCTTGTTAAATAACATTTCACAGCGAATAATGCATCACAGATTTCTGTGCTGTTTTTCAAACCCATCTTTGACTAATTAGAGTGCATTTGGAGAGAATAAAATAAGTGGAGCTAATCAGCTGTTGTTGTGTAGCAGGCATTCAGAAATGTTTCCTCGCGAGCGGGAAGCATTGTAAACCTGCGTTCACCATGGCAACGCTGACTCTGCCGGCAGAAGCTCAGGTGTGTGTGACTGTGTGATACTGGGCTTTGAGAGCCACAATCAATGAAACTCACTGCAGAGGAGCTTAAACCTCTAACCTGAGAAACAAGGCAATATTCAATTTTATATACCTATTTTCACATTATTGACATATTTTTTACTTGTTTTATGAATAAGAATACATTTGACCTACTTTACATCTGTTAAAGCCTTAAGATCATAGAGTCCAGTCAAAATATCAAAACATTCCAAAAAGAAGATTCATTGACAAGATAAGCAAATATCATAAGCAAATTGTATTTTGTGTTGTTTCGTTAGCAGATTTGCATAACATTTTTATTCAATTATGCTTTTTTGGATATTACCTCTCATGTGGTGTGTAATAACGTGTAATACTGTTTGTGAATGTTAAAGGCCTAAAGAATGAGGACTCGTGTTCAAATTGACATGGCAAAGCTGTGGTATTATTCAGTTGTGCAGAAGAGTTCACAGGGATGTCTGCGCTAGTTGCTTTATATAAATAAGTGATACAAAACCTGCGACCTGAAGTCATCGCGAAACAAATGCGCTCAAGGATTTTCCTATCACCACAGAACTTGATTAGCTAGTGAACTGCCACATTCAACTGAGCACTATTACACACTAATTTGTTAATCAGAGTTTCTTGTTAGTTATTAGTAGTAACTAATGTTAGTGTAGTAATTCATTAATGGCGGAAGAGTATTCTAAAGTGTTATCAAAGGTTCTTGCAATGCCCCTGCCAGAACCAGACCACAACTGATAAATACTAAACCAGACTTGGCTCAGACTTTGTTGCTATCAGGAGCCATATGTCATTGCTGTGTCTTTGTTTTTCTTGTGCCATTGCACCTTGAATTAAAGTTGATATACTTTTTAAATAACACTAATTAGACCTACTTTTGAAATGAGCAAATAAGCATAAATCAAATTTCATCAGTTTTGAGAAGAGAAAACCTTTCTCATATATTTTGTTGTAGGCATCAAAATCATCATTCATTATTTTGTTACTGTGTTGGGTCATCACTTGGTCTTCAATGTAAAATCAGCATCCTGGTGCAAAACCAGCTGAGAACCACAATGCCAGTGATAAATGTAGTGAAGTGTGAATCTGCCTCCTAGTGGGGTTTTGTAAAACTGCATGAAACTTCTAGGAGTAGTGAAACGGACTAGTGAAAATCACATAAGCTTATATGAGGGTGTTTGAGTACTTATGGGATTTCAGATGGAAATCTTTGTGGTGGCTTGTGAAGTGGGGAAAGAAGGCATCGTTGATCTGTGTGTATGGGCATGATGTCAAAAAGTGCAGAAGCATTAAGACAATGCATGCAAAATCATCCAATGGCTAGAGGTACAATACTCTCTGATAACATTATATGGACTATATGTTTGTGACTTATTCACTTTGACAGTAGTTTGCTTTTCAATTTAAGAAACAAGGGTCAAATTTGATTGTCTACCTCAAGCCAAAAGCTGCATTTATAAAAAGAAAAGAAAAACAGTAATACTTACAAAAACAGCAATATTGTGAAATATTATTCCAGTTTAAAACAGCTGTTTTCTATGTGAATATACAGTAAAGTGTAATTTATTCCTGTGATCACTGAAGACTGGAGTAATGATGCTGAAAATTCAGCTTCAGTGTCACATGATCCTTCAAAAATCATTCTAATATGATGATTTGATGCTCAAGAAACATTTATGATTAATATCAATGTTGAAAACAGTTATTTACATTTGTATTTCATGATGCTATGATGAATAGAAAGTTCAAAAGAACAGCATTTATCTGAAATCTAAAGCTTTTGTAACATTAAACACTACCGTTCAAAAGTTTGGGGTCAGTAAGAATTTTAATTTTATTTTAGAGGGGGGAGAAATAAAATAAATCAATACTTTTATTCATCAAGGATGAGTTAAACATTTATAATGATAGAAAATATTCTATTTTAAATAAATGCTGTTCTTTTGAACTTTCTATTCATCAAATAATTCTGAAAAAAAATTGTACACAACAGTTTTCAACATTGATAATAATGAATGTTTCTTGAGCATCAAATCATCATATTAGAATGATTTCTGAAGGATCATGTGACACTGAAGACTGGAGTAATGATGCTGAACATTCAGCTTTGATCACAGGAATAAATTACAGTTTAAAATATATTAAAATAGAAAACAGTCATTTTAAATTGTCATATTTCACAATATTACTGTTTTTTTATTTATTTATTGTTTTTTATCAAATACATGCAGCCTTGGTGAGCAGAAGAGACTTATTTTAAAAACATTAAAAAATCTTACTGACCCCAAACTTTTGAACGGTAGTGTACATATAATTTTACCAACAGCATATTTAAAAAAAAAAAAAAAAAAAAAAAAAAAATTAGGACTAATTCAAAAACAAAATACAGAATGAAACAAGGAGAAACAATTCAATCACAAAGCTAAATAGTTTTCACAGCTTTCCTAACTGATATCTGAAAGCGACTCAGTGCCACCAAGCACCACCTTGAGGAAGACCCCATTCCTGTCATAGAAAACAGTCAATAGCTGACAGCATATGTCCCACAAAGGTACATGGGTAATTGATGCATAATATGTATATGGATGTTTTTCTTTAATCGGTTTTCCTAAACAGATATATAAACAGATGTTTTGAAGTGTTTTTGGGCTCTTTCGTTGGGCTCTTGGCCCTTGACTTTTAATGTTTTTAATGCAATTATAATAGCCTTTTCAGAGAACATTTCTGCAATGACAAAGAAAGAGATAATGAAAAAACATATCAACATGTCTGCTTTAAGAGTAGTAAATGACTGCATTAAAGTGATTCAAATAACTGCCTTTTCTATAGTTTTATGACTGACTTAAAAAAAATGTAAGCATTAATTAATAGAAAAAAAACACACAAATAAATTCAGCCTTTGTAATAGAAAGAGTATTGCAATGCATTAACGCTGAAAACATGAAAAATGAAAACGTTTACAACATCTTTTATGTAAAAATGTAGACACTCTTAGACATCAACACTCACAAACTTCAGCAATGGTGACAACAATCAAAACATATCTAAATATAAATAGTAAAATAGGGAGGCACAGTGGCTCAGTGGGTAGCACTGTCACCTCACAGCATGATGTCCCTGGTTCGAGTCTTTGGTTGAGCTGAGGAGAGGACTCTGACTCTGAGTCCTTTCTGTGTGGAGTTTGCATGTTCTCCCTGTGTCTGTGTGGGTTTCCCTCACAATCCAAAACATGCAGTTTAGGTGAATTGGAGACGCTAAATTGTCTGTAGGTGTGTGTGTGTGTGTGTGTGTGTGAGACTCAAGCCATGTACTGGGGAGGATTTGAGAGAAAGAGAGAGAGAAAAAGAATTCAGCTTCATAATTTATTAATGCCACAATATATGCTGGGAGCCATGAGTTAGTTTTGTATGATGGCACCCATCATGCACTGCAGCACGAATAATGTCATCATTGTTGAGTTTTGTATGCTGATTATTGATAAAAAAAAAATTAAAAAAAAAAAGCTGATTGTTGATGTCTGTGAAGAGTTCCAGCTTTGAACCCCATTCATTTCAGTGTTTCTCAGGAACACTGGTTGGTAAGTTTTTACCAGCGTTTTAAAGCTTTAGTTGACCTCTCAGGAATTGAGCTAGTAGTGTTTTTTTATGTTGTGTGTTATAGTTAATGTAAATTGTTAGATAATATATAGTTAGACTCTATTTGCAGTTAGAAATCATGAGTTACCAAATCAATAGCTTCCATAGCCAGATGCTAGTTTAGTTTTTTTTTTTTTTTTTTTTTTTAACAGTTTTTAGTCTTTCTGCACTCTTTCTCTCTCTTTAGGAGGTCGAATGAGTTTCAATGAAGACTGCCCAATCAAGAAATAACTTATCCCTCACCTCACAATAAGTCATGCCAACATGGCTGGGAGTGTCAGACCAACTGCATCCATGAGCAAGTGAAGTGTTACCATTCCCTAGCCTTCAATTTCCCTAGATCTAGATTTTCTGCATGGCAGGCAGTTATTCCCCCGAAAATATTGATTAGATGATCAGTCTATCTTGCAAATTTAATTTTTTTATACCCACCAGATCTTTTTTTATTATTATTTTTTATCAGGTCTTGTGATATTTGGGTAGGAGTTGAGTTGATTTATAAAGATTATAAAGACAAACAGGTTCTCAATGAAAACATCAGGGCAAGAAGGAGAAGAGTCCATGATAAACAATGCTGCATATTATCTTGAGTACTGGTCGTGTCCTCTTGACTGAAAGCAACACCAACTTCCACTCCCACTTCAATCTCTTGATCTTTAAGATATCGTCCATTTTTGATTGACCACAGAGAGCAGTTATTTCTCTCTTTATTGTCTTGAATGTTTAGGATACTTGAGATGTTGAATGTTCCATCCGAGTTCTTCAGGCTTTTGATATTAGAGTTGGAAGTCACGTTCTTGTCGTAATGAAACCAGTTTATTATTCCTTCCGGATACACACTATTAAAGCTACATTCCATTTGTCCGGGCCCAGTCATATTTTGGGAGAATTCTCCACTGCACTTTCCTGCATAAATACATTTACAAACACAAGTTACCAGGGTTAATGATGTGATGTTTTTTTTTCTGAAATAAAATTCATTTTGTTAAATTGAATACAAATGTTTTAAAAATACAAAGAAGGTTGACACATTTTAAATATGTTAAATTATTTTTTTAAATATTACTTTTTAAGTTTCTCATAGGGATGTAGCATTTTCTACATATTAAGTGATTGATTCACTCGTACATTCAAATATTCATGAATTCATTAAAATATGCATCATGCATGCAACTTTGTACTGATAAATGAACATAATAATAATGGAACAATGAACTGACCTAAAGAAACGTTGATTTTCTCAAATCCATGTCCAGACGTCGTCATTATACAACAATAATATGCATCTATGTTTGCTGGTGTAGGATGTAAAATAGTTAATGTTAATGCTTCCCTTGTGTAATTGCACTCAAATCCTGGAGGGTTGTTGCTTAATTTTGGATCACATTTAAAACCTTCTTCTGCTTGTTTTGTCCAGTATATTTCAACAATTTGAAACTCCATTGATGTGCTGATGTTGCACTGTAAGACAGTCCTCTCATTGCAATTCATTGTCTGGTTTGGGAAAGCATCCAGCATCTTTTCATCTGCAAGTATCATAAAACAATGTTAGCATTGGCTGAAATATTTCTATGCATTCTGACAACTTAATATATGCTAAGCAAAATAATTCCTTAATTTCAAAGGTTGAACATCAAAAATAAAATAAAAGGTTTTCAAATGTCTAAATTTTTTGAAACCCATGCTATATGGTAAAAATGCTAAACTATTAATTACATTGTTAACAGCATGAAAATTTCCTTCAAACATTGTAGTCATACATAAGTTGTAGAGAAACTTCCTTGTCCCGGTGTGGGGGTGAGGTCAACTTCCGCGTCCTGACAGAGGAGGCCAGGGAAGGACGAGCGTTCCGCGGCGGCCTGCTCTGACAGGGGTCTGGCGACAGAGGGGGACGAGAGTGGTGAGACATAGCATCACACACTGCCATCCACGGCCTCTTTATCGCCTCAGTCTGCTTCTGGGTGGTCGAGAACTGTTGGGTGAAGTCCTCGACCACACTGCCGAAGAGCCCAGCCTGGTATGTGGGGGAGGTGAGAAAACGAGTTCTCTCAGCCTCCAGCATATCGGACAGGTGTGTGTTTCCCAAAAGCATCGTCAGCATATTTCAACAAGTCAGTGTTTCCCGAAACCATCGTTGTAACGAACATTCGCAAACAGCATCGCAAAGTTGTGTAGTTGGAACGACAGCTCTCTACCTGTGGTTAGAAGTATAGTTTCTAGTTTGCATGACATGTGGACTTAATAAATCCTTATCTTGAGCAAAATAAGCTGACATTCCAATACAATTTCCTGTGTCTTTTATTTAGAATACGTAAATGTAATTTACGTCTTTTAGTTTGTCAAGAGGTTTAAAGCACCGTTTTTTGAAGACTGCGCATGTGCGAATGTGCTACTATTTAAGAACGAGCCTATGATTGAATCTGGAAATAAAGCAAAATAACTGAGAAAAATGAGAAATAGTCCTCAGATGTCATGTCTGTAATTTATAGCAAACATCTAGCGTTAATTCGATCTCAAACAGATTCAATAATAGAAGTTATTACTCCACCACGTGCGTGACATCATAAACCAACGTGGTTGAACGACCATTTTGCGACAATACGGTTTCGGGAAACAGTCGTGGCCAGCTAGTTGATTTCTTCAACGATGCATCGTACTAGGATAGTTAAGCAGCGAGTTACGTAGTTGTTTGGGAAACGCACCCCAGGTTGAGCCATAGATGTCGTTCCTGGACCAGACAGATGGACATCACCTGACCCAGGGATCACGCAATGACCTTCGTCGCCCGTAGAGCGAGGTCGGTGGCAGTGAGCAGCTCTTGCATGAGCCCCGGGTCAGCTCTTCCCTCGTGCATGTCCCTGAACACCTTCGCCTGATGGACTGGAAGGATGGCCATGGCATGCAGAGCGGAGCCGGCCTGCCCCGCAGCTCTATAGGTTTTGGCAATGAGAATGGGCGAAAAACTACAGGGGTGCTTTGGATCACACAATTGCATCGCCACAGCGCGCTCCACTGGGGGGACCCAAGTGTACTCGTTGTCCGCCTCGCCATCGAGGGAAGAGAAGGCAGAGGACGCCGCCGAGCCACGGGAAGTCAACGGGGACTTCCATGACCTGGTGACCTCCTGATGCACTTCCGGGAGGAAAGGTACTGGGGCCTGGTAACAGCACGCACCTCCCCCTGGAACCAAAACCAATCATCCAGCCTTGAGCGCTCGGGGGAGGACGCCACTCCAACCCAATGCTCTCAGCTGCCCGGGCAAGCATGGCCATCAATTCTGAAAACGACTCGGGCAACGCTGGCACTCCCGAGGGAGGCAACGCAGCCGAATCCTCATCTCCAGAAGAATCGAGCACGACTTGAGGCGCTGTGAGCGACATGGCGTCATCATCCGGAGCCCCGAATTAAATACTGGGTCCCCGAGAGGAACCAGGCTCATCCGGAAGCTCCACGGCTTGCGATGTGCAGGGGGGTGTGGCCAGAGGAAGATTCGTCGGGTTGCTCCACACCGTAACCCTCAGATCACGTACCCTCAGATCACCAGCCAAAGTATCCCCTCTCAAGGAGGAGATAAATTGGAGTGTGACAGAGGGGACTCTACCTCCACGGAGGTCATTGAGTCTTGACCTTAACACCGCGAGGGGCATGTTACCGCAATGAGAACATGACTCATCCACGAGCACTGCCTGGGCGTGATTAAAGCCCGAACAGGCTAGGCAGATGGACCATGCGCCCTCATCCAGAAACACACGGGCGAGACATCTTTTAGAAAAACGTGCCCGTGCAGCTCTTTTAGAAAAGAAAAACTCTTTCAGCAGTGCTGAAACGTCCAGGGGAGAAGCACGAGCTGTGTGTAAACCACTGCACAGAGACTGTGTTACACAGACCAGCAGCAGGATTGTGAATCCGCTGAAAACGTGGTCTTGGATTTTAGTTTATAATAATAATAATTAAGTTAGATTAATCTTTTTTATTTACACAGGCAACATACACTTCTCTGCTACAAATGGACACTTAAAGTTTTTTTCTAGGACCTACCATTTTCGTACAGGTGCATTGAAAGTGCAAATGTTACAACTTGCCCCATATGCGGGGTTAATTGTAACAGACACAGGGGTTAGTTGTAACACTTATTCAGTACTATTTTATTTGTATAGTTTTATATTGTTTGTACATATGTATAGTTAGATATCCATACATCCATCCCTCATCCAATCATCCTTATTATATGGATCAATATCATGGATAGAGATATAGGGAAGGGCTGCACAGTTTTGCAATAAATAAATAAATAAAATCATAAAATATTGTAATTGCAATTGAATTATATTTGTGTGTGGCAGCTGCATGCAAAATTGTTATTATTAATAATACTAATAACAGTAATAATAATAAAAACGAGCTTAAAAGCACATTTTATTGCATGAAAAAAGTCTATTCTTAATAAATAAACAAGTGATCAAGCATAGTAAACACATGTGGAAAAAAATCATACTTTGACATTTAAATTCCAACATTGCTTGTGAAAGTCCAACAAAGTTAAATGTGGCAAAATAAATATATAAATAAATACTCAAACCTGAAAAGTTGTGTGGCTCCTTGTTTTCATTTCATTATCGTTGTACACTTGGCGGTTTAACACTGTTCTACAACTAACCCCGCTGTGTAAAACGTAGTTTAAGCCTAGCTAACACTTGCTGACTAGGGGTGTAACGGTTCACAAAATTCACGGTTCGGTTCGATACGATACACTTGTGTCACGGTTCGGTACGGTTCGGTTCGGTACGTTTTCCATACAGCAACAATAAATAAATGCCACAGAAATTTCCTTGAATTAATTTTTTTTATTATTATTTTATTTAATGAAACTAACATCATAAAGTATGATTTTTTTATGTATTTCTTTTGTTGCTTTTTTTTTTTAACTGAGCAATAATGGAGCTATAGCCTACTTGACTCTTCTTATGAGCATATAAAACAAAACAGCTCCTTGGACAAAATGAAATGTAATATTGTAGTAGTAGGCTAGTTATAAACAAAGGTTTATTTTAGTTCAGATTAACATTTGAGGGCAGCAATTGTATTCATAATGTCAAAATAAAACCGACGTAATGTTACTTGAAAGCATTATAGCCTATTCCTGACAAACTTCCATACCTTGCAGTTAGTGTTACTACAGTAAATCCACGGTAAATGTTGCTGATCTGACACCGGCCAGTTCATTCATGGCACGATGTTTCTTCCTGGTTTCCACGTCAGCGCTGTTTGATCCGTTAATAACAGAGAAATGAGCATGTTTCTCACTAGATCTCGCAGCGATGTTATTACTTCAGTGCCGAATTCAAAAAGCATTTGAAATTCAAATGCTTTCTTTACTGGTCTGGATCTCTTAGCGCTGTGAGGTGTTGCTTGATCAGGCTCGCGCATAGGGCTCGCGAGTCCCGCTTCACAGGTCAAAACTGATAAACGGCCCACACAAACACAATAAGAGTAGCTCAGTTTCGTTCCTTACATTGCATTTGCCAGTTGATGTTGTGGTCGTGCCAGCCTCTATGAGCGCGCTTGCCACCCGCGACGCGCCTTCATTTGAAATAACTATTTTTGTCGGCAGAAAAAATGGTCCAACGAACCGTTCGGTACGTAGTGCGTACCGAAAACCGAACCGAAAGCCTCGTACCGAACGGTTCGATACGAATACGCGTATCGTTACACCCCTATTGCTGACATATTTCAAAATGGTGCTATGTTTTATCCAACAAGACAGTGATTAAGGTAATATAAAGTTAGATTTGGTGACATACACACACAACTCAGAAACCGAAAAAAAACCATATGATGAAAAAATGTGCTTGCATGGTGTCAAAACACTCTTTGTCCAATATCTTCACAAAAATCTTATCAAAACTTTCCACAAGTCCGAAGAGCAGAAACACAACCTGCTTGACCCTCACCCTGACTATATTTAAAAGGTCTGTGTGACATTTAACCCTGCGTTAGGTTGCGCCCGGTGCAACGTGTATGTCATGTATTTGAATTGAACATGATCAATGAATTTGCAAATTGGTACATTTAAAATATATTAACTTTAAATGTAATATCAGAAACCACACTGCAGTTAAAATCAAATCAAGTAATATGTGTTTTTTATGATGTTAGTCAACACATCAAAATTAGTGCACTTCTTTAAAGTAATTTGGTGAACCATAATACAGTTATGCAAGGGAAGTCATCAATGAACTTATGAAGAACTAAATGTCTGAAATTTCTTACCTTCGGTGTTTCCTGATACCAGGAGAACAATTAAAAATGCCATAATGACTAACATCTTTTTTTGTGTGTAGATATGTGCTGAGTGGAAGAAGAAAGTTTCGGCAGTCTCGGTCTACACTCCTTCTGACTCACTGACTATGAAGAGGAGAATTTTCCCTAAAGCTGACAACAAGTAGCCGCTTGCCCACCCTGTTACTGACACGTTTTGTTCACCCCTCTCTTCTATCGTTTTCCCCTAAACAATGTCAGACTATCCCTCTTTGGCTTTAAAAGGGATTTCAAAACGCAAACCTATTTGCCATTAGTCTGTGTCTCAGCTTTTCTTGAAATATCCATTAAATAAAGGGATTGCATGGAATATTTATATACCTCCATCCTTTGACTTATTAAGAGATTCTCTCAAACATCCAACACCTCATGGTGTTTCATTAACCTATATCTGCAATGCTACGGCATTTATAATATGATTTTTACCGTTTTAAAAGGCAAAAGTAAACTCTTCCAGGAATGTACTGGTACCAGTGCCAGAAACCAAAGCTCACACAGCATTACGTACATATTGTGTAATGAATTGGAATGAATTAAACACAGCAGCAGGCCCAGGCAGAATCTTTGGAACTCTTACAAAAATGTGTATTGCCTTTTTGAATTGACATGTTTTATTGTGGCAGATGTTTTAAATTCTAAAGTAAACAGTGGAGATCATGATCAGTGCTGCAGACACAATCACAGGTGACTGAGACACAAACTCCTGCTTTATCTGACACTTTAACACCTCCTGAATGTTCAGACAGGCACTTGTGCTGTACTGGCATGCTGGGGCAATGCAGGACACAAGGCTTATGAGCCTTGGTGGGATGTTTTAGCAGTTAGTGGTTGCGTTCAGATCTTCTGCGCTGAAATATGACTATATAAAGTGTCCTTTTATTATGATTGAGTTATGTCATAATGCCTTTAGGGGTTCATTTCTTTGCCCCTTTGCTTTATAGATGCAAAGAACATTTCATGAAAAATTGTGTAACTAATCTCTCAAAGTGGAAAGCATCCAGAAACACATGCTCTCTGGGAGACATCTGTCTTCACAGGATAGAGGGGGAATTGTGCTCCCACTCATATTACAGAGGTTCACTCATCTGGCTCTAAGTCAAAAAGAAACCCAACACTCAAAATGAACTGGATACAGCCTTTTAGCTCCTTATCTCAGTCAGAAAATGTTCTCAAAGACTTCTTCATTTACATTTACATTTATGCATTTGGCAGACGCTTTTATCCAAAGCGACTTAGATTAAGGTATACATTTACAAAACTTCTCTGACCAGATTTGCAACCGTGACTCGCTGAAAACAAATTTATATATATATTTTTTTAATTATTATTATTTTTAAATAATGATAAACTACATAGCAAGAGTTAAATACACAGAAAAGAAAAAAAAAAATAGAGTCATAAGCATAACACACACACACACACACACACACACACACACACACACACACACACACATATATAGGCCTACAGTATATATATATATATATATATATATATATATATATATATATATATATATTCAGTTCAGTCATGAAACTCTAGGGGCCTATCATACACCCGGTGCAATGCGGTGCCAGGCTGACGCAAGTGTTTTTTGCTAGTCCAGCCCGACGCAGTTATCATCTTCACGTCCTGCGTCACGTTGTTTAAATAGCAAATGCATTTGCGACCATCTGTGCGCCCATGGGCTGCTGGTCTGAAAACGAGGTGTGTTCTGGTGGATTGTTGACGCGTTGCTATTTTGAGGCAATTCAAATAGACAATTTTTTTTTGTTATTTAAAGGACGCATTAGTAATATGGGCCTATTAGGCGGATGCACAACGAGTGTACACTCTGCTTATTACACACACAGGGACGCACAGCAGCAAACAGACATGCCAAATATTAGAAATAAAAGGTTATTAGATTTAAAAGATTATTATTGTGTACATAAAGATATGGTGGAATCCGGCTTGTCCCGTAGCTTGCACACTTTAACCTTGCGTACGAGCAGATCTGTTTCCTCTCTGGAGACGCGTTCAGTCTTTCCGCTTGTCATGTAAATAGCGAATCCGCCATGGCGCGAACACAACTGGCATTTAAAGGGAATGGGAGATGAGACTCTGATTGGTTTTTGGCACATTACGCACATAACACACCCATTACTCATTAAGAGAATAGTAATTGTCTAACCCTTTTAGACCATGTGCCGGGCGAGCCGACCATTTTTCCCATTGTTAAACTAGCAAATTTGAATACGCCCTAAGTAAACTTGTGCCGTGCACTTTAGACCATGCGCTTAGATAAATAGGGCCCTAGATGTTGCAGGCTTATAGGTCCTTTACATGCATTCTGCTAGCAAACACATGATTTACCGCATGACACAAGCTGATTGGCCTCTGCTGATTCTGCGGCCAATGGGATTGATTGCTCAACACACTGCAAAAAATGCTTTTCTTACTTAGTATTTTTGTCTTGTTTCCAGTCCAAATATCTAAAAATTCTTAAATCAAGATGCATTTACAAAATTTAAAAAGATGAGCAAACTGCCTTTAGATATTATGTCTTGTTTTATGGGGAAATTAAAATGAAGTGAGTTAACAAGCAAAATTGTCTGCCAATGGGGTTAGAAAAATAATCTTAATTCAAACAGAAACAAGATAATTTTTATTTCCCTATTGGTAGATATTTTAGCTTGTTTTAAGCAACAACTCACCTAATTTTGATTTATTTCCACAGAAAACAAGACATAATATCTTATGGCATCTTACTACTTTAGTAAATGCATCTTGATTTAAGAATTTTTAGATATTTGGACTTGAAACAAGACAAAAATACTAAGTAAGAAAAGCATTTTTTTGCAGTGCATTTAAATAGCCTGGTTCATTGTTTGTAAGCTAGTCTTGCAGCACATTATCCGAGTTCCTCTGAAACCCTCCACCTTCCCCAGCTCCACCTGCATAGATCTGCTACAGGATCATGTCCGTGAATTTATAACAGCAGTGTAGCAGATCTAGTCCGCCAAGACCAAATACATGAATATTGTCATATCTAACATGCTAAAACTATACAAAGAGTTGTCATGACTGACCTTCAGATTGCTTTTTTTATTAAACATAGAAAGAGATTGCATATCAGATTTTTAGAGGGGCTGAGATATAAGCAAAAGACAAATTGTCAATCAAAAATAATAATAATAATAAAAACGTCAGTAACACTTTACAATAAGGTTCATTAGTTAACATTATTAACTAACAATAACTAACAATGAGCAATACATTTATGTATTAATCTTTGTTAATGTTAGTTAATAAAAATGCAGCTGTTCGTTGTTTGTTCATGTTAGTTCACAGTGCATTAACTAATGTTAACAAACACAACTTTTGATTTTAATAATGTATTAGTAAATGTTGAAATTAATATTAACTAAGATTAATAAATGCTGTAGTATTGTTCATTCTTAGTTCATGTTAATTAAGGTAGTTAACTAATATACCTTATTGTAAAGTGTTACTACCTATGACTTCACTCAAAATAATGTACTCAAACTACAACACAGTATTTTAGATTTTTTTTAATTTTTTTTATATATGAAATGCATTTTCCTCCTATGCATAGAATGTTTCTGAACTTGTAAACTTTTCTGGTATGTCTCTAATTTTTTCGCTCTAACATGCTTTTTATCTAATTATGTTCAACCTGCCAAAACTGAAGCAATTGATGGATCAGAGAGCATGAGAAATTCTGTGTAAACATAATCCTGGGCTGTCTTGCTCCACGCTGTTGAATCAGCTTGATATCCTTCTAACAAGGCTGGGTTTGTTAGACTGTTCTTTGTTAGCTTTTATTTTGAGGTTCTGTCTTTGATGTTCTTGGCTCTGTTCAAAACCTGTAAAATGCTGAAGTAGGAGGCATTGAGGCACGTCTGAATCCAGTGTTTACGCAACATTCTGTTTTTAAGGCAGCATTAATGAATCCCTTTGCTGCCTATGAAATCCCAAAATCCTGCAGCTCAGTAGTTTGTAAAAAAAATCATAATAAAAAAAAAAAAAAAAAAAAAAAAAAAATATATATATATATCACAATGTGATGCCCTAAGAAATCTGCAAGTTACTCAGAATCAAAATTTGGAGACTCTTGACATCACAACAATAATGCTTAAATACTTGAAATTTGCTTTGCAGACAAATATAATCAGTGCATAAATTAGAATTTGAGTTCAAACTTTTGATTGATAGTAAATATTCAGTTTGTTGTCAGAAACAGCTTGTCAAAACCTATAGGTTTACTCACCCTCATATCATTCCATTCTTTTTAATGCAAAACTACACTGAAAAAAATTATTTATTGACTTAGTTGAATTTACTAAAAAAAATTATGTTAATTGGATCCACATAATTGATTTTAGCTACATTTAAACAAATGCATTAAGCTGAACTTAGTTCAACGTAATGCATTTGTTTAAATGTAGCTAAAATCAATTATGTGGATCCAATTAACATAATTTCTTTTAGTAAATTCAACTAGTCAATGAATCATTTTTTTAATGTGAATCTTTTAATCATATCATGTAAAAACACATATACTTTTAAAATGTATGGTATTATCAGTTAAAGGCATCTGCCAAATGCATGTAAATGTAAATGTACTGTCTCTATCAGTAATGAAATGACAAAGTCTGGCTCTTCCTCCTCCTCAGTCTGAAAGCATGAGAGAACCTCAGTGGCATAATCAGATAAATAACTTGAAATCTCAAATGAGATGTACAACACCTACATACCACATCTTAAAAAAACAATCTTAAGCAAATCTTTGCACAGACAGTGAGGGCTCAAAAGTGCAGCTCTGTGTCTGTTGTTAATGTAGAAGTGCTCTTTTAAAGACAAAACAGTGTTAGTGGTGGAAAAGGAAAGGGGAAAAATAGAGCTAAAAAAGTGATAAGGTTTCCAGACACCACGTACAAGTTTTCACTGCTGATATTCAGATTGTTTTAACCTTTTAAAAATGTCTTTGTCAGGACACCATTCAAAGTTTGCAATGATGAACATTCCTTTTCTTGTTTCATGTTTCATGTGTGGCTGATTAGTACACTGTAAAAAAAAGTTGCTGACTTAAATTTTTAAGTACAATCAGCTTGGATGCTTAAGTCATTTCAACTTAAATTACATTAATACAATTATTATTAATAAACTGTCTTAAAGAATGAGTTGAATCTTGTATAACGTATAAAAAAAAGTTGAAAATTGCTTAACTTATTTTGATGAGTTAAAGCAATGTAAAAACATGTGTTGTCCTAACTTATTGATCATATCATTTTTTTCAGTGTAGACAATAGTCAAATATGGGTGAGATATGGAGGAATGTCGAGAAGGTTCACTTATTTTGTGTAGCCGCTCCGTGGATCATCTCTATATCTTAAATGTCAAAACAGAGCCTTATCTTCTTCACCCCCAAAAGCAGAATTCCGAGGGAGTTTGTTAGGCTGAGATTTGTGAGGTTGATGGGAGAAAGAATGTAAAGAAAATAAATTCCATAAGGTAAACTTTTTCTGTAAGTCTGATGGTTTAGGCTAAAATATAACATTTTCAGAAAACTACATAGACATGAGCATTTTTTTCACAATCCAGAAACTTTCCATCATGTAATTCTGACATGATGGGAATGCAGCATAAATCACATTATTAAAGTTAACATGTAACCATTTGTAACCTATTTGAATACTTCTGAGTGATTTTTAGCAAGAAAATGCTGTCGGGTTGGACTTTATCTTGTCCTTTAAGAATAAAGCATCAGTGTTTGGCTGGTTAGCATGGACATCGGTCCCTACACAGTCCTGCAGGGCTGACATATTTTTGTAGGGCAAAACTGGGAAACGAGTTGCATTTTAGCACTTCCGGTTTCCATTATACCCAAAGTCAATGTGGTGTTTGAATGGATTTTTGGTTAAATGTCTGAAATAAGGTCTGCGATTAACACAAGCTCTAGACGTTTTATTTTCACATTTTACTATACAGCATAAAATACAACTGTAATACCCCTTGTGATTTTGACTTGTCTTGTAAAAGGTGGCTGCTATCAAGTGTCTAAATGTGATAGGTTGTCATTAAACGTCATCATCTGAACAGATAAACTTAACTACTAGTGACTTTCACAGCCTTATCTCTTGCAAACTATAACTCAAACTCTCAAGGAAAATGTTTTTTATTTATTTATATAAAGTCTGAATAAGTTGTCAGAAACTTAATATTGAAGTCATGCGACCGTGGTGGTTTGTTTATATCCTATGCACTTCTGACAGTTGTATTTAGGCTTCAAAATCCATAAAAGTTGTGTTTATTTATGAATATTATCATGATGAACAATCGTTTTACGTGTAACAAACTTATGTTGGTCTCAGAGCTGATTTTCTGCAATGGAAAAATCATATTGAGTTTTTGTTGAGAGAACCAGTGTTGCTTCAGGTTGGCCTACAAAAGTACGTCATCCCTCCAGCACTCTACTGGTAGTTCACATCGAGTGTGCCATTTGGGAAAGGGCCAGAGTTGCTGTAGTGAATGACTTTCAGGTGCATTATTATGGGTAATAATTAGTCAAATGACATTTACGGCTCAACAACTTTCATGTCACTTATCATGGCAGCTTCAGCTTTGTGTTGATGTGTCGTCTGTGCTTATTATGATTGTTTATTTACTTTATTCATTCTGCTGGATGCTGATTTGTCTCAAAGTCTTCTGAAAGTAAGTGCAGATTGTGTGTCATTTATGAACCAGCAGATGACACTGTTGCTGTGTCTTTATGTCTGTAGACAGGGAAACACTGTGGATGGATGGCCAGTCCATTCCTGGGCTACATAGTTTTGTAAATATCCTTCTTCTGAATCATTATCATTCTTTTTGGCATTCTGATCCGCAACATGAAGTTAATTGATTTCACCATTCAGACAAAAATGCACCATTACAATTTTTTTTTTTTTTTTGACAGTGTACAGGATTATTGTGTTTGATGGCTCAGCACTTGTTATTTACAATCGGCAAGTCTTGCTGTATTTGGTCTATCACCAGTTTCAAGCTCACTGACATCCATTAGCAGGAGGTTCTGGATTTAAACTATATCTGAGTGTTGTTTACACCCAGATATTTTAAGGATAATGAGACTGGCATGTTTGTTAAACAGACAGGATCATCCTTAAGTATATAACTGCAATCTGCTTCATATTTGATACCAACAGCTGCTGGTAATTAACATACAAGCACTTAATTTCCCTTCGGTGTAAGGTATATAGGTGTAACTCATGTGGAATCTTCTACAGAGAAGCCAAAAACCTCAAATGCCTCATTCACAAACAGCTACAGATTCAATCCTCTTGCACGTTAATTTTAGTAATTTCAGATTGAGGGTATGTTAACACGACAACGATATGCTTAATACAGATACTTTTTTCCTTTGAGTTTTTCATGTATGATACCATTGTCAAAATGATCCCCATTCACACGGATCCACGTAAACAAATAAAAACCACTGTATTCTGCTGCCAGACCATTAGATGGCGATGAAACACTATAGGCTGAACACATAATACGCAATGTGCATGACGTCATCGTCTTCAGAGATTCGTGTTTTTGTTGTTTACACAGAGACCGTGTTCAAAAACTTGCATTTTGCAACCCGTTTTCAAAACTTTTGCATGAGTTTTCAGGCACCCACAACGCTGTTGTCATGTAAACGAACGGCCAAAACGCATTTTTTTTTTAAAACGTTTTTAGTTGAAAGCGGTGTCGTGTAAACAGCCCCTAAGGGTGTGTTCACACTTGGTAGGTTTGGTTGGATTAAAACGGACCAAAACCCAACTTTGCATGGGGTCGGCCCCCTTTCAAACGAACTCTGATGTGATTCGACTGAAATATGAACGCAACATGGACTAAAGACATCTAAAGGAACCAAAAACAGGATGTGATGTCTCATCATAGTCTCGATGTTGCCCATTACAGTTCAGTAGAGGCGCTGGAAACGCCGTCTCCTTGCAGGAGATCTGTGTTTGTGTTTGTGATGGAGGGATTCCTTCCGCTGTTTTGACTCCTTTACACATTTTATAAACTCTTCAAGAGTTCTCAGCTGGTAAAATACCACCAAAATAAATTCTGTCTCAAAATATGTCATAATAGCGATTTTTTTTCTTGCATCTTTAAGGTCGGTGTAAAAAATGACAGTGTAAGTGCCATAACCAGAACCAGGTATCATTTTGGAACATGTTGTTTCTGTCCTATTTTGAACCTTGACAAGCAGTACTCATTGAAAATGGCAGCTTAGACATTCTGCAAAACATCTAACTTTGTGTTTTCCACAGAAGAAAGAATGTGATTCAAGTGTTGAAAGAAAATGAGAGTGAGTACATAATGACAGAGTTTTCATTTTTTCATGATCTCTCCCTTTCTTTGCTGAAACCTATAGATTGTGTGGAATGAATAGTTCTTTCAGAAGGTTTTCCCAGAATAAAGGCAGGAGACTCAAACAGAAAGCAGTATGTGTTTGTGCGTTTGCCCTGAACCCATCACTGCTACATGTTGTTGAAGTGAAGCGCTGGTCAATGTTGTTGCTGGATCAGTGAGTGTGACAGAAGCTTGTGAATTTACCATTCTCAGAAAGCCTTCTTGGGATCTCAGGAAAAGCACTTGCTCATTAAATGGTAATTTATCTCTCATCTTGATACTTGCACATTAAACACTTCCCTCTACATCTGTTTGTTTTTCCCCGTCTCTGCATTTTTCTTTGTGTTATTCAGAAGAGATTCTTTCAGTTTTTACACTTTCTCTTACTCTGTGTTTTGTATCTGTTCTTGAACATACTAACTAATTCTGACCAACACATGTTCGGGATTCTAATGGCAACTAATGGCCATTCTGGGAAAATAAAAGTTGTTTACTATTCCTGTAATGCATGTGCTTACATTTGCGAGGGTGTTTGCACAGCTTTTTTCTTGTTTTTAATTATTTGTGCTTGTTTGAGAATATTTGAGCATTCTATTATTTATGCACTGTATTATTTATTGCACGTCTTATACATTTTTCGGACCCAAAGAAATGTACACATCATTCTGGATAAACTTCAATATTGAGCTTTTATGATAGTGTTGGCACATTATAAATATATAAGATACATAAAATAGTCAACGATTTAAGGCAAATTATGCCATGCATTTTTTTCTAATTTAGTGTCCTGAAGTAGGAATTTATCTATGTAACTATGTAGGAAAAAAAACTGAATAAAAACATAATAATAAAAACAACACAAAGCTGCATTTGTATACCAAAGAAAATACTTCACAGATGTGTGTGTATATGGTTACAATATTTAAAAAAAATATTATGCATTAATATTATTAATATTTTGCAATTTAAAGTACTTTTTGGGGCTGGTGTACTAGGTGGTCTTTTTGTTCTGTCTCTTTTCCCAACCACTGCACAATAAATACATAAATAAATAATAACAAAGCCCCAAACAATAAAATGATAAAAACATGTTCCTCAGGCATGAAAGCATCTAGAATTCTGTTTTTTGCTGAATGCACCTGAGACGCTCAATACCTGTGCTTGGAAAACTGCACGTAGGAGTTTTTTCCAACTTTATGAAAGTTTCTAAAAACATTCAAGTAGAAATGTCTTTGATGACTAAACTGCCATTAACCCTTAAATGGATGAATGTTTTGCCAATCATTATTGCATATTTGGGTTTTTAGCGATCTGGATTTGTATATCTAACACAGATGGATCTCTAACTGCCACAATAGTATAAAGACTCCCCTGATATTTTAACAACAATTACAAAAGAAAAAAATATAGAGCATACTTTATTGAGGAATAAAGGTGAAATGCACTTATTGAGTTATCAGGGATTTAATTACTGTTGCACAGAAAAAAATACACTATTACATACGTATATACAGTACTGGTCAGAATTATTTGCCCCATTGGTAAATATGATCAAAAATGGCTGTAAAAAATAAATCTGCATTGTTAATCCTTTTGATATTTTATTTTAAAAAAATGTTAGCAAAATTCTAACATTAGTAGAGGGGGGGGGGGGGGGGGGGGGGGGGAATCACATTATGAAATAAATGTTTTTCTCCAAAACACATTGGGAACAATTATTTGCCCCATTTTATTAAATACTTTTGCAACCTCCTTTTTCCAAGAGAACAGCTCTGAGTTCCCTTTCGTTGTCACTCCGAGTTACGTCGGATGACGACGAATGGGGGGGTTTCGCTTAGAAATCCTATCATCTTCGAGTATTAAAACACGAGCCAATGGCAAAGAAATGCCATGGGTCTGCGGAATTTGCATAGCGTAACTCCGCCCCGCCCTGGGGGTATAAAGGAAGTCGCTGGCAACATGCAGATATGTTTTCGCTTCGGAGCCAAGTTCAGTACTTCACTCCACAAGCCTTTTGAGTGTCATCTCAAATCTCTTCGAGACGAGCGGCTCTTCAGTGTGTTGGTGTGACGGCGTGTTCCAGCGAGATCGCATTTCCTGCTGCTGTTTTGTGCAGTAATCTGCCTACAGTGAGTGTGTTTCTCCCCGGGCGCTTCAGCACTCTGCTGAGCTTTTCCACTCTCTAAAAGAGCTGCACGCGGCACGTCTTTTTCAAGACGGTTCGCCCGTGTATTTTCTATTTTCTGGATGTGTGTGCGTGTTTCATCTGCCTAACGGTCGCGAGCGCTGTTTTGCGTGTTGGGCTTAATCACGCTCGGCAGCGCTCGTTGATGAGTCATGTTTTTCATTGCGGGAACATGACCATCGCGATGTTTATAGATCGAGACTCAATGATCTCCATGTGAGTAGAGTCCCCTCTGCCACACCCCAATTTATCTCTTCCTCGAGAAGGGATACTTTGGCTGGTGGCCAGGGTGATCTGAGGGTTCGGTGTGGCACAACAACCGACGAGTCAATTCCTCGGGCCACACCCCCCTCCACATCGCAGACCATGCACTCACAGCATCACAAGGCGGGCTTGATTCCTCTGGAAATGAAGTTTCGACTGCGTTGCCTCCCACGGGAGTGCCATCGTTGCCGGGACCGATCCAGAGCTGTCAGCCATGCTTTCCCGGGCAGCTGAAAGCATCGGCTGGAGTGGCCCCGCCCTCCCCCCGAGCGCTGTAAGCTTCTCCCGGACGTGCATCAGGACGACTGCGCTCCGTGAGAGTCCACGTGACTTTCGCGGCCCGCGGGTGTCCTCCGCCTTCGCTGCTTTCGATCGCACGGCGATCATGGTCTGTATGGTCCCTGTCACTATCGTGGCACGGTCATGCAGTGCTGTGTGTCGCCTGCGCCTTCGATGCAGTGCTGTCCCGGGAGTTCTGTCCGAACCGGCCGCAGTGGAACGCTAGTCCTTCCCTGGCCAACCCTGGCAGAACGCGGAAATTCTAACCACGCCCCTATGCTGGGACGCTATGCCTCCCATGCCCGGCCTGGTTTGTTCCGCCACGCACACTGCCGACCTCGCTCAGGCGACATCAGCACCTGCGTGATCCTGGGTCAGGTGATGTCCACTAGTGTGGTCCAGACATGGGCTTAGCCAGGTTGATGTGGGGGTGTCTGAGAGTTCATCTTCTAAGCTCCCCCATGTCCCAGGCTGGGCCCTTTGGCGGTGTGGCTTCGACCACCTGAAGTAGACTCGGGTCCTGCACCGATGGTCATCCATCCGTGTGGTCTCCTTAGTCTGCTTCCCGCCAAGGCCCCCTCCATGCGGTTGCTCCCCTCGGGTCTTCACCGGCCCTGAGCAGGAGCAAGTCGCAGGAGGGCGGCGCTGCCCGTCTCCACCCCTTAGACTGCCACGCCAGTCTAAGCAGCACTCTGAGACGGGCAGCCTACTCGGCGGTGTGGTTCAGGATTGCGCCCAACAGTCTTCGATCACTCTATAAGCAGGCTGAGGACCTTCTGCACCGACGGTCATCTGTCCGTGCGGTCTCCTTAGCCTGCTTCCCGCCGACACCGCCCCTCTGCGATTCCTCCCCTCGAGCCTTCACTGGCCCAGAGTACGAGGAGGTCGCAGGAGGGTGGCACCAACCTGTCTCTGCCCCTTAGCCGGCTAACACCTGGCTGAGCAGCACAAACCTGAGAGGCAGGCAGCTTGGATTTAGGGCTCAGTTCTTCAGGAGCTGGTAGCAGGACCACTCCTTCCCCCACTGGAGGGCTGGGGCAGAATCTCTACAAAAGAACTGATGCTCTTTCTCTGAGCCCCAAGAGGCTTGGATGACAGCACGCGCCGCCCACGGGCCACGCTCCTCTCATCCCCCTCTGTCGCCAGACCCCTGCCAGAGCACGCCCCCGTGGGACGCTGGTCCTCCCCTGGCCTTCTCTGGCAGGACGCGGTTAATGACCGTGCCCCCGCACCGGGCCGCTATGCCACCCACGCCTGGGCCGGTCATTCCGCCTCGCTGCACCCCCGACGGTACGTCTGTGGTTCATATGACCCCGCTGGTGCACTTTCTGGAAGCCTGGCTAGAGCTTCCCAGACTGTCCCGCTGGGTCGCGAGAACCATCAGGCTCGGCTACGCGATTCAGTTCGCGCGATCTCCTCCCCGCTACAGCGGAGTCCGCTTCACTATGGTCGGTGGCAATGCCCCTGTCATGAGAGCGGAGGTCGCCACCCTACTGGCGAAGGGTGCGATCGAGATTGTCCCTCCAGCCGAAATGAGGTCCGGCTTCTACAGCCCTTACTTCATTGTTCCGAAGAAATCGGGTGGGTTACGACCGATCCTGGACCTGCGCGTCCTGAACCGCTCCCTTCACAGGCTGCCGTTCAAGATGCTCACGGCCAAACGCATTTTCGAGTGTGTGCGGCCACAGGATTGGTTTGCAGCGATCGACCTGAAGGACGCCTACTTCCATGTCTCCATTTTACCTCGACACAGACCGTTTCTACGGTTTGCTTTCGAGGGGCAGGCATACCAGTACGCGGTTCTCCCTTTCGGGCTAGCCCTGTCTCCTCGCGTCTTCACGAAGGTCGTCGAGGCAGCCCTTGTTCCCCTACGCGAACACGGGGTTCGCATCCTGAACTATCTCGACGACTGGCTCATCCTAGCTCACTCTCGAGACCAGGTTTGCGAACACAGGGATCTTGTGCTCCGGCACCTAGCTCGTCTGGGCCTTCGGGTCAACTGGGAGAAGAGCAAACTCTGCCCAGTGCAGAGGATCTCTTTTCTCGGTATGGAAATCGACTCGGTCGCCATGTGCGCGCAGCTTACGAGCGAGCGCGCGCAGTCACTGCTGACTTGTCTTCGCCAGTTCGAGGGCAAGAGTGCGGTCCCACTGAAACTTTTTCAGAGGCTCCTGGGGCATATGGCATCCGCAGCCACAGTAACGCCGCTCGGATTGCTTCATATGAGACCGCTTCAGCTTTGGCTTCGCGATCGAGTCCCGAGGTGGGCATGGCAACACGGCAAGCTCCGGGTCCCAGTGACTCCGGCCTGCCGTCAGACCTTCACCCCGTGGTCGAACCTCAGCTTTCTACGGGCCGGAGTGCCCCTGGAACGAGTTTCCCGGCATGTTGTTGTCTCAACAGATGCCTCCACCACGGGCTGGGGCGCCATGTGCAATGGACATGCTGCCGCGGGCTCCTGGACAGGACCCCAGCGCCTTTGGCATGTCAATTGCCTCGAGTTGCTGGCTGTACGTCTCGCCCTGCACCGCTTCCATGCGTTGCTCAGGGGTCAGCACGTACTAGTCCGGTCAGACAATACCGCGACAGTAGCGTACATCAACCATCAAGGTGGTCTACGCTCCCGCCGTATGTCGCAGCTCGCTCGCCACCTCCTCATATGGAGTCAGAAGCATCTGAGGTCGCTTCGAGCCATTTATATCCCGGGACACCTGAACCAGGCGGCCGACGAGCTGTCTCGGGTTCGGCCTCTCGCTGGAGAATGGCGGCTCCATCCCCAGACGGTCCAGCTGATTTGGGATCAGTTCGGCGACGCACAGGTAGACCTGTTTGCCTCCCACGACTCGTCCCATTGCGACCTGTTTTATTCCCTGACCGAGGGCACGCTCGGCACGGATGCACTGGCGCACAGCTGGCCGCGGGGCCTACGCAAGTATGCGTTTCCCCCAGTGAGCCTTCTTGCGCGGACCCTGCGCAAGATCAGGGAGGACAAGGAGCAGGTTATATTGGTTGCCCCATACTGGCCCAGCCACACCTGGTTCTCAGAACTCATACTCCTTGCGACAGCACCTCCTTGGCCAATTCCTCTGAGGAAGGACCTCCTTTCTCAGGGACGGGGCACCCTTTGGCACCCTCGTCCCGGTCTTTGGAACCTCCACGTGTGGTTTCTGGACGGGACGAGGCAGGTTTGAGTACCCTACCACCAGCGGTGGTGGCTACCATCACTTCCGCTAGAGCATCGTCCACGAGACATGTCTATGCGTTGAAGTGGAACCTCTTCGTCAACTGGTGTTCTTCTAAAGATCTAGAACCCACGAAATGCCCCATCAGTGCCGTGCTTTCCTTCCTGCAAGAAGGGTTGGAGCGAAGGCTGTCTCCCTCCACCCTGAAAGTGTATGTTGCCGCCATTGCCGCACATCACAACGCAGTTGATGGTAAGTCCTTGGGAAAGCACGACCTGATCGTCAGGTTCCTGAGGGGAGCCAGGAGATTAAATCCTCCTCGTCCTCCCCTCGTACCCTCTTGGGACCTCTCAGTGGTTTTAACTGCCCTGCAGAGTGCTCCCTTTGAGCCTCTGCAATCAGTGGAGCTTAAGTTCCTGTCAATGAAGACAGCGCTCCTGGTTGCATTGGCCTCCATCAAGAGGGTAGGGGACCTGCAGGCATTTTCGGTTGACGAAGCATGCCTGGAATTCGGGCCGGCTAACTCTCACGTGATCCTGAGACCCCGGCTTGGATATGTGCCCAAGGTTCCTACCACACCCTTTCGAGACCAGGTAGTGAACCTGCAAGCGCTGCCCTTGGAGGAGGCAGACCCAGCCTTGGCACTGCTCTGTCCAGTACGCGCCCTTCGTGCTTACGTAGACAGAACGCAGTGTTTCAGGACCTCAGACCAGCTCTTTGTCTGTCATGGTGGGAAGCTGAAGGGAAAGGCTCTCTCCAAACAAAGGTTGTCTCACTGGATAGTGGACGCCATTGCTTTGGCATACCAGCAGCTAGGTCGGCCGTGCCCCCTTGGTGTGACGGCCCACTCCACTCGGAGTGTGGCATCCTCTTGGGCTCTAGCGCATGGCGCCTCGCTAACAGACATCTGCAGAGCTGCAGGCTGGGCGACACCTAACACATTTGCGAGATTCTACAATCTCCGAGTAGAGCCAGTTTCTTCTCATGTACTCGCTTCAACTAGCCGGTACTAGATTCTGCTCAGGTGTCTTCGCTTGCTCGCCATTCCTCTCCACGGACGGGATACGTGCGATATTTCCTCAGGTGAGCCTCATAAGCCCTGAGTCTCCTCCAGCACTGACGACGTCAACGCCAGAGTTATGCCTCTGGCAGCTTTCGCGCTTGGCTAGGTGCCTCCATGTGCATGGTTCCCTTCGGGCGACCCCCACATGTGTATTTCCACTGTAAGCCTCTTTGAGCATGTGTCTTTCCCTTGGCAAGCCACCTTGCCACCCCTGGGGTTGAAATATTCCACCTGCGGATGGACACCCCAGTGTTACTCCGTATGCAGCCCTTCGGGGTCATATGTGTATTCCAAGTCCCCCCCTTCGGGTTGGGCATGATTGCATATTTCCACTGGATATGCTTCCCAGTGTACCTTGGTATTCCTGTGTTAAGTAGGACTCCTTCGTCCGTGCTAGTTTCACGACAGGGAGCTCAGACTTACGCAGGGCACTGGAAGACAGTCGAGAGGTGGCGTGATTATACGGGAACCCCATTCGTCGTCATCCGACGTAACTCGGAGTGACAACGAAAGGGAACGTCTCGGTTACGTATGTAACCCTCGTTCCCTGAGTAGGGAACGGAGACGTTACGTCTCCCTGCCACTTCCGCTGTACCGCTGGAACGCCTGAGTTCAGTCTCGGCTCCTCAGCGAAGACATATCTGCATGTTGCCAGCGACTTCCTTTATACCCCCAGGGCGGGGCGGAGTTACGCTATGCAAATTCCGCAGACCCATGGCATTTCTTTGCCATTGGCTCGTGTTTTAATACTCGAAGATGATAGGATTTCTAAGCGAAACCCCCCCATTCGTCGTCATCCGACGTAACGTCTCCGTTCCCTACTCAGGGAACGAGGGTTACATACGTAACCGAGACGTTTTCTCCTATAATGCCTGATGAGATTGGAAAACATCTAACAAGAGATCAGAGACCATTCCTCCATACAGAATCTCTCCAGATCCTTCAGATTCCCAGATCCATGTTGGCACTTCTTCTCTTCAGTTCAGCCCACTCATCTTCTATAGGGTTCAGGTCAGGGACTGGGATGGCCATTGCAGATGCTTGGTTTTGTGCTCAGTGACTCATTTTTGTTTTGATTTTGATGTTTGTGTTTGGATCACTGTCCTGTTGGAAGATCCAAACATGGCCCGTTATAAGATTTCTAGCAGAGGTTGTCAGGTTTAGATTTTTTATCTGTTGGTATTTGATCGAATCCCATGATGTATCTGAACAAGATGTCCAGGACCTCTGGCAGAATATTAGGCCCACAGCATAAAAGATACAGCAGAGTATTTCATTTTACACATGGGGTACTTTTTTATCCCTGTGTGCAAACCCATCTTAAGTGTTTGCTGCCAAAAAAAGCAATTTTTTTTTGTTTCATCTGACCATAGAAGCCGTCCCGTTTGAAGTTCCAGTCGTGTTAGTTACTTTTCAAATGTTCTACGGACAGATGAAACAAACAAGCAAACAAAGAGCTTTTTGGCACTCCCGGACATCTTGTTCAGAACATGGCATCATGGATTCGATCAAATACCAACAGATGAAAAATCAAAACCTCACAGCCTTTCAATTATTTTACTTAAAAAAAAAAAAGGTTAGATTTTTGCATAAAAAAAAAAAAAAAATTATATATATAATTTAAAAAATGAATGAGGAGGAGTGTAGTGAATTACATCCCTGTTGAATAAAGACCTGAGATATGCATCTAAGGGTTAAATTGATCTTTTTTTATTAAGCGTCAGAGATGTCAAAATGATTGTCAGAAAAAAAGGACAGAATTTTCATTTTTGTGAACTGTCAATAAACATGATAAACTGCCATTGAAATATGTCCATATTTTTCCACTACATACTGAGCCGGAAAGGTGACAGAAAATGATGTGGAAAAATCACCATACCTCATGTTGTTCTATCACTACTGACAGGGCTGTGCTTTGCTATCTTTCTGTAGTTAAATATATATTTCCAGTAAATACTAATGTGAATGCGAAAGCATGCTGGGCTCTTCTATTTTTCACAGGAGGAATCCACAGCAACAGACCGCAAACGCACGTCATGTTTCCTTCTGTGATCATATAATCATAGGGAAGCTTCCTTACTTCTATTTAGTACTTTAAACCTTCAAGTGCATGAATTACCACAAAGTGGAAAGATTTCTTAACATTTCATTTCCATTTAGTATGTTCACTGGGAAGCCCTTATGTGGGAAGCTGAGAGTGTGCTAGACGGAGATCATTCAAGATGTTATAAGTATTTGTTAGTTTGTCATTTGTTTTGCTACCTTTGACGTCACTGAGATGACAACTCCTACACCATCTATGAAGACAACAATATAAACAGTGTAGCTGTTTTCTTGCAGGGAGGGTTTTAGAAATAAGAGTCTAATTCAGTGGCTATGTCTGGTGGAAGTTCAAGAAAACATCACTTACAGCACCATTAAATGTTGTAAGGCTACAGTATGAACATATATGAAGTAAGGATATTAACCCTTAAACGCATACCTCGGGTATTTAGTGACGGGGCGTCATTCACTACCCTCCTCCTCATTCATTTTTTTAAAGTTAGCTATTAGGAATAGGAGGTATCATCAGCAAAACTGGAAATGGCTCAGCGATTTACTGCAGAGCAAGTTCTGTATGCAATAATATATTACTGTCACTGTCACTTGATGGTGGATCTGGAGAAAAAGCTGTCAGAATACTGATTTTGAAGATGTTGAAAATGATAGTTTTGAGAATATGTTTGAGATTGCGAATATGAGCCAGATGCTGAATGTACTGGGAAATGAGCTCTGATGAGGACAGTGATGATGGTATAAAATATCTGCTCAAACTGAACCCTTCCAAGTTACAAAAGTTATATGATAATATGCTTTATTTTATTCTTCTGTAATTGTTACTCTAATATCAGGAGAGTTTTCTCCATGTTTCATCCATCCATGTTTCATATAGATCCGGGTCGCTAAAGACCCAATTATGTAATAATGATTGGTGAAACATTCATGCATTTAAGAGTTAAAGGATATCTCTGCCGAACAAACATCTTAAACCAGCCTAAGCTTGCTGTAGTCTTAGCAAAGACCAGCAAACCAGCTTACATGGCTCTTCTCCACCATGGAGTATAATAATAAAAAAAAAAAGTTACTTGCAACTTCTTATCTTGTAATGGGTTATCTGGGTTTGTGTCTTTTATCATCCCTCAAGAGCCCAACTAAAACACACACTGATCACCATAATAGTGACCTAAAAAGGTGACTCTTTCCTTCAGTGATTCTGTTTGTTATCATCAGGTGTGTTCACTAATGGTCAATAATCACCTAATTAATCACTTAATTATCTCATTAACTTTAACACTGCTTCAGTGTTAAACACTCTTGAGTATGAACTCAAATAAACTCAGAGGAGAGTCAATTTAACACGGGTTAAGTCAGATTCGGGCATTTACGTAAATGCTTTTTTCCCCTTACTAATAAGATTTCAGGTTTCAGGTCAGTCTACACAGATCGAAATTCATTCGAATCAAGCTCAGTCGAATTGATTGAGGTGTTTATGAGCGGTAGCCATTTTGATTTTATATTATCCTATACAAACACACATGTTGGGCTTCCATGTTTTATGGGGACTTTGTTTATACTCTACAAACTGAGTATTGTATCCCATAACCCTAACCCTACCCATCACAGAAAACTTTCTGCATCTTTACATTTTCTGTTTTTCCATGGGGACCACATAAATGTGCCCACATGGTCAAAAATGACTGGTATTACTATTCTTATGAGGACATTTCTTTCCCCCCACAATGTAGGCTTTATCAGGACCACACAGACACACATACTTTATATAAAAAACACAGTAGTATTAGTATGGTTTAGCACTCTGAATAGTTCAAATGACTTACAGTATAAAAGTCTGTATAGTTCACACCATGTATCAGAAGGTCAAGGCACCCAAAGGGATGAAAGGAAAGACAACCAGTGAACTTTATAAGGATTTGATGAAACATGTGCATTGTTGTGTTGTGAAGCTAAATGACTGGCCTTTGACAGGTAATTAATTACAGAGCCATTGTTTGGTGAGGAGCGCTGACATTTGGCTCCGGTTATGGAACATTGGTCAGTGACGGTGTGTGTGAAGCTCATGGAGTGTCTTCAAAAATAATTAGATTGAACAGAATGGAAAGCACCGTGCCCAAGGCTCTGCTAATGTCTATAATAGAAAACTGTCCATCTGTGCATTTTAAGTAAATGTTGTGGAGCATTAATTTGTTGTATGATTCACCTTCCTCAGCACTGACAAACATACTTCGTCACTGTATAGTCTCATTTTACAACATAACGCAGTCAGTCACTGCCAAATCATCTACTATAATGCATTGCAATATTTGTCTAAGTTGTTTAGAGCCAGATGGTGTAGATAAAGCTTTGACCAGCAAGGGCAAACCTTGATTCCTTGTATGACACAAACAATCTTGCAGTGATCTTTAACATTGTGCACTACAAAATGTCCAGATCTTAGGATATTTCTAAGAGTTCAAGCCATTAATATTTGTATGCCATACTGCTGCTGTGGGTGGCAGAAGTCAAATGTATGCCTTTCCCATTATCAGGAAGTGCTGCCCTTGTCCTTTTTATGCAGATGAAAGACAGTGATGTGCATCGAGGCAGGTTGACAGCCCCTCACAAACACTAACCCGCATGACAGTGCTGATTGTGGAGCTGTAAGGGGCAGTGGAGTGTGTGATGGAGTCATCTGTTGTCTGTCTCTCAGCCTGAATACTGATGGCCACAAATTATAAAGTCTTCTGCTGAAAGATTCCTTCGTTTCTTTTCTTTTCCTCCATTGTCCACCTCGGTGATGTTTTCCCTCTTCTCTTTTCACTGAAGCACTAGGATAAGATAAAGGAAGGAAATAAAACAAAATTATTTTGGTGTAATTTAGTGTTGTTGTTTTTTTGTTTGTTTGTTTTTGTAAGCATACAGAACATTTTGCAATAAAAGAAAGACAATTTTAAGAAAGAATATTTGATCACTATTACCCCCATAACCTACCCCCTTCCCTCACCCAACCCATTGCACTACAGGACTTGGGGACAATGGGATACAATAAAATAAACACACAGATTAAAAAAAAAAAAAAAATAGTAATAATAATAACAACATAAGTAGTAGCTATAGATTAAATATCCACAATTCCCTTGACTGTAGATATCCAATTCTTCCGCATAGACAAAGTTACATATTTAGCACAATGAGTCTGCACAGATATAAGATCTCTAATAAATAATTTTTAAAGAATAGCATTGGCTTTTGGCTTGCTTCGTTGGGGACACTTGATATTCAACAATATTATTGCCTGCATTTACATGATTATATGAGAACTAAACTGAACTGGACGATGACATAACTGTTTTCTCCGCTATATATATGAAATATCTCAATAACTTTTTTACAACAGAAATGAACCATCACTAAACTTACTTCAGCTGGACTATGGTGCTATTTTCTTCTAGATCTGCTGTACGCACATTATTTTCCTGTTATCACTAATACTGCTTTGAAAAAATCTGTATTGTAAAAAGGACTATATAAATAAAGGTGAAATGTAACTTAGTAGAAAGGTCATGAGGAGTTTTCCAACAGTGAACTAGTAGTTTCTTTGCAGCAGTCATGGCAGCTAGCCAACATTTCCATACCTTCTCAAATTGAGAATTGTCATTCATCAATAAATTATCAAGATTTTTGGGAAAACAAATCCTTATAGCCTTGTACAAAACGTCAAGCACCGTATCCCAGAAGTTTTGTGGTAACACTTTATTTTGATGGTCCCTTTTGAACATTCTGTGGACTATAAGTTACTTTGCAACTACATGTCAACTAACTCTCAGTAGAGTATTAGTAGACTGTATGATTATTATCTGCTAACTCTTTATTGTGATGATCCTCCAACAGACAATCTACTGACTATAAGCAACTTTGCAACTACATGTCAACTTATTCTAACCCAAACCCAACCAGTCTACTAATACTCTACTAACACTCCAATGAGTGTTAGTAGGCATGTAGGTGCAACGTTACTTATAGTCAAAAGAATGTGTTAAAGGGACCATCAAAATAAAGTGAAACCAGTTTTACACATCTGGACAGTCCCAGAGCATTTGTATCAAAGTCTCCAGGCATCCAGGTCCACTTCCTGGGAAATTGCCACAAAATATCTGCAATAAAATTGGAAGTTGCTGCAGTGCTGTGGCTCTTTTATTATTTGAGTCTCAGTGTGTGCAGAAGAAATGCAATAAATGCTGTCATGTGATCTTGCATTCAGCGGCTGGTGTTTGAGAACGCAATCATGTGAGATGCTTCTGGGAGCGAGTTAAACCCAATCATGCTGATGACAGAACTTAGCTCAGACCTTTTTTCAAAGTTCTAAAACAGATTATTTGAGTATGTTTTACAAGAAAACAGTATTTTGGTCTTCCTAGTACAAAACTTCACATTTAATTGTGTTACTTGTCATTTCTTTTAAAGAATCATCAAAACATATTGTGACCAGGTCACAATTTCTGTTGCCATAACAAATGTACTTTACAAATACAAAGTTGGAGCAGCCAGAGAAAAACTAATATTAAAAAGTAAAGGGTCAAGAGCACAACTAAAGTAAAGTACAAATGAAACTTTCATTACAACATTAACCCTTTAAACTTCTGTTAATACTCAATAAGAACTTTAATAGATGTATGACAGAAATAAAGTCAAACTGGTTAGTAATAAGTGCAATAATAATGGCTGGAAGTCAGTTGTAGTTGTTCTGTCTCTCTTTTTTTCTGTTCTTCTTGTTTCTCTTTCCTTCAATGACTCTGCTTATTAACATCAGGTTTCACCACTAATGCTCATTCATCACTTAATTAATCACAATTATTTCATTATCTTCAACACTGCTTCAGTGTTATTTTAAGACCCTGTAGTGTGGACATATATGAACACTGAGGGTGTTAATTTAACACCGGGGATTTTGCTCTGTAGGGAAGGGAAGAAATAGTGTACGCAACATTCCTTTTACTTTCATCTTTATCCACCTTTTTGACATTTTCTAATAGTCCTGCTGCGTCCATCCATCTGTATTCCAATTCCTACAAAGGGTTTCAGGGAGAAATTAGCAACATGCTGAGTTAAATTGTTTTGAATGGAGTACAGTGCATCACACAAAAGGTCAACAGTATTTACTGATTTAGAATATTAACCCCCTATATCAATACAGCTGAATGCAGCGCTGACTCCTTCACCAACCTAGAAACAATTACACCATCCTCAAAAATGGCTGGTCATGAATTTGAAATTCAGTTTAGACAAGGTTTTTTTTTTGTGGAGTGACTCACAAAATCTAATTTGGAACTTTGCTCATCAGGACCCCACCGGGAAGTAAATAAGATTTCCTAGCATATGACTTTGTGGGACAGTTTTACCTCCTACTATTAATTAAGTTTATAATGTTCATGTGGAACTACACTGGTGTTCATTAATTCAGTTCCGCAGTAGGACTCCTCCGTAATAAAAGAGATTAACAATCATAAAGTAAGTTAAAGCTTTATTTATTCGTGTGGATGTTAGCTGAAATGGAGTCTGGCCTGCTGAAATGCACAGCTAAATCAACCAATGGTGGTTTTCTTGTCTTATCTGTTCTAGTCCAAACCCCCTCTTAAACCAGCAAACTAGACCAGCCTAAACCACTTGGGCCAGGGAGGCTAACTAGTCTATGGTTTAAGCTTGTGTACCGACATTCTGACCAGTTACGGCAAATGTGTATATTTCAACCAAAATCTTAGATTCTAAGTAAAATGTCAGTGTGTCAGCTACTGATTTAGAAAGTCCAATACCAACTCCCCATCATAACAAACATCAAAACTCAATTATGATTGGCCAAGTGGCATTTCGAGAGTACTGATAGTTAGAATGTCAGTATTTCACTGTTTGTATCACTTTTGTCTGTGTTCACAATACTCCCAACCAGAATATTATGTGAACAGTGCTTCATTTTTTGAGTTCTCATCAGGAAAGGAAATTGCTTGTTTTGTGCATGATGCCTTATTTCCCCTAGAACACTGTAAATAAATATTTTTCTTCATGTGCCGCCACAAGGTGGACATCAACATCATTGATTTTTTTCGAGACCAAGGAAACATGTCGCAAAACTTACTTTCCCCCCGACGGTGCCTGGAACCTCTGGGATAATTTGAACACTCAATAAATTTACTACTGCCATCCAGTCAACCAACTCAATCAGAGGCTGACTGTTCTAAACAATAATTTGTTTTGCCAAGTGAAATGAAGCGAAGCTGTGACTGGGGCTTTAGGCTGGTAGTCCCAGGCTTTCTGAAAATGGAAAAGGCCTGTCAACACTGCTCCTTTGCATAAGTGTATGCATACTGCAGAGACTTGCTGAGTTATAGTGTTGCTACATTACTGGAGGTCACTTTTCTTTTTCCCTGAGCTGTCAGGAGTCATGAGAGCCAGATGAGATGCTGAGGAGATGTGACAGAGGTTGTCTGCTCTAATAGATTTTACCCCATGAGAGCAGCTCCATTTAAATCAGACTCTGTGTTAATGTGTTAATGAATCTACCGGTAGAGCTCCAGGGGGAGAGGGTAATGTGGACGGGTAAAGTTTTCATCAGGCTAACCGCTAACAGGGGCAAGAGACACAGCCTTAGTGTCTGCAGTGGTCAGCACAGGATGTGTTATTGAGCATTATCTATAATTTTTATTAAATATATCTAAAAAAAAGAGATCAGTAGAGGAGACTATCCAAATTTTAACACAGGCTCATTGGAAAAAAACCTGCATCTACCTACATTTTTGCAAAACTCCCAAAAAATGAACCTCCATACAATTCACTGCAGTTTCATGCTGAAATGAACACTAGTGGCAGTAAAACACAAACAACATTTATTCCTTTTCACACAAACACACAATTAATAAAGACTTATTTTCGTGCAATTATTTACATAACACTATGTTATGACCTCAAATTCATTTATGTGTGGATTTTCTGACATAGTAAACTTGCTCAGCGCCTCACCTGGTACAGCAATTCACTTGTGAGCCCCGTGAAACACGACTCATAACTAGATGTACCGCATGGCGGTACAAAATATGACCGCCGCTCAGGCCTGCACTGGCTTTCCACAAAAATAAATGACGTGGAGCAATTTGGCTGTATTGCGTGTTTATGTATATACCTAAAAAAAGTAGTAGTATGTGCATGTCTGTCTGTGTGTGTGTGTATGTGTGTGTGTTTGTGTATGTGTGTGTCTGTGTGTGTGTGTGTCTGTGCGTGTATGTATGCGTGCATACATGTGTGTGTGCGCGTGTGTGTTTGTGTGTGTGTGTCTGTGCATGTGGATTTGTATGTGTGTGTATGGGTGTGTGTCTGTGCGTGTGGATGTCAGTGTGTGTGCATGCTTGCGTTTGTTTGTATTCCTGCATGTGTGTGTGTGACAGTTAGGGTTGCCAACTTCAGAAAAGGAAAATGCGGGACAATCGTGGTTATTTATAGGAAAACGAGGGACACTCAAAATATTTGTACTGTATCACACAGTGTACGTCATTTCAGTGTCTGCAGTTAAGTTTGTGTTTAAAAGGTTATCAGACATAAACACATTTGTATTGCTTAACCTATTTATGTATTTAATTCTAAAAATAATTTTAATGTCATACATGAAAAAAGTCACATTACAAACAAACCATAGTTCAAAATAACAGCATTTATCTAAAATAGAAAGCTTTTTTAACATTATACACTAGGCTTACAGTTCACAAGTTTGGGGTTAGTAAGATTATTTTTTGGGAAAAAAAATAAAGAAAGTAATTGCCTACTTTTATTCAGCAAGGATGCATTACATTAATCAAAACTGACAGTTAAAATGTTACAAAAGCTTTCTATGTACTTTCTAAAAGCTTTAAAACATTAATAATAATCAGAAATGTGTTTTGAGCATATTATTCCCTCAGGTAGATTACATGTTTTCTTGCGTGGCTGGATGTTAGACTCATGAACAATAATCACGTTGTTTGCATTCGCCAAAATTGATTAGCCGAAATCAAAACGTGGACAGTGAAAGGAAATTACCGTTAGCGCGAGACGAGTCCGGCTTGAAGCGGAAGCGACCAGACGCCAGAGGATGTTCGCAAATCAAACAATGATTTGTCTCAAAACAGTGATTAAAAAAAGCTGTGATTGGATGATGACAAGTGTCGGTGATCATTCTCAAGTGTTGTGGTCAGCACTGCTGCTGTTGCTGTTGTATCAGTCAGTGGTTTATCAGCTTGTCAAAAAATGGGACACGGGAGGTCACGCACAGGACAAATAAATTAGGCCCAAAATACGGGACGTCCCGCCTAATTCGGGACAGTTGGCAACCTTAGTGACAGTATCATCCTAAACCAGCAACCCAACACCACCATCTACAGGCCAAAGAGTGTACAGTCACTAAATGTGCACATAAATGAATTTATTTTATACCCCCCCATGGATGAAATTCTACGAAACTTAGCATACCCCCAGAGGATGTCAAGTTAATCATACACATGAAATATGGTGCAGTTCTGAACATCTCAACTGAAGATAGGGGCGATTAAATCAGAATAATATTGCATTTTCATTTTTTATGGGAGGGGCGCAAATCACAAATGAGTGATTATGGGCTAGGTTGATGTGGGCCCTTAAGAGCAACATACCATAAAAATTTCTTCATCCTCGGTGCCACGGTTCAGGTAGTTATTTAGGAAAAACTGCATTTTTTGGGTTTGGGGGGGCCCAGCGCGGGGGGGGGAGTGGCCCCCGGGGACCAAACGAAATTTTTCCGTAAAAGTCTAGTGGGGCTACATGCTCACCAAATTTCATGTTCCCCGGTGTTTCGGTGTCCCTGGTATCGTTGACGAAAAAATTCAGTAGATGACGGGAAAATAAAACAAAACAACTTTGACAATCGATTATGGGCTAGGTTGATGTGGGCCCTTAAGACCAACATACCATAAAAAATTTCTTCATCCTCGGTGCCACGGTTCAGATAGTTATTTAGGAAAAACTGCATTTTTTGGGTTTGGGGGGGCCCAGCGCTGGGGGGGGAGTGGCCCCCGGGGACCAAACGAAATTTTTCCGTAAAAGTCTAGTGGGGCTACATGCCCACCAAATTTCATGTTCCCCGGTGTTTCGGTGTCCCTGGTATCGTTGACGAAAAATTCAGTAGATGACGGGAAAAAAAAAAAAAAAAACTTTGACAATCCCTATATGACCGCTTTCGCTAGCTACGCTAGCGGCGGTCATAATAAAAGAGCTCAAAGACTTGTAGAAACAAGCTAAAATGGCATGGTTGCATTTGTATCTCACGTTTGCTTTTATTTACACTATCTGTTATGTTTGGGCAGGGATGAAGAGAGGTGAGAATCCAGTTGCAGCTAATTTTATTCAAAACCAAAACAAATAATCCATACTGAGAGTAAAACCAGGAACATGAAACATAAGCCGCTTTCCGACCGGAGGAACCTTTTCACAGTTCCTAGAACTATTGGCTAAAGTACCCGGATGTCGGCGTGTTCTCAC
This sequence comes from Squalius cephalus, assembly GCF_949319135.1. Taxonomy (NCBI): domain Eukaryota; kingdom Metazoa; phylum Chordata; class Actinopteri; order Cypriniformes; family Leuciscidae; genus Squalius; species Squalius cephalus. Next base: position 56,313,642 of record NC_137122.1, on the reverse strand, counting down.
CGCAGGAACTAGGAACGATTTTAGTTCTAGGAACTCCATTTGGAGGAACTAATTTAGCTCCTACTTCAGAGTAGGGTCTAAACCAGCACTATAGGAACTACCCGTGACGTTAGTGTACGCTGATTGACCGAACGCACGCAGAACACCAGCACCCGCCATTTTTAAAACAACTAGAATGTAAACACACAGATTATAGCCTATATATTTACTCCATAAACTAACTATACAAACATGGAAAACAGTGATAGATGGGTTTCTAAACCTTTATGCTGAAGAGAAAATCCAACGCAACTTTGAGGGGACCAAGCCAAACATGATTATGTTTATCTGCCCAGCTAGCAACACTGGACATCAACCACACGGCATAGGCTAATAACCTTTTTTTCATATACTGTCTACTTTCTATAAAAGTCACCGTGCTTGCGTCACTCCCTTACCCCTCCTACCAGTTCCTATGGCCACTTGGCCAGTGCGAACGCAAACAGCAAAACCGAGTTTGGGGGAGAGTAGTTCTTAGAACTGTTTAGAAGTGGACAGTTCCTAGAACTAAGTTCCTGTAACTACTTGGTTGGAAAGCGGCTATTGACCACAGAGCAAGAGCACAACAGCTTCACATTACATGCAAAGACAGCAACAAACCAAGACTGAAACAGGGGCATAAATATATAGGGAACACAAGGGCTAATGATGAAAAGGTGTAGATTATAAGTTACAACGGAAACTAATGAGGGTAACTGCGGAGATAAACGAGGCAACAAGGCAAACAGGAACTTAACAAAGGAAGAGAACATAGGCACAGAAAATAACTTCAAAATAAGAGTCCATATGACAACGTTGAAGAATACAGACCCATGGCACATGTCACACTATCAGTTAGGATTAGTTTATAGGGTTTAGTGTAGGTGCTACAGTATTTTCAGATGTGATAGAACATCTTCTAGCACTTCCACATTGACATTCATCTGTTTCGGATAAAACTGAACGTGCTTTTAGTGCCACTGGACATTTTACTTTGAAAATCTCATAAAATGTATAAGAATAAACAATATCATTTTGCAAAAAGATCACCACAGGCACGTTTTTCCAATAGGCCTGGTTTGGAAAATTTTAGGGATAGCCCCAATTAAAGATTTTTGGTTAATGCTTTATTTTGATGGTCCCTTTACTATAAGTAACTTTGCGACTACATGTCAACTAGCAGTTGTTTTACAGTATTACCAGTCTACTACCCACATAGCAACATTTTGACGTCCCAGATCCGGCCCACATCTGGCACACGTGGAAAGATGATATGGCCCACATGCAGCGTGGAATGACGGCCCTTGGGTGGCTCACTCCTGTTTGCCAGATCTGGCCCACAAGCAGGCCATAGCAATGCCACATGTCAGCCAAGAGCAAAGAAATAAACCAGAACTGGACCTTATCTGAGCCACAGAATCTGTGTATATTAAATATGGAGTCATTTCAGCCTTAATAAGCCTGTTAACAAGCAGAGTCACTGAAGGAAAGAAGAGAACAGAAAAAGAGACGAGCAGAAACACAAGAACTACAACTGACTTCCAGCCACAGCTTTAGATGAAATCAACTGAAGAGAAAAGAAGACATTAAATCTGTGAAGATCTCAGCAGAGGAGGATTAAACAACTCCATATACAGCATTACCAGCTTCACTTATTACTAACCAGACTGACATTTTTTTCTGTTAGACGTCTACAAAAGGTTTTATTGAGAATTAACAGAGGTTTAACTCTAATGTGTTTCATTTGAAGTCACAATAACAGTGATTAGTGTTTCCATTAGTTGGGCTCTTAACTCTTATTATATCTTTTGTCTTATTTTGGCCAGCATGCTTTGCAACATGAATAAATTATGCAGCTGAATTCTCCTATTATTTTGTTTAATTCTAAATGTTTGCTTTTATCTATTAGTCTATTTCATGATGAATATAAAACCATCAACAGGTAACCATCATCACCTAATTTCGTTTCACTTTAGCTTTCTTTACTGCTGCAAATGTGTTTAACAAACACACTGTCACTGCAGCCAAAAAAGACAAAAGACATAATAAGAGTTAAGAGCCCAACTAATGGAAACACTAATCACTGTTATGGTGACTTCAAATGAAACACATTAGAGTTAAACCTCTGTTAATTCTCAATAAAAACTTTTGTAGACGTCTGACAGAAATAAAGTCAGTCTGGTTAGTAATAAGTGAAGCTGGTAATGCTGTTTATGGAGTTGTTTAATCCTCCTCTGCTGAGATCTTCACAGATTTAATGTCTTCTTTTCTCTCCAGTTGATTTCATCTTAGGCTGTGGCTGGAAGTCAGTTGTAGTTCTTGTGTTTCTGCTCGTCTCTTTTTCTGTTCTCTTTTCTTCAGTGATTCTGTTTGTTAACAGGCTTATTAAGGCTGAAATGACTCCATATTTAATATACACTGATTTTGTAGCCCAGATAAAGTCCAGTTCTGGTTTATTTCTTTGCTCTTGGCTGACATGTACCATTGCTATGGCCTGCTTGTGGCCCAGATCTGGCAAACAGGAGTGAGCCACCCAAGGGCCGTCATTCCACGCTGCATGTGGGCCAGATCATCTTTCCACGTGTGCCAGATGTGGGACGTCAAAATGTTGCTATGTGGGTAATAGGCCTACTCTACTAACACTCTAATGAGAGTTAGTAGACATGTACTGTAGGTGCAACGTTACTTATAGTCAACAGAATTTGGTAAAGGGACCATCAAAATAAAGTGAAACCGATTTTTGTAGTTGACTAGTAGTCGTTCATTTAAGCCATTAGTTGACTAATTGCACATTTATATTGATTTATATTAATATATGCATATTCTGTGCTCAAGTGCACGCATAAAGCTTGCCGCAAAGCAGTGGCAAACGTTTATTACTTATTATGAATGTGTCTGAAAAAAGCAAGAAGACATTTTAATTGATTATTAATAAACTACTGTTTTCTGAGTCAGTGTCGGCTGCATAAATGAAGTTGACGATGCTGACTCGCCATCTCCACATATAGTAAACACGCCTTTAGAGAGAAATGCACCTTTCATACGGATTACATAAATTGAGAGAGTATTTGTTTTCGTAGTTGTTTGTTTCAAAGTGATTCATTTAAGAGTAGACATTTCAAGCTTTCTATAGATATGTTTCTCATGTCTGTGAGGCAATTAGTCTATATGCTGTGTTTCGGTAAATTTATGTGATGCGCTGCTGTTCAGGGAGACTTAGACGGCAGAAAGCGCATCCTGTTTGTTTTCTTTATTTTACAAAAGCACAACGTTTAGTTGTTATTGTGAGTGTACACAATTAAAAGTAGTAGTATTTTTAGCTAGTAATTGTGTTGCACCTAGTGTGAACAGGAGGATTATATTTGAGAGCTCTGTTCAGAAGCCTTTACGCTCTCAATCATATTGATATGTCAAACCACAGCTATTGATTATGGTAACATCCTCCATTAATGCTTGAGAGCTCACAGTCAGCAGCAAATGTTTCCTCATCAGCATACACTGACTCATGCTGCCTGTAGAGGTTGTGAGGGAGTAAGTCTTTGTAGAGGTGTGCTGAAGGATGAGGCACAAACACAATTTTGAAGGTGGAAGTTACTCTGATGAATGTTTATTAAGAGTTCAAGTTAAGGGAAGGAAGGGGGAAGGAGTCGTGTGGGTCCAGGGTGCCATAACAAATCTAGAGTTTGTGTATTTCAGCGCTGACAGGATTTGGAAAGCATTCAAGGATCTGCTTCTTAGGTGCATACTGTCTGCTTTCAGTTTAAGTCAAGTAAGAAAAATAACTGCAATGTTACAAAAAAAAGAAAAAAACAACAACAACAACAACAAAAAATAATTATTGCGTTCAGGACATTTCTGGGCTGCAACCTTTGGACAGCAGGAGTGTCACTCCAATAGCAGGCAAGGGCGGGACTTTATCATCTGTGTCAACCTTGGGAACCTCCGCTAAGCTTTTGGGTCTCGACACAAAAACAGTTTGCTTCTGTTGCAATTGCCTTGTTGACTTCAGATTGCAAGGCATTTTATATATATGTATGATGACACTGCCACAACCTGTTGTGTTTTCTGTTTAGTTTTCAAGGTTTCCTTACCGTTTTATGCTTGCATGGTTATTCATGGTTTCATTGATTCTCATACAGCTGTTCCTCATTTCCTCATTAGTTTCCTCAGTATATATTGCCCTTTGTTTAGGTAGTCTTGGTCTGGTATTCATGTACACCGTTATGTTGCCTTCATTTGTTTGGATTATGTTTGTGTCAGATTATACTCTTTTGTTTTGTTTAATAAAGCTCACATTTTAGATAATTTTCTGCATTTTAGATCTGCTTAATCTCACTTCATCTTCATTCTCAGGCAGACTCTAGACTAAAAAGACTCTTCTAACAAAAGAAAAGATTATGGATCTTGCAGCAAAGTTTATCATCCTTGCCCATGAAGGGTTACCCATTTTAGAATGTACTGCTAGTTTCTGTCATCTAGTGCTTATTTTTGGATAATGAAACTTTGAAATCATTATACTGGGCTGGAGAAATTTATTATAGCTTTTTAGGCTTACCGACTAAGAGTGAAGGAACATGAAGAGAAGCCGTTTTCCGGTGTCTAGGATGTTCGTACTCCCTGTTGATTTCATCAGTCACGACCACTGAAAATCCAGGAATCACGCCCACCGTGGATAAAGAAGCCTGAACCCACCGCAGACCGAGAGCCAGAGCTGATGCCCACCACATACCCTGTGACAGAGCCAATGCCTGCAACAAAGCCAGAACCTGCAATCTCGTCCATTCAGGAAACAAATCCTGACTTGCAGTCTGACCAGGTGTGTGAGCCGGTTTATACATCAGTGCAAGTGGGAGTTCTAGTGGAGCTGGATGATGAAGATAGTGGTTACCCCATCCTCAAGCATCAGAAGTCAGTATACCTCAATCTGGAGTGATCGATTTTCTGATGACTTCCAGTGCCCAAGCCCTTCCTCTGCTGGTTTCGCCCAGTTTTAAGCCTCCAAGTCTACATCGTCGTTGATGGTTCAGACCAGCTTCAAATCTTCTTCGTCACTGGTAGTCCCACACAGCCTCCCATTCCCTCCTATTCCAAGTAAGCCATCCAGTTCCACGGAGTTAGCTCTGCTTGTCCTGTTCAGCTCCTTGGCTCCTCCTCCTCCAATGCCTAATGATGCTGTTACGCCTTGAGCCTCCCGGGCTTAAGCTCTGCCATGGTGTGATGATTCCCTGGCTCTGCCTCGGGCCTCCAAGCCCATAACTCCACCTCTGCCCATCAACCAGTCGGCTTCGCCTTGGATTCTCACTCCCTCGACTCCACCTGGGATCATTGTCCTTCCTGCTCCACTGGCCACCACGTCCCTCTGCCTCCACCTTAGTCAGTCGTCGCTCTACCTCCGCCATTGACTTCGGAACCTTCGGCTGCACCTCTGCTCCTCCTTCCCTCACTCCTCTTTCACACCGGTTCAACCTCAGTCATCTGGCACCCTGGCTCCACCTCGGCCACAGTGGCTCTGCCTAGGCCTCCTGGTCCTTCGGTGCTGCCTGGTCTCTCGTTCCATCAGACTCCACCTGGGTCTCCACCCTCCACGCCATCACTTGTCGGTCAGGCTCAGGACTCCACCATGGTTCCTCCCTCCATCAGTTCTGCCGTGGCTCACCATCCTCCTGCCTGACTTCTGGGGGTCTCCTGTTCCTTCTGATCTGCCTTGGTGGTCTTCTGCACCATGTGCTCAACCCTGTTGGTCTTTTCTTCTGCTTGTCAAGACTCTCACCCTCCTACTATGGACATATTACTGTGCCAGGTGTCGCCTTGTGAGTGGGTAATGTCACAACCTGTTGTGTTTTCTGTTTTGTTTTCAAAGACTCTTAGTATGTTAATTGTCATTTCCTGGGTTTCCTATCTGTTTACGCTTGTTGCCATGGTTATTTCATTGTCTCATTGATCCTCACACACCTGTTCCTAATTTGTTTCCTCTGTTTAGTTAGTCTTGGTCTGGTGTTGTTTGTGTTTCATGCAAACCATTACGTTGCCTTCACTTGTTTAGATTATCTTCATGTTGGATTATATTCTTTTGTTTTGTTTAATAAAGTTCACACTATAACCTCTTTTTCATCCTCAGCCAGTCCATGACAGACACATAAATATTGTTTATTGGTGAGCTAGACTGGAAATGGCTAAATTTGCTTGCAAATTACAGCCCGTCATCTATTAGCATAGATTTGATATTTTATATACACAATGTCATTTATGCATAAGAAACACACACACACACAAACAAACACAATAGCTCATCACTCATCTCCGCTGGTATAGTTGGTTGGGCTGGGTGTGCAACTCATATCATATCAGGGGAGAGGGCTTGCTCCTCTGTTCTGCCTCCAAGAAGGGGCCATGTTTGAATGTTGTGTTTACAAACTGTAACTTAATTGTTGACCCAAGGCAGTGTGGGAGTGTTTAGTTACGTTTAGTAACTACCTACGATCTGCCTATATCAAGCTCATCCCATTGAGTCGCCACTTTTGTCCTATCCTATTTATCCCAAATGCTGTACAGTTGTTTGCCCACATAAGCGGCCTAATATGTTTCCCCACTGATGGCTCCTGGTTGATGCACAGGCACTGTACAATATGTCAACAGAGGTTCCACAGGAGTCATTTTAATTGGCACCTGAGCATATGCTGTCATAAATAGGAATGCCAATCCATTATCATTATCAGAGACACCACATACTCATGTAGACATTCATGCAGTGTCCATGATGTGTGATCTAACAAAACCTTTTGAACCATTTTTGTTTATGTAATGACAGTTGGTTGAATAATGATTATGAATTCAACCCCAAATGGCGACCTTTCCAATATGTATGTGCTGATGATCAGCCAAACGAAGCATAGGTATTCCATATCACAGGCAGATGCTTGAACAAATGTTAATAAAAAATAATATTACAATTATTTTAATTTAATTTAATTATAGTCTTTTCTTCCCCATTGTGACATATATCCATGTGAAACGGCTTCTGGAATGAGAAAAATGTAGGGCGGGACTGGATTCCGTCCTTCTGGAATTGATTGGATTGTAGGAAGCAGATCTGAATGACAGTTTTCAGTCAATTGTGGAGGATATTTTGCCCAACCCTCCGCCGAGACTCACGTTATGAGGAGAACAGACATCGTTTTAAGGGGAAAGGGAGGTTAACGTTTTGGATTAAAGATAATGAGGGCATTTGAATTTAAAAAAATAATGATGTGCACAGATAAATAATTTATAATAAGCACTGCAACATTCTGTGAAAAAATAAAATAAAATAAATAAATATATATAAGAATTTCATATTGACTTTAATGGTTGCTCCAGAAATTTAGTTTTTATTAACAGGCAGTGCAATGAAAAAGAGTATGTTCCACTGTGTAATAACTGGAGACAAATGTCTGAAATGACTGCAGTCCTTGTCTCTTCTTGCTTTGTAAAACGATTGCTTGTGGAATAAATTAATTTCAGTGCAGCAGTTTAATGGCATTTAGATGGGTGAATTGTTGGTATTATATAATAATTTAATCAAAAATAATAAATAATGAAATTCTTCAAAAGAAAACAGTTTGGCATAATCTCATATTATATATATATATATATATATATATATATATATATATATTTTTTTTTTTTTAAATAGTATTTTAACAAAACTGTGTCACTGCTTAATAATTTCGGAAAAAAACTTTTATTTACCAAATAAAAGTCATGTTGTGTGACCACAAAATCACATGGTCCAACCAACATCAGAGAGAATAGCTGCATCCCAATTCAAAGACTGTATCCTTCGAATGGTCAAACAGAGCATTGTTAAATAGGACGGTCTAGCCCAAGCGTGCCGCACAAGCCCTGAAAAGTGAAGCCAAAGCGTCTCGATCACCCCCCGGTGACTGGTCCTAGTATAGGTCATAAACCCCGCCTCCCCGTGTTATTCAACGGGACGTGAGACCAACTAAACAATTAAATTACACTTCAAATATCTTTTTTCCAAAAGTGGTTTCTGTCATTTGCTTTCGTTTTTATCACGCTGATGTAAGTTCAAGTGTCTGTTTTTAAAATAAGTTGGTTTTTAGTTAGTTACGTGATGCGGTGGTGTAACGTCATGATGGACAGCTGTGATTGACAGGTTCTCTGAGCGAAGTAGTCACTGAAGCACCAACAAACTTTTTTTCAGGATCTTCGGAGGACTGAGGAGATTGTTTTTACTTTATTTTAACAAGCCTCTTGTCGTACTGCAATCAACAGACATCAAAATCGGAGCGGAATGGAGCAGACATAGGCCACTTAAAAAAAGTGCAGGGAGAGTGCATTCTGCGAGTGTGAGGGTGGGGCTTTACTTCCTGCTCACTACTGCGCAGGTCTTGTCCCCCAGAATCGCTACTGCGCAGACTCAAGTCCCAAGATGTAAGCGCCATATCGGGACACTGGTGGCTTCACTTCTCACCAATGGAAGAGAGTGAAGGGGCGTTGTCCATCTTTTTTTGCAGTCTATGGTCTAGCCTAAGGAGGATTGCTCTTGTCGCCTAGCAACTCTAAAAGGTGCCGTCGATGAGTGACAGCAACGTTTGCACTAGACTTTTTTTGAAAGTTTTAATCAACTGTCTGAAAACAAAATAGGGTTCATTTCACAACCTGTCTAAATATGTTCACCTTAGTCCATTTATGCACTAATAAGGAGTATCAAATATCTATAAAATCAGCATTTGAACAGCTTGACAACATGACAACAGATTTGAATTACATCCAAATTTAAATGAAGACAACCACCTCTTCAATCAGCAAGCCAAGCTTTTGGTGTATCATGGACCAGGATCCTGCAGGCATCCCTGTTTGTTGGCTCAGCTGCATGTTTGTGTAATGAATCTACTTTTTCAGCATAAACACTCATAGCTTAACACATGGAGGATATTCGGCAAGCTAATAAATACTACAAGAGGCTGAGACACAGCTCAACGTGGTCTGTGATTTGCTTGAGTAGGTGTATGGGTTGAGAGTAGGGTCAGTTTAGGAATTTAACACAGTCATCCATTGTGATTCAGAATGTTTTGATGTGACTCAGACAAGGTTTGGTTATGGCTCAGTGAGCACAGTTTTATCAGTGCAGAGAGAATAGGCCAGTATCCCCGAGGGGTCGTGAAAAAGCTTCTCGTTGTGCTTTTAAAATAGCAAAGCTGTCATTCAGTACTGATCTCAAGCATCAGCCTTGGTGGATGAATAAGGGGATCTGGCATTTCACTCACTTAGCACATATATATTTAAAGTGTGTTGAGCTCAGTGTCCTTAATGCAGTACAACACTGTAATGCTGGAGAAGATTCAGATGAATGACCGAAGCAGGGCAGAGTGAGCTGTCGTGCATGGACATGAATGAACATGGATGAATCCTGAGATGGCATGTCTACAGACCACCCACACTGATGGCTATAGGGTCATACTGGAACCATGTTAATTGTTCTGTGGGACAGGAACTTCTGCTCATCTGTACATTAGCAGAAAGACATACAGAGAGCGCACCCTTCTGACACCACACTCACAGCATTCATTCAAGGATTGCCAGGATCTCCCACTGATCAAACAGAAGTATAATAATTCATGTAATTAGCTTCATTGTTTTGTGAGTAGTAAGAGGAAGAGGGAAAAAAAGCTTGACGCAGCTGCAGTTTTTAGCTAATTTGAATAGAGATTGAATAATTTATTTAAAAGTCACTTAAATTGTAACTGAGACAAAATTATGGAAGTGGGAAGCCCCACTAAATAGGGTTTAGCACAGGGGTGGGCAACTCTGGCCCTCGAGATCAGAACTTCCTGCAGAGTTTTTCTTCAACCCTAATCAAACACACCTGAGCAAGCTAATCAAGGTCTTCAATATTACACAGGCTGCAGGTGAGTTTGATTAGGGTTGGAGCTATTTTTATTATTTAGTAGTTTAATATATCATTCAGGAATGCATGGGATCATTAGAGATGGTACTCTCATCAAAGGAAGAAATTGTTCAGGGAACTAGGAGCAACTGGAGAAACTGTTTTTAATTTATGCTCTTTATTTAATTTGGACAGTTGGAACAAATTAAAAAAACTGATGGAGTATCTGCGAAACATTGGAGTATATAAAAAGATATAGACAAGTAGTATTAAATAAGTTGTAAATAGCGATTAGAGAACAGAGGAGGGCAGCAATACGCCATAGCTGCGTCTAGCCTGCCGGAAACTACAAGAAGAAGAAGAAGAAGAAGATCATTAGAGATATAAAACTCAGGAACAAAGGAAATAAATACACCACATAGTACATAAAGATCTGAACCAACAACAGACAACTGTGGTCACGTTTACATGGCAAGTTGTGGGAGGGTGGCAGGAGATGGGTGTGAAATACTGGAGACTCCAGGGGAAAACGGGAGTGTCGACAGATATGTCGGAAACAATGTACTAAAAACAGAAAAGCTTTTCCTTTGCGTTTTTCGCGTACAGAGGACAACATTTTCAAAATGAATAAAAACGCTTATTATTCATGCCAGGCAGGTAGATGCGAGCTCACTTTGTAAAGGAAAACTAAAAAATATATTGTTTTTGTAGTTTACATGGAGACAACAATGGTATCGCTTTGATAAACCTGCACTTTGAAACCCATTTTCAAAAGTTTGCGAAAGTGAGCATCCCAATTGCCTACTCACTCCCAAACAAAACGAGATGAGACCAGGCGAAACGAAACAAACAACTTTAATTATTCTTTTCAAACGATAACTCGTTGAAGTGGCCATTGCAGGTACCATTCGCTAAGGGACGGGCCCTTCTTGAAGGGATTCAGTTGTTCACTTTCGTTTGAAATGCCCTTACGAATGACCTACCCTTCCCAAAGTGCCCTTCAAGGGCACAAAAACGCTGTTTGGAGTTTACCCCTAGACACAGGTGAGACTAACTGGCAACTGAGGAAACAAACTCAAAACAGGAAGTAAACACAGAAAATGACAATGGACACAATGGGACCAATTACAAACTAAAATTGTATGAATCCTTGGGAAACACAACAAACACACTATTCAATATACCGATTGAAAGAAACATTTATATCATAAATTATTTAAATCAGTGAATCAGCATTTAATCATCATTAGCTTGAATGAAACTTTTCTGCCCTTAGCAAAAATATTCTCGACCAGTGACTGAAAAACAAGGCATGTGACAGCTCTTTTTGAATGGTGTGGTGATAGAGCTGTCTAGTAACCTAAAGGTTAGTGATCTGAAGGAATAAAACATGAAATGAAAAGTCTGATATCCCTTTTCACTGTGGTGTCCTTGAGAAAGGCACGCAACCCAAGTTGCTCCAAGAAAATATCCCAGGGCAAATGTTCCATAAGTTATCAATTGTTTTAGGTAAGAAAGCAGCTGCTAAAAGATTAAGACAACTATATTTGGCATATCTCTGCACACTGTGTATGTTAGTGTGCAGGATGTGTAAGAAAGGACAACTAAATATATTTAGATTATTTATCTGTATGGTTAATTTATTCCTGCAGTTTTGTCCTACTCTACAGAGGAACTTAAATACATTAAATTGGTTTAAGGGCAACATATCACACAACTGACACTGACACAACTAATGTAAAGATTTTGCTGTGGTTCAAGTTGCCCTATGGAACTTTGACCTCTCTATCGCCATCTGTGGTACAAGCACAACATTGCATATCACTTGTGGAGTAGATATTTAATGACTATTGAATTGAAGAACCTGATGGTTTGAGGAATCCCCATAGTTTGTGGTAAACACCATATCAGAGTGGATCTGCCATTCTGCACCAATAAGTTCTTAAAGAAATGTTTCTTTATTGTCATCTGGTTTCATGAAGGACACATTGTAGAAATTACTAATGTAGTAATTAAATATTCGCTTAGTTATCATCAAAGCTCTCTCTATTTTTATTGTAGATCATTAAACCATTCCACTGCCTCAGAAGTTTGTCTGAAATGAGTTTTGTGAGGTGCCTTCATGTGCAAACGCTGCCTGCAAAGTCATTGCCTGAAAGGGCAGTGAGGCAACAAGTCAGCTACCTAAGTTTTCAGACACAGACACACTAAATGCTTGATAAAAGCTAGCTAGATGAAGTTTGAATTCCTCATAAAATCAAATCAATCCAGTCTTGTGAAATCGTATGCTAGCTATTGTATGTGGAACAAACTGAAATGTAAGTTATTTACAGAAAAATATTTCCCTCAAGTGCAGTTCGCAAATCTCATTTTCCATTTGGCTTATTCATGTTTGCTTATGCGATATAAATCCATGACATAAAACCTGACGCAAAACATCAAGGGTTTTTTTTTTTTTAAGTTGAATGTGAGTGTATAGGAGGTTTCGAGAGGAAAAAGAGAAAATTACAGCAATGGCATGGCAGGAGAGCTGTGCCCCTAATGATGTGTTTGGCCTTGAGCTCAGTGGAGATGAGGAACAAGAGAAACATCCAATTACTCTCAATCAGTGCATTAGCGCTAATCAAGGGGAAGAACATGACTGTGAATACTGTGGAGAAAAATGTCAGGATGAAAATGTTCAAATGAGACTAAACATATTATGTTGGCTTGACAAAGCTTATTTACGGCTTGGCAACGGAAGTTAACGCTTATAACTGTTATTGTATAAACGTGCTAATGTACAAACTCAGTTCACTAAAGGTATCCAATTGGTCCATTGTTTTGAAAAGTAGCATTGATTGTTAAAAGTTGAAGATGAGACACTGTAAACACTGAGATGTGATGGTGCTATCTATTTCCATCTACCAACCACATAGCACATAGCAACCACCCAGAGCGTCCTAGTGTAATTGGTCCTCCTTGCACCTCTCCGAGCGGCATTCAAACCAACGTCACTGGAATGGGAGGCAGATGCGCTAACAAGGACGCTAAAGATCACAGCCTTTAGCATCAGTTGCTTGTGTGTCTCTTGAGATCAGGGGAGTGAGGTTTACCAGCACAGATATTTACTAGCTAGTCTCTGTTACACTAGCAACCGCCTATCCTACACCCATTCAAATCTCATACTAGAGTTGTCAAAAAGTAAAAATGTGAAGATACCAGCATTTCCCTGTAGCATTTTGAGCGCTGTTTAAAGGATTCTTAAACACCTCTGATTGGCCTTTGTGTTCTCGTGCTCAACATACATGTCTGTGATTGGCTACAATGATCAACAATGATTGATGCTCTTCACTGAGCGCTTACATAGATACACACGGGAGCGTTTTAAAGCAGGCGTCTATCAGCGAATCCCTAGTATATCCACTAGTAGACGGATCTGCTGATAGATGCCGTTTTCAAACGCTCCCATGTGTATCTGTGTAAACGCTCGACGAAGAGCGTCAAATCAACATGTTTTTGAAGTGTTGATCATTGTGGCCAATCACAGACATATATGTTGAGCGCGTCAACACAATGGCCAATCAGAAGCTTTTAAGAATCCGTTTAACAGCGCTCAAAATGCTAGAAGGAAATGCTGTTATCGTCACAATTTTTTTATTTCAGTACCGACTTGGTAACGAAGTCGGTACTTTTAACAGCTCTTTCTCATTCCAATTTAAAACAATTTTACATTTTGTAATAATAATAATAATAATAAAATATCTTGTTCCTACAATTTTGTACGATCTGCTTACGCTCAAGTGACAACTGAACTTCATGCAAAATATTTTCTATAAGTGCTATATTTTCATATTATTCACATCACACAAATTCATTCAAAATCGTCACCTGGTAAAATACCTTTCCCATGAGATCGGGTTTGTTCAGACTCAAATCTATCTTCAACCTGAGAATTTAAATTACATACAAGTCATATAACCTACAGAATTCATCACAGATCTTGGCAGATCTTTCAGAAAATAGTTTACACAAAGTTTTGAACAAATGATGTTACAGAACTAGTTGTGCAAACTTTGTAACCCATGTACAAGAGGCCAGATGGTGCTGCATTTCCAGAACCAGCTGTTCCTTCGAGAGCCATAGAAACTGCTTCTTCTAATGAGAGGTTTTCCACACACACTGTACTGATACTCTGCTGCTAGTACATTGAGATGCAGACCTTTGCTTTCATTAACATTTGACCAGTATGGGTATACATATGAAAATGACTTCAAAATTACAACCACCACTAAGCAGATTTTTGCTTCTCAAGGCCAGTGACATCTCTATACCAATTCATTTGAACTCAGTCTTGGTCTTAAAAGATTCCTGCCTTAGGCAGTACATCCACAGTCTTGTTGCTATATTTAGTGACTTAAGCCGCATAGTGAATAATAGAGTTGGGCACAAAGACCTTTTCCATTGTGTAAAAAATACTGTACAGTACTTGAACCAAATGTTTGTGTGGATGTCCATTGTATGCATGTATGTGCAGCATTTATGTATCAGTCAGTCAGCATAATCAGAAATTAGCCATAGGTCTGTGAATGATCAGTTTGAACCAATCAACTCACACAATCACTGAATCAGTTGGAGCGGATGTTCTTCTTCAAGAATTAAAATAATTGTTAAAGGAACATGCCAACTTTTTGGGACTTTAGCTTATTCACCGTATCCCCCAGAGTTAGATAAATCCATACACGCCCTTTTCATCTCTGTGTGTGCCGTAACTCTGTCTGACGCACCCACCGCTAGCCTAGCTTAGCACAAAGACTGGAGATAAATGGCTCCAGCTAGCATACTGCTCCCAATAAGAGACAAAATAACGCCAACATTTTCCTATTTACATGTTGTGATTTGTATAGTCACAGCGTGTACAAATAACAAGGTCACAAGAGACACAGCCATCTTCTAACCGTATACATACAGGGAACTATATTCTCAGAAGCCGAAGCACTGCTACTTGGGCGGAGTGATTTGCTCACAGCAGCTGAGAAGCACCGTGGTGAGGAGTAGAGTGTTCGCTCAGAGTTGGAGTAAATCACTCCGCAGAAGTAGCAGTGCTTCGTCTTCTGAGAATATAGTTCCCAGTACGTATACGGTTAGAAGATGGCTGTGTCTCATGTGACCTTGTTATTCGTACACGCTGTGACTATACAAATCACAACATGTAAATAGGAAAATGTTGGCGTTATTTTGTCTCTTATTGGGAGTAGTATGCTGTTTACCTCCAGTCTTTGTGCTAAGCTAGGCTAGCGGTGGGTGCGTCAGACAGAGTTACAGAGATGAAAAGGGTATGTATGGACTTATCTAACTCTGGGGGATACGGTGAATAAGCTAAAGTCCCAAAAAGTCGGCGTGTTCCTTTAAAGGAGAACTCCGGTCAATTTTAACATTGAGCTCATTTTTTTGTAAATTTGGAGTGCTGTCAGTACAGAGAACAACAACAAAAATCTGTGTTGCCTACACCGAGTTATCCTCTTTTTAAAATTTGCACCCTGTTGACTTCAATGGGGCAAGTTTTAAACCTGCTTTTAGCCTCTTAACATCCTTGATGTGTCATTACAAGTGCACAGGTCATGTGAGTGATTCCTTCAGAGTTAACACGCGGTGAATCTGACTGCAGTAGATGTGCAAGATATGAATAAAAATTATGTTTATTCAGCCAGCGCACATACCTGTATTTACATCCTGTTTTCGGTTGAAGTGCACAGTAGTCGATTGTAGAGTTCATGCACATAGGTTTAGTACGTACGATCACGCGCGTGAACTCGACAATCGACTACTGTGGACTTCAACCGAAAACAGGATGTAAATACAGGTATGTGCGCTGGCTGAAATAACATCATTTTTATTCATATCTTTCACATCTACTGCAGTCAGATTCACCCGCGTTCACTCTAAAGGAATCACTCACATGGCTGGGCACTTGTAATGACACATCAAGGATGTTAAGAGGTTAAAAGCAGGTTTAAAACTTGCCCCATTGAAGTCAACAGGGTGCAAATTTTAAAAAGAGGATAACACGGTGTAGGCAACACCGATTTTTGTTGTTGTTCTCTGTACTGACAGCACTCCAAATTTACAAAAAAATCATTGCAATCAGATAAAAAAAGCTACCCATCCCTAGTGAATAAGGTCACTGCTAGAAGCGATTTTAGACTGATGGAGAATTTCCTGCATTCTTTTCCTGTTGAGAGTACTAAAAGAGCATTTAAATGACAGAAAGACTGCAGGGGAAGTTTAGTGTGGCTGTTACTGTCTGCATATGGTTAAACTGCCAGTGTTGGCCCCATTAGAACACGACTGTCTCTCCATATAAAATCATTTAGTGGCTCGCTCGGTTTGTTGTCACGCTCAGCGGACGCTGGTTGGCTGCTGCAATGGCTCCTTTCATCTCTAGGTTATCACCAATACACATTGCATTCAGCACGATGAGCTTGAAAGCAAATTCTCTAGGAATACGCAGCTCTCTGTGGCATCAAACCAACATGCCATAAGCCTCACAGACCCAGATCAGTTCTTAAATGCATTTCAATAAAGAGCTTCTAATGGAGAGTGAATAACTGAAGTCTTTTCAGAAACATTATTTATTGGACACTGTTAGAGGTTCAGAAGAGTGTGTCTCAAAGCTGATAACTCCAGGATGTTCATTTGGTTCAGAAAATGTTACTTGCATTTATGTCTTGCTAAAGATTGCTGCTGTTATTACTGCTGAAAAAACACTTCTTTAGAAATGTTTAAAATGTTCTTCAAACTAAGAAAATAAAGGTTATTAATGAAAGATTATTTGGCGAACCCAATATGATTCTTCTACAGCAACGCTGCGAAAACCACCTTCAAAAACCTTTATTTTTAAGACTTTATGTATGATTTTACAAGTAATAAACTACTAATATAAACTAGTAAAATAATTTTACTACTTATCAATTTTATTACCTGCTATATTTTCCAGTTCTGAGCGGTTGCACACCTTTATATTACTGTTTATGCTCTCTTGGTTTTGTGCTGGAGTTGATTTTTTGGATTGTTCACTGGACTGTATTTCATGATTGCTGTAATACTGGAGAACAATTTTTCTCTGTGGAATCACTGTCCACGGATTCCAGCACACATTACAGTCTTCCTCATTACAAGCTTTTATTCAGATGAAATCCAATTAGTCACAACATGGTCCATGCAATTTCACTTTCACAAGAGGGGCAAAAAGTAAAAAAATGGCTTGAACATTTATGACCTTCCCGAAAAGTAAGTTTTATTCCAAAATACTAGATACTGAATGAAACCGGACATTTTTTTTTTTTTTCAACAGGATGACACACTAAAGTCTACTGGCCTTTTTTTTTTTTTTTTTTTTTTTTTTTTTTAATAAGAGACGAGCCCTTCAATATGTCCCGACCCTAATTTTTTGTTTCAACAGGAAATTAAAGTGTCTTTTACAAGTGCTAATTTTAGAAACCTTCACATGAACAGAACATGCCGTGTGATCTGTCACAGCACTGCCTCTGCCAAACGCTCCCTATCAGCATCATTTTAAATAACATTTCCTCTTATTGCTCTGAGAGCAATCCTGATGAATTCAATTATACATTGCACTTTTATTAGAGTCGCTGAAGGACGCCCATGGGCTCAGCTTTATTTATCTGTGTTAAAGAGTCGTTCTCTGGCATCGCTTTCTCTCTGAGAGGAACACACACAGTTCAGACAACAATCTAATAAATCTTACATAAACCTTGATCTGGCCTATTGCCGCTGTCTTTGCACTCAGAGCGACATATCCATTTGCTTTATTGATGTTTTAGCACTAACATGTAGACAGATCTTTATTCTGAGAAGGCTGAAAACATTAGCCCTGCTTTCAGAATTATGACAGTGTAGGAGGACAGAAAGACAGAATTGTTGAGTTAATGCGATTATGCATTCATAGGATAGTGGCACAAATGAAAGGAATAGTTCTGTCATCAATCGCTCACCCTCATGTCGTTCCAGACCCGTATGGCTTTCTTTCTTCTGTGGAACACAAAAGGAGAATATCTGAAGACTGTGCCAGTTGCTCTATTGGACACAAAAAATAATGAACATGGACTGAAGCTTTCAAGCTGCAAAAAAGGAACATAAAAGTAGTGCACTATATTTCAAGACTTCTGTGGCCATATGATAGCTTAGTGTAAAAATAAAACCGATACATTTCAAAGAAACAAGTATTCCAGTTCATGAATTAACCATTCAGACCAGATCAACCGATTCAAACAACTCAAAATGACTGATGTGTTCACTAAATTCACTTTGATTTGTTTACTCTTTCTATCACAAAACTACTTTTCAGAAAGTGACATTTTGAAAAAGCTACTTGCATTTTCAGATATATTTAGAAATGAATGGACTTTCAATAAAACTTGGCTGCCTATACAGTAGAAGAGAGAGGAAAAAAAAGGTTTTAAATTAGTGCTGCCTGACTAAAGACAAAATGCTGTTGTCATCCTCTTTGCCAAACAGGTATAGGAAAACTACAACACCCATAACGCACTGGGCATATTGCCATCCAAGCCCACTCCCACCAGTCTGAATGAATACGCTTGACCAGAGTCAAAATACTGCCTTTGCTTTAGTTTTAAGCAGCTAACTTTTAGTCATAAATTTGTTGACTTGTATTGTTCCCGGGTGCAATAATTCAAAGAGTGAACGTTTATTAGCAGTGGGTTACTTTGGGTTTCCAGTGAAGAATCCAGTGTGTTCACGCTGTGGCCAAAGGCTGCAAAGAATCTTAAATATGGAGAGAACAGTGCGATGGAACGTCTGAAAAAACATTTGTGTTTGTAGACAACGTTTCAAATTGGATGACCACAAACACAGTCGCTGCGTCCGAAATCGAATATTTCCCTATTATATAGTATGCGAAAAACAGTACGGCAAAAGAGTAGTATATCCGAATACATACGGCGCGTCCGAGTAGGTGCTACATCTAAATTTGAAGTTACTTCATGTTCGTTTAAAAAAGTATCTTCTATATAGTATGAATGTGTGTAGTATGAATGTATTTTGGACGTACATCCACCATGTTGTCATTATCACATGATCTACCAGTGTCAATTACGTCACTTTACTGCCATTCACAAATGCTTTCCCGTGGCCTCATGGGATAGTAAAGTGTCCATCGTCTGTACACTTCAGATTCTCACCGGAAGTAGTAGGTTATCCGGGTACTTTTCGCCGACTGTTTTTCGAATACTAAGACAGAGAACGAGTAAACATTTTTAATTTACATATACTACTGACATTGTAACAATACAAAACGGGTTGAAAATCAGCAAAGTTACACTCATATTTTTTAAACATAGTTTTTGGCCATTTTTAATGTAAACGTGTTTTTATTGTCCAAATATATATTTTAAAAGCAACATTTTGAAGTCAATGTGAAGCCCTAAAATGCATTTTAAGATTTAAAATGAAATTTCTTGACCCTTGAAGTACATTTTCAAATATATTTTGCCATTTCAAAAGTTTAAATAATACGTATTTTAAATATGGAAAACAATTTTGCCGGATGGGATAGACCTAGTTTTATAGACCACTCTTATAACACTTTTATGGTGCTTTTGCACTCTTTTTAAAGTTTGAAAGCTTCAGTCCGCATTAGTTGTGATTGCATGGAAAAGAGCGACCAGCACAGTCTTCAAAATTTCTACTTTTGTGTGACAGGATTGATGACAGAATTAAAATTTTTGGTGAACTATCTCCTTAATATGATTTAAATAAAATCTTACAGCGAAACGAATGGCTCCATATTCACACTAAACACAACATTGGCCCATATAAGCATAATTATATCTGAGAATATATGAACGCTACTGATTCAAGAAAACAGATGTAAATGTCAACTCATATTGTCATTTAGTCATTATTTTATGGCCTGGTCCTGTGTGTGAGGCATATTGATGGAGATTACTCAGTAGTAATAAGAAAGAAAAAAAAATAGCTAATTCCTTCCTGCCATATTGAACACATCAATCATCATGATGAATAAGTTACTGATTACAAATTCAAATGAAACAAGGATGGGGTTTGTATTGACCTGTAGTGTGAAAAAAGTAAAAATGAGGTCCAAACGGAAGCTAGGTTTCATTATGACATTATAACTGAGAATGAATGATCACAGGGTGCTAGGAAAAGAAATTAGCTTTGACCTTTTGCGTGGTCTATAGGTTTGAATCAGTAGTTCTCCTCATCTACAGTCAAACCAAGAATGTTCATTCCCTAAAGGCCTGAGGCAGTTTGCAAAATGAATAATAATATCTCTGTAAAAGACAACTATTTTCCATAGGTTGGACTAGTCCCATTAACTCTGTTGGTTGATGCTGAAACTGAACAAGCATCTTTTCCCATTAAATAACATTCAAAAGTCCTTTAAAAAAAGGGTTTAGCTCCAACACTAATCAAACCTGTAACTCTAGTAATTCTGAAGTCCTTGAGTAGCTTGTTCTTGTGTTTTTGAATAGGAGGTAATTAGAACTAGAGCAAAACTCGGCAGGAGCTCAAGGGCCAGATTTGACAAACCCTGTCCTAATCAAACACACCCAATTTAACTAATCAGCTCTTGAAGGGCCAGTGTCCTGCAGAGTTTAGCAACAACCCCAATTAAACACACCTGAAGCAGCTAATCAAGGCTTGTCTTTTAACAACTGTCCGCTACACATTGTACGATTTTAGGTGATTTCTGTGGTTATGGCTCCTAAACGGTGGTCCTACGTCGTACAGTGAGAGAGGTTCAAAGACGGATGTTGTCGCAGTCTTGCGACCAAACATAGACTGCGATTGTCTGTCAGTGTCAAAAATGTATCCTGATCATCTCACAGTGTGTTTGTTGCTAACATACCTTTACTGACCAGCCAATAAATATGCAACATAATATGCCGTATTGATCAACGCGACATGCCGCAAAAACTTAACAACAACTAACCTTGAGCTCCATTTCCCTCTTTTCCCTAGCCATGACCATATTCTCTTTTTTTTCAGCGCTCTTTTCAATTGCTAAAGTGCGATTCATCTTGCTCTATTTGTTTACCGCTAGCACATGCTGATGACGTTTTATTCTTCTATATTAACTTGCGTCGTAGCCTATGATTCAATAGGTGTCATCATCTTTAGTCTACATACATGTCTAACAGTGTGATTTGTAATGATCTCATAGGATTGCCGAAATAGAAGGCATAAGTCTTCAGTCTCATCTTGAGTACACTGTTAGACTTTTCAAGGGTTTTTTACAGTAACTTACTGGCGTACGGACGGTAACGTTACTCCGAGTCCAAGCGCTCGCGCTATTTCTGGCAAGGGACAAGCAGGTTTACATTTTGCATTAATGGTCCGGCCCGGTGGCTTCAATGTGTCCAATATAGACAGCCTCTGACTGTTATAGTGTTGTAGACACGTGGTGTAAGGCAAAATTTAGGAAATAAAAAAGCATGATGGAATGGTGCCAGCCATAGAGGCCGTTACGTCAAATACAGTAGTATACAGCAAATTTAAAAAATACAGTAAGTCTCTGTATGTGGTGTTAGACGTCACAGAAAATTCCCATGATGCAATGGGAATCACAGTTATTTACTGTAAAGCGAAATAGCAGGGGGATTTAAAGTAAATAACTGTAGAAATTACAGAAAAGTCTAACAGTGTAGAGACTTCCAGGCCGGTGTGTTGGGGTGAGTTAGAGTTAAACTCTCTAGGACGTTGGCACTCCAGGAAAAGGATTGGACACCTGTGCATAAACTCATTAGAAGAAATGTGTCAGGTAAGGAAGACTTCCAAAATGTGCATTGTAGAAACATTATTTGGAAGGCTCTTATATGCTGCACATAACATTGAAGTTCAGGATAGTCCCCACTGAAGGTTTTGAGAATGTGCAGGTTTTCGTAGTGTCATCATTTTGCATGTTCAGAGTGATTAGTCACATGGCATTTGCAGCTTAGTTAAATGAATTAGAAAGAACTGAAAGCCCATGAGTAATGGTTCATACTCCCATAGCAACACCTTCAGGAAGCTGTTTTCAGTGTAGGTAATAGACATGCAAATAGAGGCCCAATCTGCTTGAAGACCAAAATGGTTAAGCACATTCCAAAAGCATATTTCAAATTGCTTACAAAATATTATAAAAGTAGTATTCTATCATGAATCAGGCAAAAAAAAAGTCTACTTTTAATGTTAGTCCTACATAATACTTGTTAGCAGTGCTTCTCAACACACTTTCAAGGGGGCCACATATATAAAACAACATAAAAAGCATGACATTTCTTTAATTTGTTCTCTCAAGAACTGACATTTTATATAAAATCCTTGAAAACCTTGTTACTGTGAGGGAAACTGTGATTTCCAAACATGGAAACACTCAGGATTCCTCACAAATATCTTATGAACAGAAAAACTGTCAAGTACACAATCATGAACAAAGAACTGCACAAAACAAATGTTACACATTATCACACGATCAACGACTAGAGACATCATGTAAATTCACTGGTCATAAAAAGAGTGAACCCTGAAATACATTCAGTTGTTGAAACACTTGGAATTATTGTTATAACTAAAACTATAATCAAAACCATAAAAAAAATAGCTTGAAATAAAATAAAATGTAACTGAAATAAAAACCTTTTTTTGTTAAACTAAAATTGAAATAAATGTTTATGAAAACTAAACTAATAAAAATGACAAAACCACAAACTTACTAAAACCTTAACAAAAACTAAAATTCTAAATGTACATACAAACTATAATAGTAATCAATGATACTAAACAAAAACTAAAATGTGTTATCAACAAAAACCTTAATGTGAAAGCGGTGACGTCATGCGCATGTGTATTATGTGTTCAGTTTATAGCTGTGTATATATTTGATCGCCAACGACTGGCCTGGCGTGAATAATACAGCGTTTAAGTTGTTTTCACAGATCCGTGTGAATGGTGATGATTTTGACAACATTCTCCTCTTTTCCATTTTTAGCACATCATCGTTGTGTAAACGTACCCTTAAGCAATAGGACAAGATAATGCCTTTACCAATTAGGTGATTTATTCTTTTAGATGAAAGTCGGCAATTCCTTTTGTATAACCATCATATTGAGCATTGTGATTTCTCCAATTCATTGTTCTACAAGTGGTCTGTCTCCTTTAGTTTAAATCACATCTTGACAAAAACATTATGTGTTACTTGCTATTGCTAGTCGGCAGCAGGAGGTGTCAGAGAAGAGAAAGCTAAATATAGTACAAAACGCAGATTTTCTGGGGTTTACTTATACAATTCCTCAATAGAGGCTTTCTCAAATGGACACATTGCTCATTGCAAATTGTTTCTGGTAATGTCACTGTTTTCAATGAGATGCTGGCTTTATTTCCCTGATAAAGATTAAGCTTAGTCGATGAGTCAGCTCCCTAGCTTCCTAGGTTGTGAATCAGTGTAATATGATCCTCATTGTGCAATATCACTGGTATTTATGAACAACGGCATCACTGATATCTTTCTGACATTATATTTTAGTGTTATTTTCTTAAAAAAAAAACCATAATGATAAATGCTTTGCTTGTTACATACATATACATGCAACATTTCAGCTGTAAATAAATTATAAATGTTAGCTAAATTATGTTCACTACCTGTCTAGGTATGTATGTTTATCCTGGAAAAAACAACAACATATTTTGTGTTGTTATATGTAGTGAGTTGGCTCACATGATTTGTTTTGCACTCATTTTGCATAGTGAGCATCGATGCTACTTGGTTTTCATGATGCATTGTGGGACTTTTTAGGGACAATGCACTGGAAGGATTTTGTGATTGAGACAGCCCTTAAAATGGCTGACACCCATATCAGTGCCCTGACTACTGAACTAGGGAGCTGATTGAGACGCACCCTAACGTATTTCACCCTTATGAAAAGAAAATATATTTCCCTAATTATGAATGATCAAATATTAAATGGTTTAACAGTATATTTGAAAATATACAGAATAATATATTGTGTTAATATATAACAATATACTGAATAATACATAAGGAATTGCCGCTTTTCATATATTGAAAATATTTATTAATATAATTTTATACTCGGTAATACTCTTCACAGTATATAGATGTACATGTGATCATATATGATACTGCATGTGTAATATATTGCAGAGGTATTTACTCATGCAGCAAAAACACACATACATAGAGATGTATAATTTAATATATTTCTTATATATTTTAATTATTTACATTATAAATATATTTTCAAGCTAGTTCACAAAAGCTCAAAATGGCTCAAAATATTTTTATATAGCATTTATATAGCACTTTTTGAGGGTGAGCAAAAACGCACAGTTTTTCGTCTGTTCCTTTAAATGCAAATGAGCTGCTGCTCCCGGCACAGAGGGCGGAGCTTCAAGAGCTCTTGTCCTTTTACCTCACACCAACATGCACTGAAAATTTCAAAAACTTTTAGCCTTTTATGTTCAAACCAGAGTCAGACAATGATGGAGAGACTCAAGAAGAAGTGACAACATGTAGAATGCAACGGGACATTTCTGAATGGTTAGTTGGTGAATTTATGTAGCTTATGTGTAGTTATCTTCTAGTCAGTGATTAGCATATTCTGTCATGATAATCTATAAATCGTGTTGAGGGGGCGGGGTTTATGTAAATTCTAGGGTTGGTGATGTCACTAACCCGGGAGGAATGTCTTGTAGTCCCTACCAGCCATTTGTTGTAAAAAGCGATTTCTTTAAAAGCAAATATCTCCCTTTGCTTTGAACTTTGAGCATTGTAACTTTGCAGATGTTGTTTATGCTCAAACAGCAACATTACACACTAACAAAAGTTAGAAAAGCTTTTGAAATTCCAAAATAATAGAACATTAAACACTAAAAGATCTCCCCCATATTAATATTGAGCAAGACACATTAAATAAGACTTAATTTTAACATTTGCTCTCCTTGAACAGTCGGAAAGCAAAGCATGCTGGGAACTAGAAATCTGACTCATTCCATGAATATATGTGTGAACATACATTCACAGTTATATGGGAACATGTATGTGCAATATATGTACACAATAAAGGATTAAAACTTAGTGAATATTACAAGTACTGCTATTTGTGTCTTCATTTATAAATAAGATTAAAAATGTATTAATATATAGCCATACATGGTCAATGCATATATTGCTGTATATTGAAAAATACAAGCACTAGTTTCCCATCTATGGAAATGTATTATGTAATATATCGCATTATATTTTGCAGTGTATTCCCATGTATTTTTGTTCCATAAGGGTATATTTGTAAGGTTTATGTTCCATGGCCATTTACAGTAAATGTAAATGTTCAGAAGCAAAAGCAAATCAAGATTAAACCGTCCTGACTGCTGGCTCTTTGAGCTATCCCAAACAATTACAGGGTGATAAAAGCAACACGTTTTTCAACATATGTTCTCCATCTGTTTATCTAGATACAGTATCAACCTACCGAAGTTCAAATGTTTGTACACAGTATCGCTCCAATTTGCTCTCTCTTACATTAAATACCCCCATGTTAATATTGCAGGTTATACTGTATATATACATATACACACACATAGTCTTTAAGTAATATTGAAGCCTTTTTCTGAGGGCCCTGACTCCCAGTTGACAACCACCGTCTTACAGTATATGTTGTATAGTTGTGACACACTTCAGTCAATATTTTTGCACTTCTGTTTGGTCATGCTAGCGGCTCAGAAGAAACATGCAAACATACAAACATTTACAGCTAAATGTTAGTGAGCAAAAAAGTTAAATGTATCAAATGACATGAATAAGTTAGTATTATAAGACAATCAGCAGTAAGTCCACAGAGACACATAAGGCCCTATTTTCTGATGTCTCTTCACTATATTGTCTTCTTATCTCAGATGTGCCAAGCTAAGATCTATCTCTGGGGGTTGTACTGCAGTGGTACTGTAGCTTTTATGAGCAGGAAGTATTAGAGGCATTTTATGAGCAAGACTTTCTCAGAATGAAGATCAATAAATAAATACCCTTCAATGTCTTCAGAGCCACCCTAGAAATAGCTTTCAGAAGCACATGCTCTATTTGAACTGTGACAAATTTCAGTGTTTGTTTGCTTGAAACTATTAAACCAGAGGAAAACCAGTAATGGGGTTTCAGAGAGACGGAATCAATAATTGTAATCCACTCTCAAACTTTTAATCTATCCAGCTGTAAATTAACCCTGTCACTCTGATTTCTCAGCCTCATTTTGGATGGAGGGATAGAACGAACCAGAGAAACAGCGGCGTCTTATCAGTATGAACAAGCAAACACACCCTCTGTGAGAGAGATTGAGAGAGAGAGACTGAATGACAGATGGGAAGAGTCCATTGTAATGCAGGACAATTTTCTTCTCACGCTGATTTAAGATTGGTTAAACTTCTCAAGAAGTCTTTTCAGTTGCTTTGAATGGCCATTAAACTTCTTTTATTTTAAACTTAAGAGAAGGGAAAAAAGGCTTGTTGACCTTCATTAATTTCACCACCATCGCTTAACCCAGGCACTTTGGAGAAATGTGCCTGTGGTGAAACTTCTGCAAAATGTTATGTTGCTTTTTGCATGTTTGTGACATTTTCAAAGTGAAATGCCCAGTGAGTTTATCCAAAACAGATGAACATGAATCTGATAAAAATGTGTTTTGTTGGTTGCAGAATCATGGCACTTTGGAAATTAAATGTGAGTGGCCCTGATGACTACAAGTTAAATAGATTAACGAACTGGTGTGACGTAATCTCATACTTAATCAGGCTATTGGTAGAATTTTGCAGTTTTGGGGAAAAAGGTACAGAGCAAAATCCCCAGTGTTAAATTAACACCCCTCAGTGTTCATTTGTGTCCATACTACAGAGTGTTAAAGTAACAATGAACCAGTGTTGAAGTTAATGAGATAATTGTGATTAATTAAGTGATAATTGACCATTAGTGGTGAAACCTGATGTTAATAAGCAGAGTCATTGAAGGGAAGAGGAACAACAACAAGAACATAAAAAAGAGAGACAGAACAACTAACTGACTTCTAGCCATTACACATTATTACACTTATTACTAACCAGTTTGACTTTATTTATGTCATACATTTGCAAAAGTTCTTATTTAGAATTAATAGAAGTTTAGATGTTAATGTTGTAAGGAAAGTTTTGTTTGAAGTCACCGTTATTATGATCAGTGTTTGCTTTAGTTGGGCTCTTGAACCTTTACTTTTCAATATTAGTTTTTCTCTGGATGCTCCAACTCTGTGTTTATAAAGCACATGTTATGGCAAGAGAAAATATGACCAGGTCACATTACTTTTTGATGATGACTTTTTCATCATATAGCGGCCCGATTCACAGATGTCATTTAGAGTTTAACTCTCTGACTATATGGTTGATGTGTAACTTTAGTATTGTTGACTGTAGCCCTGTGATTTTACAACTTGAGATCCTACAGCAATATGAACCATTTAAAAAATACATTGTGCAAAAAAGATACTAGACATCTAGAATCAGCATATGATTCTCAACAGTGGTGACAAACAAACTCAACATCACAAAACAAGCTACTAAAGCCACAACAAAAACAACCGCAAAATAAAAGCAAATAGGAACGATTCATGAAAATCACAGGACAATTCTCACAATTTATTCATGCTGCAAAGCATGATGGGAGCCATGGATGAGTTTCGATTGGTGGCTCCCATCATGCACTGCAAAATAAAGTGTTTTGTCTGATTGTCACCATTGTTGAGGTTCATATGGGGATTCTTGATGTCTGTGTGTATTATTTTTTTTTTTTAAGCACTGCTGGATCTCAAGCTATAACATCACAGATTTATTGTAATGAAAAATGAATAAAACATTTGCAGAACGAGTAAATAATGCTGGATGAGATCAGTGAATCAGGCCGCTACATGATGATAATATCATAAACAAAGCAGCTGCTTTTTCCAAATGCATTTTAAGTCTTTAGAAAAATTACAACAAATGGTCTCTACGATCAACTAAAGCCGGGTACACACTGCGCGATTTATAATAGTCCTTTACGATTATTGCTTGTCAGACTCTACGAACATGATCCTCACTTTTTGACGATAGTAGAAGACAATTTGACGGTAGTCGTAGGAGAAGTCACACCGCAGGACTGTGCGTCAAATATTCTGACACTGCCAGAATTTCTTCTGAGGTAAAATTGTATCGCAGCGGTCATTAAACGGCTGTCGATAAACAGATCAAAATATATAAGACTTCAGATTTTAGCCTTGAATCAGTGGAATCTTTTAGGATTTGCAAAACTTATCTTAGACTTCCAGATTGTAGCCAAAATTGTACAGTGTGAACCCGGCTTCAGGCTTACAATGCTTTTGGGAAACACAGCCCAGGTCATAGTTTCTCTTGCCATAACAAATGTGCTTTACAAACACAAAGTTGGAGAAGCCAGAGAAAAAAAAACAACATTACAAAGGAAAGGGTCAAGAGCCTAACTAAAGCAAACACTGGTTACCATAATGGTGACTTCAAACGAAACATTCATTGACACATTATCATCTAAACTTCCGTTAATTCTCAATAACAACTTTTGTAGATGTATGACAGAAATAAAGTCAAACTAGTAATAAGTGTAATAATGTGTAATGGCTGGAAGTCTCTTTTTTTCTGTTCTAGTTGTTTCTCTTTCCTTCAGTGATTCTGCTTATCATCAGGTGTCACCACTAATGGCCAAGCATCACTTAATTAACCACTTAATTATCTTCAACACTGGTTTAGTTTTACTTTTAACACCATGTAGTGTTGACACATATGTATATGACACACATTGCTACTGTTGTATCATCTGCACAAAAAACAAAAACAAAAAAAACCCTTTCAAACCTGGAGGGCTGTATTACATGTAGCGCTAGTGCTCAGCTTTGATGAAAGAAGGTGTTGTATTACTGAAAAATAATGACAAAAACGTTGGTTACAGAGTCATCATGGATGATAAATGGTGTCTATATCTATGGCATCTGTGATATCCAGATCACATTTGTTAGGTTGTGGACAATATCACTTGTACATATGTCTGACTTCTGCCAAGCATGAAAATTGAGAAATTATGTGAGTAGAAATATTGAAAGTGGCACAGTAGCTTTAGCATGCAGCACAGAGCACACACACACCGACTGACCTTTGCTATAGCCCTTTATTCCTCACAAATGGGTTTGAGGTTGTGATGAATACTTGCTCCCTTAAGAAGAAGTATAGTACTAAAACTAGGTGAGAATGTTGAAATGAGGTCATGTTGTTGTGTCATGCTGGAGCATTAGGCAGTTGAGGTTTGGAAGGCACCCAACTTGACTGCTGTTTGAGCCAAAATGAAGCATCATCCAGAGCATGTTCATTATATGAAACTGGTGGAGGATGCTTCACATACACACAGTCTCATAGTGCCAGTTTAGCTGGCTCTTTGCCTTTTTAACCGGCTGGGAGTGTATCTGAGCAATCATAATTGGTGCATGGAGAATTCAGTCACACTCTGAGCAGTGATAAGAAACACTATTAGTGCCAAATACATCAAACATAAATAGGCTTTCTTCAGAAATGTGGGTTTGTCTCTGTGGAAATGAACATCATCTCTGTTTTTCTCACCCAGATTGTTTCTCATTGATTGATTGAGTGCATGCTTACACTAATGCCGAGTTCACACTGAATGATTTTAGGCCCGATTTTTGCTCGCCGACAGGTTTTGTGAGATCGCAGACAAATGGCCGAAATCATAGACAAATCGGTGCTCGTTCACGCGAGTGACAATCACGCAGTGTGAATGATCAAATACGCGATCTGAGAGAATCGCCGACGAGTCGCCGACGTCTGTGAGATATTTGGAATGCTAAATATCTGGACCTGTCTGCGATTCAAAATCCAGCTGTGTGAATGTAGCCTGACCTCGTCATAGTCAGATTCTAGTCAGAATATGAGTCTGATACTGCTGCATTGGGCTGTGATTAAGGGGTGTGTTTCAAGGAAAGAAAATGCCTCTGCACTCAATTGGATAGACCTACAACCAATCAGAGCAACGGAGTAAGTGACGTATGTTCTTCATTCATTTTTCCAATCGACAAATGCCTTGATCGCAGTTCTCTGTTCCTCTTTTAAAATGAATGCGCTGTCGATATCTTCTATAACAGACGCGATGGCGGAATCTACACATCTCAATTCTCCAGTGGCAGCCATCTTTGTTGTAAACGAATTCAACCCAAGCGCTCTTTGGTGACGTGGATGATTACGTTACTGTTGATCATCTGTCCATCATCGTATAAAGCCCGCCCTGACAATTTGATTGGTCCAAACAGCTCTGGTTCGAGCATAGTTGCTCCACAACAGATCAAGTCCAGACCGAACTTCCCGACCTCAAATGTCGTGGGCGGGGCTAAGTTCGGCTGGCATCCAGGCTTGTGTGAATGTGTTCTGACTGAAAACCACATCGATGATGACCTACAGCCAATGAGAGAGCAAGATACGGGACAGCGGGAAGTTCGGGGAGGAGTTATAGACTGGAATATCAGTATTACACATAAGCTTTACAATTAAATCAAAAAGAAACAGCAACAGCAGCACATTGCAAAATTATTTATAAACCTCCAACTCTCTTTGCAGAAACACAATCCTTGCTCCCCTCGTCTCCCCAACCATCTCCTCCAGCATAAACTGTTTATTTTTCTCCTTTTCGCTGCAAATCAGCGTACAGACAATTTGGATCGCTATAATTTTGAATAAAAATTTCAGTCTCGCGCAAGAACTCCGGTCTCACGCATGTGTGATCTTGTGTTATTTCATATCACTTCTCGCGTGTGTTTGGTTGTGAAACGTAGTTTGCAGACCAGACAGAAGTTGTCTGTGATTCTTTCTTTCGTAAAGTCATGCAGTGTGAAACCCCCTGTCTCCGATCTATCGTGCGTGAACACACCAGCAACTGAGTGTTACCCCAGATAGTCCTGCAGTGTGAAAAGAACAGTGACCCGACTACTTTGAAAATCGTGCAGTGTGAACTCGGCATAATAGAGAGGATTGGCCCTCATGTTCTATTTGGGTTATTCAATAGATTAAGGGTCATTTTAATCGATTCAAAAACAATGTTAAACACATTGACCAAACTAACAGGAAATGTTCTCAGAACTTTAGCTAATATTTTGGCAAGGTTCTATTAAAGTTAAACAAATGCTTTTTTCAGTAAATTTAACAGAATGTTAATTCTAATCAAGCTGCTCTTTGATGATGTTCATAAAAATGTTAGCTCATAAACATTGTTCATAGAGAATTAAAAAGTTGTTTGTGTTTTTTACTACAATGTTGTTGGTGTTTTTTTTTTTTTTTCCTGGTATACTAAATCAGATAGCAGTCAGTTTTCTAAAAAGTGGATGCCAACTTTGTGATAGATAGAACGTATTAAAACAATTTGAAGGGAAAATAATTACTATTATTTTTACATTAAAGTCATTGAGGTCTCTGGAACCCACACAATTAAGAAAGTAACATCAATCTCATCATAACATGAGCGTTAAGATGTAACCATGCCAAAAGCAATTCTCATAAATTATATGGTTAACAGTCTGCATACTGCAGATAAAGTATTATACATGTTTTTATGCAGTCACCAAAAGGAACAACAAAATATGGATTTTAATGGTACTTGGCTTAATGCATGACACTAAAACCCCTTTAAAAAGAGCAAGAGCAACGTCACTCATCTCTCATTGATGCAAATTCATGCAAATCAGACTCGCTACACCCTTTGCTGACCCATTTAACAATTTCACTAGGGAAGGATCTCTGGCTTTGTCTCTAGTGCACATGTATGTATGTATATTCATTTTATGGATGTGTGAAGGATGATCATTTGTTTTAGGGTAGTGTGGTGAAGTAGTCAATGCTAATAATCAGTAAGTTTGAGTCCCGCAGGGAGTGAATCATTTCCCCTCATTAGTCATTTAAAGGGTTAGTTCACTCAAAAAAAAAGAAAATTCTGTCAGTAATTACTCACCCTCATGTTGTTACAACCCCATAAGACTTTTCATCACACATTTTTGTGTGAACTAACCCTTTCAGGATTTGGCTTTTCCCAGTGTTTTCAAAACTCTTCAGACAGACAGCTTTTTAATTGCTATGATACATAATGCACCTAATGACCACAGTCTGCAACAATTATGAAATCTTTTTTTCCACATTCAGCCATTAGCAAAACTATGTATCTACAGCCATTTTGCACACATCTATATATTGTAATGTGACTTAAATGTATGTTCAAAACACAATTGTCGATTAAATGTGTTTAATTTGTGCAATCTATAGAAGATTTACAACAATTTAAGGACGATAAAGGTTATCCAGGTACCACTAGTCTTTCTTATGTTATCGTTTTTTTATTTATTGGTGCATTTTTCCCCCCACTGGATTTGCTGGTGTGTTAATTAAAATGCATAAATTGCGAAGCACTTTAAAGTTATCTTGAAATAGATTTTCTAGTGTAATCTATTGTCTCGTGTTCTATAATTTTTCAAGGTAGAACCTAAAGTGACGTGTGTGGGTAATGGTGTGTGACATTTTAGTATGACATTAAAATTCATTTATTTTTTACAACACTGTCAATGAAGTCATAGAACAGGGAGCTAAAATTAAATCACAAAAGCATCTGAGCACTTAATGCAGTCAAGCATTGAGTGACTATCTTTCTTATGCACATACTGAAGGCCTAGAACTGCAGGCACACACTATTACAGTAATAGTGAATTTTCGTTTTTATTCACAATGTGGTCAGTTGTCACCTACCAATAAAGTATTTATGTCTCAAATTACATACAGTATGTGGATTGAAGAAATGGAGAGTGTACCTTAATTTCCTAAAAGAAACCGAGAATTTTTCCCTCTGCTGAAGTTGGCAATGTCTCAGCACTCTCCACCAAAATGTGTTTTCCCCCAGACATGCTCAGTAAATTATAAGAACGAGGGGGCAAACAGATATAGCTCTGCAACATACTTTGATTCTCATCATAAGCGTTCCCCCCCCCGAGGAATCATGTCACATATATTGTAGTATACATTTCGGTGTGTGTTTTGCTCTAGGCCATCTGGCTCTTTTGTTCAAGCTCAAGTCAAAAACTTCTAGTGTTTTTAAAGGCATTGGGCTGTGGGGAGACATGTCACATTAGCAAAGACATCGAACACAAAGCAAAGCATGAATCTGAAAAGACAGTGACTGAAATCTCTACACTAGATACAAGAATATCTACCAACAGCTATTGCTGTGAGCTGACTTCAGAATGAACTGTTTCTTACACCTAATAGTATAAAATAGTGTTTTGTATTAATTTTATTAGGTAAAACTTAAACTAAAAAAAAATAGGGTAGTATTTCATCTGGATTACGTAGTTAGATTCCAATTAGATTATCGAACATTCATGTCTCGATTATCCATCGACACAGACCGGTCCTACGCTTTGGGTTCAAGAGTCGAGCATATCAATACAAAAAATCCTCCCCTTTGGGCAGTCCCATGTCTTCATGAAGGTCGTGGAGGCGGCCCTTGCTTGTACATTATTTGCACATTATTTGCATTGTCAACTACCTCAAAGACTGGCTCATACTGGGACATCAACACAGGGACATGGTGCTCAGGTACCTCAGCCATCTGGGGCATCGGGTCAACTGGGAAAAGAGCAAACTCGTGCAGAGGATCTCTTTTCTCGGTATGGAGTTGGACTCGGTCAACCTGACAGCATGCCTCATGCAGGAACGTGCTCAGCCTGAACTGCCTGATATCGCTCAAGGGAAGGATGGTGGCCACACTGGAACTTTTTCAGAGGCTCCTGGGGCATAGGGCATCCGCAGTAAAGCCGCTCGGATTGCTTCATATGAGGCCGCTTCAGCACTGGCTTCATGGTCACGGAGTCACGAGATGGATGTGGCAATGCGGCATGCACCGGGTGACCTTCAGCCCATGGTCAGAACTTGCGTTTCTATATGGGCAGGAGTTCCCCTAGAACAAATACAGACTTGGGCGACACCCAACATGTTTGCAAGATTTTATAATCTTCGTGTAGAGCCAGTGTCTTCCCGTGTACTTGCCACAAGTAGCCAGTAAACACCGGGGACCCGCTTGGTGTCTCACTTACTGAGCCATACCCCTCCTAAAGACCGGATAAGTGTGCTTATCTTGGTCTTCAGGTGAACTCACCAGCTGGCAAACCATGTTGGAGTTCTTTCAGCACCCAATACGGCAATCCCATATGTGTATTTTTCCATGGTGCGGCTTCCCAGTCGTTGAGCCCATGTCTTTCCCAGCCTGTGTCAGAGCCCGCTTTCCCATGTGTTATCTAATAGTCTCACTGTATGGGTCAGAAGGAACAGCAGTGATCGACCTTCTGTGCGTAAAGCCCTGTCCCATCTTCCACCCCAGTAGGTGCGGGGGGGGGGGGGGGGGGGATCAGGTAGCTTACGTGGAGAACTCGGAAAGGGCAGCAATAGTGGCGCTTTGGTTGGGATCCCAATTCTTCAGTTCAGTTCTGACATAACGTTGAACGTGACTGACTGAAAGGGAACGTCTCGGTTAAGTATGTAACCCTCATTCCCTGAAGAAGGGAACGGACACGTCACCACCATTGCTGTACCACCACTGAACGGTCGGGACACACCGTCTCGGCTCTTCAGCGGAAAACATGAATGTGCGATGCAAGCGCGCTTCCATTCATACCCGCTTTGCGAATCTTGCACGCCAACGTCCATTGGCTCGTTTAGTTTACACTCAAAGGTGATTGGACTCTCAGGCGAGGTCTCAATTCGTCAGTTCAGTTCTGATGTAATGTCTTCGTTCCTTTATTCGGGGAGCGAAGGTTATATACTGTAAGTAACCGAGACATTTATGTTAACTAATGTTCACAAATGGAACCTTATTGCAAAGTATTATCAAAAATATATGTTCTTCCTTATGAAAATGGAATTATTTAGCTGTTTTTCACTGCATACTGGTGACATATGCACCAATATATTGAGTTATGCACAGATGGCATCGGCACCTGTCATAAAAATGTGAAGACCCATCTAATCTTGTTCCTTACTTTCTTTACTTGTTTCTGCTTACTTTATGCGAGGAATATTACACATTTGTGGAGTCTTAGGCTTTACTTCTGTACATTTTCTGTGGAAGGTTATTTACTGTCCAAAGCCAATTTTTACTCCCTTTTGGCATTAACCGAGGGTAATTTTAGACCCTGTTTGTGAGACACATAGATTTTAGTATAACTAATCTCAATATTCTTCCTTCATAAATTGTATTCTGTCAATCCAGGCAGTTACTTTAAGCCTGTCCTTCTCCTTTTTCACTTTCTTGCTCTTTTGTTACCCATAATGTTGTCAGAATGAATGGCCATCAGCTAGACTGCAGTGTCAGGCCGAGTGACAGTCTGTGCGGATAATAACATTTCTTCTCTGCATGGCGTTCTTGCTTTGTTTTATTCACAGACACAGCTATCTCCACCATCTCCAGAAACTAGGGAAGTCAAAATGCTCATCTTTGTGAGATATTCATCTTAACATTTCACGTCTTAAGCGAATGTAAACACACAGGACCAAATTCAGCTATCAAACAAAGTTAGGCATAAAGGAAAATAAAATAAACTATTCCAATGGCTGCTTCTTAGTCTATTAATTTCCAGTTTCTTAACGTTTACCCAAATATTTGAACCCATAACATTTGATGTTGTTGTCAAATAAACATGCTTAATTTGTATCTTTTTTTAATGTCGTCTATTTCCTGTAATTTGCTTCTTTGTTCTTTATTTTATTACCAACTAGTCGAATAATTACTTTTTTTTTGAGAATTTTTGAATGGTAAATGCTAGTGTTTTATAAATGTTTTAATATAAAAAATATATATTTATTTGACTTGTAACTTTTTGAATAAAGGCATGCTTTAATATAAAGTTTTGCTGTGATGATAAAAAAAAATCTGAATTGTGAAATTTCACTTGTATGGCCATTCTGAAAAAAAGAATATTGCATATTAATTACAAGTAAATTAAAATGTACTTATCTGGGGCCGTATTCACAAAGCATTTTATCTTACCACTAGGAGTACTCCTAAATCACACTAAAAGATTTTAGCTAGGAGTTTTCTCTTAAAAGTTATTCACAACGCCTTTCAGACCTACTCTTAGTAAAGAAAAATGACAACTCCTAAACTAAGAGTGAGTCTTCGTTGCCATGGATGACGTCATTACTCATGCACGAGCTTGACTGAAGTGACCACTTTGATTGGCTGATGATTGTAACGCGGGAATGATTCCAAACACCTCCCCTACGATGATGAGTGACAGGTGACAGGTCTGAGAATGCGTGCGCTACACAAGTAGTGCGAAGGACGGAAGATGATGAATAACTGAATAAATAGCCTAAATGAATAAAGAGTAAGGCAAAACAAATAGCCTATAGCCTAATGAAACATATGGATTGATGCAATATCTTTGCAACATTATTGAATTAATCTGTCACTATGCCTCTGCCTACGTTTGCAAAGAGAAGAACATTTGGTAACACTTTAGAATACTGTTCCTTCATTAATGAATAACTACACAGGAACAAATGAGTAATGCATTAGTAACACTCTAGTAACTACTATTAACTAACAAGAAACTCTGATTAACGAATTAGTAAGTAATAGCGCTCAGTCAGATGTGATAGTTTACTATTAGCTAATCAATAACTACTATTTTTCATACCTCACTGAAGACTATAAGAACTACTATATACAGGTTAATAAATATTTATAATGCACTATGTTTAATATAAGGTAATGGTAGCCCATTAGTAATGAATCAAGTGTTACTACATCATTCTAAAGGAACTACTAATTATTTTGATCAGTATTCTAAAGTGAAGATCATGGGAACACACTAGTAATGACTAAAGTGTTACCAAATCCATTGGAAGGAACTGCTATTCAAAATCTTACAACAATCTCAAAAGCTTACAATGACTTCAGTCAGTACTGTATTAGGTAGTTATCATGTTTTTCACTTTAGAATACTGATCCAAATAATTAGTAGTTTCTTTAGAATGATGTAGTAATACTTGAGTCATTACTAGTGGGTTACCATTACCTTTTATTATAAATTATGCATTATGCATGTTAATTATGAACCTGTAGATAGTAGTTCTCTGGGAGGTATGAAAAAAATAGTAGTACTTGATTAGCTAATAATGAGCTACTACATTCATCTGAGAGCTATTACTTACTAATTTGTTAATCAGAGTTTCTTGTTAGTTAATAGTAGTTACTAGAATGTTAATAATTCGTTACTCGTTTGTTCCTGTGTAATTATTCATTAATGAAGGAACAGTATTCTAAAGTGTTACCGAACATTTTAATTTGATTTACAATGATACGTTACAATTAGTTGACATGCAATGAGTAGCCTAGTTTTGGTTGTTGTTGGTGGCGTTATTGCATCCCTAGTTATGCCTACAATGCAAAATTGTTCCCTCGCGATTGGAAGCTCCTGTAGCCGCCGCATACGCATTTCAAAACATCGTGACGTGAAATGCCACAAAAAATGGTTTGTGAATAGGTCTTAGTTAGGAGTCCTCTCGACTTCTTTTAAGCTGTCCCAGGCTTAGGTGCTACTTTTAGGGCTAAAATGCTTTGTGAATTACTCTTAGTCAAAAAAATTAGGAGTCCTAAAGTTACGAGTGACACGCCCATTATTTTTAGGAGTTGCTCCTAAATTCGCCAGTTAGGAGCTACTTTTAGCCTTAAAATTCTTTGTGAATACGGCCCCTGAACTTTAGAGTGATTTCTTTTAATATAAGGTACATCTTTAAAATTTCATAATTACTAATACTGTCTTAAAAAATATTAATTAAATAATGTAGTGACAAGCAAATGGTAAACTAAAATATAATTTAGTGTCATTTTTATTCAAACTTGTATTTCATGCATTTAAAAAATATTTGTAATTAAACGTGTTTTAACTTAAATGTAATATTATAAAATACACTACAGTTAAAAATTACTTTACATGTGCTTTAACCCTTTAAGTGTCACCCCCCTTTTTTTAAATATACATGAAAATGCACATTTCGACTTTAAATGGTTGTAATTAAAGAATGCTTTGGAGTATAGACATAAAATTGGTCTTGTTTTAAAGAAGACATTTGGCAGATTTTTGTTGAAGTGAAATAAATTAAGCAAGTGAAACAAAAAAAAAGTTAGAGAAGTTTGAGTGTATGAAAATGTACAATGTAAAAAAATTAATTATTCATATTTTATATAAAATATATATTTTTAAAACCTGGCCGACTCTAAAACTGCTAGAAAATCAAAGCCAAAAATCTGAGTAAGTTGTGTTTCAAATTTTAGGTTGATATCTCAAAAAATGAGCTTTCAGTGAGATTTTGTTTGGGCGCAGTACCAAACATTTTCACTAGGTGACAACCAGACTCCATTACTGCCCATATAAGGGCGCCTCCATTTCCATATTTGTTATTAAAAACATTTTAATATCTTTTTTTCTAAAATAATTGAATGGATGATATCTTTTGAACTCTTGGCATTAAAACAAACTGAGGTTTCAACCATTCTTTCATGATTTTTCATGTTCATTGCTATTTCAAAATAAAGGTCTGAACACGCCTTAGGAATATGAAAATATTTTTGTTGCAAATTGATAAATTACAGCTCCTCTGTAATTTATTTTGAAAATCATTCACCAAATATGAAAACTAGAGTTTGTAAGCTTTCAAATGATATATAGTTTGTCAAGATTAGTTTATGTTTGTTATAGGATATTACTGTTTTAAATATGTAATGATTTTGGGCCCACCGGTGGGCCGGTGACACTTAAGGGGTTAATAAGTTGGTTAACACTTTAAAATAAGCAAATATAATTATCTACAATGAATGTATAATGATTTTAAATCTACATTAATAAACTTTTAGTTTGACATTATCACAAAGTACACTTAGTTAAGTGTGTGGTCTCTATTAAGTGCACTTAACAATGGCTTTTTATTTCATTACATTCTAGAATCAGCAAGTACAGTTTAAAAAAAAAAAAAAACTTACTTAATTGAAGTACACACTACTAGTACAATTAAGCACACTTCTTTTTCCACAAGTGAGTGTTGACTGTAATAGCAACAAAATCCCACTTACACATTTACAGCATCAATCACAAGTACTGTACACACGTCAAATAATTTAAAACGAGAGGTTTTGTCACTGTTTGACAATTAAACATTGAAATAAGCGTATTGTGGCCAGAACATGACTTATTAATCACAAGCCTTGACCTTCATGGCTCTGAATCAAATCCACACCATCATTACCGTTGTTTAATGGTAGTTTGACACCCATCAGAGCGGTGGTTGAGAGCCATTCACAACTTATTAAATTTCCAGCAGCTGCAAGGTCAAGGTCCTTGGCCACGATCCTGGACACAGTCAAGCACGGTGGAAAGTGTGGTGGAGAAATTAATTAGCTCATATAAAATGAAAAAGGATCCATTCCCCTCATGATGATGGGTTGAATGACAGAGAGTCATTATGTGGATACGCTGGCTGAATACATAAAATGGAAAAGATCCATGCACAGGGTTTATTGATGGCAATGAACCATCTGATAACAAACACATTGTAATACAATCCTGGATGACCTTGACCAAGCTCCCTAATGTGACTTTGGCAAATACAGTTCAGGACACTTTGGTTTAAACCTTAGAAGAGAGATTGTGTATGATGTGATTACTCACATTGGGGGGAAAAAAATGGTCTAGAAACAATTTTCATTCAGAAATTGCGGTAACACTTTATATTGATGGTCCACTAGTCCGCCAACAGACATTCTACTGACTATAAGTAACTCTACAAGTATTTCAACTTATTCTACTAACACCTAACAGTCTACTAATACTAAACCTTTAGTGAGCGTAAATGGTCCACAACTGAGACAGAGTCATTTTTATGTATTTATTTTTTGCCTTGCACTCCATCTGTTCTGTTGTCATATTAAAGTATGAATATTCATATTAATGCACATAGACAGGTAATGCCCAGAGTCTATTCACTGGCTGTCTGATCCACGTTGCCTTCACCAGTTATAATCTGATTGGCTGATGGCATTGCAAACTGATTTTCTGATAGTCAAAGGTGTGTGACAATCACTTCTAATTAATTAAAATGTAAAATTTGATTGGCTATCACACCCACTAGTTGCAAAAGTCATAATATACAGTGTAACTTTCAGTGTGTTACTATCACGATACTTTGAGTTAGATGATGGTATGGTGTGGTGTGTAAAAACAGGACTGTGCTGTTTTGGCATTTGCTTTCAACCACACTTTCCCAATGAATCCCTCACCTAAATCTTGCTGGTACAACTAAATTCATAGGGTGGCGCTGTGGATACTGACACTGAGCTGAAGAGAGATTATTCGGTGTGTTTTCAGCTGCATCCAAAGAGTGCCAACATTTTGTTTCTACTTGTTATATTTGGATCTTATTAGATTCATGCATCCCACCAGATAAGGATGTGCTTTAAAGAAGCAAAAGTCTGCTGTTTATCAGACCTGTATCTGTGTGTCCCTGCAACCATTGTGATGATTTTCAAAACAGCAGGACGTGTCTTGTTTTTCTGAATGTAAAATGATTTGATAGCCTTTATGTATGTGTGTGTGTGTGTGTGTGTGTGTGTGTGTTACTCAAATGTATTACTGTGCAAATTGGTCTCTATATAAGATGAGCGCAAGTCTTCTTTGTTTTTCTTAATTCTTCTAAAGAGGCTATTGATATTTTTATGAATGCATTTTTTGTTTTTTCAAAGGAAACCATGGGGTGTTGAAGTTAAATTACAAGATTAAAAATATTACCTCAATTGAGTGGTTCAAAACTTGATGACTATACATGCAATCTGAACAAAGAAAAAAAAAAAAGGTACATTTGAAGAGTCTAAGTGGTCAGCCCGGTCTCACCCCAAAACGTCACATACTGACGCGTCTTGACCATACGGCAACATACGACGAAAAGGGTACCCCTAAAACGTCCATATGAGACGAAGACATAAGCGCACCAGCAGCGCCTCTTAGCGGTACCCTAACGCATACCTAAACCTACCCATAACCCAAAACGTCACATATGGACGTTTTAGGGGTACCCTTTTCGTCGTATGTTGCCGTATGGTCAAGACGCGTCAGTATGTGACGTTTTGGGGTGAGACTGTGTTAAAGTGGTCATAAAAAGTCATATCTTGGCTGTTCACAACCATAGAAATGAATGGGGGAGACCTTAACATTTTTAATGTGTTGAATAAAATCTTCACATCAGCCACAAACACACACGAAAAAGGAAAAGGTGAGAATATGGTATAATGCCCTTTTCACAAGATGTAAAATAAGTGTATGTGAGGTTTTAGCTCAAAATACCCCACAGATATTTTTATATAGAATATTAAAATTGTTAATTTTTGAGGGTGAGCAAAAACGCACTGTTTTGTCTGTTCCTTTAAATGCAAATGAGCTGCTGCTCCTGGCACAGAGGGCGGAGCTTCAACAGCTTGTGTCCTTTTACAGACTCAAGAAGAAGTGACAACATGTAGAATGCAATGGAACATTTCTGAATGGTTAGTTGATTAATTTATGAAGCTGATGTGTAGTTATCTTCTAGTAATTTATTAGCATATATAAATCATGTTCAGGGGGCGGGGTTTATGTAAATTCTAGGGTTGGTGATGTCACTAACCCGGGAGGAATGTCGTGTAGTCCCTACGAGCCATTTGTTGTAGTCCTTAAAAAGCGATTTCTTTAAAAGCAAATATCTCCCTTTGCTTTGAACTTTGAGCGTTGTAACTTTGCAGATGTTGTTTATGCTCAAACAGCAACATTACACACTAACTAAAGTTAAAAAAGT
This sequence comes from Squalius cephalus, assembly GCF_949319135.1. Classification (NCBI taxonomy): domain Eukaryota; kingdom Metazoa; phylum Chordata; class Actinopteri; order Cypriniformes; family Leuciscidae; genus Squalius; species Squalius cephalus. The sequence continues at coordinate 56,271,749 of NC_137122.1, read as the reverse complement.
GAAATCATAATCAACCACCCCTTTAACATTAATGACACAGACAGCAGCAGGTATATTAGGCTGCCATCACTTTAAGAGAGAATGCTCGGGTCCAATATACTGATACACATGCGTTTTCTTTTTCAACTGTTTAAATGGCGCTGACCGCGTACGGATTCAACCCTCATCCTTCCTTCGTACTTTGTAACACATCTTTCCCTCGCGGGTCAAAATGACCTGAAGCCTTAAAATTATACTACATTTTTTTTGTTGTGTCCTATAAAGCCTATTTTATTTCATTTTGATAATATATTTTTTTTTTCTATTTTTTTAATGAATTTCTTTGGAGATTTTTTATTTTATTTACCTTTAAATTACTAAATTTGATCAATAAGTAATAGTAATTTAAGCATACTTTTTAATAACTTTGAATTTAAGTAAAATAACACAATTTCATCCCTTTTAATTCAGCTCAAAATATCTTACATTGGGTGTCTTTAACGACCTCTTGTGAAAATAAATAAATAAATATTACATGATATTTCATGACTCTTTCCACTTAGATGGCCTCTATATGGAACTGTTCCGCTGGGTCCTAAAGTCAGTTTTTCTTCAGTATGCATTCAGGTTATCAGATACACATGCAGATATTATAATATATATATATTTCTTTTTTTTTGGCAAAATTTTAGCATTTTTAGTTAGAATTTTGAGCATTTTTAGGTTTTTCTATGTGTACTGAAGCATTCCTCGCACTCCATTCATCCCTATGGGGGTCAAATTGACCCGCGAGGGAAGGATTTGTTACTTTTTTTCAATTTCAACAACAAAACTCTTCGAATCCATTAAACTTTTATTTATTATTATTACTATTTTTCTGTGTGTGTGTATTTGTGGTTCAAGTGCGAAAAAAGTCCTAGGGTCAGTTGGGAGTTTCGGGTCAAAAAAATAGATTATGTTTTATTTCCATTGATTTATACTTTCGCTCCAAGCAAGATGATGCAGGGTAAACTTTGGATTTTAATACAATATAGTGCAATAATGTAAGCGAAGAGTAGGCAGTCTTTTTGTGGCCAGAATAAGCTAAAAATGGGTTCAGACTTAAGGCTGATATTCAAAAGTCGGTCTACAGTATGTCAGACTAATGTAAACACACTGACTGCTACCAATTTTTTACCCAGCTAGAAAGTATGATCTTTTCCTGCAGACGAGTCCAGCTATTGAAAGTAAAATTCTTCACCACACGCTCCTGAAGGGTGGCTGAAATAATTCAGTGTGACGTCTCAGTGAGATTGAAAAGAATCATTTATCCGGCCATGTTTGTACACAGTGTGAGTGGCGGAGTTGTGTGCTATTCTAGAAAGCTCCACTAACAGCCCAATTACACTCCCTCCATGCACAATTTACTCTGCCGAGACTCGCTCAGTCACCCTCCACTGAGAGAGGACAGTGAACGAGCCAATTTCACTTCAGACCCTTAACCAATTAGGGGTGAAAACACACATTCACTGTCACACAGGGGAGAGAATGCCAGAGAGAGAACAAGATAAATGGAAAATAGAGAGTCAGAAGAGAGCACGGTTTGTTCATGCAGGTTGCTTTGCTAACACCTTGTCTTTTGGAAGATGAGGTAAAATGAAGATATTTCATAAAAAATAGACACACAGGTGCACCACTAACTTCTGATAATATTTCTCTAGGTTTTTGAATATTGTATTCGCAGTACTCCATTCTTTAAAAGTTATTAAATATTGCATTGTCTCCTTAAATGCTCATACTGCAGACAAAATATGATGCAGCCCAACATGCTTTATTACATCGATAAACATTTATCTGCTTGTTTGCAGAGTTTCAATAGGCACATTACATGAGTCAATGGCAGTATTTGGCCAGTTAAGATTACAAATTGATCATGTTACATTACTAGTGAATTTTTTATGCTTTCAACTCACCTTCTGTACCTCTGCTGCCTCATGAATTTAACATTCATCTTATGCTACCACTGACAGGAGGACCTTCATCTTTTGCCTTATGCCTTATGGAATCTGTGCAAGACCTGAGTATAATGTTAGCTTGAGGTCATCTAGCTTGAGCAGATTTACCGTCACCCAGCTGAGATAGTGGCACGAGATGAAAGCAAATCACAGACTTGGCTGGTGGATTTTTCTGGTCATCCTAGTTTCTCTGTGGCATGACATTTCTCTGAGGAAATGGAAATCTCAAACCAATGGGATTTTCTTTTGATAGATGCCACTGTTGTGTGGGGGAGAGTTGGGAAAGCTGTGCCACATTTGCTTAATGTCCACAAGAAAAGAGGTGAAATGAGATAAATTAGGTAAATAAAATTAAAAAAAGGTAAATAAACAAAATAATATGCCTAATTATATGATATTATATGTGTCTGCTGTCAGCTGAAATGAGAAGAAAGCATATAAATATGTCAGTGAATGCGAGTTTGTGACAGACTTAATTAATACTGGCTTCAAGTATACTCCCACAGAATAAATCATTTTAAATGTCATTATAAAACATCACCCTGCATGAGACAAGCGGCTCGGAAAAATGGATGGATGAATCACAAAATATCAAGATAAATAGTAAATTAGCAAGTAAATGGAACAATCAATGACACAGATCCACTGGCAGTGCACATAGGGGTTAACTTCAAGTCTACTTGAAGCACAGTTAAAGTGTTATATATTAAGCAGAAAAGTTAGTAGCCAATTGGGAACCTGGTATACTTAAAGTTCAGTTTACTTGAATGTTCTACTTACAAGAATACTTGTAGTATGAACTATTCAATTGGTAGACACTGACAGCAAAAATCCCAAGTGTCAAATTAACACTGCTCAGTGTTTATATAATCCACACTGCACTCTCAGAGTGTTATAAGTTAATGAGATAATTAAGTGATTAATTGAGTGATGACTGAGCATTAATGAAGATACCTGATATTAACAAGCAGAATCACTGAAGGAGAAAAAATCACCATTATGGTGATCAGTGTCTGCATGCTTTAGTTGGGCTCTTGACCCATTTTTAACTTTAGATTTTGTTTGGCTGCTGTAATTCAGTTATAAGAGTGAGACGAACAAAGAGAAAAAGTGACATGATGGTGTTGGTTGTGTTTTAACATTATCATTTTTTACTTGAATCACTGAACATATTTAGAGCCTCATCTCTGAGTTAGGTTTACTTTATTGATTATAACAGCACTGTTCTTGCATAGCATAATATCTTTTTTTTTTTAGCATTTTCAATGTAATCCAATCGATTCTTAAAGCAGTTCTGAAACTAAGGTTTTTGTTTTGTTTTGTTTTTTGTTTTTTCTTTCATTTAGACACATAGACATCAAGAATCAGCCTGTGAATCTCAACAATGGTGACAATTATAAAGCATGTTGCAGTGCATTCTGGGTACCACCAATCGAAACTCATTCATGGCTCCCATCATGCATTGCTGCATGAATAAATAATGAGGTTCATTTTCTTGTTAATTTCCTTTATTCTTACTATTTTATTTCATTTCCGCTGTTTTCTAATGTTCAGAGTTGATCTGTTTATCCAAATATGCTGTTTATCACCATTGCTGAGATTCATACGCTGATTCTTGATGTCTGTGTGTGCCTAAATGAAAGGTTTTTTTTTTTTTTTTTTTTTTTTTTGAAGGTTTCTTTTTGTTCTTTTCTTCTTTTCTTTATCAGAATAACATAACATATCAGAATAATAAATAGAAATCCTTTGGGTTACATTGAAAATGCTAAATTTATTATACTGTACAAGGTCAGTGCTGCTCTAATCAAAAAAGTAACTCTAACTCAGGCTAACTCTAACGCTAAGATCAGGCTCTAAATGAGTTCAGTGATTCAGGTCAAAAACATATTATGTTAAACCATAACCAACACCACCAGATCACATTTTCTCTTTGTTCATCTGGCAGATATAACTCAGTTACAGCAGCCAAACTAAAACCAAAGTTAAAAATGTAAGGGTCAAGAGCCCAACTAAAGCAAACACTGATCACCACAATGGTGATCAGTGCTAATGCTGATCACCATAACTCAATATTTTTTTATTTTCTCCTTCAGTGATTCTGATTGTTAACATGGGGTATCCTCAATAATGCTCAATCATCACTCAATTAATCACTCAATTATCTCATTAGCTTTAACACTGCTTCAGTGTTACTTATAACACTCTGAGAGTGTGGATTATATAAACACTGAGCAGTGTAAATTTAACACTGGGGATTTTGCTGTGTAGTAAACTAGTTTACTGTAAAACACTAGGATAGAATAGCCTATAGCTAGTAAGCTAACAGTAGCCTATATCTCTAAGTTTACTTTCAAATCCCTTTCAATGCGAGTAGGACCAGTCACATTCAAAGTATAATTGCAATACAAAAAGAAAAATACTTAATGTTGTAAAGTAGTTGTCAATTTAGTTCCAAGAAGTGTTCAAATAGTACACTTACAAGTATAGTTCATAGATTTTAGTATATTACTTTATTCATAGTGTATTTGGCTGATTCTTTAATTGTAATTTCCATCAAAGAAATCAATCACCTTCGAGAACAGCTTGGATTGTTTACATCTCTTGCAGTACACCCAATTCAAGTGGCATTCTGTGCATGTAAAGATTTGCTAATAGATCCAAAGAGACAAATATTTTTAAAGCCAGTATAATTAGATACAGTGTTAAACAACTGCAGCCTAGTACACAAGTTAAGTTTGCTAGATGATTATGATAGCATTCAGTTCCTGACGCTATAGGAAGATGTTGCATAAGGAAACAAAATGGCAATTGTCTTCCAGCAACTGAATTGAAGGTTTAATTATCACTGAATGTAGGAACTTTGATAAAGTGATGCATTTGCCTTAACTGAATGTTCACGCGGCATCACACATCGTAGCACAATCAGAGTTGCCCTATTTCGAGTGGCATTTTATAGCATTTTTCTGATTAGAAAGAAACTTTAACTCTTCCAAGTTGAATGGAACCTAGGATTAATGATGCAGTTATCACAACTGCAGTAACATTTATCTGGTAAAAGCAAGTCAATTCTTGCTATTGCCAAAAAGGGCTGCGATAGCGGGCATTAGCATAAACTGTCTTCTTCTACGGCAAGTTTTCCCTTCAAGGTCGACTGTCATGGCAGAGTAAAAGAAGGATAAACAAATTATTTAAAGTCAAAATGTTAATAGCTTGTGACCTAAGTTCTGAGGTTTGTTACCACAACACAAGAACAGGTTTAGTCTGTTTGCGAATGAATGTTTGGAACATATTGGCCATGCATTCACATCAGTGTTTGTGTATTCGTGTCAGTTATGTTTCTGGTCTAATATATCACACACTCAACCACTCACAGCCACACTCTGAAAAAAAATGCTGGGTTATTTATCAACCCAAATGATGAGTTGAGACCAAGTTTGGAAAGAAAATCATTCAAAATCAGTAACACGATGGTGTCAAATAGATATAGCTCCAGGCCGGATATCTCCAAAAGGGAGTGTGCCAGTTAGGGTTAGCGTCTCCCTATGTCAGTGTTTCCCAATCCTGTTCCTTGAGGCACTCCAGCACTGCACATTTCCAAACACTCCCGATAAAACTCATCAGCTTATTAGGAATATACTGCAAAATATAATGCGATATATTACATAATTAATTTCCATGTATGGGAAACTTATTGACGCATTGACAAATGTATGGCTATATATTAATGAATATAAAGTATTTGTAAATGAAGACAAAGGACAAGGACAAAAGACAAAGGAACAGGCTTGGGAAACACTGCTCTGTCTTCTGTAATAGTTTGTAGACTCCCTCCCCCTTTTAAAGCTCCAGTCCCTTGGATATCTCTAGGCTGCGCTTATAGCATTCACAGCGGTGCTGGGTTGGAAATGTGGACGTGAAAGAGTCACACAAGTTCCAGCCTTTCTCTGAGTGCAGATACCACTTCGTCTATGTCAGGGGAGTCCAAAATCTGTCCTGCAAGGCCACTGTCCTGCAGAGTTTAGCTCCAACTTGCCTCAAGGCCTGGCTGGAAATTTCTAGAATGCCTAGTAAGAATTTGATCAGCTAAACTCTGCAGGACAGTAGCCTTCCAGAGAGCAGGATTAGACACCACTGGTCTATGACAGGAATGCATGTGAAAAATAGAAGAAAACTAAATCAAAAAGGAGAGGAAAAATAACTTGTTCTTTTAAAGCTGGAGGATTTTGTCAATGTTTTCTCTCACCGAAATCAGTCAAGTGGTGAGCGGTGAGCGGGAACTGAACAAGCCGGAATGGTTTCCGGAATCAACTCCTCTTGAGTGACTATAAACTCTTTAATTCTGTCGATTCTCTATAATATGGTTAAAAAAAGCAGTGCAGCACATTGAATCAATCATTTAACCCAACCCAATCAAAACAACCGAGTTATTGGAGAAATAAACTCGAGTTTATATCTCGCAATTCTGACATCTTTTCTCAGACTTGTGTGATATAAACTCGCAATTGCTAGTTATAAAGTCCAATTCCACAGAATTGCGAGTATCTCACAAATCTGACTTTATAACACGCAATTGCAACTTTATATCATGCAATTCTCGCTTTATATCTCCCAATTGCGTGTTATAAAGTCAGAATTGTGAGATATAAACATGCAATTCAGAGAAAAATAATATATTTGCAATTGCGATTTTATATCTCACAATTCTGACTTAATAACACACAATTGCGACTTAAATATCACGCAATTCTGAGATAAAAAGTCGGAATTGTGGGATAAAAGGTCGCAATTACCTTTTTCATTTTTTATTCTGTGGCGGAAACAAGCTTCCATACTGAATCACACATAGGAGAAATGATCTTAAGATCAAATGTTTCAACGCAACATTTTATAAATGAGTTCCCATGTGCCAGTCAATGGCCTGTCGAGGTGGCTTTTAGGGTAATGTCAGACCATATTAGGACCCAGTGTCGCATCACAACATCAAAGCCTCTAAATTATTGAGAGGCACAGCCCATTCTCTCCAGATGGGACCTTACGTCTATTGTGACTGCTGTCTATATGGTTTATATTCTGGGATGGTCTGTGTGCAGTCGCTCAATCTTGAGCTCAGTATATTTGATTTGGGATTCAATGAATGCCTCTCTTTTGGTTTGTGTGCCATTTACTAAATGAATTTCCTGCTTTTGGAATAATGCCGACTGGAGTTTGATTCAATTGTATGGAAAATATGGGAAACAATAGTAGTTTATGTGCTGAAAAGCAAGCAGTTTAGATTTTTTAAATGAATGTATATTCAAAAGATATGCAATATTCCTAATCTTGAAATCATTTAAAAATAAAAATCTCCTTTGCCTCTGATAAACATCATATACAAATTAAGTCTGTGAAATGTGCTTTTAATAGGCATCAGTAACTATCTGGCAGAGGTGGATGTTTTTTTTTAATGGTCTTTGGAGTATTTGTCTGTCTAAAAGAGCTCAACAAAGTGCTTTGAAATCTCCTGTTGTCTGTGAGGACGAAGATCATAAAGTGTGCAGTTGGTGCCATACGTGTATAATGCTTGTTTGTCCTTCAGGTTTTAAAGGGATCACACCGGAGACAAATTCTCCTTGATCTTTTGAGATAAAAGAGCTTCATGTACTATGAAAACATACTATAATATTCAGAACTCAAAACTTTTGCTACTCTAATAAATACATCAGCATGATCGCCACATTTACTAGCATGACATTACAGACCCATTGGAAAATCCCGTCTCCGGTTGGAACTGTCCCCAGAAATGTATACAGTACATTCAAAGTGAAAAATGATGTAATGTGGCAAATGGCAAGGAAGACACATCCGCTTAATCTCGTGGTGTTTGTTTAAAGCTACAGAGGGCTCTGCTCATTTTAGCGGATTCAAACCGTTTTATCATTTGTAATCCTCTACCACAGTAATTACTTTGCTCGTGTTAGTTCTAACATCCGTGAGAGCATTATCAGCTTCAAAGTTGGGGGAAAACTACTGGTTAAACAAATAGTTTAATAACATATTTAAAATCAGCATTGAAATCTGACGTTAATTATATCATATTGCTTACCCTTGAATAACTGCAAAAAAAAAAAAAAAGGTAAGTTTCAGGTGGACCCAGCTGTCAGGTTTGCACAAATGAAGCAGACAAGATGGTAAGTTTGATATTTTAATAGCAGAATGGATCGGACACAGCTTGAAAGGTGAGTAAACAGGAAGTAGATGATGGTATGAGGCTTAAAGGGATAGTTCACTTTGAAATTAAATTTTGGTATGTTTTAGCTTACCTCAAGGGCATCCAAGATGTAGGTGTCTTTTTTTCCGCAGTAGTTTCAGTTTTGATATTTTTAGGTCAAACCGTTCTTGTCTGACATTCATATCATGCAGGTCTATGGTCACTGTCTCAAAGAGCATGCACAGAGTCCAAATTAAAACAATTCCCCATCGTCCAAATTAAACAATTCCCCATCGTAAGTACACATTGATGGCCTAAGACACGAAACGAGCGGTTTGTGTGAGAAAACGAACAGTATTTATATCGTTTTTACCTCTTATACACAGCACACGTCCAAGTGATCTGAGGGCGCTCGCGCATCCTGGTGTGTGTCGTGTGCGCAGACTGGTGCATAGATATATACACTAGATGTCGCCTTGGCTACGGCAGTTCATTGGAACGAACGCCGTAGGCAAGGCGGCATCTATTCTAGTGTATATATCTATGCACCAGTCTGCGCACACGTCACACAGCAGGAAGCGCCCGCGCCCTCAGATCACTTGGACGTGGTTGTGTTATAAGAGGTAAAAACAATATAAATACTGTTCGTTTTCTCACACAAACTGCTCGTTTCGTGTCTTAGGCCATCAATGTGTACTTACGATGGGGAATTGTTTAATTTGGACGATGGGGAATTGTTTTAATTTGGACTCTGTGCATGCTCTTTGAGACAGTGACCATAGACCTGCATGATATGAATGTCAGACAAGAACGGTTTGACCTAAAAATATCAAAACTGAAACTACTGCGGAAACAAAGACACCTACATCTTGGATGCCCTTGAGGTAAGCGAAAACATACCAAAATTTAATTTCAAAGTGAACTATCCCTTTAACTGAATGATAACCAAGTCTCTCTCTCTCTTGCAGATGCAGATGATGAAGATACTCAGTAGACAGACTGAGGAAGATCGGGATCGATGGTAAGTATACAGGTAGTGATGTAGAGCGTCTGTGTGTCATGAGAAGATGAGATCAGACAATGACTGAATGGTGACTGCAGGTATATATGGGTGAGTGAATGATGAGATCCAGGTGACGGTGATTAGTAATCCGGTGATAATGAACGGGTGAATGACTGAGTAGGCGGAGTGTGGGAACGAGTGGGAAGAGATGGTGACAGAATCCTGACACCAGCAATGTGCATGTGTAGAGAAAAGGCTTTTCTACTTGACTTGAACACTAATTACAAATCATATTTCCTGTATTTGGACCAAGTGTTGAAAGTGGGCGTGAAAAACACAAGTGTGCAGAGAACTTTTGATTACCTGATGGCACACTTTTACAGCATTGCAACAATGCAAGAAAGTTTTTTAGAGAGCTTTATTGTTTTGATTTTCAATACATTGCACTTTAAAATAAACTTCTAAATGTCTGTTAAGCAGTTCCAATAGAGGTAACAATTTAACTGTGGTGATAAAAAAAAAACAAAAAAAAACAGTTACAAACGTTTTACAAAATATACTGATATACTATACACTTTGGCCTGGTTTCACAGACAGGGCTTAAATAAAGCCAAGATTAGGCCTTAGCTAAATTAGCTTTTATAAACATGCCTTAAAAATCATTACTGGTGTGCATCTTGAGACAAAACAATAGCACTGGTATATTTTAAGATATATCAGTGCAAGTTGCTTTTTACGTTTTCCAAAAAATGTATGTGTAATATCGAAATAATTTTAATTACACTGGAAATTTTCCTCGACAATGTGTGATTTTGGGGCATGGGAGTTCCTAAACATGATGAATTATGAGATGCTCTTAGCATCAAATACCAGTCTGATGCGTTATTAAAGATAGTGTGGATTAATGTTAAGGGCACTGAGCTTTGGCATTTTTCAGACCTGCGACAGACTTGAACTCCTGTCGCGTACACTGTCCCTTAACATTTTCTTAAAGTTTCACATAAAGACCAGGCTGTCAAATTTGCTCTTTTATTTAGAAAGACTTTCTTTACTAGAGCTGCCATATTGTATGTTCCAGTTCTGCCATATATTGTAATACCAGTGGTCGGTCTCAGCTATTTACAGTCTCAGGCTCCCTCCAGCCCGTCCTAGAAACAATTAAGCTACTATATTGTTTGGGAAGTGGTCAGCTGGGTCAAAACTAATAAAGTAATTTAACTGGATTTCAGGGTGAACATGCAGGATTTGACCTCTTTTAAAGAAGCATAGTTTAATAAAGTAAGCAGGTCTTGTAGCTTACCCTGATGAAAAATCACCATCATAAGATATGTTTTGCATGCTGGTTGCTGGTTTGCTGATTCCCAGCGTGGAAGTACCAGTTACACCAGCTCAGATTTGCTAGAGGACATTACAACTATCCTGTCCACCAGCTAGACCAGCACAATATACGCTCTAACCAGCCCGGACCAACTGTTCAATTCAGCTGTTCAAGGAAACTGCTCAATAATATTAATGGTTTGGGTCTTTGAGTGTGTCAGCAGCCTGGACAGTTTGTCTGTGTAATGACACATGCTGAGGAAGCAGGAGACAGCATTATTCAGTGTTCCTACACGTGTCTGTCTGAGAGATCACTCATCCTATTGATCAAGACAGCAGCTCAACAACACATGAGCAGAAACCGAAGAGCTGAATCAAGAGAAAGAAGGACAGGTAACACTTTACAATAAGGTTTCATTTGTCAACATGGTAACACTTTATTTCGATAGTTCACTTCAGACATTCTATTAACTATAAGTAACTCTGCAAAATCCTGGATCAATATTCCAGTCAAGGGTGGATTTCCTGCAGGGGTTCAGTCTGCAAGACTGCCGAATGACTAAAGAAACGTTATTTGCAAGATGGTAGAAAACTGTACATTTCTTGTCTATTCCACCCACTGCTACTTATACCAATGATAGAAATAAGCGCAGTTACAATAGCTTAATATGTGGGAGAGCGTTTCTATAGAGAGAGACAATATTGTATTGCAATAGGTAGCACTTCAAAGTCAATACCTAATCAAAACTAGTTAGCACATTAGTTGTAATTGAAAAGGTTTAATGACAAAATATGGTTATGGTTACACTTAAAATAGTAACAAAACAGATGTACGAGATGATGATAACTTATACCATTAATCTTATCCAGCATGTAAAATGTTACCAGAGAGAGAGGGAAAGCGACCCAGAGAATATGAAGAGAGCCAGAGCATCAAAGAGACAGAGCAACAGTTTCAATCTTGTTTTATCCTTTCCCTGAACATGTGACTAAAACCCAAATGTGAGACATTCAAGCTGACCAATCAGATAATTACAACTTCCCCCACCGTACTAAAGGTGTGACAATTCATAGACCCCCAAAGTACACACATCTTGGCCTACAGGTCTTGATCACTATCAGTCCCCCTGTGCCTTTAGGAACTCCAAATTGTCCTTGTGGTAGAAAGAGGGGGTGGAAAAACAGTAAAGCAAATGTCTTTTGTTGTCAAATATCTTGGATTATTTTCAATCCTACACAACCAATCAGATTTTAGGGACAAGTATACAGTACATTTTATGTCAATTTAGGCTTACATGATTATGTGCTTCTAAATCAGTTCTATTCACCCATCATTTCCCTCGGATTTAAGGATAACTTATAGGTAGGGGTAGGTTTAGGGGTAGGGATATGGTTAGGATTACATTTTCAGACAAGAATGTTGTTCCAGGATCAACAAAATATGTTGACTCAGGAATGCGTCTGCAAAAAACAGGACGTGTGTGTCCAGTCAGGATTGTGACATCAGACATGCCCATAATGTTTAAAGTCTTGTGTTTTCATTGCCGTATGTATTTTAAAGCACTCAAATATCAATATCCACCAAAATACTCCATAAGCCTAGCCGTACCACTGTGCTGGGAAGTTTTTGCATTATGACTGGTGTGCAATCTCCAGGAATTCTCACAAACAATCTTGACAAATTTTGGGGAATAAGCCAGCATGCAGCTGAGCATACGCAACCGATTCGACCTTTCGACCCTGCGTCCAGAGTCAAAACACTGCTGCGCTTGATTTGCATCTTTTGTTATCTTGTGCAGGGTAATTATGCACATTATGCATATTCTTGCCTGCTGCTCTGATAAGAAAACCATTTATGTAGAAAATAAATATAAATGTAAATGTGGGGGCACCTCCTAATGCAATAACTGATGCACTGCAAGAGTGGACTTGTTTAGTGCATTTCAATAAACTCTATTCAAAATACAACCATTCAGTTGTGTTATCACTCAAAAATGTTCACGAAAGTCTCAGCGTGGCTTTTTTTTTGTATATATTAAAATGTTTCTGTAAAATATATACAATATTCCTCTTCATTTTGATGCACTGTTATATTGCAAAAAATAAGTACAAATAAACAACAATTAGAAAATTCTTATAGTCTATCAAACAGTGTGGAAAACATCTTGAATAAAGAATTGTATAAACCATTCTGAATCTACTTGGAATAGAAAAACACCTTTTCAGAGCAAAAATTAACATATATACAGGGTGGGCCATTTATATGGATACACCGTAATAACATGGGAATGGTTGGTGATATTAAAGTTCTGTTTGTGGCACATTAGTATATGTGAGGGGGCAAACTCCTCAAGATGGGTGGGGACCATGGTGGCCATTTAGAAGTCGGCCATCTTGGATACAACTTTTGTTTTTTTCAATAGGAAGAGGGCCATGTGACACATCAAACTTATTGGTAATGTCACAAGAAAAGCAATGGTGTGCTTGGTTTCAACGTAACTTTATTCGTTCATGAGTTATTTACAAGTTTCTGACCACTTATATAATGTGTTCAATGTGCTGCCCATTGTGTTGGATTGTCAATGCAACCCTGTTCTCCCACTCTTCACACACTGATAGCAACACCGCAGGAGAAATGCCAGCACAGGCATCCAGTATCCGTAGTTTCAGGTGCTGCACATCTCGTATCTTCACACCATAGACAATTGCCTTCAGATGACCCCAAAGATAAAAGTCTAAGGGGGTCAGATCGGGAGACCTTGGGGGCCATTCAACTGGCCCACGACGACCAATCCACTTTCCAGGAAACTGTTCATCTAGGAGTTTTTCCCTGAGTCGTTCCCTGAGTTTTTCCAGCAAGATGGTGCACCACCACATTATGGGTGCCAGGTCCGAGCATTCCTAGATGAACAGTTTCCTGGAAAGTGGATTGGTCGTCGTGGGTCAGTTGAATGGCCCCCAAGGTCTCCCAATCTGACCCCCTTAGACTTTTATCTTTGGGGTCATCTGAAGGCAATTGTCTATGGTGTGAAGATACGAGATGTGCAGCACCTGAAACTACGGATACTGGATGCCTGTGCAACTCCTGCGGTGTTGCTATCAGTGTGTGAAGAGTGGGAGAACAGGGTTGCATTGACAATCCAACACAATGGGCAGCACATTGAACACATTTTATAAGTGGTCAGAAACTTGTAAATAACTCATGAACGAATAAAGTTACGTTGAAACCAAGCACACCATTGTTTTTCTTGTGACATTACCAATAAGTTTGATGTGTCACATGGCCCTCTTCCTATTGAAAAAACAAAAGTTGTATCCAAGATGGCCGACTTCTAAATGGCCACCATGGTCACCACCCATCTTGAGGAGTTTGCCCCCTCACATATACTAATGTGCCACAAACAGGACTTTAATATCACCAATCATTCCCATGTTATTACGGTGTATCCATATAAATGGCCCACCCTGTATATTAAATGTCAATTAAATGTTTTATCCATATCGCTCAACTCTAATATCTCTTAGTAGATGAAGCATCACTTTAAAAGCAAAATAATGCATTCACAAGAATTAAATGAAACCAGAGAGCTCAGATAGTTTGGTAAATGGACTGTGCAATTGATTTTACACACTGTCACCATTTACATGATTTTCATCACAGAATATGCTGATCATTTGAAAAACTCATAGCCTAAAACTAAGAAAGCTTTGTTTGAGTTATTTTGCTATGAAGAGCAGAATGACGCGAGCATTGATGAAATGTCTTGGTTTAAATTCACAGGTCAGTAGTGAAGGTCTTAGTTGGCCCACCAGACACCGGCCTGGATTAATGTGATGTAATATTTCAGTGATATTAGTTAAACTAGTAAGGTTGAAGAAGTAGAATATAATGTAAGAGAGGACTGACAGTGGAAGAGTAGAGGAGAGGCATCACTTTTTTTTTTTTTTTTTTTTTTTACAAACCAGAGAACTTTAAAGTAGAAGTTTACTACAACTGCCTGCAAAACTATAAGTGCAAAAGGGCATATTTACTTTTAAACACAGTCCAGCGTATAAGACATTTGAACCTGCTGCAGGGTTTTGTGTGTGAAGTCTCTGAAGGCTCTCTAAGCTTTTCTGGAATATTTTGACGTTTTGAGTCCATGACTGGAATTGCTCTCTTTTCTCTGCGGCCATGCGCTTCTCGTTCTCCTTTACACGTCCGCCTGTTTTCTCTTTTAGAGATGTTGAGGTATCAGCTGAGCACAAAACTGCACAGACAAATTGTACCTGCTGAGAATTCCTGAATTGGGAACACAAATCTCCTGAAAAATAATGGCAATAGATCTGACATGACATATTGCTTTATATTTATGCTTTATATTAAGGCCAAAAATTAAAAATTTTAAGAAAAGAGATCTTCTTACTGGAAGACTTTCTTCCACTCATTGGGGTTTTGGCCTGACACCCCGTGAAGACGCCTCATTAAGAACATTATTTAAAGCTGCACTGAACAGAAATTGACATGTGGAATCAAGAATGAGAGATGGATAGAGACAGAAGTGTTGAGTGGGAGGCTGATCAATTTATGAGCTTAATTTAGTCTGTATAGCTCATAGATAAACTGTGAGTTGCAGAACATCCTATGAATCATGGTGAATATTTTTGTACATGTATAAACAAGCTGAACTTTTCAATATGAGAATTTTTTTTTTTTTTTTTTTTTTTGTATCTTGCTACTTTTACTAACAATAAGCGATGTCGTGTTGCAATTACTGGTAAAATGAATATGCATACATATGGTAAAAACATGGCTTTTGATTAAAACACTGTGGTTTTGACAATTATAAGTCAGACTCACACTATAAATTAGTGTGTTTACTACTTTTATTAGTTGTATTTAGTGTAATCTGTTCCAAGTTTATTGCTGACCATCATTGTTTTTAGTATTAGTGTGTTTAGTATTAGTGTTTACTACTTTATTTAGTGTAATCTGTTCAAGTTTATTGCTGATCATCATTGTTTTTTTTCTAGATAAATACTGCAAAAGTTTATAAATATGAAAATAGATGAATTATATTTAAAACATCCAAATCAAATCCAAATCCAAATCATGCTAGTTATAGTGTGTGTGTGTGTGTGTGTGTGTGTGTGTGTGTGTTCAATCATGAAACTCTAGAGGATGCAGATAATCACATCATTACCGCATGCCAGAAGCTGATTGGCGTCTGTTGATCCTCCAGCCAATGAGATTGCTTGCTCATTATTTAAATAGTGTGGTTTAGCGCTGTAAGCTAGTCCTGCATCAGAGTTCAAATTTAGAGGAACTATCAGAGTTCATTTGAAACCCTCCACCTCCCCCAGCTCCACCTGCCAAGAAGCAGATCTAGGCAGGTGGAGCTGGGGGAGGTGGAGGGTAAAAATACGGGATCTGTACGTCCATTTATGTACCAGCAGCAGAAGCGTATCTTCCATTCCCACAGCAGCGTGTCTGTTGGTGGTCCATACTTGATCTGCAGCGTAGCGGATCTAGTTCAACAAGACCAAACACAATATCACTGCATATTCATTAGCATACTGAAAAAAAGATGTTGTGCATCTCTCAGAAATCATCTATAGAATCATCTAAACTACTACATCATACACATTTTCTAGTACTTGATATGTTTATTTAATAAAGGTTTTAAACCTTGTATGACATGTTACTCTGTCTCACTCTCGCCCTGAGACTGCAAGGCATCATGAAGCCTATTCTTTTATTCTTGAATTCCTATTCAAGATTTGCATTTGTATGCCTAAAAGTTGTTTTCCGTGCACAGACGACACCATTGTCCAAACGATCAACATTCACACGGATCCGCGAAAACGACTAAAAACGCTGTATTCTGCTGCCAGGCCATTAGATGGCGATGAAACACTATAGACTGAACACGTTATACGCATGTGCATGACATCATCGTCTTCAGAGATTCGCGTTTTTGTTGTTTACACGGAGACCGCTTTCAAAAACTTGCACTTTGAAACCCGTTTTCGAAAGTTTGTGTTTTCAGGCACCCGTTGTCGTGTAAACAAAGACGCATAAAAAGTTTTACGTTTTTTGGGGGGAAACAGTGTCGGGTAAACAGCCCCTTAGTTTTAGATGTTTCCCTTTTATTTAACATTTAGTATTCGTGCTTTAATTAGAAAACATTTCAATACATGTTATGATTATTATTTGATGAGGTACAAGGCATATTTGTTGAATGAAAACTATAAAGGGAAAATAATAGCATTTTAAAACTGGCCTCTGGTGTAATTTCATGAACTTTGGGTTAAAGCCACGACCACTTCCAGATTTATCAGAATACTTTTAATATTTAATATTAAAAGAATAATTTTGATATTGTTACAGATATTATCTCCCCTGCACACCCCTAATATACGTATGCAGCATTATCCCTCTCCTGTATTATCCCAAAAGTGAATCTACACAGAGGACCTGAGTTACACTCCAAGGATGTACTGCACTGCCAGTATAATTTATTTATTTTTTAAAGAAAAACTTTGAAGAAAAGAGCAGCTCGTCTGTGTCTCTGAGCTGCATGAGTTTCTATTCTCAGCAGGTTTCTCAGATGATGCCTCTGATGGCAAAGCTGCATCATCACTGTCAGATTTCCCAGAATTCCTCCTGCTATGAGGCCGTCAGCTCTGCGTGATACAGGAGCGAACAATGAATATCACACATACATGAGTCAACAGCTTTAAAAAGACACACACACACACACACACACACACACACACACACACACACACACACACACACACACACACACACACACACACACACACACACACACACACACACACACACACACACACACACACACACACACACACACACACACACACACACACACACACACACACACACACACACACACACACACACACACACACACTACAGTCAATAATCCCAATGCTTTCTGAAGTTGTACACTTCTGAAACATCCCACATTAACATTCATCCCCACTAGAGCAGCTAAAAATGTAAATACTCCCATTTTAAAAGTATATTTTATTTTGTACAAACAATAGTGCATATGAAATATGTAAAATGCACATATTTACATAATGACTTTGAGTAACTCCATAAATAATTCACATCTGTACTTTGCAAGCAGAGTGTTTTTTTCTTTGTTTGTTTTTTTGTTTTTTTCACAGCAGGGAATTTCATTCGATATGAACTTAAAAGTCAACATGAAACCAAAACTGACCCTAATTATGTAATATGCATTGCTGGTCTTATAGTACATTCGTAAGAAAATGCTCAAAGAATGTTCTTTGCAATCTTTCATCAAACCATAGTAATGTTTTTTTGCCTCTGAAGTGACATTTCAGTCATTGTCACCTAGGCTGCGAAGGCTACTGGTTAACCTTTCAGCTTCAGACACACAAGTTCTTGAGCCTTCAATTTTATTGTCATGAACATGTTCAAAAACAATGCTGTGTCAGATTTTGAATGTGTGGGTTCAAAGTCTTTTAGGTGATTTCTGCAGCACATTATTGGCCTACAGCTTCAGCAGTTTTTGGTAACAATTTTTAATAATGGTCCGTCATTAATAAATAACTATGCAGGGAGTAATGCAGGATTAATGAGTAGTTCTACATTAACATTTCAGCTACTACTATTAACTAATATAGAAACAAGCTTAACTAATCAGTAAGTAATCTCAAATTTAGGAGATAGTTCCTTATTAGGTAATCAATAATCACTTCCTGCATAGTTACCTATTAATGATGGACCATTATTATAAAATGTTACCCAGTTTTTTCCTCCCAATTCAAAGCATTCAAAGATAAGAAAGGTCACTGGGTCTGATAACACTTTTTTTTTAGGTGACACTTACACATCTTACATGTACTATAGTAAGAACACTATATTATGTATAATTACAAGCACCTAACCCTAAACCAAACCCTGACCTTATAGTAAGCATGTTGTGTATTCATTTAGTAAGTATTTGTGTTGTTAAAAAGCAATAACGTCACCTTAAAATAAAGTGCTATCTATCTATTGTGGCAATCTAGTGGTTATCATGCAAAACAACCATTTTTTACCTTAAACAATTACTGTATATATATATATATATATATATATATATATATATATATATATATATATATATATATATATATGCTGTCAGTGTCAAATCGATTAATAGCGATTAATCGCATCTTACATACAAGTTTTTGTTTATATAATAAGTGTGTGTGTGTGTGTGTGTATATATATATATATATATATATATATATATATATATATATATATATATATATATATATATATATATACATATATATATATACACACACACATACATATATACATACATATAATTTTAATATAATTAATCACAGGATTTGGCAATTCATTATTATAATCATATAAAGGCCTTATAAAGGCAAATTAATCACATAAAATTTGGCTGAGAAATTGTTAAAAAGATCATTTCAATAGAGTCATTATTGTGTTAAATGAGAAAAACATCAAATATATATTATATTTATATTTATGCATTTGGCAGACGCTTTTATCCAAAGCGACTTACATTGCATTTCAAGATACACATTTCCCTGGTCATGCCAGTCACAGAGCTGACTGCATACACAGCACTAAAACAAAAACTAGCCCTAATCTAAACCCTAAACTTAGTGTTGGTATAGCGTTAGTAGAACATATTTTGCCACGACTGGATCCATCCATGATGTATTTGAACGCTGAACTGAATCCATGAAGTATGTACTTGGATTGTATGCAACTTCAGGGAGAACATTCAGCCTTTGTGGTCGGATATTGAAGGAGAGATGTAGGTTTTTGCAGTCTAGCTAGTAAGCCAACAGTTTTCGTTTATTCGTATTTTTGGCTTATAATTTGAGTGACAGATGTCATATTTTATTTAGCCTATTCTTCTCTGTGACATTTTTTACTGTGTTGACAGTCTCATGATAAGACAAAAATAACAAATAAAATTCTTGCCTTTTAAAGTGCCCCTATTATGCTATTTTAAAGGTTCCTGATTTTGTTCTGGAGGTCTCCTACAACAGGTTTACATGCATCCAAGGCCAAAAAACATTTTCTCATAACATCTCGAATCTCAAACGACTCGTCAGATGAATCAATCTCTCTAAATCCCTCCATTCCGCCTACTCTGCTCTGATTGGTCAGCTGGCCAGTCTGTTGTGATTGGTCTACCGCTCACGGCGCACATCGGAAACAAAACGCACATTACCATAAACTTCAGCTCCGGAGGCTTCCTAAAGCTCAGTGATTGTACCCACTGTTAAGACAGTAACGGCAGCGTTGATTTCACCATATCAATCAGAGAGCGAGTCCGATGATGAAACATTGGAAGAACTAGTTATTGAACCCGAACCTCCATCGAAAGGATGACTTGAGCAGGATGTTTACACTACTCAGTTTGAGGTACATTATGAGATGTTGCAGCTGTAATTCCTCATCATCAGCATTAACAAGTGTACGCCATCAACAAACCCATGTGTATAGTTCTAATTTATTGTGGTGCACATGCGGTAACTATCAATAACGGTGCGTACATTAGTCGTGCACTAACGTGAATGACTGATGTAACATTAAAGTTAGCAAAACAAATCTTGCTCCATCCTTTATTTTTAATTAAAGTAGTGAGAACCACAGACAATCTGCATTAATAGACACAGTTTTAGCCAATAGTGGCCCACAGCTGCTTAGCCGGGAGCTTACACAATATAAAACACAAAACTATGCATTTTGAACACCCGGTAGAAAATATATACATCAATAATTATTCATACTTACAGATTGTGATTCTGAGGAGCAAGTTAGTCCAAATAAACTGAGTTCTGATCCTTCTTTCAAGAGCAAGCGATCCCGTGTTGAACTCTGGGATTTGAGAAGCAGTCGTCAGGAAAATTACGTGTTTGATGGCAGGACAATTTGTTCGAGGGCGGACACCATACAACATCGACGGGCATTATGCAAATGTATTTTCTAGTGACGTAGAACCGTCATCCAGTGGGATTCGAATTACAAATGACTCGTTTAGGCGGTTAAGAGTCAATTCTTTCTTTTGGGAGACAATAACATTACTTATCGTGCACTTTCGACTTTGCAACTTTGCAGAAAGTTTACATTCACAGACAGTTATAGTACACACTGCATGAAAGGGAATATTCGAAAAACCATAATAAGGGCACTTTAAGCGGGAGCGGGAGCAGAATAAAACCTAGCAGGAGCGGACGGAAGTGGGACGAAAAAAAAAAAACAGTCCCACGCAGAAATCTACTTTCGATCTCCAATTTGACTCCAAAATGGGTTAAAATGGGTTGTGTGCCTCAGTGCTAATGTATTTTTGTAGGCCGAGCCGTAAGTCAATCATCATACTGGTTCCATCGACAAAACCCAAATTGGCTTTTGTTTTGTTGAAGTAAATAAGCTCTGTGACCAGTAAAGGTTTATGATTTTTGCATGGATTGTTCATCATGATAATCTTCACAAATGAACACAACTTTTACCAATTTTGAAGCCTAAATACAACCGTCACAAGTAAAAAAGCTAAATGCAGGTTATACATGCACTACACTACAGTCACATGACTTCAATGCCACCACCATTAAGCTTTAGACAAATCTTTCAGTCTTTATTTAAAACCTTTTCCCTGGAAGTTGGAGTTATAATAGTTTGTAAGAGTGTGATTACAAACACAACGAGGCTGGGAAAGCGACTAGCGAGTAGATGAGTTTATTTGTTCAGATGATGACGTTTAATGTCCTCAACAACCTCTATAGTCACATTAAACACTTGGTAGCAGCCGCCTTTTACAAGACAAGTAAAAGCTTTAAAAAAAGGGGGGGGGGATTAATGATGTATTTCATGTTGTAGAATAAAACATGAACATATTTTGAGCTTGTGTTAATCACAGACCTTATTTCAGACATTTAACCAAAAACTCGTTCAACAAAGCCATTGAGTTTATGACGGAAGTGATAAAATGCTAACTCATTTCCCAGTTTTGGCCTACAAAAATACTTCAACCCTGCAACACTCTATAACGTTTCATGTTGACTTTAAAATTCATGTGCAATTCTGGCACTTTCAGCATTCATAAAACTTCAGCTACTAGAGTCTGGCCTGCATCACATAGCAGCCACAAACTCAAAACTGTATTTTGCATTTATTTTCGGCTCACGCCGTCTGACCTTGAAGCCACCACCAGCCGAACTCTTTCAGATCGACTCCAAAGATGGTGAACATCAGGGTTACCATCTCGCTTACCATCAATAGCCCATCTGGAGGCAAAGTTTTGCTTTGGATCAAAGTAACCAAGAGTGAGGACACTTCTTCGGACGTATCTTCAAGCTTGACGTCAATGACCTCAGTCCAGCAATTCCCATGAACCTGTTGATACCAGCGATCTGGGGATTCTGCCCTGGACTGGCCTCAGTTTACCACAGACATCTTTAAAGGTCTATGGTGAAAGCTCAAAGGCAGTCCCTGCACAGCGCCACCTGGCCGTGGAGGTAGTCTCTGCAAGGGCAAACCCGCTGGTGTTTGGCACTGACTCCAGCGCAACTGAACAGCAGCGGCTCCTTCTGCTGGAAACACTCTCTCCTGTCCACCTGTACAGCTGGAAACACATGGTTCTTCTCCGCTTCCAAAGACTCACACTGAGCATTAAGCCTGAAATGCACATATTCACACACAACACATCCGTTACAAACAACCACAGTCAAGTACAGGGGGAGATCAAAACAGCACGGTGAATAGAGAACAATGACTGCTCATTTCTACAGCGGTCTTGGTTACGTAAATACTTTTCTCATTCATTTTCTTCATAGGGATTTAAGATCTGTCAGCTTTAAACCAAACCATCCAGCTGTGAGATGAATAACACATTACACATTTTGACTGAAGCAAAATATTACATGAAACTGCTTATCCCATGAAGCTCTGTAAATGAAAACAAAGCTACAGTGACACAAAACTACTGATTTTATTGATTATAAGTATAGGAAATATTCAAGACTTATGTATATCTTTATTGCTAAAAAGGCTATTTGGTAACACTTTATTTTACAGTGTCCTTGTTACATATGTTACATGTACTTACCATAGTAATAACAGTAAATTATGCATAATTACATGCAACCAGAGGTGTAAAGTCCAGGTTCAGAAAGTAAAAGTCCTCCTCAGTATTTTGTTCCAATCACCTGGATTTGCTAATTAGCACAGTTTTTCAGCCAGGAGATATGAATAATTAGTGAAATCATGGGTGGAATAAACATATGGCAGGACTTTTACTTTCTGACCCCTGGACTTTACACCTCTGCATGCAACGAACCCTCAACCAAATCCTAATCCTACCCTATCCCTATAGTAAGTACATGTAGTCAATTAATATCAATGTTAATCATTAATATCATGTACTTAAATGTATAATTACACTGTAACAATGCCACCTTAAAATAAAGTGTAACAGCCTATTTCTATTTGGAGAAAATGATTGGGACATTTGCTTCGAGATTGCTGCACTTTAGCATGTTTCAATGGAATATTACCGGCCATTCAGAACTTCTACCAGCCAAAAAAAAAAATAAAAAAAAAAAAGATCACAGTTTCCTCGCAATACGCTGTATTTAATATATCATGATGACTCGATGAGTTGAGTATTTGTGCTAAATAGGGCAGATTTGGCTTACATGAACTTCCACAGCGAAGTGAGTAAACATAATAAGTAACACGCCAAATTGGCTTGTGATTTGACAGCGTTTCCCACCACAGTTGATATTTACCCGCATTTGGCAGTTTGGCGGGTGTTCATTTCAAACCCTGATTATACTCTTTAAAGATGTATATGAATACATAAGCATTACAAAGCGAATATATAATAAAATTAATATCATAACTTCATATGAACAAATACATTTAAAAAAAAAACAAAAACATGCAAACAATCCAGAAACAGTGTGTCTCTCACCCATTGAAGGCCTCCATATTGTTGATGAAAGGAAAGAAAGCTGGCTCGCAGATTAGACCGGCGTCCTGGCAGGTTTTCACACAGGACGAGGCCTCTGGAGACAGGACGAGCCGGAGGGCGCTGAGGGGGGGCCAGCAGGCCGGAGCAGTGATGTTGGGTGCCCAGATCAAAGCTGTGGAGTTGAGCAGCTGGAGGAAAGGACTGGGTGGATTCCCAGGCCACGTTCTGGATTCATTGACTTTAGGGAATGGAACGCCGCGGTGACAAAAATCCTACAAAAAAAAAAAAAAAAAAAAATGAATTTGACTGGAAATATCTTTTCAAGATAATTTATGATACATTATATATAAAAAAAACAAACAAACAAACAAAAAAACAGTTTTTCCTGAACAGATACAGAATTAAAATGACGTGTGCTGCTGCTATTTTTGTACAATTTTGTGATTCATCCAATCAATCCAATCAGGATTTACAGACAACTATGTTTTATAAAAATAATAAAACAATTTTATAAAGTTTTACTTTTGAGTTATTTTATTTTATTTATTTTATTTTATGAAAATTACCATATTACAAGGCAAAGGCTTTAATAGTCACCAGACATAAGGCCTGCTGCAGCAATAGCAATAGCAATAATGATAATGACAACTAGAACTATAAAGTTTAGTTTAATAATGGTTCTAATTCTATGAGAATAGGGAAATCCACACCACAACTATGACGATATCATATGATATTGAATGATATTGTCTGAATCTGTTATGGTGGTGCAAGGATGAACCCAATTGCAGACGGTTTGCGGGAAACAAGGTTTATTCTTTACAAATAACAGGGAAAACAAAACCCACGAGGGGGCAAAACAAGAGCGGATTGACTAACAAGACTAGACTAAGACTGACAGAAAACTGAACAATAAACTAACAGCTAAGACAGGATCAAACACTTCACAAGACTTCTCAACAGGTTACTCACGAATGAATCTTCACATAAAGATTGGCAATGAACCGGCACAGGACAGCAAACACAAGGGGATTAAATAGGGAGAACCTAATGACAACAGGTGACACAGATGATTAATAATGACTAAACAAGGGTAACAAGGGGGCGGGGTTACGTGACGAGACAACGCAAGCACACAGCCAAAACAAATGGCCATGTGCTTACACATAAAACATGGGCCTGTCATGATCCTGCCTCAAGACCAGGGAAAAATCAGAGACAAGGCAGAATCATGACAGAATCACTTTCAGAACAATTATTTCCAGCTGATGAACGATAAAAACATTGACAGCCAATCAATCCGTTTACATGCAAACTTAAAAAAAAAAAAAAAAAAAAGTGCAAGTTTCAAAGAGCATGTTTTTGAGAACTATCCCATTATATTCTCCATGTAAACTACAAAAAAGTGAGTCTGTGAAAACGGTGACGTTATGCACATATGTATTACGTGTTCAGTCTAAAGTCGCATAGTGTTTCTTTACAAAGTGACAATGCCATCTATTGGCCTGGCGTGAATAATACAGTGTTTTTATTCATTTTCACGGATCCGCGTGAACGGGGATTGTTTTGACAACGTTGTAGTCTGTTTTAAACACAAAGGAAAAATGTTTCTGTTTTTAGTATATTGTTGTCGTGTACACAGAATTTATCCAATTTTAACGAGTTTGAGCATTTAAAGTGACAAATAACAGAAATTAAGCGTAGCGTCAGTTCTGGCGGGTCACGTTAGTCAAGCTCACTTCAGCTGACACAAAGCTGATCCACGTCTACCTATAGGAATACGATGCCTATCACTGTATACTTATATAAGCTCCTTCAGTATTACCAGCAGATATCACGTTTCTCAGGAGCGAATTACCCTCCTCCCTCCCCAGCTCCTCTCGTCAGTCAGTATGGCGTTCTGATTCCCCTTGAATCAGAATAAATTCTCGAATCATGTTGTACTTTAAAATCTTGAATTAATAATATCTGCAATACATTCATGTTGTTTCTGTTCTGTTTACCCTTAGGGGGGATATTGCTGCTCTTATCTATGCTAGGCTGCATGGATGTGCAGGGAATCAGAATCAGAACAAATTCTCGAATCATGTTGTACTTTAAAATCTTGAATTAATGATATCTGCAATACATTCATGTTGGTTCTGTTCAGTTTCCCCTAAGGGGGGTTATTGCTGCTCTTATCTATGCTAGACTGCATGGATGCGCAGGGAGTTCTCGCCCAGAACAGAACCAAACCGCCAATCCTAACTGTATGCTAACTGTCAGTCATATGTGACGATAGTGGTCCTGACAGAACTGCAGCACGAACTTATAATAATAAAAAAATTACAATCTGTTGATGTGGACGATAATATTGTTATTGTATCATTATCTTTACAGTTATTGTTTTTGGTGTGAATGGGTCAATAGTCTGTTCAGTCAAATACAATAAAAAAAAAGAAAAGAAAATGTTTTTTTATAGTGTCATAATGCCGATACAAATAATACTACAGTACAATGCAAAATATTATTGCTTTTTAACTACTATTTTAACTTCTCTTTAATTGCCTATTTGTAATGAATTCTTAAAAATGAATACTCCCAGGGGTCAAAGGAGTTATTTTACTTTGTGTATGTTATTTCCAGGTTTGAGCTAAAAAAAGAAAGAAAAGAAGTGGTGCTGAGTACTGAAGGAGCTGAACAAAGCATTGAGTAGTTCAGGTTCTCAAAAGTGTGTTTCAGTGTATGTGCTCACATCAAATCCCAAAGGCAACCGACTAGCAAGCTCAGCATATATGTAGTTCACATCATAGGCAAAAATATGCTTACGCTTATTCTCTTACGTTTTTGTCTACGTGTGCATGTGTAAGTGTAACACAGATCATAGACTTGCTCTGCTCACGATTCGCACACTTTCTGTCCTAAACAGTATGCAACATAAATAGCAGTGTGTCCCAGATCATAAAATGAAAGGTTACAGGAATGCAATCTTTTTCTAGAGGACTTTCAAAGTTTCAAAATGGCTCTAGTTGTGCCATTTTTTCATGATGTCATGTTGGATCCAGAGTGATTAGTCACGTGGTATTTTTGGCTTGTGTGATTGGCTAATAGACCAGAACTGAGAATCTATAAGCAAGGGTGACTCAAAGTGTATATTTCCAGGGGTTCTTATCAAATGGCAAACAAAATAAATGGGAATACTAATGGATAATTTTCTCCAGTTGTAATGTAAATATATATCTGTTTTTATGTGTGTTCTTTAATAGTATTGAACTTGAAATGCATCCGTACCTGATGTTGAATGTAAGCGTTCACTCTCTCCAGCATGCCCTCACAAGTGTACTCGTATGGTATAAAGGGTTCCACCTGTGCAAACAGACGAATGCTAAAAGTCACATTTACAACTTCTGCAGCAAACACATGCTGTTCACTTAACTGTCATTATTGTGAAGCCTGATTAAACTATGCATCTTGATTCATATTTAAAGGTACTTTCAATGTTATATTCTTAAATAAATCATAAGTGAACATTCTTCTTGGCTAACCAATGGCAGATGGGCAAGTGTTTAGGGATTGAACCAAGCCTTATGAGAGCTTTGTGTGAAGAACTGACTTAATGTCACACATGGGAAAATCCTCTCCAATGCAGCTCACAAATATTCTTCTCCATCACTTTTGCTTATGACACACATGAATACCAATGACGTCAAATCCAGGGTGTCAACGTTTCTGTTTAGCATCTGATCGAGATTTCAAGAGCTTTGACCATTGGAAATATATTCATATCAACACTGGTTTAAGCCCTATTCTGACAGGACTAGTTTTCATGGGGGACGTTAGAGAAAATCCTTTGAATGTTTTTTATTTGTATTTAAAATCACAAAGACTTGACTTGATAGCTTGACTTGACTAAGAAACAAGAAACTCACCAACAGGTTACAAGGAACAAAGCTAGACAAGGCACAATGGAAACATGAAACAAACAGAACAGATGAAATGTGACACATGAAACAAGAGACCCAATCAGAACAGGACACATTAGACAAGGGAAGAACATGACATGATCACATGAGGGCAAGGGAATCACATGACAAAACCAGAAACTGGGGCTGTGTCTGAAATGGCCCCCTAAACTCTTAAATAGGTCCCTATTTAAGGCAACGGCCATTTATAGTGGTGTTTAATCATAGTGGACATTATCGAGTGCAATATCATTCAATCCCAGAATGCACCACAATAACGAGTGTACAACAAATGCACTCTAAACGGCTAGAGATTACCCACAATGCACTGTGAGGTTCGTGCTGAATGAATTCCCGCGTTGGACCAGAAGATGGCGCCTGCAACTGAATCATCCATCCATCCATCCATCCATTTTCCAAACCGCTGGTCCAATGTGGCTACAGCGCAATATCATACAGGTATAAATTCCTTTTTAATTGATTATTAAATTGTTTAATTAAGGTTTATACATGCTAGTTTCCATGACAGAGTTCAACATAAATATTTCCATTACTACTGGAGCTGCCAGTATGCTAAGTTTCAAATGATTATTAAACAGCAAGCTCAAACTATGCAAAAAGCGGAAGCCCTTCCGGCAAACTCGGTGTCCCAATTCACTCACTCATCTTCATTCACTCCTTCAACTGGACTATATTAGTGGAGTAATGTAGGGAAAAGCGAATAAGGGTATAGGGGGCGATTTTGAACACAACTGCAGACTTGAGCATGAATTAAAAAATAAAAGACATGAACAAAACCCAAAATTAACGTTACAGGCTTCAAGTGATATGAGCATGGGTAAATAAAAACAACTGTAGTTTGTAGGTGTATTCACTGACAACTTTAACCTGCCATTCATTTAGAAAATAGAATATTTCCACTTTTATAAGCTTTCACCAATGCCTCTAGTTCTAACTTTCTTTTTATTATTATTATTTTTTCTAATAAAAAGTACTTGTGTCTCCATAAGACTAGCTAGACTGGCTAAACCAGCATCAAACCAGCATTAACCAGCACAAGTCTTTTCAGCAGGGATGTGCAATCATTCCTAGAAACGGCAATATCCCACAGTGTTGAAACAAATGTAAAATAATTTATCTTTTTTTAGAAGCGCTGACAAAGATTGCACGTCGTATCATTCCACGGGTGATGGTGAAACTCAAAGCAAGTTTGGAAAGACTGATCTTGTGTACATCTACACAATTGCAAACTGTTGTTCTCTGTGCTCAAAAACATGCAAATTCTTTTGTTTGCTTTCCCTATTTTTGCACTGTGGATGAAAAAAAACGGAGATTTCAAACTTTTGACAGACACTCCGTGTGTTTCCATAACAACAGCAAGTTTGTGCTTTGAGAAAGCAACTGAGTCAGAACTAAAGACTAAGATGACTAACAAACACTACATTGCACTCCACTGTTTAATTGGCGCCATGGAAGATTTATATAAAAAAGATGACAGCATCTCCAAATATTCCTCTTCCAACTACTAGGCATGTCTTGATGGGAGTATGCAAATTGTATTGTACAATATAAATTGTATATATATATATATATATATATATATATATATATATATATATATATATATATATATATATATATATATATATATATATATATATATATATTGTATAATTGTATGTAAATTGAAAAAAAAATTGGACATCCCTATATTTCTTCATAAAGCCATGCAACAACCACTGTTACACTGCATATAACAGAGCTGTAACAGAAAACTACAGTTACCTTGTCTTTGAGTATGTCTACAACAGCTGTCTCAAATTCTTGAGAGTTGTTGAAGTCTACTGTTCTGACATGGGGTTTGCCGATGTACTGTTCAGTATACGGGTGCTGAGATGACACCTGATGGGGAGATAAAAAAAATAAAATAGTGTTAACTATCATGATATCACGTTGCCAGAGATGAGTTGAGGCAGGACCTAAATGCAGTAGTCAACTTTATTAAACATTCAATCAAATTAACAAACACTTAGGAGATCAAGATAATGCAAAGAAGAAAAACAACACTAAGCAAAGACATTTTCTCTACACTATGGAAGTGGCGCAGATGATCTGAAAACACAGACAAACAAGTAAGCTGGAGTTGAGCGATCTCCATTGAGAAATTCTGCTTAAATGAAAGTGTCATTCAGTCAGTCTGTGTTCTGTTTGCTTGGACTAAATCTGCGATCAAACCTTCTCCATTTTAAACTCTTTAAAGTCTTTTTTGCTGTTGTTTTAATAGAAGAAAACATTAATGAAAGGATTAAGGAATTCCACAGTTTTAATTTTTGAGAGAAGTTTCTTGTTTTAACAGTTTTCATAATGTATGCTATATGATAATAGCGATAACATTCTCTTAATTTCTGCTTATTGGTGAAAGTGGAATAATTCTGATGAAATATATATATATTTCTCAAATGACAACAATCATTGTGATTTTAATTTTGAGCAAAATAATTGTGATTATCAATGTAACCATTATGTAGCATGACTAAAATGTGACTAGCTTTCATTGACTAAAACTATGCCCAGACATATAGTTAAAACTTGACCAAACACATGACAAGGTTGACTGGCATAGGATGATTTTGTATTTAAGGAAGTAGACCTGTAGTATTTACTGTAGTAGTAATATACATTTTGTACCGTCCTGGTCAAAAAAAAAAAAAAAGAAAGAAAGAGAGAACTAATCCACAGAATATGGTTACTGGCATATAAAGCGCGCAGACTGCACTTACCTCTCTGGAAGTGGGCTTGCCCCTGAAGAACTCATGGTTGAGGGAGCTGCGAGGGGAGTCGAACTTTGGCTGCAGAAATATGCATCCATTGGCTATGGCCTCTAAAGGGGCGGGGCCTTCGTACGGAAAGCCAAATCCCAGGAAGAGCTAAGAGAAAATGTAATGGTATAAATTAGTTTAAACTCTAAACTAGGGTTGTCAACAGATTAAAAGTTTAAACATTTTTTTTTACATATACTCTAATACATACTCTAAACTAGGGTTGTCAACAGATTAAAAGTTTAAACATTTTTTTTTACATATGATCATTAATCAATAATAACGTTTATGAATATTTGATGAAGGAAGTCCCCTAAGTAATTGCTCTAATGGTAGAAAAATCTCTTAGAATGGAAATTACATTCAGTTCAAGATGAAATTCATACTTTAAATTGACAGTTCTACAGTAATATCTAAACTACATTATTACCAGTATTGCTGGTAATGCATTACAAGTAATGTGTATTATGCAATTAGATTACTTTTTTGATATGCTAAATGCTAAAGCCAATTATTACCGTGATAGCTTGTCAAATGATCTAAGTAACCCAAAGCAATTCTGGAGGAGGGTTAACACCTTAGTTGGTAAGTCCAATAGTACTTCAAATAATATGATAATTAATAATGAAATAACAAATGATCCAGCCGTGATTTCTAATGCCTTTAGTTTGCTTTTTTCTCAAACACCGCATGTTCCACCTTCTGTTTTTCACGCAGACCCGTGTCTTAACAGCCAACCCTGTGGTAGCACTTTCAAATTTAGACAGGTTAGATCAACGGATGTTCAACAGGCTATTAATAAGCTTTCCAATAGCAGTGGTCCTGGCCCTGATGGCCTTGAGGGTAAGTTTATTAAACTTGCCTCGCATGTACTAGCACCACCACTAGCTGTGCTTTTTAATATGTCATTTAATACCTGTGAAGTGCCCCTCGCTTGGAAATGTACCAAAGTCATTCCTTTGCATAAAGGTGGAGATTTACAAATTCTGAATAATTATAGGCCAATATCAATAATTAATAGTGTGGTTAAAGTCTTTGAGAAATTAATTTTTAATCAATTATCTGATTATCTATCTGATAATAATTTACTTACTCAATGCCAATCAGGTTTCAGAAAATACTTCTCCACTACCACTGCTCTATTAAAACTCTCTAATGATATCTTTTCTAGTTTTGATGATAATCTGTGTACCGGTGCCATTTTCTTAGATCTCTCCAAAGCGTTCGATTTAGTTGATCACTATCTTCTATTGGATAAATTGCATGCTATTGGCCTCTCGAGATCATCTTTACTCTGGTTTAGTAGTTATTTTCATCATCGTCGTCAGGGCGTGTCCTACAGGGGTTGTCAGTCTGATTATACAGGCATAGTGAAAGGCATCCCTCAAGGTTCTTCTCTGGGACCTTTATTATTTTCTATTTTTGTTAATGATATGCCCTTATGCTGTACAGACTGCAATATTCATCTTTATGCCGATGATACAGTCATTTACTGTAGTAAACCTACCATCTCTGGGATAAACCGCTCTTTACAGCACGACTTCAATTCTGTACAGCAGTGGCTATTGGCTAATAAACTTCTCCTTAATAAATCAAAGTCCTATTCTTTATTGTTCCATAGAAAAGCCTTGGATATATGTGAAAATAATCTTAAGCTTTGTTTTCTCGACTCCTCTCCTTTAGAGTCAACTGAGACCTTTAAATATCTTGGTGTTTGGCTGGAAAGTGATTTATCTTTTAAAACTCATGTACAATCAATGTCAAGCAAACTCAACTCTCGTCTTAAAATACTTTATCAATCTGTTAATTGTTTTAATTATCTGGTCAGGAAAAGAATAGTTTTACAGCTGCTTCTGCCTATTTTGGACTATGCCGATATTATTTATCAGAACACTACTGTTTCTTGTTTGCATTCCATTGATGTGGTCTACAACAGTCTTTGCCGTTTTGTTCTCCGCTGTCCATTTAGGACACACCATTGTATGTTGTACAGACAGTTGTCCTGGTTTGCCCCTTCTGCCAGGCGACAGTATCACTGGCTACAGTTTATTTTTAAAACTTTTTATTTTAATTATCCAGTTTATCTCAAGCAACATTTAGTGCTTTATAATTCGCCATATAGTCTGCGACACAATGATCAGATTTTTTTTGTTGTTCCTAGAGTTAAAAGACAGGTAGGGAAATACGCATTTTGTTTTAAGGCTCCATATGATTGGAATAATCTTCCATTTTCTATTCGTTCTTTAACTTCACTTACAGCGTTTCAAAGGGGTCTCGTGGAACATCTTAGGAACATTTGTCTTTGTTTCTAGTTTTGTTTGTTTGACCTTGGATTTCATTGGTCATGTGTTTATTATTTCTTATCTTTATGTCCTCTTTTTATTTTTTTTTATAATTTTTTTTTTTTTTATTTTTTTTTTTTTTTATAATTTTTTTATTGTTATTGTTATTTGTGTTTCTCTTAGTCCTTGACCTTGTGCAACGCTAATCATGTGTCTGTTTTTCTGTCAAGTTACTTGTGGGGTTCGTATTGGGTGGGGTGGGGTTGAGCATTGTGAGCCGGTGTGTGTGTGTTGTTGTGTTTTGTTGTGCTGTCTTTGACTGTGATATTTGCTCTGCTGTTTTGGTTCTTTTTTTGCTTTGATGTACTGGAGGACCCCCTCGAAAACTAGATGTTTCATCTCAAGGGGTTGATCCTCGCAATAAATATATGTTTATAAATAAATAAATAAATATAACGAGTAAAGTAATGCATTACTTTATAAATGCACACATTAATATTTAAGTTACTTTTTTTTTTTTTTTGGAAGTAATAAACTAAAAAGTAATGTACAATTATAATTATTTTTTTAAATAAAAAATTAAACTACTGAATTAAAATCTCTTCTCCATAACATAGTCACTTTCAATAAAAAGAGTTATACAATAGGTAAAATAACCCATAATGTTAAGAGATTGTTTGTATGGCATACATAGATCTAGGGGCCAGGAAATATTGTAAGTGAAGGTGTATGTTATATATGCTATGGTGTTGAGTGCATTACTGCATTAAACACTTGCAAAATGTAACTTCTCAGTGAGAGTGAGACAAAATAATGTAAAAGTAATGTAAAAAGTAACTGCAAGTTACTAATAAGTACCACAATTAGTTACTTTTTAAGGAGTAACAAAATCTTGTAACAAAATATTTTTAAAAGTAACTTTCCCCAACACTTCTTATCAAAGATTTAAAAGTACATCATGCTAACCTTAGCCTTTCTCAGAAGCTGCTGTAACTCCTGTTGGGGCAGTAAGCCGTGGTTCCTGACGAATGCTGGCACCTCTGGGGGACGCTGTGCCTCATAGTACACTGTCCCATGGATGTCCATGTAACGGTGTAAGATGGTCAGCAACTTCTCCTTACCCTTCATCAGCACAGAAAGTGGGGAGAAGGGATGAGAATAAGCTGTACACTGTACATTTCAATTAGTTAATTTTACTTGAAAAAATCTTGCCTCAGGAAAATCTAGTAAAGAGTATCAGTGTATTCAAGTTTTTAGAACTTGGCTTCTGAGATTTACTGACTTAATATTAACAGAGTAACAGAGTGCATTGCGGCATGAATAAATTAAGCAATTGCTTTGTTTTTACAGTTTTTTGCTTTATTTGACAATTGTATTTGCTGTCTTGTGTCAGTATTAGCACAATAAAGAACAAATAAAATTGTTTTGTAATGGTCAGAGTCTTATACATTTAAAAAGTAATGTAATGGTTACCACTGTTGTGTTTTGTCTGTTGAATGTTGATGTCTGTGTCACTAAAACAATGTTGATTGTAAGATATTGGCACAATTAGAGGGGGATCAACCCCCTTTAAATGTTTACTGTTTCACAATAGTGTTAACAATAAAATTGTAATAGACCGTAACTCAACATCAAATGTAGATTAGTTAGCGATTTAGAGTTATAAGCAACGTAGGTATTACTTCACTTCCTGTGAAACCACAAATAACTGTGATTCAAATGAAGTTCCAACTGACCAACCAAATGGAACACTGATCAGCATAATGGTGACTAAATCATTTTACGGAATCAACATCAATTTATAAAGTCAAATAATGTGATATTCTCTCAAAATGTTCAGTTGTATTGACAATTCAACATTGACTTAGAACATAAGCGAAGGCAACTAAGGAGAAAGATAACTGCAGAAGTGGGAGAAATGAGTGAAAAGTCAATCAAGAGTTGCCCCGCCTCATTTGCTTGACAAAATGGTACTGAATCCAATCAAGTAATCTTTACTTGGGTTTTCTGAGTAACAAAGGCATAGTATGTGAATAGTACAGATTACTAGATTTTTACAATTATGTTCAAAAATTGTTAGACATTAAGTAAACTAAAAAAGGGTTGGTTATAACAACTGTTAGAACAACAAGACTAGTGTGTCAAGCCCTCCTGGAAAGTCCCTACTTATGAGTTCTGTGATTACTATGTCATAAATACAGTTAAAGTGATTTTGGAATATAATTAATACATCTGGCAATTTTCTGAAAAACACTGAAAGATGTTGGGCCTAATGCAACATAATGAAGTTCATATTATGTGCACTGCATTTAATTGTTGCTTTTTCTGATTGTTTCGCAACTACTGACCTGAGATCAGCACCATGGACAGCACACAAACAGAAGCATGGTTACATAGGGGAGCAGTGAAACTGACTTACAATTAAAACTTTACAGCAGAACTACAAAATCTTATCAAAACTGTAATGCATTCGCATTTGCCTTTGACAAAAACAAAGAGCCTGATCTGATGTAGCCAGCATCCCAACAGCATTGATTCACTCTCCTTTTGTTGTCCAATAAAGCCCTCATCAGGGCACAACACATGTGCTTTCCGTGTGCTTATATATGCACTTTTCTTTTTTAGTTTGTATTTGTGCATATGTGACCTCAATCAACAAAAACTAAATGGAATGTAATGCTATGTACACACTCAGAATGATTGAAGAAAAATATTAAAATAATTAATGCCAAAACACATCAGCATGCATTCATTATGCTGGCAAGATATATTAAAACATATTACAACTTATAGATCACATCTTTAATTATGTATGACTAAAGTCAATTTCACCATCATCTCCAGTGAGAGATTATTTCATTTCATACATTAATACTGATTTGAGGCTGTCAAGAGTTTGACTGAGAAACATGTAATTAAAATGAGCCTTAGGCTACAATTTATAGGCATATTAAAATCATGTTATACCCAAGAGTAGTGATTTGATTTCTCTTTTCTTGAGAATATTGCTGTTTAGTTTATACTGCCTAACTCAGTTTCTTATGTACAGGTATATGCAATCTAAAGGTCAGATTACATTATGTTTTACTCAATATTAGATATTAAAGCAGCATAGAGTTGATGCTGTCTGCATGAGTGCTATGGTTTGACAAATTAAAAAAGAAAAGAAAACTAAAAATAGAAGAAATGGTGAACAAGATTGCTTTTTTCCCCAATCTGGCCCTTGACCGTACATTTGATACCTCTATTTTTGATGTTGCTATTTTCACATCAGAACTAAGAGAAGGACCATGTTCTCTGGACAATAATGAAAGTTCTATTAGATGTGCAGTTAAAGAGGTCTATAAATTATTTACTTATTTAAATCATTACTCCATTAATAATTCATACATCTCCTCAGGCAAGTGTTACACCTAATTTCCTATATCAAACCATTAAGAGTTGTGGAGGCAAGCGCACTCTCTTGAGAATAAAAACACATTTGGCCCTTTTCCTTGCGCAGCAAAAGAACCTTGACTCTCATGCATGCATTAACAGCACAGTTCTTAAAGTGACTCGAAAAGTTCAAAGTTTACCTTCCGGACATTTATGACCGAATGAGTCTTGTGTGAACCAAATTGCTTTTCCTCTAAGCAGTAATGAATGTGCGATTGAAGAATAAGAGTAACAGATGATGTGCTATTTCAAACAACGGACATTCGGAAAAATCAATGTCGGGCCTCGTTAAGGTTCACATTAAAGATTTCTGTCTGTCTCTGGAAAATCATTGGTAGGTTAATGACATCTCCGTATCGATTTCTGTATGAAAACGTTAGTTAAACAGCGCTGAGGATAAAACATTGTTTTATAATTCTGTATCAAGCTATCAGTAAATTTAAATTAAACCAATGAAAGCTTATTTGTGAGTCAGCAAGTTGACGTACATGATTCATTCCAATGCGGTTTTCAGAATCTAAATGGAATCTTCTTTTTTGTAAAACATTTTTATGCATTTGATAATAAGACATTCTGTGTTTTATATATTGTATTTTTTCTTGTATGTTATATGTATGCCCCATGATCAAACCACTGTTTAATGTGACCCAGTATGCATTATGCCTCATTTCAAAATGTATGTATAGCCCCAGGGTGTCGGACTGGGGGTAAAACCAGTACTGATTACCAGGGCCCCAAGGGGAGAGAGGGTTCTTGAAAAGTCTGGACCATATTTTATTTTACCTGGATATTTTCATTTCCTAATTAAATTTCATAATGCATGCCAGATGAAATGTAAAGTTAGTGTATTGGCGGAATAACTTGGTTGATTGACTGACCACATGTTGTATACAAAAAAGTAAATACTATCTAAGCCAGGTCTCAAGGTCCCACCCCTTGCTAATGCGCCAAATGGTTTAGTCCATCTGCACGCATTTTGTTTATGTTAGTTAGTTAAGCATCTGGTGGAACGCAAACTTCTGCTGTAGAAATGTCTTTATCAAAGAAAGCAAAATAAGGCCACCAAAGAAGAAAGCAAAGACAATAGAAGGAAATAAAACAAAATAAGGGGAAACAATTGGTAACTGATTTCTTTTCAAAGAAAGCTGAGCATCAACTAGAACAGACATCTATAGTGCTGTACTGCTTGAATATCTCTGCGATCATTAGTGCTAAAAATGAACTGAGACAACTCATTGAAAGAGCAGAACATACACTTTCAGATGATAATTTGGTGTACATGTAATCTGAGATAAAGGCTAAATAAATAAACTGTACACTAGCAATGCTGTTTGCATACAACACACCATTATACTAGCCTAATTTGAAATTTGAAACATGTTTAATTTTAAATTAATAGGTTACAATATCTAAAATTAGCAATAATAGGCACAGAGTATTATTATTTTATTATGAATAAAGCATAATAAAAATAAATGTCATCTCAAGTAAAAATCATTTAAGTAAAGTGACTGTGGACCAGAGTAAGAAAGTCTGAAATGGTGACTTAAGCACATATGGCATTAATATTAGGCTACCTTTAGTGGCATTTACTGGGGGGGGGGGGGGGGGGGACTCAAATGTCATGTATAAGCTATCTGTTCGTTTTGTCTTGTTCATTCTGCAAAGAAAATATGGCTGAATCAAGTCTTGTTTGGTTATCATACAGTAAGTAGTTTGTTCACGTAGGGATTAGAAAACTAAAATGGTATTTTAAGATGTATTATAGCCTACGTTGGGTGTTATATAAAAAATATTGTAATATTATTTAGCTTAAACTTAGTAACCACAGTAAAGTAGTCTAGATAAAGTTGGGAAAGGAGGTTTGAAACTTTGTGTAGACATATGCACACATGACAAATGATCAGGCCACTCTAAGCATTACAGTTAATAGTTATTACCCTATAAACATCTAGGCCTACAGATTCATGTGTACAAAGGCTAGATGATTTTTTTTTTTTTTCTTTGGGGTGGGCGGACATAGGGGCCCATCAGGACTGGGCCTGGGATCTTGTACTACGCCCCTAGCCATGTTTACACCTGGTATTATGATGCGTTTTGGTTGGGATCACAAGTAGACGAGGGAGACACATTCCTGTTCACACCTGGTGTTTTAATCCGTTTCTTTTGTCCACTTTCAATCACTTCTGTCCCGATTACTTCAAGAGGAGGGTCTATGGGCGAGTAAATGAATGTGTTTTTTCAGATCTTTTGATCTAATGGACAAAAGTTATAAAGTTTGAATCCCATATAACTAGTGCACTTCCCATAATGTTTAGGCATCAAGTCAGTAGGCGGAGAGAAGACAGTCTTTTGTGGCTGTTTGAACACATTCGACCACATAAGCGTTTACTCTACAAAAGCAATCCGGTCGAATGTGTTTTCAACTACATTTACATTACCTTTACATTTATGCATTTGGCTAGCGTCTAGCGAGTGTTTACATTGAAAAACAATGGGAAAAAAGCACAGTGGAATGGAAAAATGCATTCTTCTTTCAAAAACATTAAATAATCTTATCGACCCCAAACTTTTCAAGTTCCAGGCCTGGAACTTCCAGGTTTCTCCATGACCGTGGGAACCCAGCTCATCCATAAACTGATGAAAAGATTGTCACACTCTCAGTTAGAGCTGTAAGTGATCCAAGACGGTCGTCAAGAGACCGAAAAATAAATTAGAAATGGGGGGAGGGGGACGGAGGACAAGAGGAGATGATTGTCTTGCCAATCTCTAAGCATACAGTTGTGGTTCTGGGCTGAGTGACACATGCACAATGAGAGCGAGTGGGCTGCTATTTGGCCTGGAGGGAACTGTCAGTGTTTAGGGACTCCACAGCGCAGATAGCTTTAAAATGGCAACCTGTCAAACAAACAGAAATGACAATGCAAACCTCGGGCCGCACAGAGGCAGAGATGGAGACACGTTAACACGGCGCTGAAGAGCGCAGCATTCAAAAAAACGGCAGGAAAAAACATTCAGGTTAAACGTGGAGACTTCATTTCTCAAAGACTTGGAGCTTTTTCACGGCTCCTGGGATGCATTTTGTTCTCTTCAAAACCAATCTCTGCTCCCGAATGCCCATTGGTTCGAACACACTTTCTGATTAAAGTCTGCTACTTGTCAAGTTTTTTATTTATTTCTTTAGTTGGCGGACGGGTGGGCGCAGTTTCCTCTGGCGATGTTCACAGCCTGTCTCTCTCGATGCTGCAGAATGTTTGCTTTCATCCTGCTTTGAAGCGTGTTAAAGCAGGCTGATGTTATTTGCTGTCAGCACATCCAAACACCACTTTAGCACAATCACTGTGCTCAACAAGCCATGATAGGAGCCAGGCAATCAATCTCCGTATGTTCTGACAGTTACACGGACTGAAAGCAAGTCTACAGCAGTGTTTTCAAATGCTGAGCAAGGCTGGCGGTCTGACGCTATACTGCGTGATGGTAGAAATGTGTCAGAATTCTGCTCATTTCTGTTAACCATCTGGAAAACCTTTGCTTTGACCTGCTATTGTTGGATGCACACGTTCTTACCTTCCACATGCTGGCTTCTTTGCCGTAAACCACAGCCATGTTGTTGACTTTGTCTCTCTGGATGTGGAATCTTTCAGTCTGGTTTAGTTCCTCGGTCACAAAACCCATGAAAGAGTTATCAGGAGTGTGTGCTGGGGGGAAAAAACACAGAAATTCTAATTTCATAAATACAGTTCCGTACAAGAATTAATTCATTTTGAATAGAATCTTAAATGTTAGAGAGAGAAGCAGCAAACATAATTGTTTTAAGAATGTCCATTCAATTTCAGTTGTTTTGTTCAGTTTAGATGTAAGCAATATGAAGAATAGAATGCAACAGTTGGGTACCTGAAGGAAATAGGAAATTTATTTTTTTAACAATAACTTATAAACCTTTAAAGACAGCCTTACTGTGAACTATGAGGTTGTTAATCAATGGTATTTGCTTCCGTTGAAGATGTCAGCCTGCCTTATTTCAACTTAATTTTAAAATAATTGTTTAATTCATGGTGACAACTATATTACCCATGATGCTGTACAGAAAATTCCACCAATCAGAGAGTAGAAACAAGCAAAATGCACTCCACCCACTCCTATTTTGCAACAAACTTATATAAACCAAATATCTTGTTTATATATTTATATATATATATATATATATATATATATATATATATATATATATATATATATATTTTTTTTTTTTTTTTTTTTTTTAGCTAAGTACATAGTAGTTAAAGACATGAAGTGGTGCCAATATCATTAAAGGTGCTCTAAGTGATGTTGGGTGACGTCACTTCTTGTTGACGTTCGGAGTATTGTCAAACAAAACGGAGGCTAGCTCGACCCTCCCTCCTCCTCATCCCATCCCCGTCCCCGTCCCCATTAATAAATGTTAAGAAATATAAATATTAATAATTGTAATAAATAATGTAATACAATGTAATAAATTAATAAATGTTTATAAATAATACAAATTCAAATTCAAATGCCACTATTTAATTTACTGATTTTTTTATTACATTTAATAGATGTCATTTAATAGACCATAGTTAAAGAACATTTAATTTCCTCACAATAGTTTAATTTTGTTTTTATATAAATCTTGTATACACATAAAGTGGTGGAAATGTTGTTTTTCATGACAAAATTCAAATCAGTTTGATGACTGGTACTTGTTTTGACTGCACTGAACTTTCAGTTCAGGGAAAAACTGCCAGCCTGAAAAAAAAACCCTCTACAGTAAAGAGATATTTACTGAAAATATATCTTTGTTTTCAGTCATTCCAATCCATCATCCTGTGTGGAATCTGGCCAATTCAATTCAAATTCACACTCGCAAACTGAAAGGGAACAAATTGTTCAATTCTGAATTTCAGCCAACCCTGTGTCCTGTTATTATATTTAAATGAGCAGTGCCTCAGACTGTCTAGATGTAGATTTGTGCATATGCTGCACAGACCCAAACCCTCTCCAGCTCGGAGAACATCTGCTGCTCTTCTCCTGCTTACAGATGATCTGCGCCTATAGCATCTGCTACCCAAGACACAAAACACTCACCCAAACATGCATTGTTCTTGTTTTCTGCACTGTGATTACTAAACGTCTTTTATTATACAGCCTGGTAAACACATTAGAGAAGCTACTCACCATTTACTTTCTTATTTGTGTTATACTCTTAGAATGAAAGGTTCTATATATAGAACCTTATGGTGTCCGTTTACTGAAAATGCGGTATGTTTCATAGTGCGTGTTTTTGAAAATTGTATCGTTATTATTTCTGTGTAAACTATAAAAATGTGAATTAGTGAAAACAGTGACGTCATGCGCATGTGTATTACGTGTTCAGTCTGTAGGCGCTTAGTGTTACTTTACAAAGTGGCATCTGGCCTGGCATGAATAATAGACCCCTTTTGCGCCGACGTCACAATTTCGTCACGGCGTTAGCTGGAGGCAAAACAAACGGAAAACTGGATGGGGCCAATACAAACCAGCACAGATTCGGCTACATAATAAGGAGCTTATATTGTTATTAAATGTCATCTTGTTGTGTTGTTGGGTGCAAGAATCGACGGAGTACAGGCTCCAATTTGACATTTTATCGCATAATGTGATTGTGATTATTTGTGAATCATCTATGATTGTATACATTGTTTTGATTGATTGTGACTGGACTTTTTGAAGAACCTGGTAAGAAAGTGTAATCAAATACATAGTTAAAAAATGTATATGCTGTATCTGGAATTTTTATTTCTAGAAAATATTCACATCATTAAAATTGCACCGTAATGTCACTCTTTACATTG
The DNA here is from genome assembly GCF_949319135.1 of Squalius cephalus. Taxonomy (NCBI): domain Eukaryota; kingdom Metazoa; phylum Chordata; class Actinopteri; order Cypriniformes; family Leuciscidae; genus Squalius; species Squalius cephalus. The sequence continues at coordinate 56,229,948 of NC_137122.1, read as the reverse complement.
TCGTCTTCTGTCTGGCCTTGGCGCTGGCTAGGCAGAACTGCGGATCGTAGGCTACCACACAAGTCGTGTACAGTACGTGACCATTTAGTACAGTTATAGGCATCTAAATATGTATATGCCCTCAGTTTCTCTTTACGCTCAGTTTCTCTATCGGGTAGGTGTAGAAGTCAGGCCACTCAACCGGAGGTAGCATTGACGTTAATCCTGTCAGATCGTCCATCCATTGAATGAGCGTGTATGCCGGGTCAGCCAATCTGGGATGTCCGTTAAAATGAACTTTTGCAAATAACAATCGCGGTTCTGGACAGTGAGTGACCTTGCACATTAAGATAAAATCGGATTTTCTCCAGTCATTGTTAAAAAACAAGCTAAGAAAACTTGCAAACTAACTTTAGTGAAGCGGCCAGAGGGATCGTTCTGCCTCCACCTAAGCTCCGCCCACACAAAAAAAGTCACCATTTTTACCAACTGAAAAGGGGTCTATACAGCGATTTTAGTCATTTTCACGGATCCGTGTGAACAGGGATCATTTTGACAATGTATTTCTCACTATAAAAACTGAAATAACCCATTAACCATGAAAGTATTAAGCACTCATGTACGATATAGATATAGATATAGATATATATAGAATCTTTTTAGCTAAAATAATATACTAAACACTAAAATAATGCAATACTCATTGATTTTACAACATAAGATGTACTGTAACATACAACCTTAATGTACATAACTGATAACAAAAAAATTAAAAATAAGAAACCATTATTTAAAGTAAACATAATTAAATGTGAAATGTCAAAAAAGCAGAAATGTCAGTTTACGGTTATTTTTGCTTTAAATAAATTTTTTTATGAGACCAAAATGTTTGATACTATTGAAATTTCATAATTCGCGTCACCGATTTAAATATAACAAAAAGTAATACTAGCCTAAGTTAAAAAAACAACAACTCTCAACAACAAAGAAACTAATTACAAGCAACAGGAAAGCAAACTAGAACACAGACACAAATGAGAACACTCTCTTTTGTTGTTTGATTAACATTGATGACACAGACAGCAGGTTTATTAGGTTGCTGTCACTTTAAAACTTTATGCACGGATTCAATATACTGTTACACATGCATTTTATTTATCACTGTTTACGTTCACTTAAGACATAAATGACTGTGTTTAAAAGGAGACTTGCAAAGATGGGCATTTTGACATGTAAGTATGTGCATTTAACCATTCAAGCCCAGTTATGCAACAAAAAGAGCTCAGTTTAGTACTCACATGCTTTATGAAGAGCGGCTTTTTGCGTGCACATTCTCTCAGACAGTGCTCAGAACCCATCAGACAGTGTAGCGTATAGTGAAATGAGTTATCTTTCATTGCTTATTGCACTTCAATGCTTTGAAACTGTGAATAATAAGCAGTCATAGACTCACGGAACATGGTCATGTACTGCTTGCTGTTGAGATTCCAGTATCCCCAGTTGGTCCTGTAGCCATGCAGTGTGGCATACTCCTCATTATTATATGCTGGCTCCGTGCCGAAGGTGTCGATCACACGAATGTGGCACCTAGACAGAAAAAGCAAAAGTGTATTTGCACTTCAACCTCAAATCTGTTAATTTTCCAGCTAATATCCTCACACATCCCATTCCATCGAAGAAAACGCTGTGTTCACATTAGCAGAAATGTTTCCACATTACAATATATGTTTCCCTATAAAAGAGAAAATTGCCTCATTCCCAAAGCAGAGAAAGTTTTTTTTTTTTTTTTCATGCAACACAATGAAAGCAAGCTCCAAAATTAAAAGCACCACAGCACTAGATCATTTGACTTGTAATGCACAAATCAAATGAACTACCGCTGTGGTGCTTTTAATTTTTATGTCTTCTGAGGCAATATGATAGCTTTGTGTGAGGAGCACAGTGAAACTGAAGCCATTAAATCTTTCCCTCCATTCTAGCTATCAAATCTCATTAATGCAATGATATATGATTGAATATAGATATACTTATCAGACGTATCAGACTACATGACTCCAAAAATCTGGACAGATTTTAAAATTACTAGCCATTACACATTTGCTGACTTTGTAAATTGTCCCAGAAAAACATGGGGATGATACACTAAAAAAATTAAGCTGTTGCAAACACATCAAACTCATTCTGAAAAAAATAAATAAATAAATGATGTCAATACTCGCAGTGATGTTAGGTTTAAAGTGCTGTTTATCTACAGTGCTCGAGAGGTGAAACAGTCCCAGAGTTTTTTTTTTATTTTTTTTTACCAAAGCTATGTAACAAAGAAAAAGAAAAACCTGCACAAAAAGAACAAATTAAGGATATATATATATATATATATATATATATATATATATATATATATATATACACATTTGTCAAGGATAAGGAATTGCTCCCGGTACTACAGTTGCATGGTTAACTGACACCTGGTTTGGGGTTCCTTTTTATAGTCCATGACCCGCCCCTTTAGTTAAAACCATTGTAAACATTGGTGAGGTAAGTATAAAATTAAGTATGTATATTTTTCCAATATCACATAAATATGCACACCGACACTGACACTGACACTATTTATCCAGGCCACAGGGTGGCGCTCGGGTCTGGCCAGCTAATGGAGAATACACAACACGAAAGACCGGCATCACATCATGTGAGTATTAATGTAACAAACAAAACGAAAATCAAAAGAAACAAAATACAACTTAGATATATGCGTGTTTTTATGTATAGCGTGGATTTCTGTCAGGGATGGAAATGGAGTGGATATGTTTGTGTGTGTGAAAACCAGCGTGCTAATGGCGTGTGTGTGGGCATCCACATCGCCCCAGCAGGGAATGGAGGAACGAGTTAAGATGGGGTGTGTGTGTGTGTGTGTGTGTGTGTTTAAGTGCTGTGCTAACAACAGGGACAGGTCACTCTGTCACATCACCTCCCCCCTCTCCAGGCTGTAAACTGACCAGATTCCGAGACAGGTAGTTGGCTATTTTGTTTTGGGGTCCAGGTCGATGTCTGACCTTAAACTGGTAAGGTTGCAGGGAGAGATACCATCTGGTCACATGAGAATTATGATCTTTCATCATGTAAATCCACGTCAGGGCTGGGTGACCTGCCTCTAGGATAAACTCTCTCCCCAGCAGGTAGTATCTGAGACTCTCCAAGGTCCACTTGATCGCCAGAACTTCCTTCTCCACTGTGGAGTACCAGATTTCTCTTGGCAGCAACTTCCTGCTCAGGAATCCAATGGACCTCTATTTGCCTGCATCTTCCTGGGCCAGGACTTCTCCAATTCCCACAGCAGAGGCGTCTACCTGAACGATGGACTAATTTGTGAAATCTGGACTTTTGAGGACTGGGCCAGAACACATCTGCTCCTTCAGAGTGTTGAAGGCTGCTTCACACTCCTCAGTCCAGACAATTGATTTCTTGACATTCTTGCAGAGCAGGTTGGTCAATGGGACGGTGGTGGAAGAGAAGTTGGGGACGAAGCGTCAATACCACCCCACCAGTCCCAAGAAGGAACGGACCTCCTTCTTTGTCTTCGGTCTTGGGCTGAGTTAAACAGCTTCTACCTTGTCCACTTGAGGTTTTAGCTCTCCGTTTCCCAGGTGGTAACCAAGGTAGTTGGACTCTGACTTTGCCCACTCGCATTTAGCCACATTTAAAGATAGGCCAGCCTCTTGGATCTTGCTCAGGGGTCTTTTTGAGGTGTAGAAGATGGTCCTCCCAGGTCGCACTGTATCTGACAAAATCATCCAGGTATGCTGATGACCACTCCTTACAGCCTTGGAGGACTTGGTCCATCAATCGTTGGAATGTTGCGGGTGCTCCATGCAGCCTGAAAGATAGGACTGTAAACTGATATAGCCCCAGCAGGTTCTGGAATGCAGTATAGGGTCTGGACGCCTCCTTCAAGGGTACTTGCCAATACCCTTTACATAAGTTCAAGGTTTTAATGTACCTGGCTTAGCCGATCCTCTCCAGAATATCATCAATGCATGGCATTGGATATGCATGAAATCTTGACTGAGCATTCAGCTTTCTGAAGTCAATGCAGATGTGTAAGGTGTTGTCTTTCTCCGGGACGATAACAATTGGGCTGCTCCACTCACTCTTGGAGGGTTCAATAACTCCCAACTACAGCATTGTCTCGATCTCTACCTTCAGGGGTGCCACCAGCCTCTCAGGAATAGAATATGGCCACTGTCGGGAAGGTGTCTGATCTAGAAGGTGGATTTGGTGTTGTACCAGGTTGGTACACCCAGACCTCAGACAGTCTCTCATCTTAAGGACGTACTGGACAATGCCCTTGTCAGACTTCGTCTCCTCTTCAGACAAAGCGGCCTCTCAGCTTTTCCGCAGTTGATGAGAAACTGCCTAGACAGCAACAGGGAGAAGACCCAAGAGAATCTCCGACTGGCACAAAAGGCACAGAATACTTGGTATAACCAACACGCCAGATCCCGAGAACTGCAACCTAGACAAAAGGTTTTAAAACTGCTCCCAACGTCTACGAACAAACTGCTGGGACAGGTCACTCTGTCACAAACTACTTTAATGATAAATTCATGGTTCTTTTTGGAAACTTTAAAGATTGAAAACCCCAATGTCACCATTAACTCTCATTGTATGTAAAGAGCAGCTTCAATATTCTGCTAACATTCTTCTCATTTTGCAATCCAAAGAAGAAAGAAAATGATGCTGGTTTGAAACAGTGAACTATTGCTTTAAGGGGTGGAAATATGGGGGTTGTAGCACCTTATTTGACTTGCTCAGACAGCCGTTATAAAAGTTCTGCAGTCTAAATTCACATCGAAAGCCTCCCTGCATAGCAGTGGGAATACACAGGCCTCTGTAAAGGGAATCCGCTGCATCCCAACTAAGTGTTACTCTGATTTTTGGGAGGTAAACAAGTTTAAGGCTTAAGATCACAAAAAAAAAAAAAAATCACTTTCATGCATCTCTATTATTGAACCCACTCATTGAAGGACAACTCTTCATGTAACAGAAAATAGAGTCACCGCAAACTCACAGTGAGATTGTTGGTATGACCAAGTCAATAAAGAGTAAATAACATTATAAGCCCAAAATAAATTTAGGCTGACCAAGGAGATACAACAATATACATTTACTTTTCAGCTTTAAATCTTGACTAGCACAAAACAATCTGGCAATGAATGATAGGAGGATGAGAGCATAAAGACTCGAAATCATGAAATCAAAATTAATCTGGCACACTTTAAGGTCCAATTCTCTTACCAAAGCTCTTATGACTGAACAAGTGCAATTCACAATGTCTGATACACAATGATGAAATTAATTTTCACTCATAGTTACTGCAGTCATAAAAAAAAAAAAAAAAATAGGAAGTATCATCAGCAAAACTGGATATGGCTCAGTGATTTACTACAGAACCAGTACTGAACGTAATCAAATCAGAGTGTAAATGTCACTTGATGGTGGATCTGGTGAAGAAGCTGTCAAAATTATGTTTCTAAAATTATAATATTATAAGATGTTGAAAATTATAGATTAGAGGATATGTTTGAGATGGTGAATATGATCAGGATGCTGACAGTGAGGATGATTCATAAAACATCTGCTCAAACTGAACCCTTCCAAATATGCTTTAATTTGTTCTTCTGTAATTTATATTAAATTATCAGGAGATTTTTATACTCAAACCGGCAGTTAGAGATCCAGTTAGTGAAATAAGTATTTGATCCCCTACCAACCAGCAAGGATTCTGCCTCCCACAGATTGGTAATGTGCCCATGTGAAACAGATTAGTCCTGTCACTTTAAGAAAGTACTCCTAATGGCCTAATGTCAGTGGACACCTGTACACCACAGAATCTGTATCTTCCATTCCAACCTCTCCACCACCATGGGCAATACCAAAGAGCTGTCAAACGTCAGGGACAAGATTGTAGACCTGCACAAGGCTGGAATGGGCTACAAGATTGGTGAGAAGGAGAAGACTGTTGGTGCCATTATTCGGAAATGGAAGAAGTACAAAATAACCATCAATCGCCCTTGGTCTGTGACTCCATGCAAGATCTCGGCTCACGGGGTATTGATGATCATGAGAAAGGTGAGGGATCATCCCAGAACTACATGGGAGAAGCTTGTTAATGATTTCAAGGCAGTTGGGAACGCAGTCACCAAGTAAACCATTGGTGACACACTACGCCGCAATGGATTGAAATCCTGCAGCACTCGCAAGGTCCCCCTGCTCAAGAAGAGACATGTACAGGCCCGTCTGAGGTTTGCCAATGAACCTCTAATGATTCAGAGAAGGCTTGGGAGAAAGTGCTGTGTTCAGATGAGACCAAAATTTAGCTCTTTGGCATGAACTCAACTCGTCGTGTTTGGAGGAAGAGAAATGCTGACTATGACCCCAAGAACATCATCCCTACACTCAAGCACGGAGGTGGAAACATTATGCTCTTGGGCTCTCTGCTAAGGGTCCAGGATGACTTCACTGTGTTGAGGGGCTGATGGACGGACCATGTACTGTAAAATCTTGTACGAGAACCTCCTTCCTTCAGCCAGAACACTGGATCAAATACTTATTTCACTCACTGAAAGCCAATCAATTTATAACCTATATATAACTTGTTTTTTTCTGGATTGTTTGGTTGATATTCTGTCTCTATCAGTTAAAATAAACCTACCATAACAATTAGTGATCCTTCATTTCTTTGTAAGGGAGCAAACTTACACAATCAGCAGGGGATAAAATAATTATTTTCTCCACTGTATGTCTATATGGTAGTATACACTTAAAAGTTGACAAAAAGTTTTAGAATTAAAAACATAAAATTAGTTTCTCTTTGTAGAAAAAAAAAAAAAAAAGAATTATCAGTTAGAACAAGGAGCGGGAATTCTGCACTCCATTCAACACGGAACGTTGGAAGATTCCAACTTCCTACAAAATGCAAAAGAATTCAAGTGTAGAAATTCCTACATGATAATAAAAGCTGTTTGCAGTTTTCTGTTAATAGTTTTACACCTGCGAAACAAATGCTACCATAGTACAGCATCATTAATCTCTGCTCAGCCAGAGGTTCAAAAGACAGAAAGGCATCTTAGTTTTTGGAACAGAGGCTCAAACTGACCTGTGCTGTCTAAAGGAAAGGCCCATGTGCTGTTTCATCTGCTGCAGGCCGTGGTAGTCTGTATAGATAAGGTCAAAGGACAACGGGCCAATCAGAGGACAGCTTCCTCTTCCTGGAGGCACGCCAAGTGACCTAAAAGTTAAGAAAGAACAAGTTTTGACACACTGAAGCAGTTTAATTTGAAAGTTTGAGGGCAGTCATCAACACTAATGAAACTTTTCACTCTGCATTTCATGCATAATGACGCAACTCATGTTTACTTGCTGTGGTGCAATATACCTGTAGATATTTAAGTGAATCTGTGGATATCATGTAAATTATGTGCATTAATTTAAGGATTTCTTGCACCAATACAGTATCGGACTCGTTTCACTTGAAACAGGTCTTGTGAGACCATGTACTGGATCAAGTATGGTGAGAAAACATTTCTGGGGGCCGAAAAAGTGATTCATTTAAATGATTAATTTAAATGTTAGTGCATACTAGTTAAAGACACATCCATAATATAAAGTGGGACCATATATCCTTTAGTTAACTATAAATGCTTGTCAGTGCATTCAGCAGTACACTTTAACCATATTTCAAAGAAAACAAAAGTAATTATGAAATGAGATATAAAGATGTACTTTGTACAAAAAAAAAAAAAAAAAAAAAAAAAACAGCTAATTGCATTTTAAACTAAATAACATGTAAATAACATGCAATTAAGTGTCCACAAAAATGCTACGTATATTCTTATAAAATATATTACGTCCATAATAAGTTTTCATGGGACATTCATGGGACATAAGACATAGACAATGATTTTTATACTGTACAAACTGTAATATTCTATTCCTTTACACTATAACCCTACCCCTAAACCTAACCATCACAGACAATTTTCTGCATTTTTACATTTTCAAAAAACATCACTTTGTATGATTTATAATCTGATTTTCTTATGGGGAAAAAAAAGTCTCAACAAGAACAAGGATTTGGGGTAATAACCTAGGGTATATATACCCCATAAACTAGGGTATACCTGAATCTCACACATACGTGTAGGAGGTGAGTGTAATGAGTGCACCTTCTTCTCTCTGCTGGAGATCATTTGTCAGTTGGGAGAGTTTGTCTGGGATGGTCCTCCAGGGATACTGGAGCTGCCAAACCCAAAGCCTCTGGTGTTTCTGAGCAGATGCTTCAGCAGAGAAGGTGTAAGACGCCACATTTCTGCTGCTAAACTGGCTTCTGATATTTCATTATGAATTCTGGAATGGTTTCACCCACCCACATCTTTCATACAGAAAATGGGAAAAGAGCAATAAACTCATCTCAGTCATATGCAGGTTAGGCTCCGTTAAAATTCATTTGCGAATACCAAAGGTTTTTGATCTTATTTCGATCTGAAATGTCAAAATGTGACCGCCTTTAACCACAACACCCGGGGTTTAATAGACAATAATGGAAAGACCTTTTTTTTTTTTAAACAATTCCCAGTTAATTTATGCAAATCCTCAGGCATAGGTAAAGCTTTTTTTAGATCCTGGTCTGCAAATCTTCTATAAATGTCACCACTATAAGTGAGGTGGTCTTTTGCATAAACCAGGTAACTTTGTCCAAAGCAACGCGTTTAACCTTGTGTTAAACTAGGAGCTAAAATACATGTAACATGATCGAGTGTGTTTGTTCCACACGACTGGTGTGAAATCAGACATCCTGAAGATTTTTCCTGAACTAATGTGCTCATATATGTTTGGGTTTTTCCAGAAATTTTCATTCAAATGGCTATTTTCTTTTAAGGCGAGACACAGCAGGTGAAAACATCGAGCCAGTTTGCTGTAATATGTCAACATTACACATTAAGGTGGTTATTTCATTATATTTTGTCAACTTAGCACATTTAGATTTCTACCGGAAATCATCAAAAGTTAGCATTCTAACGCGAGCTCCTGCGCTGTCTCCATTCACAGACACATGTCATGCCTGTTATCATTGTAAAGCTCTCAGTCTCCTACACAGCGCTGTCTAATCCAAATATGGGCATTTCCTTTGTAGAAATAACCAACTGCGAAAGTTTGCCTGGGAATCTACAGCCGAAAACCACATCTGATTGATCGACATGGTTAGCAAACTTTTTTCAGTCCACTCGTGTGAAACGCAGGCGCCAAAACATAAGCACAGCCAAAAAGGTGAAAAGAACCGACAGGAGATCGATGAGGGGCCTGCATATGGTGCAGGCATGGATATATACGGGCCCTATCTTACATCCGGCGCAATTCAGCGCCAAGCACGATGCAAGTGTTTTTGGCTAGTTTCAGCCTGAGACATTTATCATTTTCACGTCCTGCACCACGTTAAATAGCAAGTGCATTTGCGCCCATGGTCGTGCTGGTCTGAAAACGAGGTGTGTTCAGACGCATTGTTGGCGCGTTGCTATTTTGAGGCAACAGAAATAGACTGAGCCATTTACCAACTAAAACCTGGTCTAAACTCAATGGTGCATAATTTTTTTTATTTAAAGAGCACGTTAGTAATGTGCGCCTATAGGCGGGTCCACAACGCGCGTACACTCTGCTTATTAAACACATAGGGATGCACAGCAGCACACAAACATGCCAAATATTAAAAATAAATGTAAATGGATTACAATGTAAAAGATTATTATTGTGGACATAAAGATATGGTGTAATCCGGCTTGTCCCGTAGATGGTCTACTTGCACACTTTTACCTCGCGCACGAGCAGATCCGTTTGCGCTCTGGAGATTCGTTTGGTCTTTCCACTATCAAATTCCGTCATGTAAATAGTGAATCTGCCATGGCGCGAACGCAACTGGCATTTAAAGGGAATGGGAAATGAGAGGAATATTAGATTCAATTAGTTATAGATGGACATTTTTTGTGACTGTTGTTATGTGTGTTTGTTAAGGTAGTTTTTTCTCACACTCAGAGTCAGATATATCCACTTTAGAAACACCTACAATAACCAACTTTTCCAGTCTTATACTATTATATTCTGAAGGCTTTTACAGAGGGATTTGTTGATATATCATTCCTATCCTGAGTTATAGGTCCCTTTACTCCAAAAATGTGTATTAAGTTTTTAAGTACTTAAGAAACATAGTCATGAAATTGAACTCTTTATAGAGCACATTCAACACAATAAGCAGACTTATGTTCCACAAGGGTGAGGCACACAGTATCAGGACACATTAGCAATTGCTGACCTTTAATTGTGGTTTAAGTGATCACAAAGCATGTTGGTCCCTATTTACATCTGTATTTAGCACTGACATGTTAATCCAAGGTATAAACAAAGCCTGTATTTGCACAAAATGTCTGCTTCCCTCATGAATCAGTGATGGATGCAGTATAGAAAAGAACAAAGGGCAGTACAGGCAGCAGGGGCTGGCGAACACAATCATACTGCAGAAACAGATAGCACAACAGCTTTACAGAGCACAACAGTGACCACCCACTTTCTTAACAGCCTTGGTTCTGGAAATATTTTTCACATTCATTTTCTCTAAAGGTATTACACAAGGAAAAAATAATCAATAGTTTTGAGCCATGAACCAAACAGACCAAGCTTCCAGATGAATCACAACATTAGAAACTTGTTTTAAAATAATAATAATAATAATAATAATAATAATAATAATAATAATATAAAAGTATTAGAAAAAAAATCAGAAAAAATAAATTGTGTGTGTCTGTGTGTTTCAGGTAAACACTACAAAATGTCCTTACAATGATGCAATATCCGAAATCCTTGTCCTTGTGAGGAAATGTTTTGGTCCCCATGAGGAAAAGAGCTTATAAATCATTCTAAATTATGTTTTTTGAAAATGTAAAAACATTACATTTGTGTGTACACCCATGTGTGTGTGTGTGTGTGTGTGTGTGTGTGCGACGAAGGAGATAACTCAAAGAACAATCTTTAATCACAAATACTCAAGAAATTACAGGGCAAAGGAGAAGTAGCCAAACCACGTAACACAGACGTCACCGAACTATGAACTGAATGAACACATGGAATGAATAATTGAAACAGAACAGGTGTTAACTAATTAAGAACCATGGATACCAGATGTGGAAACTATAATGTTGTTAGTGCAATTATTTAACGATCTTTATTCTTACAAATATAATTTCTAAATTGTTCTCCCATTTTATCAAAACACCGCTCTTATTTTTCATGTAAATTATAAAATCTAATGCACCCATTAATAGCTTCAGTGTAGTTTTTTTTAAAGATTTTCATGTAGATTACTACTTTATATTATTGTATGAGTACCTTTTACGTGGCCGAGCAAGCTATGAGTATTTGTAGCACGTTTCTGTATTTCATTGCTTTGTGAGTATTTGCAGCATGTGATGTAATTTTAATTTAATTTAATTTTTTTTAAAAAAATTTTTATATTTGTATGTTTTCTTTAGTTGCAGTGTGTTGAGCTCTCTCGGCCACCGTAAGCTTCTAACTTGGCAAGACACAGTTTGAAAATAGTTTCCCACAAACTTTGTCAAGTAAATCTAAAAGACTTACCACCAATGGCTGCTAAGCAGTTCCCTTTTGAGGGAACTCGCATTGTGTCGATGACAACTCTATGGGGAACGCCCCTTAGGCGTAATGTGTCTGAAGCATGAATGAAACTAATTCAATCCTATTGGCGTTGCGTGATGACGTAGAGTGTGACGGCATACACGGAAGCTACAAAGGGACGCCGGCACACAACAGCATTAGCTTTCTCTCTTCAGCAAGCGCTCTCTGTTGTGTGAATCGTCTATTTGGTGTTGTTCGTGATATACATATTGTGATATGGCAAGCGAGCAGTTTAAAAAGTGTGTGCATCCCTGCCCTCATTTTATCACGGGTGGGGACACACATGATATGTGTGTGTACTGCTTGGGAGTGCAGCATGCCCAGGCAGCCCTTGAGGGGGAGAGCTTCACCACTGTGAAGCACTATTGATTGCTACGCTCCCGCCTGGCTGTATTTGATGAAGCCGGCCAGGCTCGCGCTCCCTGCGGCTCAGATTGTGGGGCTCACAGAGAGAGTTAGCAGAGGGGATCGAGACTGCTTCGGCACTTTCTCGGTCCTCATCTGATAGCTCAGATCCCTTCAATCCCCTCGGGTTGAGAGCCCGGTGCTGCAGCTGTCTGACTCAGATGTAGACGTGCTCAGCATCACGGCGGAGGATCTAAACGAATCACACGTGCCATTTCAATCTGCACCCATGTGTTTGAGGAGCTTGTGGAGGTTGTGACGTGTGTTGTGGCCAAGCTTAACATCAGTTGGCCACAAGAGAGGCAGGAAGTGCAGGCTACAAGCAAGCTTGATGAGCGCTTCCTACAGCACCGATCACAGCCTTCACGTCGGGGTTTGCCATTCTTTCCAGACTAACACAATGAATTGTGTAAGTCATGGAACAGGCCATTTTCAGTGTGTCTGTCTAATCACCCGGTGTTGGATTACAGCAACATCGTGGGGGTTAAGGAGAATGGTTATGGGATGATGCCGCGTGTTAAAGAGGCTTTAGCCAGCTATCTCTCCCCAGACGTTGTGTCATCCCTTAAAGCCCTGGCGCTGCCCACCAAACCCTGTCGTACTACATCTGCTTTGGTGGGCAGAGCTTATATGGTGGCAGGTCGGGCTGGTGCGAGCCTGCATACTATGGCCATCTTGCAGGCTTATCAGGCCGACCTGTTGAAGGACCTTGATGAAGGCGAGGGTCCTACTGAAGAAGATATTGCGGAGCTGCGCAAAGCCACAGATCTGTCTCTCCGTGTTACCAAGGAGACGGCCTGTGCCATCGGTCGCTCCATGGCAGCATCTGTGAGGCATCTGTGGCTTAATCTGTCAGGTATCAAGGAGAAGGACAGGGCCTTCCTTCTTGATGCCCCAGTTTCGTCTACTGGTCTGTCCGGCGACGCTGATAATGCGGTCATCGACAGGTTCCAGGAAACGAAGAAACAGAGCGCAGCATTCAGGCAGTATCTCCCTCGCCGTTCAAGGTCCAAAAAGGCTGCCGCCAGGGGGCAGCCTCGGCCATCATCGAGCCCCTCATACCGGCAGGGCTAGAAGGAGAGTGTCGCTTCTAGAGGACCCCCTCAAAGACCTTGGGACTCTAGGCGGCGTTCTCACCCACAGGCTCCTGAGAAGGCGGATCTGAGGACCGTACTTCAGGCCAGGAAGGCAAAGGCAAAGATGTCCTAACTCATATGAGACCTCATACTTCCACATCTCCATCCTTCCATCTCACATGAAGTTCCTGAGGTTCGCTTCCAGGGGCAAAGCGTACCAATATCGGGTTCTTCCATTCGGCCTAGTACTCTCCCCTCGCACCAAGTGCATGGATGCAGCCCTGGCCCCGTTAAGGCTCCAGGGCATCTGTGTGCTAAACTACATTGACGACTGGCTCATTTTGGCCCAGTCTCGAGAATTGGCATCGAGATGTCGTCCTTGGCTACATTAGCCGCGTTTCCACTGTCGGGCCAGGGCCGGGCGTGCTAGTGCGTGCCAGGGCCAGTCGCGTTTTCACTATCACTTCCGGGGCTTCATCGGGGGCCAACAGCCAGGATTTTCTGGCCCGTCGAATACCTTGGTCCAAAGCGGGCCAGCTCGGGCTAGAGTCGGGAGACGGCAGCGCCGGATGATTCTGTCAGCATTAAAGACTTTTAAAATAATTTACCTCAAAACTCACTTTCATGTTTGAATGCCTTCTGTTTGTGATCCGATGTGGATTCTGATCATAAGGTAAAAATATTTATACGCGATGCAAAAGTCTATGCACGCTAAACATTACCATAGCAAGCATAGTAAATATGAACGCTTGAAGAAATCAGACAAATAATAAAGGCTATCACAATCATGTTTTTATTTCATCTGTCAGTAGCCTACCGTCTCTTTATACCAGACTACCATAAAATAAAGCAACTTTCTTTTCGGGAGCTTCCTCTGTTTCTCTGACTGAAAATATATGTAGCCTACTGGGAGTCGAGAGAGTGCTAAAGCTCCTCAGGTCGTATTTTTGGTGGCATATTTGTAGAAATGATCATTCTTTCTAAATGTGATGTAAATATGTCCTGTAACTACCAAATAAACAGAAACAGCCTCGACTGAATAAGTAAGTGTCCTCTTTCTTTTGTAAAATAGACCTAATGGTAATTTATTTCTGTGTGACTAATGTGCAATTTTGACATAATTTAATTCATTATGATCGATGTATCACTTTTTATTGTAAACCTGTGGTAAAACATTGATGCTTGGGTTTTAAATATTCAAGTAAACAACAAAAATGCCAGCAAAAGGTCACTTTTATCATGTTTGTTTTGCGATCACGCTGTTTCCAGTGATTTCTTTACGATGATTTTCAATGATTCTTTTCTGATAAAACTTCCATTTGTTGGTGAAAAGATGGGTTATTCCAGAGAGGCGTGTTATGGGCGTGTTTTAGTGAAGCGCTGTGGAGCTTCTGGCCCGACACTGGAAACGCAGCAGATTTTGGGCCTGGTGCTACTGGCAAGAGGCTATTTAAAGCCTGGCTCGCACTGGCCCGACAGTGGAAACGTGGCTATTCAGAGCTTGGGGTTGAGACTCAACATGAAAAAGAGCGTGTTGACACCCACCCAGCAGACTAGGTTCCTGGGGGTGGTGTGGGACTCGACTACGATGCAGGCACGAATGTCTCCTGCACGTATCGAGTCCATCCAGGCCATGGTGACCAGGATAAAGCTAGGCTGTGCCATAACTGTAAAATAGTTTCAGAGACTGTTGGGGCTCATGGCAGCTGCGTCCAACATGATACCTTTTGGCCTGCTGCACATGAGAGCCCTACATTGGTGGTTGAAAACCAAGGGGTACATTAACTGCCCGGTGGCTTCAGTGTTGGAGTTCCTCCAAGAACACTTCTCTGCTGATCTTGCCCCGTCCACACTCGAGGTGTGTGTGGCTGCCATTGCGGCTTTCCACACTCCTCTGAGTGATGGGCCTCTAGGAAGACATCAGTTGGTCGTACGTTTCCTCTGTTGGACCTGTAGGATGAGACCTGCTACTCAGACCAGAGTTTCCACATTGGACCTGGCAGTGGTTCTCGAAGGGCTGGTTGAGGCCCCCTTCGAACCTCTGGAGTTAGAGGTTTAGGCCAAGAACCTGTCGCTTAAGGAGGTCTTTCTCCTTGCCATCACCTCTCTTAAGAGAGTAGGAGATCTCCAGGCACTCTCCATATCTCTGCAGTGCCTGGAGTTTGCAGTGAGAATTAAGGCCATTTTGCACCCTAGACCGGGCTATGTCCCTAAGGTGCCGTCTAATATGGCGAGGTCGACGGTTCTGCAGGCATTTCATCCCCCACCTGATGTGACGGTGGAAGATGGGAGACTTAATTTACTCTGCCCTGTCAGAGCACTAAACATCTATGTTCAGAGGTCTTCTCAGTGGAGGAAGGCCGACCAGTTGGTGGTGTGTTTCGAGTCGCCCAAGAAGGAGCTTCCCGCATCCAAACAGACCATCAGTAACTGGACTGTTCAGGATATTTCCCTGCCTATCAGGTGCACAGTTTGCAGTCACCTTTGGCCGTGAGGGCTCACTCTACCAGATGTATGGCGTCCTCTCGAGCCCTCCTTTCAGGGGCACCTATTCATGAGGTATGTGATAGGGGTGTAACGATACATCGATATGGATCGATGCATCGATATAACGTCTAACGATACGATGCATCGATTCCACACTTAAAATATCGATATACACGTTTATTTTGACACCTCCACATTCTCACGTAAAATCCTTCCGCCAAAGCGCACATTTTCGTTTACACACCAACCGCCTGCCGGTGTGTAACGTTAATCTCCTCATCTGAAAAAGACGCCTGACAAGACTGACTAAACCCTAAACAAGTTTTTTTCACAAAAGCCGGTATTGTCCGCTGTCAAGGCATCGCGAGTTCATGTTTTACAGCAGAAACAGACAAGCACTCGCACCCTTGTTGGTGAACACAACACGATAAGTCCGTTTTAGCGACTCAGCGCGCAGTATTCAGGTCAGATGTCACTTTGAAAAGACGCGCTGGCTAAGAGGAGTTTCGTCAAAGCTGACTAAAAGTGATCGAGGATGGATAATTTCAATGAACTCGTGATATCTTCTAAAGGGCGTAAAAGGAAAATAAAACCTGAAACATTTTCACGGAACCTTACTAAAGCAGCTCGTTTAGTGGTGAGGGAAAAGCTCTCTGTACTGCGTGTATGTTATCACAACAACAAAGTTTGTCAGGCGTCCATGTCAGCTGAGGAGATTAACGTTATGAAGATTAACCGAGTGTTGTATTATTTATCATAGCAATTACTTGGTTTTGTTTGACTCAGAAAGATGAAATGTGAATGTATCTGCTCTGCTAAAAAAAAAAAAAAACAAAAAAAAAAAAACTTTTAACATATTAAAGCATACTTTCAATTAACTTTAATTTTGTAATTTACCTGTATTTTTTAACTTGTTATTATTGTTATTAATCAAAACAACCCAGCTGCAGTTTGATTGATATTACTTGGAATGCACAATAATAATAAAAAACATGATTTATGAAAATGAACAAGAACGGAGTACTTGCAAATGACCACTTCTGTAGGGTGTGCAATTTTCAAAGAGTTTAATTAAACGTTCATGTTATATATTTTGGTTGCATTTGTGAGTTAATAAAAACGTAACTGGTTGTGTGAACATAATATCTAAATATCGATTAATCGATCGATATAGCCCTGAATCGAATCGAATCGTGGAATTTTTTGAAGTATCGGAAAATATCGTATCGCTGGCTGAGAGAATCGATATCGTATCGTATCGTGATGAACTGTCTGATTTACACCCCTAGTATGTGATGTGGCTGGCTTGGCCACTCCGCACACATTCATGAGATTTTATAGTCTGGACCTCCCCTCTACACCCGGCACACGAGTACTCTCATCCTAGTTGTGCTTGAGACAGCTTCACACTGGGACAGGCAGGTTTCGTTGTGGCACAGTGGGTATTTTCGTGTGTCGTCATCGGTGCAGTGCAAGTTCCCTCGAAAGGGAAAATCTCGGGTTACGACTATAGCCCTTGTTCCCTGAGAAGGGAACGAGACACCCTTTGCCACACCTCCTCCTGCCTGTTGTGTGCCGACGTCCCTTTGTGGCTTCCGTGTATGCCGTCACACGCTACGTTATCATGCAATGCCAATAGGATTAGATTAGTTTCATTCCTGCTTCAGACACGTTACGCTAAGGGGCGTTCTCCATAGTGTCGTCACTGACGCAGTGTCTCGTTCCCTTCTCAGGGAACAAGAGTTACAGTCATAACCCGAGAAGTTTTAGGGGCAATACATTACAAGTAACACAAGTTACATAATCAGATTACTTTTTCAAGTAACTATTAAAGTAATTTTTTTAAATAAGTAATCCAAGTTACTTTGTTTTCCCATTTATTGATTGACTCCTCCTCTGTCCCCATGTTGAGATAAATGGTGAGTAAGTGCAGAGGCAGATCTCTCACTTACAGACTGTCAAACAGAAAGCAGATGGACCATAGAATGCACAGGTACATTTATACGGGATACAACTAGTTTTATATTCTTTATATCCTTAGTTGTTTAGACAATGAAAATAATAATTTAAATGTGTATGTGTGTGTACAGGTTTTGTGAGGACCAAATGTCTGCACAAGGATAGAAAAACCTGAAATCAGCTAAACAGATGAATACACATACTAAATAACGTTTTAATTAAAACTGCAAATAAGTTTCTGTGTGGATTATGTTTAAGGGATATAAAATACCATTAGCTCAGTAGAATAACAATGTGTGAGTTTTATTGTGTCTTTTAGAAGAGTATAACGGTGTATTCAGGCAATTATGACACACACACAAACTTAGTGTGACTGCTGCGTTTGTGTTAACACAATATACAACAAGTTTGTTTACAGGTTTAACCTTACACATCTGCTAAAAGATGTGCTGTTTATTTTCTAATTAAATATAAATGAACATGGATTTAACATATTCAATGCATATGGAAACTATATGGGAATTCCTTTTTAATATAAAATATAGCAAACTAAATGTGAAGCAATTGGTTTGCAAGATCAAACAACCTTAACTATGAAATGTGAGCACTGAAAGATAAAAATGTATCTTCATATGAAAAATATCATAAGGTGCCTACAGTATACAGGTATTTATTGATACAGAAAAAGCTATGTCTGCAAATGGAAGTGGAGGTTATTGATATCACTGTGTATCACTGTTTCTGCAACAAAAACAAAACAAAAAAAACTCAAGCCTTGATGATATTCTGGTTTCTAGATGTCTCAAACTAGCCTCTATTTACTTTTTTGGCCAAAAACGTACCTATACATACAGTTTTATGCCACGATACATACAACAACATAATAAAATGTTGTCAGAATCACGTTCATCTGTTTTGGATAGATCTGGACATTTTAACATCACTCACTGGACCTTTAACTTTGAAAGTATTGTGAAAAGTACAAGTAGCGAAATATCATTTGCAGAAATGTCACCATGCAGGTTCATTTTCCCACTAAGCATGGGTTGAGATATAGTTATGTCCACCCTTATTTTCTGAAAAGTCTGCTTAATATTTAGAAAATGTACCGGCTGGAGTGTTTCTGAAGCTAAAAAATGTCATTTTTCCCACTTAAAGCTGTCACGGGTTTCCATTCTTTCTTTGTGAACCAAGTGAACTAAAGCTGCCTCTCTCTCTAAAAAGAGAAATGACTGTGAGCCAAGTGCGAGCTGTGTTTCTACAGGTCACTGGAGCTCAGCAAATGTGACGATTGACAGACACAGAAGCTGTCACAGTGAGCGGCACACAGAAATACAACACAAAACATCACATCAATGCAGCATTTACAACAAACGTGCAAGTGTGACATCTACACCACATGTCTAACACTAACTCACATAAACCCACAGGAATGAAAGATCACAAATGACATCTCCAAAACAGCAATGAAGTGGAGAGAGAATGGATATTTTATTTTCCTAATTTTTTCAAGTGAATCGGGATATTAAACAATAACAAAATGGAGTGTGGGACCTCAGTGTCCATTTTAGTACAACATTTAGATATAGGAAGACTGAAATTGGAGTAAATAGAATAATGTATTGAGTAATTAAGTAAATATATAATACAGGCGAAGCACTGCTACTTCCGCAAAGTGATTTACTCCAACTCTGAGCAAACTCTCTGCTCCTCACCATGGGGCTTCTAAGGTGTAAGTAGCAGTGCCAAGTAGCAGTGCTTCGTCTTCTGAGAATATAGTTAGAAGATGGCTGTGTCTCATGTGACCTTGTTATTTGTATACGCTGTGACTATACAAATCACAACATGCAAATAGGAAAATGTTGCCGTTATTTTGTCACTTATTGGGAACAGTATGCTAGCTGGAGCTGTTTACCTCCAGTCTTTGTGCTAAGCTAGGCTAGCGGTGGGTGCGTCAGACAGAGTTACGGCACGAACGGAGATGAAAAGGGTATGTATGGACTTATCTAACTCTGGGGGATAAGGTGAATAAGCTAAAGTCCCAAAAAGTCGTGTGTTCCTTTAAGTGTAGCAGGCGCCAGCCCCGCTGAGAGATGCTTCTGTATGAACTGAACCAACCAGGTAGTCGACTGGATCCAAGCGACCAGGATCCGTCATGTAAATAGGAAATCTGCCGTTGCGCGAGCGCAACTGGCATTTTCAAAGGAATGGGAGATGAGACTCTGATTGGTTTAATGCACGTAAATCCCAAAACACAGCCATTACTCATTAAGAGAATAGGGGCAATGCTTTTAGACCATGCGCCCGGCGCGCCAACCATTTTTCCACAAAAAGTGGATTCGGACACGCCCTAAGTAAACCTGCGCCCTGCGCTTTAGACCATGCGCTTAGATTGTTAAGATATGGCCCTTAATGTGGTCTTCTTCTACATGGATGAGTTGCTAAATGCTTCCACTTTCCAATAATACCACTTACAGTTGACCGTGGAATATCTAGTAGGGGTGAAATTTTATAAACTGACTTATTGAGAATGTGGCATCACAGTTCCAAGCTTGTCCAGTTCCAAGGACCAGGAGAGGAAGAGCAAAGGAGAGGAAGAGCAAGGGAAAAGGAGAGATCTGGGCGCGGGGGGGCCCCCATCTAAGATTATCTCGTCCCGGGCCAGGCAAGACTGTCAGCTGGGCTGAGTGTACTGTCCAAGTAGTAAGATGTTTGCTGTTGTGATGATGACAGTAGCGCACACAAGAATAGCTGTTCTGTGCTCCGGCACTGTTAGCGATCACACTACACAACTGAACCGTGCTATGGCCCATCTCTTCCAGTCCAGGGACGGTTAAACTAACCGTACCCAGGATAGGTACGGAGCGATCACACTTGTCAAACGAACCACACTTTGGGGGTTAAACGCACTCGCCTAGTGTGAGTATACCCTAAGACTAGATTCAGTGTCACCCTTTAATGTCATTATTGGGTGTTGTCAGAACACCTCCAGGGCTCATAAAACAGCTCAGACCCCAGAGGGTTAATAATAGAATTACGTATAGTCCTATGTGACGTCATTGTGTGATTATGTAAACAAACTGTCCGAAAGAACCAGTTGCAGAAAAGAAAAGGATTGCCATTACTAATCTGAATTATGCAAGCCACATTAATATTATTATTATTTAATTTTACTGTATAACAACAATGGGCAACACACACACACACACACACACACACACACAGTGAAAAAAGTTTTTGCAGAGCAAATATCAGATTTAAAATCAGATACACCCTACTCTTCTATTTCCCTGTGATACATTTATCTCGCTGTAGTGTTTTATTTCAGGGAAGAACAGATGTCTCCTTGCTAAAGAGTAGCTAAATAATAAAATCTATAAGACAGCTTGTTCTACAGACTACTAACTAAGCCATTACAAAAGCTCTAGTTATAAAACACATCGTTCCTGCTCTAAAATCAGATAGGATGAGCTACATTTGAAAACGTTGTAAAATACTCCTCTTCCTCTGCTCGGACAAATGTGTGAACTTGAGGAGAACAATTCAGTGTATCAGCTATTTTATTCCAACCATTTTGCTATAAATATTTAGTTACGTTTTAATAGTGCAACGCACAGATATTTAGTAGTGCATAAGTTGTAACTTAGTGCTTGTAAGTTAAGTCAAAACTAGGCAAAATTGTTAACTTACTCACAGCTGGTGCAACCAGCCCCTGCTGATTAAAAGACAGTGAGCACAAATGAAATAAAAGTAAAGTTAGTGAAGAGAAAAGATTCTGCAGCATTTGAGCGTAAATGACATTTCCACTGCCGTTATATTCAGACATTTTTAATCGTGAGTTAATTGTCCAAAAAATTTAATCAGAGAACTCGTTTTTACTATGGAAATGGAAATCGTGGCAAAACAGCTGAGCAGTGACTGTCCACTCCCATGAAGCATTGCACATAAATCAAGTTGGTCTCCCTACATACTCCCTACATAGACTATTCTGGTGCTTGTGTATATTTGAATACTACTTGGAGATTCTTCTTCAAAACGGGATGATGTATCAGCCTGGCACCTTGTAAGCATTACTTTGTTTCCCAGTGGACTGCTGCTTTTCCCCAACTCCCAGAAGTTACCAATATTTTACCAATCAGTCTGGAACTAAACGTTTAAACCTGCTCTTCCATGCAGACAGTTTTTGTGTACAATATGCATCAGGTGATCAGTGAACGGACCATGTGGATCTTTCATCTGAAACTAAAAACATTGCATTAGTACAGGTAAATAAATTTCTTTTTGTCTCCATAGTCTGTTAAACACCATGAAGCAGAAGCACACACAGTCACATCTGAGAGCATCTCTGCCAGTTGCCACACTGTTTGTGTTCAGCTGTCACAGAAGTGGACCCATTAAAAATTAAACTGCCCACATTTCTTTCCATTAATTTCAGGCTTCACTGCTTCAAATGGTTCTTCTGCGGACAGCTTAGTCCAATTATAAATAAACTCTACTCAAAGCTGTTGCAACTCTAAAATCTTAAAAATCTCTGTGAAAAAAATAATAATAAAAAATAAACCCCACACTCTTATTCCTTCAGGACTGTCCTCTTCCAAAAAGGCAAAGGTAAACACCCCTGGTTCTAAAGACATTTTCTACAAAAACTCTAAATGTGTACGGCTCATTTCCTATACTGCAGTACAGGATTTTCTAGCACAATCACAGCAGGACAGATCTTTAATACATCTCAAATGTGTTTTTGTAACAAATGCAACAGATTACACAGATTAGAAGGCGGAGAATTTATGAATAGATGAACAATTGTGACGGGTGGAAAATCAAGAGAAGTGGTAGTGTATCACACAGAGAGAATGAATATGCTGTAATGGAAGAGCACAAGGCTGTATTAAGCAGACTGCCATTTCATTAAATCAACACTGCTAGAGGCTTTAATTAGATGTATGCAAATTCCAATATGAACTTGTGAAGCAAGCTATGTATGCAGTTATGTAGCATAAAGTGTGAGCAGTGGTAAAAATGTATCCTGAGTGCCTACATATAAACACATACAAGTAAGGAATTGAATGATTCTGGTTCCGATAATGATTCCACAGAACCATTCCAGTTCCTTAATTAATTATGTAATGATTATTTTAGTAATTTGGAGAAAGAAAGAATAGTTGGAATTGATTATATGTAAAACAATTATTTTTTTTAATTATTTTTTTTTTTTGCATAAACTCAGCATCGTTGTTCAATTACAAGTCAGACTTTAGCAGAACAACAACAATAAGAAGAAGAACTTATTGAGGCTGCTAGAGGCTTGGAGAACTCACAAATACAAGGTTTTACAGCATTTGTTCCAATTGCTCTGATGCTGACACATCTCTATTCAATTTACATACGGGTTGCATACAGGACTCTTGTCTCCAGGCACAAATTCAATATCGGTTTCTAGGGAGTGCTGCAAGGTTCATTGTTAGGCCCCTTAATCTTTTTCGGATGCATATGGTGGAATCAGACTTACTCTGGGAGAAAGACTAGCCAAACTGGATGCAGACATACATTTAGAGGGAGCAGTTTATGTTCCGAGTATACACTTCTGAGTACACAGCCCTTGCACACTGTTCCACTTCAATAGAGCCACACTAATCTCTCTCCTGATATCAAGGAAAGCCTAAGGAGAGATTTTATAGTGAATGTACCACTTCATTTTGACCCGGGGTCTGCAAATATAGCCAAAGACTTCCATTCTAGTTAGATCATAGGGCTTCACATGAAGCCACTGGGGTTCAGATTGAAAAACGGCAGGAAAGTAATGAAGCATTCCTTGTGACCAGCGATTTATGTCATATGGAAGAGATTTTTCTGTTAGCGTCGCCTCACTGCACTCAAATGAATCAGACACCTAGAGAAGTGAGACAGATGCAGACAGAAATCCCAAACACCACTAGTCTCTTTCTTCAGTAACATCTCAAAGCAAATGAATGCTGCGTTAGAAATAAGCTCTCAAGGACACAAATGAAATCATTGTAATCTTATAACGGCATAAATCCTTTTTCAATATACAAAATTTGTTTTGCTTAAAAAAAAAAAAAAAACAGCATTGCAGTTGAGCATGTGTGGTTCACTACAGATCAAAAGCTTCAGGATTCACATTAGCTGACCTTGTTCAGACTCAATACAAAGTTGATAAGAGACCGTATTGTTTTCTCAAGAGGCTGAGCAAGTTTCTCATCTCAAGTAGAAACAAAAAATGCATTTTCATTTACATTTGAACAACTTTTCAGGCTAAGTCATAAGGAACCTCAATAACCTTATACGGTTAACATGCATCTATTATTGCAAATTATAAAGCCTTAAAATAAAATTAATGACAAATCCAAATCCAATGATGTTGAAAGGCTGATGAAAATGGCAGTAACTCAAAATACATAAAAAATTAGGAGAAGATTGGTTGTGATTGTATTCTTGTTTCAGTAAAAACAACTGTATTGTTTAATAATTCATACATCAGATAATTATCTTTTAAAAATACGTGGGTAGAAAGAAATGTGAAACTTTTTTGTTGTTAATTTCCACCATGTATGCCACTAAAAATGTCACTGGGGCAAATGGGGAAAAAAAAATAGCCAGACTATTGGAATTGTTTTACCTTATTGTTGGCCCCTGAACAGTAACACAAGTTTCATTTCCAGTGATGCAGAGGATTCATATCCAACTTGCTTCCTTTGCAGCTGAAGAATCAATCTGCTATAGATATATACCTTGGTATTCATGCATTAATGGTCCTTGAAATGTGATCTGATCTTCTATGAAGACTTATAAAGGAAATGTAATGTCTATTCTAAGCTCAGGTCATATAGCACTGGACTAGGTTAGTTTCCAAACTCTTTTTAACAAGCATGGCATACCAAACCCTCACCTGAATTAATGGCACTCTAATTATCTTTCTTTCAATAACTCAATATCCTTGTTTACTCTGTTTAGACTAATGAACAGTTTTTAATCACAACTATTGTGTGTGATTAAACCCAATTCATTTGATTCATTCTAATTAGTAGAAGATAACAACACATATCAGGAGAAACTCCACTTTTTTGTGTCAAATTATTGTGTCATTAGATGCCCAGAGAGGAGAAGCTGGACGTCATTTGACTCTACAGTGAATAAAACATAAATAAAACAAAAGAAGATACCATTAAATTAAAAATTTAAAATGATTTTTATTTTATACTAGTGAATAAAATATTTTAAAAACTGAAAACTGCCTCTAATGTTCGAAGGACCACTAAAAGGGACACAACATGAGAAATCAAATTTTGAGATGACAAAAAACAAAACACAAACAAAAAAACACACACGTACGTGTAACTAGCTGTTTACATGCATCCAAATAGTCTGTTTATAACCACACTGATGGCTCAATCGATCCCATTGAGCTCAGTCAGATTGTAAGGGGTGGTGCAGACCTGAAATAATCGAATCAACAGAAAAAAAAAAAAAAAAAAAAAAAAACATGCTTCAAAAAACATTCAAAAACACCTTGCACACATGCTCACAGTGGTGTGATGTATATGTTCTCATTTGTTTAGCGAGCATATGTCACGCATTACGTCTACAGTATATTATGCATATAAAGGGCCATTCTTGATGGAGCCCGTGGTGAACGGACCTGAAGTCTAAGATGGTTGCAATTTTTTTTTTTTATTGAAGAATAGATCAATGCAAACTTTGTTGGACCTGCCAGCAAACCATCACCTGTATGATAGTGGCAAAAAATGCTGTTATTAATTTCACATGAGAAGAAGTAGTTTGCATAGAAGTCTTGAAAACAAAAAATGCCCATTTAATTATAAGAATCAGAAAGAGGGTGAAACAATCCAAAAATTAAAATACAATGTTTGGTGCAGAAAATCTTTAAAGCAGTACTCCTGGAAAAATAAATGTATGACATGACCCCTTTAAAGCATAACATTGTAAAGTGAATCAGGCCTGTAAGCTATAAGATTGTTATTATTTCAGTAATAACTGACATCTTCAGTGCCTTGTGTGCCATAAGCGGCATACATAAACTGTTCATCTGCTGAATATTTCTCTACTGAACAGCTTTAGTAATGGAAATCCGTTCTTTGTACCACAGGGCACAGATTTGTCTTCCAAGTCCCATAATACATAATTCTGTGATAGGACAGCATTCATATGCTTACAGGCAGTTGATAATATAACAACATGCTTTGTGCCCATAAAAGGGCTCATGTGTCTTAGCGAATTTGTGCAGTGTATCATATCACCGTTATCTTGATTAGGCACCTAACGCTGTTTTCAACTGGAGTGCTGCTGCTCTAGATACAGCTTCAAAGCATTGGAACAAAAGTACAGTGATAAAGGGAGAAAGAAAGAGTGTTAGTGCCCTGTGGCACTAAAAATACAGCTAATGCACACAAAAAAAAAATCCTCTTTAGTGTTTCGAGAACGTATTCAAAGAAAATCTGCGCAACATAGGCTGGCACCTTTAATACTGACTAGGGTAAGATAATGAGAGCCCTGACCAACTATAGGAGGTATAAACACAAAGGACAAACCGTCTGATATGTGTTCACAGTCGGCAACCTATAAACAAGGGGTGATGCTTGATACAGTACATACTGCATATCAGGAATAAGGTAAATCCTCTTCGTAGAATGGATAGCGCACCTAGAAAATTCTAAATTCTTTCATCATTTTACACCCACATGGCTTTCTGCATGATCACAAGGGAGACAGTCTTGGCAGCTATTTTTCTTATAATGAAAGTGGATGGAGACTGGGGATATCAAGCTCTGAAAAAACAAAACAAAAAAACAACAACAACATAAAAGCACAAAAGAGTCAAAATTCTATACTATATTCCAAGCCTTCTAAAGACAAAACATAACTTGATATCACACAATATGGTAACAATATGTTAAGTACAGTAAAAGTGACTTTTTCCTCATTTTTGTCTACTTTTATTGTACATAAAAAAATACACTACAGTTCAAAAGTTTGAGGCCAGTAAGATTTTTGTCAAGAAATCTATACTTTTATTCAGCAAGGACACATTCAATTTATCAAAAGTGACAGTAAAGTCATGTATAATGATACAAACGATTTATATTTCAAATAAATTAAATGTTTTTATGTTCTTTTCATCAAAGAAAATGTATCATGGTTTCCAAAATAATATAAATCAGCACAACTGTTTTCAACATTGATAATAATCAGAAATATTTCTTGACCAAATTACTGTAATGACTGTAAACCTGTTCCCTGAAAAAGCAATAACGAGATGCTGCTTACTCATACGCTACGGGAACATCATTTGTTTGATCGGTTGTGAAGCATGTGTGTCAAACACGGCAAGAACTTGGCTTAAATAAACTCTGACGATAGCGTTATTGGAATGCACGCTCGCGAGAGGCTATAAATAGACGTGCAACAGGTGCGCCTTCAGGTTATCACTTTGTCTAATGAGACGCTCCCTTTCAAAAGCTCCTCTCGTTTTCCAATTTCCGAATTCCAATGCGGCCGCACTGGGAAGTGTCTGGACCCCTCAAGGTTGTGTAGTGTGTCCACACAACTATTGAAGAGGTCTCAGACATAACTCTCCCCAATTCTCTTTAGAAAAAAAAATAAATCTTTAGAGTCAGAAGCTTGACAGGCGCTGACTCTAGTGGCTCAAAAGGGGTCTCGACCAGCCCCTCAAGGACTATGGCTAGATCCTACGAAGAGACCTTCACTCATGGGAGGCCTCAGCCGCCTAGCTCCACGAATGAAGCGGGCGATCAGAGGGTGTTTCCGCACTGGAGGCCCATCAATCAGGGCGTTCCAAGCTGATATGGTGGCCACAAATAATCCGAGAGTCGCAGGACATGTGCCTGTTGACAACTTTTCCTGCAGAAACTCCAACACTAAAACAATCTGTCAGTGAACTGGGAATGCACGGCGTGCAGTACACCACCTTTCAAAGAACACAATTTAAGGGCATACATTCTTCTAGTGGAGGGGGCCCTGGCACTCAGAATAGTCTGTACTACATCAGCTGGAAGCCCATAAGCCCCCTTGAGCACGACAGGGAAGACATTTGACGAAGGCTTCCTCATGCCTCTTCACCTCCTAGAACCTGCTGATGACTGTGTTCACAGAATCGCCGAACAGTCTGAAAGGCAAGACGGGGCATCAAGTAGGAACACTTTGTCCCTGTTCTTGATGCCCGTGAGGTTTAGCCACAGATGCCTCTCTGTGGAGACCAAAGCCGACATTGAATGGCCTCCTCGTCTATGCTCCCGCTAATGCTCAAATCCTTCAGCAGGTCAGCCAGGTTTGCCTGTAACACCACCATAGTGTGCAGAGTAGCATCAGAATGACCCGCTGATTGAAACGCTTTCCCCACCGGTGTGGATGTTGTTCTGCATGGTTTGATGGGGAGCGCTGGCTTTTTCAATGTCGATGAGCTCCCAGGGGAGAGACAGCCCACAAGTGTCTCTTCCACCTGAGGCATCAACCATGTGCCCTTACACCCACAATAGTCAAATAAGTCGGGGACACAAAGACACACGATGAATGTGGTTTGGTTATGGATAGGGATTTAACTCATCATGGAGAGCCTTGAAAAAGGGGAAAGGCCGTCGTTCAGGCCACTCCCCTTGGACACTGGACAGAAAGCTGTCCTCTAACTTTGAGCGCTTGGGAGCCTCTTGTTCCTGTGGCCAGTCTATCCATAACCTGGGGACTTCACGAGTCACCACCTCGAGTAACTCCTCGTGCACTTTATTACCGTGGGAGGAGCGCTCGGAGGTGGCGCTCTCAAAAGAACTTCCCAATCTGGAAAGAGAACGAGAGAAAGGGAAGGACCAGTCTCCTGCTCCTCAGCCAGATCAACTCACAAGCCAATCAACTTTTTTTTCCCTTTCACACTCAGAAATTCTGCACATTGACAACTCAAACTCTAACAAAGTGTACAGATAGAGAGGAAGCACACGCACAGGCACAATGCTGTCTCTGAAGACAAAGAAACCTGAAGGCGCACCTGTTTCACGTCTATTTATAGCTTCTCACGAAGTGTGCATTCTAATGACGTCATCGTCAGAGGTAAATTAAGCTTGGTTGCTTCTCAATCGGTTGAACAAAGAATGTTCCGGTAGCGTATGAATATGCAGAATTGAGAGTAGCTTTTGAAAGGAAACAGCATATTAGAATGATTTCTGAAGGATCATTTGACACTGAAGACTGGAGTAATGATGCTGAAAATTTGCCATCACAGGAATAAATTACATTTGACAGATATTAAAACAGATTAAAAACTGCTTTTAAATTGAAATATTTCACAATATGACTGTTTTTACATCAAATAAATGTAGCCTTGGTGAGTATAAGAGACTTCTTTCAAAAACAATTATTTAAAAATCTTACTGATCCTAAACCTTCAAATGATATATCTATCTAAAAAAATTTTTTTGATTCAAGTATTTTTTTTTTTTTGTTGTTGTTTTTATATATATCTGGTGTTTTGATTCAGCAGAAGAAAGTCATGCCAGTTCGGAGCGGCATTAGGGTAAGTAAATGATGACATAATTTTTGTTTCCTGCTGAACTATTGCTTTAAATTATGCACATCATTAACATTCCTCACAGTGAAAGACAGTGGTGATTTGAAATGCACAACCGATGATGCCGCAGTGCAGACATATGCTTCTCTAATTCAAAGTGTAGTGAACGACAGTTTTTAAACTGCTGTCCCCTCACGGCAGAGACCCCATTTATGCCTTCCACTGGCTCATTTTCCCTTCAGGATGACAGAAGGAAGAGTGCTAACAGGAATAAAGATCAGATAGACACCAGTGTGAGTCTGCTTCACATTCTAAGACAGAATGAAATGTAATAGATGACATTAGCACTGCATTAATCTTAATTTTGTTTCTCTCTAGCTTATACTGATGCTGAATAATTACCAGTCTTTTGTACAGGAGATCCCTGATGGGACGTGACATCTGTCTTTGCCTCTTTTCTCACCTTTGGCATCTGACGGCTTGTGTGACAAACTGTGTCTGCAAGCTGTTCTGCCCTCCCTCTAGCAGAACCTGTTCTCCGCAGATGCCCGGGACTCCATGTCATTCACAAAATTATGTCTATAACACAGTCCCACATTGCCATTAAACCTTTAATGGGGCATTCACATATGACATATATGG
Organism: Squalius cephalus; assembly: GCF_949319135.1. NCBI lineage: Eukaryota > Metazoa > Chordata > Actinopteri > Cypriniformes > Leuciscidae > Squalius > Squalius cephalus. Next base: position 56,200,110 of record NC_137122.1, on the reverse strand, counting down.
GCGTTCAGCCACTGTATTGTTGCAGGTTAGTGAGTAGCTGTATTGTTGATGTAGTGCTGTAATACTCCTGGAGTTCCTAACGTTATTGGTTAAGCTACACAACTGGCCAGAGATTATGAAAATGTATCAAATGCAGTGCATTTTGAAACGAACAGAGGCAAAATCAAAGAATGTATATAGTGTGTGCTTGCCTATGTCAGCAGAGTCTCATAATTATTCATGAGGCTGCACAGCCTTGTCCTATGTGAGGGCACTGTCTTATAATTATTCATGATGCCATGTGACCTTTCCTTTTTGACAGGTTCTTCAAATACTTTATGCCACACATAGGTCACAGGTGTTTGTATGCATGGAGCAAAAATACGGTGCTCTCACACGATGTTGAAAGAACGACAAGCTTTCAGTCAATCGCTGACACCTTTGAAATGTTTATGTGCAATGATTCACAAATATGGAAATTGTTTCACAAATGATTCACATTTATTACGGAAAGGATTTTTAGATTTACGGAGAGGTGGACTGATGCTCGTGTGAAACACGACGCGGTCTGACGCTGATAAACTCAGAATCTCACACACCATCCACCCTCACTGTCAGTGTGTCAATGATTACTGCATATCTGGGAATTGTCACAGAATGACTATTATTTAACACTGATTTATAAAAATGGCTAACACTTTAGTTTGGGGACCAGTTCTCACTATTAACTTGTTGCTTATTAGCATGCATATTACTAGGATATTAGCCGTTTTTTAGTACTTATAAAGCACATATGAATGCCTTTTTCTGCATGACCATATTCTACATCCCTTAATCTGAACAAATACCTAAACTTAACAACTACCTTACTAAATATCAATAAGCAGTAATTAGGTTTAAGTTTATAGGCAAACATCATAGTTAAAGGTACAATATGTAAGAATTTTGTATCAAAATCTCTAAAAACCAATTGCATAGTGTTCTATACTAGGGGTTTTCAAACTGTGGGTCGCGACCCATTTGTGGGTCGCAGATTGGGAAGAGGTGGGTCGCGCAGTCACTATTGGCTGCAGCTAAATTTACGTTTCATGAATGACACACACACAAACATTTTGCACGATGTACCAACGTTAAATAGAAATCGCTATGAGATCGCATTACACAGGAGAATTCAAATGTCACGAAAGGCGCTGCGTTTCCCAAAAGCATCGTATGCCCAAGTAGATCGTAAAACCGTTGCCACTTATGGTCTCTACGATCAGCTAAGCTCTCGATGCTTTTGGGAAACACAGCGGAGACCTGAATCAGCCTTTCGTGACATTTGAATTATCCGGTGTAATGCGATCTCATGCAGAATGCAGAGCAGTGATTGGAGTAAACGAGTTTCTTCTTGTTAATAATGCGCACAGAACCGCTTAATGAACCGCGCCGCTCTGAGACGCTGAAATTGTTAACACAACATGTCGCAAGCACGCGCTTCATGAAACAAATCGCACTGATTTCTCTGTCGTCTGTTCAACACAGCACTGTTGTCTTTCAGAGATATGGTCGTCTTAAGAGTGCGTTGTTTGCGTTCCCTTGCATGCATTTTGCTACAACGCAAAAAATATAGCCTATATATAAAAAGTATTTCACATGTACACACACGAGCACGAAAGCATTTTCTACGCTGAACAACACTCGCAGCATAAATATTAGTATTGAAATTCTAGGTCCTGGGCCTACTGTCAAATAAAATTATTAGTCTATTATATTTTTTTATATTCTGATTTTTGTCATATCAAACCTTTGGTTATGATTAAGCTTACTTAATCTTTTTTAATTTCTTTAAATTTGTTCTGCCATGTCTGGTAAATCAGTTGAGGCAGCAGACAAAAACTACTCAGTATTCTTCACATTATTTCAACAGCCATTATTAGGCTGTTAGGCTCTCAATTTTTGATAATGTGCCAAAAGTTTGTATTGCAATTAAACTTGTCATTCATACTATAACAAGGAAAAAAAACTGCTCCAAAGAGAACTAACGCCTCCCACCCCACATTCATGCTTTAAAATTATTTTATATTTTGGTGGGTCTTGAGATAGATTATTCTTGTCTAGGTAGGTCCTGGAATGGAAAAGTTTGGGAACCCCTGTTCTATACAGTATTTCGGTCCCACTTTATATTAAGTGGCTTTAAGTACTATGTACTTACATTGAAATTAATAATTTGATACAATAGACTTTTTGTGTACATACATGTTTTTACATTGTACTTATATTTTAAAAATACATGCATGTAATTACAGCTGTAATTTACATTTGTACATTTGTAATTACACTGTTGACCCTTCCCTTACACTTTAACCAACCCTTAAACCTACCAATACCACCACATCTGACCCTAACCTTACCAGTATCACACCTCAATAGCAGCAAAAGTGTTTTACAATACAACATCCACACAATAAGTACATTGTACTTATTTTTCGATGTAAGTACATAATACTTAAAGCCACTTAATATAAACTGGGACCTATATTTCTTTCAATTGTGTACTTCCATTATCCTAAATGTTTCCAAGAATTAGAAAATTCAGAATTAAAATAAAAATTCACAATTTGAAAAAGTGCCCATCCCTGTTCACTTGTTGCCTGTCCAATATCCGCGTTATCCCTGGTTTCCGCTTGTACTGCCATAGTAACCATGGCGACAGACGTGGACAACTGCGTAGTGTGTAACGTCTAGCGGCGCGCTGTTGTTGTTCCGTTCAAACATTATTTACCATGGCAAGCAGAAAGTGGGGTAAAAGGAGAACTAAAACAAGGATCAATCTCCGCGTGGCGTTTCCGAGATGCCGAGAGCTTCATGAGAGCTAACTTGGACTTGACAGAGCTTCACGAGTCACGACTTGACAGAGACGCCGCTCTTGCACGTACTTTATTAGACAGGTGAGCAAATGTTATATAGCTCAACATGATGAAATGTTAGAATATGATCAGTATGTTATTCTAATGTTGATCTAGCTTACTGCTAGTCTCATATAGCAAACAAACTAACACATAGAATAACATTATAACTTTCAACACACTTGCTGTTTAGTATGATAGTGTAACGTTAAACCAAATGAAACAGCGCTGCATTACCTCACAAGATTAATTCAGCACTTGCGGGTAGTTCGGTAGAATGAAATGTCCTAATTCCTTTATATCCGCGGGACTCGCGTGTGGTGCTGATATCTGTCTCTCATTAGCAAATCGCGCCCTGCTTCATACCACAGTCATGTTAAAAACATGAATATTTTCACTCATCTATAAACATTATTAGATCCATCAGCATGACAGCAAGTCCCATCATTACGCTTATCACTGCGTCATCAACCTACTGTATGCCTTTGTTATTGGAGGAGATTAGCGACCCCTAGCGGCGGAAAAAATTACATATTGTAGCTTTAAAGGGATAGTTCACCCAAAAATCTAAATTATCCCATAATTTACTCACCCTCAAGCCATCCAGGTGTATATGACTGTCTTTTTTGAATCAAACACAATCTGAGTTATATTAAAAAATATCCTGGCTCACATTATAGCTTTATAATGTGAGTGATTGGTCCTTAGATTTTTAAGCCCAAAAAAGCACATCCATCCATCATAAAAGTCATCCATACAGCTCTAGGGGGTTAATTAAGGCAATGTGTTTTTGTAAGAAAAATATCCATATTTATTACTTTATAAACTATAATCATTGGCTTTTGGTAACGGTCGTACGCGCGTCAAGTTCCAGCGAAAGAGTGACCTCTGACCCAACGCATGACGTAGGATGTAGGAGTAGCGTAAGCTCAGGTGAGAGTAAACGCCTCTTACGGTTTAAACAAATAGGGCTGGGCAACAAACTCAAGCTCCTCCAACATTTCTCTTTTCAAATTTCCTGTTTTCTAATTCATGACCAGTGTTTTATTTTGCTCTATCCTCTGCTCTTCTGCGTTCATCAATACGTCATGTCAGAGGTAACTAGAGGTAAACAGAGGTAACTCTTTTCCCAGGAACTAGACTCGATTTACGGCCGTTACCGGACACCATGAGGGTGAGTAAATTATAGGATAATTCCCATTTTTAGGTGAACTAACCCTTTAATAGTGTACATGTGTTCTCCCATCTAAATTGTGACCTAAAATATTTTTTTTAAAAACTATTAAAAATGCAAAAGCACATTTCCATATATTAAGATGTAGAGTACAAATGAAAACAGCTCTGAATTTATTTGTGCATAAAATGACTAACACTAAATGACTTATGTATTTGCGTAATGTACAGGATTGGCAGCTTTAAAAGTGTATATATTTGTGCATTTTTTTTGTGTACAATTATGGATTGCAGCATGCATTTGCAAACTTTAACACTCAAATCATTTGAACCCGTTATAATATAATGAAACTAATATAATCTCATTCCACAGGTTTCCATGCATACTTTTATTTAAAAAAATAACATTTTCATAACTGCGGTGAGAATTGACCTGTGCTGAAACGGGCAGCTACATGACATCTTAAAACATGAAAGGATGACAAGCTTCTTTCTTGTAGCGTGTGCTGGGCTTTTGACAGGAATCATCAGAGTTTCATGTATTTGCTGTGTATCTGTGCTCTGCTTTGACACTGACAGCATTCAGCCAGCAGGAATAAAGATGAGAATAGAGGGACAGCAGCTGCTGTGGACGAGAGAGTATCATAAACCTCTGCAACAGCTGGAGAACAGGCATCTGTCTGTTCCCTACAGAGAAGAGACACGGGGTATGCAGTCAAGAGGGGAAGCCAATCAGAGCATGTTGCCTTAGTGGGACTCATCAGAGAGGGTGAGTGTGTGTGTCTCATAATTTCAGAGAGTCAGAGGACATGAAGCTAGAATCAGGACATGCTGGGCTTTTCTGAAATATTCCATAGAGACAAATATAGAGGTGATGTTTTGAGGCAGAATTGCATGTATCATTTGTGGAGAAGACAATCTCAGAATGTACTGTATCCTGCTCTGTAAAGAAACAAAGAAAAAAAAAGAGGATATAGCAGGAGAATTGCCTTTCTGACTATTTTACCTAAAATGTGTCCATCTATTCTTACCATTTTGAAAAAGAAGTACATTTAATTGTATTAATTGTGCACTTGTAGTGTACTTCAAATCCTACAAGTACATTTTAAAAACTGGACTTGCAGATAATATAATATAAATTAAATGAAAGGCCATGTGAGTGCCCTTAAAGAGAGACACTTCCATGAATGTTTCTTAACACACTTAAGTACACTTTAAAAAAAAAGTCATTTTAAATCAATGACAAGAAGTGCCCTTGTTTTAATGTGTTGACTAGCATACTAATGCACATGTAATGTAGTGTGTTTCCAATATTGCATTTAAAGTTAATATATTTTACATTTATTTTAAACTTCATCATTGCAAATATATTTAAATACGTGGCATACAAGTTTCAATATAAATAATATTAAAGCATGTTTTAGTTTATCATAAATGCTTGTCAGTAAATTCTGCATAAAAAAAAATAACATTATAGGTCAGTATATTGTTGCCAATTTGTAATTTGGCAACATGTTTTGTTTTTGAGATATGAATTGGTCTCGCATGCTCAAAATAGTCATCGTAAATATGGTCGTCGAGTGAACTGATATTCGTTGAAAGGGTATTTGGCATTGCATTGCATAACAAACTCTTTTGAAATCACTTGTGAGTCTTATGAAGGTCTATTTTAGTTTTAGATAGGATGCTGCCTTAGAAGGCTTACTGGGTTTTGGAACGCAGCCTATGTGATATTTTGGTCCCTATATGGCCCAGGTCCCAGCTAAGTAAATGCAAGAGATGAGGAACCATTTATTTAAATAATAATAATAATAATAATAATGATAATAATTCACTCGAGTGAATCTGAGCAGAGAAATGTTTTGAGCAACAGAGAAATACATGCAGTTTCTTAAAATGACTCTACTAGAATGCAAAGACTTTTTAAAGTGTGTTTTGGCTCTCGCATACTGTAGATGTTTCGTGATTTCACTTGCCAATTTATAGACATATCAGAATTATTTTTCCCTCCTCATGAAAAAACTATTGAAATTGCATTTCATCTGACTTCAAAGCAGCACGCTGAAGTCTGACAGAGATTCGGATCAGCAAGAGAAGTGACTCCAGCATCCTTGCATGTTCTGACAAACCAGATTAAAGAAGAATGTCTTCAAGTTCAACAAAAACTGTAACTGAAGGCAATTTTCACACATTTCAGGTTTGACAGTTAGCGAGATTGGCAAAAGCCAAAAGCTGAACTTTAGAAGGTGAAGTGAGGATGGCGTGATCTTTCAAAGGACTGATGGAACTGTCTGTTGCACAGAGACTGGCAGGCGCTTGTGTGAAGGCCTTTCGCATGATTCGATTCAAGATGTCTCAGTGCATTAAACTGTAGAGCAAACCATCAATTACAACATTACCTCCAGCGTCATGTTTTCAGTCAAGCATCGTAACATGGCATTCAAACAATTTCAACTTTGACCCCGTCTGCTGCCCTACGAAGCCCAGCCAAAGATTACCAGAAAATGTGCATGTCTTTGCAATGACAGGAACCATGTTAAGCCTTGTGATTGGATTTCATATTTATTTTTAATCTTGGATCCAAAGATCCAATGTATCGTGAAAACAGTACTTCAACTTCATTACATTTTTCAGGTATGTGTACTTTATCAGTGTAGTTTTATTGTGTAAAATTTTACTTCACTTCATTCCAAAGCATAATATCGTATTTTTTACTCCGCTACATTCCATAAAAACATGTCGTTCCTTGTTATTTCGACCTGAATATACAGCAACCCTATACTGAGATCGGATAGCGAAGTCTTGGACGAATTGATTCTTTCCAGTGAACCTGCTGAATTGGTTCACATACAGTATAACACAGAGCGATTTATTCTCAAATTGGACTGATACAATTGCAACTGCTCTTGACTCAACAAATCACTGATTCAATGAACTGGTGAAAAGAACAGGAATATCGTCAAGGTTTGAATGTGTGTGTAACCGATGGTGCGAAAAATGAGTTACTAATGAATATTAGTACTGGTTATTGTCATTGAAATCATATTTAGTTCATGACTATCAGTAATTTGTGATGTAAATCTGCTGAAAAATGGGTAAGCTTTTAAGCCCACTTATGCTTAAATGTGTTGGTGTAGGAAATATAACGCAAATTAATGTCCATGCATCTTCCCTGCTGCTGTACCTCTTTCAAATGATATAAACAAGTATGTTTGCATAGTGTTCCTCTTAAAATGTTAACGCATTTTGCACCATGTGACGTATGTGTAACAGTAATGTTTAGTTTCAGTGTGTTTTAGCTCGGTTCTCGCTGTTTCCATTTGCATGTGCATGTAAATGTATTGAACTCTGACCCCCTGACACCCCTAATAATTAAAATAGTCATAATTGTTTTTTTCTATGGGGACAATGGGTCTTTTTCACATAAAATAGTAGTCCACAGAAAAAAATAACAATGTATGGTTTGGGGCTATGCTTTCCATGTAAAGTTTCACATCTGTATGTTACATCAAAAAAAAAAGTACAGCTTTGCCCAGGAGAAGGTCAAACTTGTTGTCCAGCATGAACCGAGACAGAAACCTGCTGTCACGGCGCTTCAGTTTTTCAGCTAATTTAAATTCACTAGGAGAGACAGTAAATTTCAATGTTCGACATTACCTTTTTTTTCCTTCCTGTCATTTATCAAAGCCATCACCAGAACCTTTTTTCCTGTTGTGAGCTCATTTACATGTTTACACGTTTACTGTGAACACTTACTGCTTTCTTGTCAACTATTTGACAAAGCCTGACTGATTACATGCACACATTCAGGCAGGTGTCACTCCTGGGGTATTTTATAATAGCCTTCTTTTCAGCTCTAATAATCCTAGAGCATCCAAGGCAAGTACAAAATGAAGAGATTTCACATCTTCCAGACATATTTTTCGTTAAACTCGAGCAAACACTGCCAGATTGCTGTGTGCATAATGGAGCTGTCCATAGTGCTGAAATATACTCTTTAGCATTGAATGCAGGAATTTGAAGGAGCACCTTTTGTTTTTCACCCTAAAAATCTACAAATACTCAAGTGATACTTTAATGAGAGTTAGTTGACATGTAGGCACAATGTTATGTATATTCAACATACTATCTAAAGGGGACCATCAAAATAAAGTGTAAACAACTTGTTTAGATAATTAGCTAATTCCCACAGCGGCAGGACCTGATGGCCAAAGAGTCAGAATGTGATTTTCAGAAAATCGAGCGAATTTAACATAGGCCTACTTTACAAAGAAAAGTTCACAATTGTATCTGAGCAGATCTCAATGTCACCATCAAAACACTGCAACTAAAGTGCATCTGCACAGGTCATCAAATAATAAATAGTACCAAGGCGACGGTTGGCTTATGAATATTGATGAGGTAACATGACTGGAGACACGACTCACCCCTGCAGTTCTTTGACTGAGAGTGAAATCTTGAGGTTGTGTCCCAGCACATGAAGGGTGGTGAGGATGTCTGCCCATTGGACCATCTCTCCAAGTGGCCCACCTTTCAGCACTTTTGGACTGAAGACATCACCGGATTCCTCTGTTAGAAAGCCCACATGCACCAGGATCTGAAAGAGGGATGAGATGCTATGTTCAGAATGATATATTACTCATAGTACTATTTCTGCAGAATAGTATGTCTACTGTGCACATTTTCTGTAAGCAGAGGATACCAGGATAACCTACTAGAATCGCCAAAATAAGCAATTTTTTTTAATGAACTGTTAAAAAAAGCCAAAAAAGCTACATATCAAGATTAAGTCAATATGTCTGAAGAAGGATAAAAAAAAGGGATAAACTTCCATAAAGCTGAAGTCCACAACAGTAATCCACAAATTAGAAATCTCACAATTCAGCTTGCAATTGGGTCAGTTTGGTTTGGTACATCACTATTAAGGATACATATCTATGTACTATAAAATATATATTAAAATAATATGAACCTTTTTACATGAACACAATTCATACTGTACATATTTCATACATAACCATTTCAGAGATGTCATTATACTCGAGATGTGTACCAGACTGTGGTTTCATTTTTGTAATGTGCTTGTTTGTTTGTTTGTCATTTTATACATCTAATATAGGAGATACAAGGTAGACTGAAGGCAGTCGAACACATCAGGGCTTTTCTAACTAAGGCATGATCAAAAGATCTTTATGATTTGGATCCAACCTTTATTTCAAGTCTCCATACAAGGTTGAAAGTATTTGCCCTTGACTAAAAAAAACATCTGAATTCACTTATCAACTAAATAGCTTGTAAAAGAAACCTACATAAGAGACAATAAAAGCATCCACTGCTAAGTCGTTTTCCCAGCATGAGCTCTATGTTTCTCTGTCTTTCAGATACAAAGAAGAAATAAATAGATAAACAGATAGACAGACAAAAAAAAAAAAAAAAACACAAAACAATTAAATAAAATATTCCACTAAAGAAGTGTGCAGAAGCCAAGTTTTTGGTAACACTTTATAACACATATTGTGTAATAAAGTACTTAAAAAATTATTTGTAAACTATTAGTTTATAGTTAATTACTTAATTAAAAGACTATAGACAAATAGTGAGTTCTTCATTGTCACTATAATTAGCTCATATGTAAAGAGTTAGATAATGTTTTGTTAACTTAATAACAGTAAATGTTATTAACAGTATGCTGCATTTCCATGTTTAATAGGGACTTTCCATAGAAATGAGTTTTATACTCTACAAACTGTATATTCTTTCCCTAAATCAACCACTAATCCCTACTCATCTATTTCAACAATGTGATCTTATGAGTATTTGTATGTAACTCATATTGTCATTTATTTGTTTGTTTGTTTGTTTATTTTTAAGTGGTTATTTGGGTTATTATTAATTAACTCATAATAATAATGCAATTACTGTCCAATAAAGTTTGGTTTAAAGCACTCACTTAATGTCATTTTCCCATTTTCCGTGACCTAATCTAAAGTGATAACTGTGTGAAGTGAATACGTTGTTAACAAAACATTATCTAACTCTTTACATATGAGCTAATTAACCAATAACACTTTGTTAATTACAGTGACAATGAATGAAGAAGGCTATTATTATTAATAACAGGCATTAAGTTTAGATCAGATCGTTACTATTTTGTCTGTTTAAACAGACAAAATAGTAACGATGGGGAAACATCTAAGATAATGTCAGTAAATTACGGAGTGCCGCAGGGATCTGTGTTAGACCCTCTGCTATTTTCAATATAAATGCTGCCACTTGGTAATATTATAAGAAAACATGGAATTAGTTTCCACTGTTATGCCTATGATACTCAGTTCATCATGACCAAATAAAATCTTTAAATTATCCAAGTTGACAGAGTGTGTTAAAGATATAAAATATTTGATGACAAGTACTTTTCTTCAATTAAATTCGGATAAGACTGAGATATTATTGGACCAAAAACCTGTACACAGAATCTCTTTGAATACAATTTGCATTTAGAAGGATTTACTGTTACTTCATCCTCTACAGATAAAGACCTGGGAGTTATATTAGACAACAACTTGTCTTTCTAAAATCATATTTCATATGTAAAAAAAAAAAAAAAAACAGCTCTTTCCAAAATTGTATACACCTCACAGATGCTAACATTTTCCAGTGCTGTGTGTAGAAAGACATTAAGTGTATTTTTTTTTGTTTGTTTTTTTTTTTTAGGGGAAAACAGTTAATTTACGGATAATTAGGATGGACTTCTATCTTCTTCTGGATGGTTTATTGAATGAATGTCACTGGATGTACCATAGATGAGTAATGCAGCTCTCAAATATTTCAAGGTATTTCAGAATGATTTATGAAGCTCTTATCCGAGATTTTTTTTTTGTCCATTTCAGAACCATTGTTTGCATGGTGCAAATGTATGAAATCGTTGCATGGCCTCCCTTGCGATGCTGACAGACTGACATGTCTGAAATATATGTGTGTAACATTCATTTCTTAGAAGGTTGATAAACTACAAATTACACTTTTTTTTAAACAAGAAATGGCCTGATAGTGTTTTAGCTTCACAAACTCTCCTCACATTCTCAAAAGTCTATAATTTTCTACTATTACTTCAGAATATGTATTTGTTTGTGCATCAGATTAAAGACACACATGACCAGTGTATATGTAGGTTGGCTTGCCATTTTTGGTTATTGTTTTGCGTGGCCACACTGCTTCGGGTGAGCTTTTTTTATTCCACTTCTCCGTCTATTTTATTCATTTTATCTGGCAATGCTTCAGAGCATCTTCACTCACCAACATATTTCTTATGCTGTGTCTGCAGTGAGAGAACTGCGGTCAATACACCACTCAAAACCCGAGCATCGAGAAGCATTGTGCGGAGTCCGAGATGGTCAGGCGGAGTTCTCTCGCTGCAGTGTGAACACGCAAAAACACTGAAATATTTCGAATTATAATCAGTAAACCAGGCCACTTCATTATGATGTTGTCACCATCAGTAACAAATGTCACCTGTTCTCATTGTAACAGTAAATTTGTTTTTTAAACATATTTTTTATAATAAACAAGAAAGACTAAATTTAATCTCAAGGGTCAAGAGTCCAACTAAAGCAAACACTGATCTCCATAATGGTGACTTCAAACAAAACATTTTTAATAAAACATCAACATCTAAACCTCTGATAATTCTCAATAACAACTGCTGTAGACGTATGACAGAAATAAAGTGTGTAAGAAGTGAAGATGTCAATGCTGTATATGGAGCTCTTTAATCCTCCTCTGCTAATATCTTGAAATATTTAATGTTTTCTTTTATCTTCAGTTGATTTCATCTAAGGATGTGGATGGAAGTCAGTTGTAATGCTTGTGTTTATCTTTTTTCTTTTCTTGTTGTTTCTCTTTCCTTCAGTTATTCTGCTTGTTAACAGGAGGTGTTCATCAGTAATGCTCAATCATCACTAACTTAATCACTTAATTGATCACTTAAAAAACTGCAATGTATATCTTCTTTTAGTAAACTCAAATTAAATAAGTTCAGAATACTCCTAAATATTGGCTTCTAAACTTAAATAAATTAATTAATTGGTTTGGTAATCCTCAAAATTAATGAGTTAGCTTAACTTTTTGAGTTTGACTTGTGTGCTGTTGTGAGCTAGCAAATAACTACAATCGCTCATTAAAAGTTTGTATCACTCATTTAAGTTCATTAAAATTTGTAATTTCAGTGGTTTTACTCAATATATTGAAGTTCACACTTTATAAAGTATTTGAATGCAATGTAAAGTTTGAATGTGTTTTAAGAAATATCCTTATTTTAGCGGACTAAATAAGTTATGAGAATAAGTAGCCTACGCATAACTATTGTTGTTTTAACTTCAATTAATTGAATTGAGGTAATCGGTGGTTCATCAAATGAAATGAGTTAGCTTAACTTGTTGAGTTTTACAGTAGCCACATGCTAAAACATGTTAGCCACATGAATAACCATCCTAGCAATATGTCAAAACAAGCTAGCAACTTAAAACAAGGTAACATCTTGTATTGCACCTAAAAAAAAAAAAACATGGTAGTAACCGGTTAAATACATGTTAGCAACAAACTAAAACATGCTGGAAACATGCGAGCAACATTACTGCAAAATGCCCACATGTTAACAGCGTGCTAAATCATGTTAACAACATGGAAACATGGCAAAACATGCTAAATCATGCTAGAAACATGCTAAATCATGCTAGATGGGTTACAATATGTTGGCAATGTGTAAAAACATGTTAGAAACACTTTATTTACTGCATATCTTAATTCTTTATCTGACTTCAGACTTTTCAGGCATTTTCAGACAGGGTTTTGTCAAGCCAACATCAAAAATGACATTTTTACACATCTAGTTGGAGATTGTGACCTTTTTAGTTTGATTTTAGTTACCTTTTTGTTGTTGTTGTGAACACTGACACCAAATAATGGAATAAGCTACATTACATGCAATACATTCTCGCAATTTCTCTATTTGTGGTTTTCCAGTGAGACCACTCTCAGTGAAAATTAAAAGCTGATAAAGTGATATATGACCATGGAGTAGAGGTCAAGCGCACAATCAATTCGCGTTTTGATGTGCTGCACAGAAACTTCAGCCACTTTATTTTCTCTATCTTTCTGAAATGAAATGTTTTCATCCATAAATTTCATGCATCACTTTTTGACATTAATTAATTGTATTTGTAGTATATTCAAGTTGCTTGTGATGTTTCTAATCCCTGACTTTCTAACCTAAATAAACTTTAAATCTCTAACCATGAACTATAAATATAGATGTTATATCATATATAATGTCATTAACACTAAAACTACAAGCTAACCCAAGACTTGACCTTAACCCTATAAGTATATGTAGTTAAATATTACTCATTACTGTAATTACACTATAACAACATCACCTTATAATAATCTGTAACAAAAAACACGCTCTGTCATAATAAATGGTTCTTTTATTAATATATAATATTTAATTTGGTATATGTATACCAGAAATATTGTTGTATTGTATCTAGTTTACAGTTAGGTTATTATTTGGGCTTCCTTAAAAGTACTAAATAGTTTACTGTGAAAAAAAAAAAAAGAGTTGTTAAGGAACCAATATCATTAATTAGAATCAATTCTGAGGCAAAATAATTAAATTTCCTATACACATGGTAAACACAGACAGTTGGTAATCCATATCAATTAATAGAAGGCAGATTCAACCAAGACTGTTGAAAGGATGTTAAATGACTCAATAGGGCACATCGAAAGTGCACCAACCAAACGGAAATGGAACGCTGAGAAAGCGAACGTGAAGACAAAATAGACAAAGAGACCATAATTAAAAACTAGCACATGGGAAATGTGTGCAACCAGCCATTGCAATCAGTTTCACAAGCACCTGCAATTATCTTATACTTTTCCCAGTCAAACTCATAAGCAGCATTCTTCATCTACAGTAAACAGCTTTGTCATTGTCACAGTCAAACTCTTTACAGAAAACCATTTTTCTCTGACAGAATTGAGAGTGTGTATCGGGGTTGTATCTCACAGTGAGATTGATTTAATTTAATATACAGTTGTTTTCAGGCTTGGCTTCGGGACAGAAAATGAAAATAATCAGTTTGTATCGGCTTATTTGTAACAGATTCTCTTGAAAGGAAATGGTACAAACATTACTGTTTATAATCTTCATAACAAATGTTCCTATTCATGCGAGACTAGCTTTTCCTGAGGAGGCTAGGTAAATTTGTGTTTTGCAGACGTATTTTCTGATTTTAATACCATCCAAATCAAACGCAGCTGTGTTTTTCTCATACAACCTCTATAAAAATTTAAATTTTCCTCTAACTCTGAGAGATCTAATCCCGGTTCAGGAACAGCTGTGATTGGTTTATAATTTATTTTTAGCGCATCTCATTTATTTTGACCTTCATCAAACACCATATCTACAGCTAAACTTGTGGTTTGAAATCCCAATTGCATTCAAATCAATACATGATCCTCTGTTAATAATCAAAACTAAAATGTCACTTCGAAAACAAATCCCATCTGAATAGTGCTAACGAAGTCATTGTTCTACAAGGAAACCTCATTATAGAGCCTTTAATTGAGCTTCTTTAGACAGTGTGTGACAGCTCACCCTCTTCTGCTCTCTGTACTGACCGCGCAGGCGCTCCTCGAGTCTTCGTGCAGCTACAGCCCACTGTGCAGACAGTCTGCGCATACGTCTTCTCATGAAGCTTAAGGACTCTTTGCCTGAGCCGACTCGTTCCAACAGTAGAGACAGGTCGGAGCGGAAAAATGCCTATGGAAAGAGAAAAGGTTAGAAAGAACAGGCAAAGAAGTGTACAGACGAAATGTATGTCCATACAAAAGCACTAAAGTCAGAAAAAAAATATACAGTTGCACTTTAGAAGCACACTTTAGCATAATTTTAAATGAGTACTTGTTACTGAAATAAAATACTTTAAATTAATGCTTAAGTGACACTCAATGGCATTTTAATTGCAATTAAATGAAAATGTATTATAGTTTGAATTTACATTAAATGCTGAACTTTAGAGAGATCCACTCAAGTAGGACTTAAGTACATCTTTATATGTAATAATTTCATAATTTAAGTGTACTGATGAATGCACTGACAAGCTTTTATGAAAAACTAAAATATACCTTGTCATTTCTATTGAAACTTGTATGCCATGTATTTTTAAATATATTTGTAATGAAGCTAATATTTAGTACAATTATATCAACTTTAAATGTACTACACACTACAGTTACATATGCTCAAGTATGTTAATCAATACATCAAAATAAGTGTTATTTAAGGAACAACAAATGATTAATAAAACATAATTATTTAAATTGTACTTCACGGTAAAACTTTTAATTTGAAATTACAAAGTGCACTTTTAAAAGTTTACTTCAAGAACCCCTGAAATCAAAATTTAAGCTTTTTAGCTCTTAATATGAATATGTTAGCCTTAAGGTTATGAATAAGCTGATGTGTTCCAAAACAATAGCAAAATTCACTTTTAGGAGATTTAGGTTTTAGAAGAAAACTTACAGTCTCTCACTTCCGCTCAAATGTATCACAAATTTGTATGACATCACCGTGGACTTCAACTTTTCATCACATCTTCTGTCCAATCAAATGCTCTCTAGAATCTAAAGCTCCGCCCCCTATGCTATAAATACCACCTGGCCAAAGCGACCGTTGACACGTCACGGAGCAATATGGTTGGAGATGTGTGTTCGGTTCCTCAAACGCTCCAGTTTTATTCCGTTTTCCAACTGTACGTTGGTTAAGAATGAAACGGCTAGAATTTATTCACACCTCTACTATTGAATCCAACGTATTATCAGCGCTCGGTTTCGCTTACATGTTGCTGTCAAGTACGACTTGCAGTCTGTGAGGTAAACTAAACGCTATTGGCTATTTGAAAAGGGGGAGGAGCCATCCAATATGTCCCGCCTTAACTTCCTGTTTCAGTGGAAATTACGTCAATGCATCACACAAAGCTGTGCGTTCCAAGGCACTTCAGTGGGCCTTTAATGAGAAACAGTCATGAAAGTGAACTCTCTTTAAGTACACTTAAGTGGCCTGTTATGTCATGAATAGTTTTAGAAAATAAATAGTTGAAGAACACTACAAATGCACAAATAATACAATTATGTGCACTTTATTTTACAAGGGTAGCCTATACAGTGTTTTGCAGTTCTTCTCTTGGATATATACTATACTTACTAAATGACTCAAACAAACTCTGAATATCTTTCAAAGATTTGATGCCACTAACCTGGAAAATCCAGTGATTAGCCATCAAAAGCTCAAAAGCAAATCAACCCAATGCTTAAACACAACATAGATTAATGGACGGCGAGTGGTCATGCTGCATGAGGCTGAGGTTAAGCAGGATTTTACAAATGAAAGAACTGTCATTTTAAAATGCCAGATAGTGGCATAAGAGTTCAGGCGTATGCTTGTAAAAGCTGTGTGGAATTTAAAGAGGTAATTATGCTAGACAGGAAAATGCTTCAGTATTTTAAGCTCTAGGGGAAAGAAAACTTTAAAAAAAACAACAATATCTCATTTCAGTCTTGGCAGGGTTCAGTGATGTTGTGAATAAGTGTCAAACAGCTGGAATTATTTCACTTGAAATGACACTGTGAGAGTATCTACTAACCAGGTGAGATCTGCACGCTGCACACACAGCAGAAAACCCACTGAGCTTCCTTGCTTTCTACAGCCTACCAAGGCAGAATCCTAACTGAAATTAAACCTCATAAATGACTGATTTGGAGCGCTGCATAGGTAGCAACCTGTGCGTCATGGGGAATGCGGGGGACTCAACACACAATGGAGAAAAGAGCTTAATGGTAACATATTGCTAATCCAACAAAGTGCTACTTCAGCCTCCAAAAAAAAACAAAAAACAAAAAACAAATGCATGGCTATTTTACAGAACGTTCACTTACGGTGTACTTACCTAAGAAAGTACTGGTAATGTAAGGTAACGATAAGGGTTAAGGTTAGATATAGGGGTAGGTTCAGGGTTTTTACCCAGTTATTGAAAATTGCTGTAATAAGAACATAAGATTCACACGGGGGACAGGGCTGTAAAATAAATTGCTACCCAACATATTATTATAATTTAAAATAACTGTTTTCTATTTGAATACATTTTAAAATGTAATTTATTCCTGTGATTCAGAGCATCATCAAGGTGCGTTCACGCCATGTCGTAATTACCGCAATTACATGATTTCAACTTGTGAAGAGCATCCACGTCCTCGTAGAGCTCGTAATTACAGCTTGTAAGATGGAAATTGTTTGAGAGCTCGACTTGAACCTGACCGCTGCAGATTTATTTATCCGTTGATAGTGGTGCCATAGAAACGCATAATTCCCAGTCTGAGGATGTGAACAGCTCCGAATATAATGTCCTCCGGAGTCTACGGTAATTACGACGGCGTGAATGCAGCATTACTATGTGTCATAATTCTTCAGAAATCAGTCAAATTTGTGATGCTCAAGAAACATTTCTGATTATTATCAATGTTGAAAACAGAGCTGCTTCATATTTGTTTGTGGAAACCATGAAACATGTTTACATAAATCTTTACTGTCACTTTTAATAAAAAATTCATTTCTTAAAAAAAAAACTCTTTCTAACTTTTGAAGAGTAGTGTATTTATGATTGCTTCATCCATCAAACTTTTCTGGATTTTTTTTTTTTTTTTTTTTGGGACAAAAGAGACCTGCAATAGTGCCTATGTAGTCAACTCATTAGGTTAAAGAAAATATCCTTATAAACTTCAGATTAGCCACAATAACTCACAATCACCTTCTCTGTTTCAGTGAGCTCAGTATTGTAAATATTGGCACTCACCTGTCTTTTAGGGGGGCTGCTGGTTGTGGGGTGGATGCTTTGATTCCTCCCGGCCAGCGGGGGGCAGAACCACTCGACTTCACTAAGGTAGATGAGGAAAGAGCAGTCGGAGCCATCCACTCCATAAAAGGTGTAGCAAGGGTCTGAAGTCCACCTGGCTCTCATCCACTTGAACATTAAGAGATGAATAACAGTTAACTGTAGGTTGGCATTATTTTGACATTTCACAGTGAGAGGACAGAGGTGTGATGCCCAAACCAAGCATGACGGGACCCATCAAATGATTAGTTTTCATGAATAACTCAGGTTTGGAATTACATTTACATTGTATTTTGCAGACACTTGTAGCGTCTGGATCAAATCACGATGACTTGTCATTTTAAGATTCAGAAAGCTTTTAACCTATTTGACTCGTTTCATGTAAATCACAGCTTAGCGCCGATGAGTCTGGACTGAATTGCTACTTATGACACGTTTGTGACTTTGTAGAAATTGAACAGGAACACCTCCGAAGCTCGTCGTGGGCTTCACATAGATCACTATCAATTTCAAACCCCCCTCTCATGGTACTCCAAGTCCAGGTGGCCAGGAAAAGCCCTCTCCGAGATGCCCAATACACACACACAAACGTCCTTTGTATCTAACTCAGAAAATAAATAATTCTGAAATGTATATGATATATTCCTGTATGAATGCATGTTTTCCCCCTTATATTAACCTAGTTATGACTTCCTAGTTGTGTTAGTTGAACTCTAAGTGCTTATTTTAAAGAATAAGAATGTATCTCTAGCAGAACGCGGTGTCCTGTTACAGGACCCCTTTGAGACTGATACGAGTTTTACGACCCCAAAAGGAATTTGCAGAGGGCTGTGACAGCTCACTCAATTCTTGTTGAGGATTTTAAATAAGCCATGTTAATCCTATATATCCTATATATATATATATATATATATATATATATATATATATATATATATATATATATATATATAACCATTTGAGAAATAGATATATCTAAACACATATCTAATTTTCTCATCTAATGATTTTCCTTCTATGTGGTTTGGCCTTTGTATTCTTGTAAACTTTTGGGATTAATGTAAAAAATTAACTTTTTTACATACTATGGTTTACCAAAATCATATGTGTGGCATGTTTGGTCTCTATAAACTCCAATCTTTGTCCCCCATTTGTTAATTTACATCACATTTTGCTAACTTTATGACGCATTAGTATTACAAAGATTCTTGTGTTAAACATCCAATCAAATTACATGTTCAGAGGCCTGCTCGAACAATGGGTCATAAAGAAATTTCCCTCCAAAGGAACACACTTCTTATTGGCTTACACACCTCCAGAGGGTGTGACATCTTCACACTTTGAAGATCACTGATCACAAGATCAGCTCTCTTCTTCATGTTCGCTCTCTTCATGTTTTCGTCACTTTTTGTTTCGCTTCTTCAAGCTTTTGTTTTCTTCAAGTTTGTTTTGTCTACCTAAGTCCGTCCTCTCTCAGCGTTTTGTTTTACATCTTGCCTCGTTTTAGTCTCGTGATCATTCATTCCTACCTACGAGTAAAACGGACTTAAACTGAGTTTAAGGTTGTCTGCCCCTGCTTAAGGTGATTTGATTCTTTGCTGGTTCTCAAAGGTTAACTGTTTGTGATAGTTTGCCATTCTTGATCTGCTCTTTCTTTCTTTATTTACTTTCGTTATTCTGTTCATATATATATATATATATATTCTTTGATTAAATGTAGTTGTATGTTTATAGTTTCAAAACCCATTATACGCTTGATTGTCTCTGTCTGCTGCTCATCGATCAAAGCCTCTTAAATGTGTGATCTTAAGCTACAAGCTTTACATTTTGATTAACCTACAGGTTAGTAATCTTATAGAACAAGAAGGTTATGCTTCATGGCCAGAAGAATAGCTTTTCTTGAGAGTTTATAAGAATAATAATACTCCTTGAGAGTTGATAAGAAGATCGTATGGTCGGTTCGGCGGACGGACGGATTATTCGATGTGGAATTAATTTTGTAGGTTATTCTTAAATTTGATCTATAGCCTATCTGTATATTTATAATTAATTATAATTCGTTGTGGTTAATTATCTATATACAGAGATACAAATATACAGGCTATGTATTCCCTTTTTGGGTGATTTAAAATGTGTAGGTAATAATGGCTCCTAACCAGTATGATTAATTGCTGATTATTAATTATTAATTATAATTCCCCTCATTTGAGCGGATTTCGCTACACACTTTTATCCAAAGCAACTTAAACGGCATTCAAATTGTTTATTTTACCAGTACTGGCATTCTCTGCATGGGGATCTTGGCATTGTTCAGGAACTGGAACTGATAGAGCATTTCAGTTCAGGTCAAAGGGTCTTATTTACATGTTGGGTTCAGTCTTCATCTTAATGCCTCGAAAGTTGCAGTGACATTGCTACATGGCTGTACCTCTTGGTTTTTGATGAAATACCTCTCTGATTTCATCAAAAATATCTTCATTTATGTTCTGAAGATGAACAAAGGTCTTACAGGTTTGGAACGACATGAGGTTAAATAAGTAATGACAGAATTTTCATTTTTGGATGAACTAACACTTTAAATCTTTGCCTGCAACCGTTTGTTTTTTAAAAGTTGCCAGCATTTTTGATAGTTTTCACAAAAGTTTCATGACCCCAGAATATTTTGTTGTATGGATATCTGAACAGGCAATATATCTAACGAAAGAACAGAGTCTCTGATTTAAAAAAAAAAAAAAAAAATTCTAGCTTCATGTGGGTAAATTTCATTTAAAAGCAACATTTTGAATAAAAAGCTGCAAAATTCATGTTGTTGTTGTTGTTTTTTCAAAGACTACAACATAAATAAGCAATGCTTTTATCACTTGTTTCTGCTTCTTTTTTGCCTGTGTTTTAATCCGGAGATTCTGTTCTCTTTCAACAGATGTGTAATAGCGCCGCCTACCATATAGCAATGAAAGCAAGGAAAGCCGTATAATTCCGTCAATGGCAGGAAAAGAGTTAATAATTGAAGGTCAGCAGCAAAAACATTAGTAAATTAAGTAATATTAAGTCCATAAACTCTATTTGATGTATTATTTAATTATTGCAGATTTCATAATGTTCAAAAATTTGTGATCAATAAGATTTTTGGTAACTAACTATACATAACTTTGTAACTACATGTCAACTAACTCTCAGATTGTTAGTAGACTGTCTGCTTAATATCTGCTAAGATTTTATTTTGATGCTCCTCCAACAGACATTCTACTAACTAACTTTGCAACTACATGTCAACTTATTCTACTAACCCGAATAGTCTATTAATACTCTAATGAGAGTTTGTTGACATGTAGTAGCAAAGTAACTTAGACTTAGATGTCTAAAGTGGATTATCGAAATAATGTTTTGAATTGTAATAATATTTCACGATATCACAAATTTTACTTCATTTTTTGGTCAAACAGCTGCAGCCCTGGTGAACAGACTTCTTAAAAAATATATAATTTAAGTCATGGTTATATGGCGTGCACATAATTAGGCTCATTATAGTGTGTGCTTTATTCACAAAATGCCATGCTCCATGTGAGATATGTCAGATCTGCTGTGCTCTCCGCAATACAGCACTGCGGTCCTGAGATCTCAACCGTACTGTGCAAACTGCGTTCAGCACAGATTTTGTGGGTGTGTTTGTGCCGTTGCCTGATCTGCATAATTAATTTAGTGGATCGGGGGCTAAAGCAGCGCAGACAGAACATGCAAATAAACAGCTTTCGGCAGGAGCAATTCATTCTTAGTAAATTCCCCCATGTGCATTACCTACAATACAAATCATTAAAGCCATCATAATTATTTTAACATGTTGACAGCCCTATATTTCATAAAAATCAATTTACTGAAAAGTGGAAAAGATGCAAATGTGATATATGTGGTGAAAGAATGTTGATGCAGGTAGGTGTAAATATGTGCAATAAGCGGGGAAATATTTATGAGGATGAACCATGTGTCATGCAGGGCAAAAGTGTAAATTCGTGCTGAATATTTTATGTAGGCACCTTGCTTATCAGAGGTTACGCATCTGTTTCATGGAAACTAAAGAGTTCATGAACTGCGAAAATGTTATTTTATAAGTAATGTTCAGGCTTATACGAAGACAACAGCAGCTACATGTGCTTTTGGCTTCAATGCTGGTTTCAGTGCATTAGTGCCAACAAATGCTCTCATTCGGGATGTTCACCACAAACAATGTGCATTGTTTCTTTCAATATCTTTTTTTTTTTTTTTTTTTTGTGCTGAATATTTGCATTGGTCTGAAAGGACAGAGAAACTCGTCTGGTTACATGGCACATTTGGCTGATGTCTCCAGTATTCACAATATATTTGTTATTATTCTACTAGCAATATAAAATTAACCCTCTGGTGCTCTTCGCGTGACAGTCAAAAATGACAGAATGTTTTATTTATTTTTTGTCAATGAAATGAACATACTATATTTTAGTTTGTATGTTTTTTATTTCATATTTTGTATTTTTAGGGGATTTTTTTATACTAAATTATTATTTACGCTGTATTTATAATCCATTTCACTTTTTTAGCATAGACAACTTAAACTGTCGTAAATCTTGAATGCTTTAGAGCACAGACTTAAGTTTGATCTCTTTTCAAAGACGACACTTGATAGATTATTGCTGAGGTGAAAAAAGTTTTAAAAAGTTAACTTAAAAAAAGTAACAGAAATTTACGTGCATTGTTATAAAAAATGCTCAAACATATTATTTAAATTTTTATATGAAATATATATTTTCAAAATCACGTTTTACTCTAAAACTGCAGGAGAATCAAAGCCATACTGTACATCTAAACAAGTTGTGCTCCAAATTTGAGTCTGACATCTCAAAATTGAGCTTTCAGTAAGATTTTGTTTGGCTGCAGTACCAAACGCTTCCACTAGATAAAATTCGTCTCCCATTCATTTCCAATGCGGCCATTTGTGATCGCGAGGAGTACAAGTGTGACTATTTTTCTACAGGACCATTTAACCTTTTCGAATCATGTCCTTGATTTTTTTTTTTTTTTTTCACATAGCAAGTGCCAAAACTTTTACCAAGTTTCGTACCATTCCAATAAAGTTAAATAAATAAATAAATTCGTTAACATTTTGGTAAAAAATGACCAACGAGCACCAGAGGCAAGACAGAGAACATTTCAGTGTTTAATGATTTGTATGTGGTGTTTTAAAGACCATGACTTTAGATTAGCTCTCTCCATATATAAAATATTGTAAATGCACTCTAGGTTTCTCATGGCCAAACACTGATAGGGAGACGTGTTCACATGGTTTCTTTAAACCTAGGACAAACTGCACTAGAATAAACAACATTAGAAGAGAGACATCATCTATAAAACAGCATCATCAATCAATGAAACAGGTGTGAAAACACTCTCCAAGAAATCAATTTGTTTGGTGCCAAGTGTTTGCTTCCACCAATCTGTTTCCCTCCAAGGCAACCATGGAAGAAAAAAAGACAGACATAAAGGAGTATGAGAGTTTTTGAAAAAAATCTGTCAACTCACATCCACTTTACTGGCGCAATCCGGGTACGCAGGATCCTTCGGGACTTCGCACTGGCCCATAACTCCATCTCGGCCTGTAGATGAAAAGGACGGGCAGTCACAGTCTGATAACACTCTTCCACAGTACAGTAGCTTCGGTGGTGAACACCAGTGGGATCTGAACGCTCTCGGCTTTAATGAGGCTTTGGGAGAGTCCTCCCTATCTTCTTCCATCTACTCAACTTCCTCTAAGCTTGCTTTATTAGGTATTATGAAAGTGAACTCTTGGCCTCATATCTCGTACTTGTCTGAGTAAGGCTTGCTCTGGGCTTTGTTAAGAGCTCTACTGCTTTCTCTTCACTAGGGTAGAAAATTGCAAACATCCCCCTTCTCCTTGATTAATAAACTCCCATCGCTCACTGGTAGCCGGTCCCAGTCAGCCTAATTAACTTAGAAAGATGTTGTTCTTTGTAAAACAGGCTACTTCAGATCCATCAAGGAGCAATACAGAGAGAGGAATTATGGGCTATTCTGCTTGATTATGAAAAGACATCCTTGAACCCTTAAATCAAAGGACATCCACTGGCTCTTGTATTCTGTACCCATGGAATATTAATTTAGGAAATTCACTCCATCGTCCTGCGTTTGATACTCCCCAAACTTTGTAGAGATCCCTATTGAAGTCTCTTTGATTGCAGACTCTGATATTTTGGAAACCAACAAAGAAATTGTTGAAATCTCTTTTGATATGAGACGTGATATTTGAGCAAAAATCTCAATGCCGTCTAGGAGAAACATCTGAAGTATTAAAGTGATCTAATTTATGACTTTTGTATGGGCATATCTATAAAACAAATAGCTATTTTTTGAGGGAAGTCACCAATGCTATATTTATTTGATAAAAAATACACTAAAACGTTAACATTGTGAAATAGTATTATAATTTTAAAGATCGGTTTTAGTTCTTCAGTGTCACATGACACTCTTTATAATCTTCATATAATCTAATATGCTGTTATTGGTGCTCCATTATCAATAACTCATAAATTAATGTTCCATGTTGTTTCACAATATTATATTTTTACAGTATTTTTGGTTCAAATAAATGCAGCCTTGGTGGACATAAGAGACTTCTTTCAAAATCATTAATAAATCTAGTAACACTTTCAATTGTCCACTTTAAAAAATTCTACTAATAAAGTAACTTTGCATCTACATGTTAACTAGCCGTTAGAGTATTAGTAGCCTGTCAGTTTAATTTCTGCTAACACTTTATTTTGATGCTCATCAAAAATACATTCTACTGACTATTGTCACGGGTGGTTGCAGGCAAACAGAAGAAGAAGAAGAAATATGGAGTTTCCTTTGTGTCTTTTTTTTATTCAATCAAACATACAAGGTTTGAGAGTAAAACTAAAAATGAAGAAGTTGATGACAATTATTTGCAGTGCGTGTACATCTTTGAAACCCTTTATTTTTCTTTGTGCATTTCGAACACTTTTTCATAACAAAAAGCACAAATTTTGCTCTCTTTTCTGCTGTCTTTTTTGCGGGTCTAAATCTTTTGCTTGCGAATGAAGCCGTGTCTCAGTGGGCGGTCTCTATCAACCAGGGATGCGTTTCCCAAAAGCATCGTAAGCCTAAGAAGATCGTAAAAACGATCTTACGACTGATCTTAATATTACAGTCTCTTTTAAATCTTGTTAAATCTCTTTTTTGGCTTATTTTATCTGAAAAAGAAAACTTGCCTAATAATTCTGCACACCTGAAAATAAGACATTTTTCATTTCCAGCCTTCATGAACAATTATATATCACTTATAAATGATTAAATACAAAATGAATAGTAGTTATTAAGATTAATATGGTTTGGAATTGGCAAAATGTTCCTGGGAATAAAATATAATCAGAAAATCAACGTGCCTAATAATTCTGCACGACCTGTATTGGGCATTTCTTGGTTGGCCAAGTATTGACAAGGCCATTTCTTCCTCTGCTGTGAGAAGAGAAGACTCATTAGGCCCACCACCTGTTTTATTAAATGTGGTCCTCTGCAGTGCCCTTTTCCTTTTAGCAAGGCTGGCAAAGTCCTGCACTTCTTCCTGACCTCCTTCCCTCATCTTTTAATTCCTCTAGTTGCAGTCCGTTCTGTAGCAATATCCTCTCAGTTTGTTTGTTTCTGTTTATTTGTATGACTGCCCTTAAACCTCTGAAAATAATATGTTTGTATAGCGCCACCTCCTCCAAAATGACATTAATCTCCTCTTTTTGAAAAATGTCTTTTCTTTGTTTTTTTTTTGGTTCAGCCATTTTGCTGGTGTCTCCACCCGTAGGTTTGTGCTTTTATAGATTATTGGCCTCGTAGAAAATGCACATCAAATGAAAACAATTAGGTTAAACATCCCAAAATACAAACGTGTGCTACAATTACCAGCCATTCTACAAGGTGACATTTCAGCACTTGGCAAACGGACAGCGACTCTTAAGTATCACTTAAAGCACAGCTGTGTGCGATCGTACCAAGTGTGTTTTTGTGAAACGCACGTGAAATGAACACGAACGTTCGTAAAGCTGCTCGTAGAAAATCCTCGTAAGTGCTAAGATCCATCATTATCTGGAAACGCAGCCCAGGATGAAAGGCCCTTTTCTATTGGTCACCCTGGATTGAAGTGACAGGTTGGCCACGCCCACTACGTTTTCCCGCTGCTGCCGCGCAGTGTGTCTGTGAGTTGTAACATGTCGAGCAACAGGTCGTTTACTGAGTAAGATAACTGATTTAATATCATAAACTCAGTGACAAGTCAACTGAATATTTATCTTCTTATGCTCTCCCATTTAGATACTTAACCAGTATGCTAAACCAGTGAGGTCGGGCCAAAGGGTCTGGTTTAGGTAATCATATGTCTGCCATAACTTCTGGGTCATTTCATTACTGGAACCGTGATTGGGCTAGCAGGAGAGACGTTACACTGAGTTTTAACAATATTAGGCTTACAAATTATAATTATAATATAGGTACATAAAATACATAATATAAATTAGGTTTTATAAATGATTTTACACGTTTTCTTTCATTAATATATATATTAAATTGTATAACATGCACTTATCTAGAAAGTCCAAGCAGTCTTTAACTTTTTGCTGTTATGTAAGTGCATTTAAACTTTCACATTTTTCATATTCATATTTATTCATATTTAATCTTAAGTAGAGATTTAAATAACGCTGACTGTCGGAAAAGAATCCGGCTGTCGCAGTGTGACTTGCTACTTTTAGCTGCTGGTTTATATGTCATGTGCATGATCTGTCTGTTATCAAAACTGCATGTCTCTAGAGCACCAAAAGTTAAATAGTGTACATTTAAGCAAAGAAATAACAGTGATTATAATGTGTGATCAATGATCTGCAGCAGCAGCCATATCACCATGTAGCCCAAGACTGGTCTCCCACTGAAGCTAAGCAGGGTTGAGTCTGGTCAGTAAATAGATGGGAGACCTCCTGAGAAAACTAGGTTGCTGCTGGAAGAGGTGTTAGTGAGGCCAGTAGGGGGCGCTCACTCTTTTGTCTGTGTGGGTCCTAACGCCCCAGTGTAGTGACGGGGACACTATACTGTAACAAGCACCATCCTTCGGATGAGACGTAAAACCGAGGTCTCTCTGTGGTCATTAAAAATCTCGTAAAGAGTAGGGGTGTAGCCCCGGTGTCCTGGCCACATTCCCTCCATCGGCCCTTGTCACCCATGGCCTCCTAATAATCCCCATCCACTGAATTGGCTCTATCACTCTCTCTCCTCTCCACCTATAGATGGTGTGTGTGAGCGCACTGGCGCTGTTGTTCTTTGGCTGCCGTCGCATCATCCCAGTGGATGCTCACACTGGTGGTGGTTGAGGAGAGATCCCTGGTATGATTGTAAAGCGCTTTGGGTGTACAGTAGTACATATGAAAGCGCTATATCAATGCCTCATTCATTCATCTGGATTTGTATTACACAGTTCCATATAAATGCTTCTGAATGTTATATATTTGTTACATCAGCTAATTTTGGAATGTTTTGTGCAGCAGCAGCGGGAAAACGTAGTGGGCGTGGCCAACCTGTCACTTCAATCCAGGGTGACCAATAGAAAAGGGCCTTTCATCCTGGTTGATAGAGACCACCCACTGAGACACGGCTTCATCCGCAAGCAAAACTCACAAGCAAAAGATTTAGACCCGCAAAAAAGATAGCAGAAAAGAGAGCAAAATGTGTGCGTTTGTGATGAAAAAGTGTTAAAAATGCACAAAGATTTTCATAGATTCACACACACTGCAAATCATTTTATCAACAACTTTATTTTTGAGCCTTAAAAAGACTTTTTTGCAATCTTTTTTTTATTTAATTTTTTTATTACAAAACAATTCGTTTTACTCTCAAACACAGTATGTTTGATTGAATAAAAAAGACACAAAGGAAACTCTATAAAGAAAAAAAGTTCCAACACGGAGTTAATCATAATAATCCAAATAATAGGCAAACAGGTAAAGCAACACACACACAAAGGCTAAGTTTGCATGACAACGATATGCTTAAAACAGAGTTTTCCGCGTACAGACGTCACCATTGTCAAAACCATCCCCACACACACGGATCCGTGAAAACGACGAAAAACGCTGTATTCTGCTGCCAGACCATTAGATGGCGATGAAACACTATATTGAACATGTAATACGCATGTGCACGATGTCATTGTTTTCAGAGATTTGCATTTTTGTTGTTTACACGGAGACCGTTTTCCAAAACTTGCACTTTGAAACCAGTTTATAAAAGTTTGCATTTCCAGGCACCCAAAATGCCGTTGTCGTATAAATGAACAACCAAAACACATAAAAAGTTTTTAGTTGAAACTGGTGTCGTATAAACAGCCCCTTAATGTAAGAGTGACCGGACAACAAACAGAGGAAAAGGAGGAACTTAAATACTGGCACAATTAAAGGTAATTAACGATACACAGCTGAAACAAACAAACTCAATGACGGTGACCATGGTAACAAAAGAGTGGCGGGAAAATCAAATGAAGTGTGACTAATGAAAAAAAACTGAATGTCCATGAAAACTAAAACAGAGAGAAGATAACTGTGACAACTATAAGTATATTTCTAAGTACATGTTAACTTACTCTGTTAACCCTAACCTAACAGGCTACTAATACTCTGAATGAGAGTTAGTCGACATGAAGCTGCAAAGTTACTTTACTAATTACTAGAATGTCTAAAGTGGACCATCAAAATAAATTATTCCTTAATTATTCCAAACTTTGGACATGAATATACAGTATATTCTGATTGATTGTCACGTTGTGTCACATTTTCACATTCATTGTGAACAGGCACAGTCACTGGAAACTGACTTTACATCAAAAGACATTTAGTATTATCAGTCAAATATTTCAGTTAGAAATGTCTAAAAAGTCATTAAAAACAATTTCAGTAGCACACTGAGGTTCTAATTTTCAAAAAAGAAAAGTTTTCTTAACAAAGTAAGCAGAGTTTGAGAAGAATCCTTGTACTTTCTGTCCAAATGGCAGAGCAGAAGTATGAATTATGTTTGTCTTGCATTAGTAGTTTAAATAAACCTCCCACACATCTTGCACATATGCTCGCTAAAAACCAGCTGGAAATCGACCAAACTCTGTTGGCAAACTTCAGAGATATCTAAACCTACAGAGGGCCTCACTGAACAAATAGCGGCAAGAGATGACTGGCATTATTGCGATGGAGTTCAATCAAGTTGCATTAAATAATAAATAGCAAATGTGTTGTCCTGCAAAATGGCATTGAGCCCAGACCTCTTCATGACTAATTTTAAACAGCATTTTTAATATGATTTTGGCTCACTATAAAGAGACTAAGACGAGAGTTTTTGGTGAGTTTATCAATCTTGTTTGCTGTTTTATGTAATCAGGCAAAAAATAACTTAATGGACTTAATTTATACTTAATTTAAGTATAGACACAATGAGACTAGTTTTATAGTATAATATATATACAGTATATATTATTTTTTGTTTCTTTGAAGGGGAGAGTACTATAAAAATCAATATGCCTATCGAGAGTTCACATGGACAACATATGCCAGCATGTGTGTGTGTGTGTGTGTGTGTTTAATGTATTTGTAAACATTTTAAGGAACACTGAATATCAATGCAATTAATCTCCAATAAAGGTTGGTTTAAAGCACTTAATTTATGACATTTTCCCATTTTGAGTGACCAAATCTAAAGTGAGAACTATTTACTAATAACCAATTAACAATTCCTTTACTAGGTAATTAAATAATAATAACTGATGATTACAGTGACAATGAATTAAGAACTCATTAAATATAGCCTATTATTACATGGCTCTGTGAAATACTTGATTCTGATTGGTCAATCGCGCCATCCAACGGTGTGTTATCCCCGGTAACAACCGCTAAAAATAGATAACACGGGCTCATCCAAAATGGAAAAAAAAGCACTATTTTTTAAATAATTAAAAACCACATTGTCAAAAGTTGAAGTCTCATCCTCATCTAATTAAGTTTAGTTAAAGGGACACTTCACCCATTTGCATTAAGCTTTGTATTGTTAGAAACCCAGTCATATATTATAATAAACGTGGATTTTTCATTAATTTTTCCCTGAGATGGGAGAAATAAGGATTTAAGTGTTTTACTTCCTGCTTATTATGACGTAAAAATCATCATTTTGCGTCATAATAAGCAGGAAGTCACATTTCATTGAAAAGTGTAGAGACTACAAACACTAGCTCCTCATTATTCCAGGGGGCGGGACCCGCTCACGCTACAGGCTTATTACAGATCAGTGGGTGGGACTTCACTTTCTGAAACTAAAAGCAATATCCTCCATCTTGTTTGGAAGCTAAGCTAACAGGCACTGTGGAGCCGTTTATATACTGTCTATGTGTGGAACCAGCTGTGAAGATATGACAATAGCGGAGGGTAATGTTACTCAATATGATATAGAAGAAGAGGATTTCGGAAGTCTGATGCTCGAATCAGGTGTTTGTGGCTACCTTTACAAGCCGCATAGCGAAGAGCAGCCGAGGCAGAAGACCTGCCTGCCGCGGACGAGGATCCCGGACTGGCTCGAGCTGGGGGCGCCGGTGATCTCACTATGCAACTACGAACACAGAGATAGAGTCCGTCTGCTTTAAATTTAAACGATGCCAATTTCTCCTGGACGAAATCTCTGAATCAGACGAGGACACGGACGTTTGTGTTGTGAACCATCCTAGTTTCGCACCGCATCTGACTGAACATCCCGGTAACGTTACCATGCAATAATTCACCACTTCGAAAGAAATACAAATGAGGAGTAATTCACTAATGAGTTTGCCAAATAACTAACGTTAGACAATTTGTATGAAATGAATTTCAAGCTCCGGTGGTAGCTAGCCTTATAGACGGATGAGTGATTCATATGCTGTTCTGGATTAGTGGGAGTGGCTTGCAGAGCTGTGCAATGTGGTGCATTGTGGGAGTTGTTGTCTTTCATACAAATGCGTCCTGAAGTTACTTTCTTTCTTTCCTCGGTCAAGAAGGCACCAAATTCAAAATTTATTTTACATTTCGACTACATATATGACCCACTTTCAATAAAGATCAATGTTCCCATGGGTGAAATGCTCCTTTAACTTCTGTTCTGTCACTTGTCAGATGTGATGCATGGAAGCTTTGTCATTAATGTTAATTTTATTTTAATTTGCAGGTTTTTAATCTATGCAGTGCCGCTTTTTAAAGTTTTCTTCATCACATCAAGCAATCCTGTTATGCAGAAGACTTCTTGAATGCATTCAGTGTTTTTCCTTATTTAAAATAAGGTATGTTCACCAAATATCCAGTGCTGGAATTGATTTGTTAATAAAGTGATGTGATCAAATGTTAACCCTGTTGTCTGTGTTCTGTATTTTGCTTAATGTATTTATGTTTTTCATACATATTTTCTTTTGGGACAGTGAGAAATAATCAATTGCTACTACAGCGTACAATTTTCAATTGGACCAACGACACGGTTTGATAAACATAATTTTTCCATTGGCTCAACATATTTCTGAGCCCATGTTAACAGACTATTGCCACAATTGCTAAAATTCAATTCACAGATATTAAATTAAGCCAATTCAAAAATTTAGATGGGACCAGTTACTAGAACATTTTGAGTTGGAGAGGTTATTTTTCTTCCTAAAACAACCCTTACAATAAGAAAATCCTCAATCACCTCTGCCTGGGATGTTAGTCTTCTTGAGAATCTGCTCCATTCGTATAGCCATGTCAGACACGTTCTGGGCGATGGCCTGGATTCGCTCCACCAGACCAACTGGCTGAAATCTGGAGAAGTGAACAGAAGTGAGAGAGAGAAATGATGCCCAACTATTAAAGAAACAGTTCACCCACAATGAGGCTACTGGACTACTTTGATCATAATTGATAATAAAAAAAAAAAAAAATTAAGCATGACAGTAGAAATCACAATCAACTTTGTTGTATGCAATAACCAGCTCAGACAACATCTCATTTAAAGTCCCACAGAATGAAATAATAAGACTTTAGGGTGAGAAAAGATGAGTTTAAATATGCATTATGGAAATGAGGCACATCTAACAGTGTCTGTGACTAATAAATATGAGAAATGAGAAGGTACACGGTCTATAGATGCATCCTCTTGCTTTGACTGAAGCAGACGTGTCTTTATTTATTGTTGAAGTGAATTGCAACATCCTTGAATGGTGCGATTACCCATTGGACATGCTAATTGCTTGAAATATGCTTGGAGCATGAAATAGCGATGCTTCTGCACTGACACCATTTACATAGATAGATAATGAAAATGACACACGGCATGTTTAGGCCTGGCCCTGAGAGAAAAACACGTTACAGCAATTAAGCCAGTAACTTAATTCCCTTGTTGTTGAAGCCTAGAAACGATCCGAGAGATTAAAACAACTGGGTTCAAATGAAGGGGAAATTGTTCCATTTAATTGTTCCAGAGGTGGATTTTTAGAAGATTTCACCACTTTTTGTTAAATAAAGCTAACATTGAAACAGCCTTGGAATGTTTTAAGTATGCAGTCATTATTTTCAAATGACTTTTATGTGTCATTATGTATTGATATTTTTTTTTTAAAAATTAAAATTGTATATATTTTTTTTAATTAATGATAATTGACAAAATAGTAAAATAATCATAAAACATTTCAGTAACACTTTGCAGTAAGGTTTCTTTTGTAACATTAGTTAATAAATACTGTATAGACAAATGTATTGCTCATTGTTAGTTAATGCATTAACAAATGTTAACTAATGGGACCTTACTGTGGACCTTAAATGCATAGTTCACCCAAAAATGAAAATTCTGTCATAATTTACTCACCAATCTTTTTGGTTTCCAACATTTTTCACTATATCTTCTTCCAGCAGAAGAAAGAAATTCGTACAGGTTTGGAGCGACTTAAGGGTGAGTAAATGATGACAGAATTTTCATTTTTGTGTGGACTATCCCTTTAGCTGTTACCAACATTTCAATTTTTATTAAGTAAAAATTGTAATGTAAATTTTTGTATGTTAGTGATGGGGTACACAGTTGAAGGCCGGGTCACCTATTTCTGAATTCTCTTGAGTTACAAGCTCAGATCTTTAACCATTATGCTTCCACCGCTCCATAATGCTTAAAGACATGGCTGAAATGAGTCTTAAAAATGGAGTATCAAATAACAAAATGATAGATATTTTTGACCAAATAAAACATCCAAATAGTGGCCCTGAATATTTGCCCTGAAAAATATGGATATATACAAATTGAGTAAATTGTTAGATTGTGCCGATATCCTGCCGACAAAGGCAAAATGTTAGATCAGATGGATCTCCATCTCAGAAATATCAGATATATTAGACATGTCCCAAATCACTGCCAGAAGATATCAGTCTTAAAAAAGTCAGGGAAGAGCAGAAGCAGGAGACAAAGTGATGATAGTAAAAAGAGTCTTTCAGCAAGCTCGGGGAGTGCATTGTCATCTTTGTTTCACACCAAGTGTTTGATTTCTTCATAATACAGCTCGCATGAACCGCCTGCAACCTCGTGCCCTGCAGCTATAGTACATCAGCAACACGCTGAAGCAAACAGCCTCCCTTCTGTGAGCAACTGTCACTCGCAATAAATGTCACCTCTGCACAGCACAGGGCTGAACGCTCACAGAACCACGCCATCTGAACCCTGACCTTTCTGACTTCACACCCGAAGACAATAAAGCGTTTAGGCGGAGCTGTCACATGCATGTTTGACTTCTGCATCCTCTGCACTTCTGAGATTTCTTTTTTTAGATCCTGTCAGAGCTTTTTACCTTCTGTAGTCTTGAATCCACACCAATCAAATCAGTTTTTTTTATAAAAGAACGTCAGTGTTGATTTTTCAGTCCAACAGACACATTTCGAAAACACAAGGTAAAGGCTCTAAGGCTTTGCTTATGCGGCACCCAATTCAATCTGTACTGTATTTGCAATCAATTTTAGGGCTGACTTTCACATTTTCACATTGGATCCGTTTGTTCAGTCAGTGTAGTCAATAAACGTTATTTCTACATCGGTTGTTGCAATAATTACTTCAGCTACAACAAGGTGCCCTAAGACTTTTGTCTACAGCAACAAAGAGTACAGTAGCATGGAAAGTGGTGAGCTCATCAGATAATATGTGACCCTGGACCACAAAACCAGTCACATGGCTAATTTTTAGGACATTGAGATTTATACATCATTTGAAAGCTGAATAAACGAGCTTTCCATTGATGTATGGTTTGTTAGGATAGGATAATATTTGGTCGAGATACAACTATTTGAAAATCTGGAATCTGAGGGTGCAAAAAAATTGAAACATTGAGAAAATCGCCTTTAAAGTTGTCCATTTATGTTGGCGATTGTGCTGCATTCACTCACAAAAATAAATATTTTATATATTTACGGTAGGAAATGTACAAAATATCTTCATGGAACATGATCTTTACTTAATATCCTAATGATTTTTGACATAAAAGAAAAATCGATCATTTTGACCCATATAATGTATTGTTGGCTATTGCCACAAATATACCCGTGCCACTTGTGACTGGTTTTGTGATCCAGGGTCACATATAAGCATCAGAGGCATGACAGTATTTTTAACAATCATTTTCATGTTCACTCATTCACTATTTACTATATACCAAATGTAGTTACATAGTTACAACGAGTCGTATTACAGAGAGCGAACAAAAATTTGTTCAGGCATGATTGTAGACTGCATTGTGTATCTAAAGCTTCAAATTAGAATATCGCATAAAACATTTGCGAAGCAAGTTGCATTTCCATCCCATTTTAACAATCTAAGCGCATGGTCTAAAGCGCGCGGCACAAGTGCATTTAGGGCGTCCAAATCCACTTTTGCTAGTTTAAAGATGGGAAAAATGGTCGTCCCTATTCTCTAAATGAGTAATGGGTGTGTTTTGGGCGTAACATGCAATAAACCAATCAGAGTCTCATCTCCCATTCCCTTTAAAAGCCAGTTGCGCTCGTGCCATTGCGGATTCACTATTTGCATGGCGTAATTTGCAAGCGAAAAAACTCAATGCGTCTCCAGAGAGCAAACGGATCTGCTCATGCGCGAAGTTAAAGCATGCAAGCAGACCATCTATGGGACAAGACGGATTCCACCATATCTTTATGTACACAATAATAATCTTTTACATTGTAATCCTTTTATTATAATATTTGGCAAGTTTGTGTGCATGCGTGGTGGACTCTATACTGTAGTATAGTCTATTACTAATGTGCTCTTTAAATAATAAAAAAAATATTGCACCATTGACTTTAGACCAGGTTGTTGTGAC
This sequence comes from Squalius cephalus, assembly GCF_949319135.1. NCBI lineage: Eukaryota > Metazoa > Chordata > Actinopteri > Cypriniformes > Leuciscidae > Squalius > Squalius cephalus. The sequence goes on along the minus strand of NC_137122.1, from coordinate 56,164,699 downwards.
TATGCGCCTGAACACACCACATTTTCAGACCAGTACACATGGGCGCACAGATGGGCACAAATGCATTTGCTATTTAAACAACGGGACAGGACGTGAAAATACTAAATGTTGCTGTGGCTGCTGCAATATTGACAGACTTTTTTGTATTATTATTTAAAGACAGACATAGTTTGTTCAGTAAACCACTGTTTAATATATATATACTGTATATATATATATATATACTGTATATAATTTTTTTTTTTTTTTGGTTCAGCAGGGAAAATAAAAATAGTTTTATTTTTCTTGCTGAACCAAAAAAAAAAAAAACCTGAGACAAGTAACGAACTGTCATAATACCGCTACACCCCTAATATTATTGTAAGGCATCTGTCATTTTTAAAAGAAAACTGAATTCTGTGATCATCCCTTTGCGCCTGTCACATTTTTTTTTTTTTTTTACTTCTGAGTCAGACTGGACAGATAGTGAAACTAAAGGATGACGGAACAGCTTTTAACCCTCAAAACCTTTTTTGGACAAATGTGGGCAAAATAATTTGTATTCATTTTTTAAAAATACTTTCCTTAATCTGAGCGGTACAAGACTTGGCAACTTTTCCTAAGTTTGCCACCTGAACACACAAAAAAAAAAAATTGACTCGATTCAAGAATGTTAAGTGGGTGAAAAAAAAAAACTCCTTAATCTCGTGTTTGTGGACAAAAATGGGCACCCATAGGAATGAATGGGAAAAACTGTAATTCAGAGCATTTTTTGGGGGGGAGTCAAAAAAAAAATCAATAGATCCAACACAATGCATATCATACATACACACAAATGAAGGGGTGATCCTGTACAACAATCTCATTGTGGCAAACACTCACACTCACACACACACACACACACACAAACACACACAAACACACAGACACACACTAAGAAAGCATTCAATGAGCCAATAACAGAGCCGTTCTTTTTTCTTTTTTTTTAATAAAAAGTCACTCACACATATAAAAACAAAGAATTGAATGAGCCAATGACTGAATTTTTATTTTATTTTCTAAAATCACCTGTGCACACGCACACACAAACACACACATGCGCACAAGTGCATGAACACATTATAACTATGATTATTGTTTGTTCTTACCTGTTTATTCTTACTTAACACTTACTTTTTTGAGTTATTGTTATTTATTCTTACCTGTTGGGTACCAATTAGCTTTTTGAGTTATTGAAATTTGATGTTTTGAAATACTTTGTATTTTCCTTATAGCATCATATTTGATGGGTCATATTTGTCTAAGCATATTTTGGTATCTTTGTACAGTCTCACCTAACAAAGATATATATATATATATATATAATATATAATATATATATAATTTTAACTTGTGATAAAGTAAAAAAACTTGGTGGTTAAATTCATAAGAACAGTGTTTTATAGAGTTATAGAGCCTACATGCAGCCCTTTAGTAGAGCCATCTAGTGGCTAATGATATTTTATTTTATTTTATTTTTTGTTAATTTTTTACCAACATAAGACACCAGATGTCACCAAAGTCATTTATTCTTACCAGTTTTGTACCAATACATTTTTTTTATATTTTTAAATTTGATGTTTTTTGTTTAAAATAAACAATAAATGATCTACTACTTATTTGTCATATTTGGTCATATTTGTCTAAGCATATTTAGCATTTTTGTATTGTCTCACCTAACACAGATATATATATATATATATTTTAAATTACAGTTTTAACTTGTGATAAAGTCAAAAAATTACATTTATTATAACATTTTTATAGAGTTCAGCCTATATGCAACCATTGAGTACTAAAGCCATATTTACTATTGAAATAATTGATATTATTGCTTTTTTGTAATTTTTTTTACCAACATCAGACACCAGATGTCACCAAAGTCACCACATTTTTTGAGTTTTAGCTGTCTGAATTTAATGAAATGATGTTTTTTACTGAAGTTAAAGAAATATTAAATATAACATAAAAATAAGCATATTTTAAATATAAAATATGGTATTATTAATTTAAATAAATTCAAAAATACCCCCAAAATAAAAAAAAAAAACATAAATTGATAGTTTTTATTTTATCGAAGATAGTGATATAACATTTATTTAAAAAAAATTGTTGGATCACACCTTAGACCCCCGTGCCCACATTTGTCCACATTTACGGAATTAAGGGCTGTAATGTGAATAGGGTTTGAGGGATAAATTACTCATTTTTGTTGATTGACATGACAGAGTTTAGGGTATTTTGGTTTTGATGTGTGAATTGTAATGTGGACTCATAATTTCAAAGCAGCTTTACAGAAAATTCATGTGTATTGTGAAAAGCACTATACAAATAAATGTGAATTGAATTGAATTGAATTTAATGGTATCTTACCGGTGAAAAGACGAAACACATCTCCTTGTGTTAATACTTGTGTATTTACCAGAAATATCAATCTGGTAATTTTACTGTAATTTACCAGGCTTGTTGTGTGAAAGCACAGAGTTTGAAAACATTGATTATTTTTGCAGTTCCATTGGTGATAGATGAGCAGAAATTACACACTTCAGATTTAAACTATCACTTCACTAATTACTTTTCAGTGACACAGAAGAAACAGAAAGTTGACAACTTTGATATGCATCAAAGATTGTATAGCCGGTGTATGTGGGTGTGTTTATCCTCTAAGACTAGATGATCTCTGAAGATATCACACGGAAAGCCAAGGCACAAGTAACCATTTGAACTTCTGATGTGACAGACATATGTTTCCATGGAGACAGGTGAAAAATGTGGGAAGTGGCTTGACTAACTCATCAGCAAGTAGTTGACTGTCTGAAACATTCAGACTTGCTGCTTCCTTCAAGATTATTGGAAACTTCCTGCTTGCAAACTGATATTGTCACTACGGTGTGATGTGTGTTCACAGAAAATGATGGCGGATGTGTTTTGATTTTGCTGACCAGTTGCCTCATTAACCAGCAGCTATACTAGTGTTTTTGGAATGCTTTTTTCAAGCTATTGCTCATTATATATACAAAATGTATGCAATCCAGTGTTCACATTAACTCCTGGAAGTGGACAAGGGGTTAAAAATGCACATGTAAAAAAGCAAATCAGTTCCCTTTCAAGGAAACTCACACTGCGTCGATTGTCGCTGTAGGAACGCTCTGCGTGATTAAGTCTTGAAGCATGTGTGAAATCAGTCCAATGGTGTGGCGGAACGTCAGAGGCGGGGGACGTCTCAAACCAGGAAACTATAAAGCCAGCCCAAACAAAGCAGTGCTAGCTTCTGAATCTTCAGTAAGCGCTCTCTGTGAAATCGTTTGTCATATTTGGTGTTGGACTGATTTCACATGTGCTTCGAGACGTAATCACGCAGAGTGTTCACACTGCACACAGCGGGAACCGAGGTTACAGTCGTAACCAAAGCGTTTTTCTTCAATGTATCAAATAAAAGTCATCGAATTAAAACTTCTTTAGCAGCTGCAAAATCTTCTGCTTCATGCTTCATCCTTTTTGAACATATCTTAATTATTGTTTATAACACTTAGATATATACCCTATAACACCTATAGATATTGTTTTTTCCTTCGGTATGTTGCAACGCACTTAATGTATTTTTATATTTTATTTTAATTGTATTCTTTTGTTCAAAATAAAAGACAGAAAGAAATAAATCTCCTTTGGTTCCTTTTTAGTTGATAATTTCACTGACTCGATTAACTCGTACTCAAGCCGTGATGAACATTTTCAGTTAAACTATGCACTAACTGCTACTGTTCACTTCACCCAGCACACAGATAAACAAGTAGATAACTGGCAATTACAACATTGTGGTGCCATTCATGTGTGCTCATCTCGTAAATAGAATTATCTCCACACGACGTGAAGGCAGCAAGTGACACCTGAATTCAAGAATGTTACTGAAAATGTTATTGCTGTGTTGTAATCATGAATGTGAAGTTGCACCTGTGGAGAGCGGAGCTCAGCTCCTCCAGTTTCTGGGACTCGCTGTTGTTGCTCATTTTCGACAACGTGTCGATCCTCTTCATGATTATCTCCAACATATCGCTGATCTTTCTCAGGACCCCACGAGACTCGAGACCGCCCATCACTGTGACACAAAACAATGAGTACATTACAGTAAGTAGCCATGTACTGCCTAGAGACCCTGCTGAAAAGACCAGAATGTCAAGTTTCAGAATCGGGTTAAATTGATAGAGGCAGCCTTTCAGCATCATTACTCCAGTCTTCAGTGTCACATGATCCTTCAGAAATCATATTCAAATTTGATACTCAGTATACATTTCTGATTATTATCAATGTTGATATATGCTGTTCATATTTTTATATAAAAAATAAATAAATCAAGATTCTTTGATGAAATAGTAAGTTCAAAAGCTTATATATTACACCTTATATTTAAAATATATTCAGTTTTGTACAGTGTGTGCAATGATTGCCTTAAATTCCTCAAGCATGTTTTACTCAGTCATAAGTCATTAATACAAAAACATACAAAACAGTGTTGGGACAACGATAGACCATTTCGTTTGAAGTCACCATTATGGTGATCAGTATTGTATGGTGATCATTATGGTGATCTTTAGTCGGGCTCTTGCCCTTTGAATGTTTAGTATTATTTTTTTTGTTGTTGTTTTTTCTGGCTGCTGTAACTGTGTGTTTGTATAGTACATTTTCTATGGCAAAGAAAGCCAAGACAGATTTTGGGGATGATCTGTTGGTTATTTACTAATCATCATGTAGCCTGAATCACAGATCTTATCCCAAGGATTATCACTGAAAGAGTTCTAGATTTTAAATACTTTTAAATATTGCAATATCCACCCTGAAACATAACTGAATTGAGTGAAAGTAACTTACGTGAATACACATTTGTGTGACATAGTAAACATATTTTTGCTAACAGGTTTTGTCCAAATGCGTAAGCACTTCAAATCTCTTCCCCGATTACAACAGCCACATAAACTGCAGAGTATGTTGCTGTGGCTGCAGCAATATTGACAGACAATTGTTTTATTATTATTTAAAGACAGACATCATTTATTCAGTAAATAATAATAATAATAATAATAATAATAACACATAAAGCAATTCCTTGTGTATTATTAAATACATTGTAAAGTAGTGAAAAATAAATAAACTAAAATGTGTTTGAAATACATTTATTTTATGCTAAGTATACTACAAATACATTTATATATTTATGTACTTACCTTATATATAATATATATATATATATTATATATATATATTAGAGGTGGGCATAGATTAATTTTTTTAATCTAGATTAATCTAGATTAATTTTGAAATTAATCTAGATTAATCTAGATTAAAATGGCTCATTTGAATTCTGCCGAAGGCATTCAGAGTATGTGTGCTACCCAAATAATGACTATAAAAGTAAGTCTTTGAGAACGGGTTTCTCAAGCCAGGTGGCGCATTAGACCAGGGGCTCATCTCCTGTTTCCAAAATGCATCACAAACTGCTTGAGAAAGCTGTTCTACTCATAGACTGTAAAAGTTACTACTGTACTGTTACCGTCCGTAGGCAACATTAGGTAGGCCTATGTTATTATCAACTACTATAGGCTATCAATTAGGGATGGGCGATATGGCCTAAAATCCATATTGTGATATACATTGCAGCCTCTTGCGATAACGATATATATTATAATAAAACCATTTCAGAACAGGTTACACAGACCCTGCTAAACAACTGCTAAATGTATTTTTATTTTTTTTATTTTTTTTGAAAGGGTGTATGTAGTTTTGAGAACATATATTGTGCAAAACTGTAAGTATACAACATAATTTTGCAGATAAATAAAATTTAAGTACACTAGCTGCAGAGACTTAAGTAGGTCTAATGTTTATTATGGCTTGGAGCTTATGAAACCCCAAATTTAAAATTAGAATATTGTCTAACTGATGTCTTTTCAGTTAAAAAGAAACACAACAACGATTCTTAAAATCGGGCGCTTTTAATAAAAAGAGATTATGTGCTACACCACTCACTAAGATATATTGGGAATAATACGCGCTGGTATTCAGTGATATGTTTCGTTTTGAATTTGAGGTGGTAGAACGGATCACACTGGATCGTGTGTTAACTTACCGAACTGTTACACCACACAGTCTACGTCGGACGGCTTAAATCCGAACCAAGTCCAAATAATGGATGTTGCACGGATCTTTTACACCAGCTTTCACTTTCAGCCGTGTTTACTTAAGATGACGACGAATATGATGCGTTGCAGCCGGGTGTTCCTCGCGGCCGCGGGTAGATTGCGTCATCATAGCTTGTGTAGATTGAGCCAGCTCCCAACGCTCCCAACCCAACTTGGAGAATAGATTAACGGCGATATTTTTTTTATCGCGCGATAAGAGTCTCGCGTTAACGCAGCGCGTTAACGCCGATAACGGCCCACCACTAATATATATATATATATATATATATATATATATATATATATATATATATATATATATATATATATATATATATATATATATATATATTATACAATTGTACTTTTTGTATCCTAAATTGGTATACTTAAACTCTGTTAAATTGGAACAACTAACTGTGTACTTAATGTACTTTAGTAATCCGGAAGTAGTGCTTAGATCTATCAAAATATATACATACGTACAGGGATCATACTATCCTTACTAATAGTGATATTAAAACACATTTTAGGCCAAATAAGGTTTAATTATAACCTTTATATCAGTCCTTCTTAAGCAATATGTCAATAAATATGTTAATGGATTTGTAGTTAGGATGAAACACATTTTGGTAAAGGTTTTGTTTCCCCCCCAGGGAATATATTAACACAATATATTATTTAATATATTTATCAATACATTTAAACCATTTAATGTACTGATCATAAATATATGTACATATATTTTCTTTCTGTAAGACCAAGCACTAATTCAACATGGAAATTTATGTTGGCCTAATCCAGTCTGTTTAGCATTGGAGAAACACAATACAGATATAAAGATTCTCTAGGGCTGCACTCTCTTCCGAGAAAGGCTCAAAAACAAAGTCATGGCAAAACAAAGAGCCTGAATGGAGACTGAACTCAAATTCACTGGCATATTAGTTGTATTTACTCATAATACCAACAACAGGCTGAGGGTTTTATTCAACAACATTTCAAAAGCTTCTCATTAGCACAGCCTCTCTCGCTCTCTCTCTCCAGAGCATCAGTGATGAGGCAACCTACTTCAACTCTCATAACTGAAGAAAGGACACAAACAGCACAATACAGGAAGGGGACCAATTAGGCTGACAGTCGAGTTTAATTTCAGAGCTTTTAGAGCTCCTGCTGTCTGTTTCCCGGGAAGCTGGTGTGAGTGAGTGGATGCCTCTCACCTGGCCAATTAAACAGAACACATCTACAGCTGTGAGGTCAGTAGACCTCCAGAACACTTCGCTCTGACATTCTCTGTTATAGAGATCATCCTGAACTGAATGCATCCTTCTAATGATGAAGGCTATAGGAACATTACAGCCGAGTTTCTTCTAAAGTGCCCCAGATTAAGGCCTCTGCGGCTGATCTTCCTCAGAGTTAGACTACTTTCTTTTGGGGTCAAACAATTCTCACAGCTGGATATTTGAACTTTCATTGCAAGTAGCATGCTCACACTTTTATAATGATGGTAAACATGCAGGATTCATTTGTTATAATGAAATTCTGTGATGGTTTACTCACCCTAATGACATTTTAAACCTGCACGCATATGTGGAACAGAACCTATTTTGAAGAATGTTGGAGTCCAAACAACATTGGACCCCATGGGAAAACAACCAAAAAAAAAAAAAACATTCAATCGGAATAAGGAAGTTTGTATAATTAGTCAGGTTTCATTTTCACTTGACTGTGACTCGTTTCTTATTGGGCGTTAAGACATGTTATTGACATGTACATAAGACATCCCTTACGAAAAAAGACGTTTATTTGAGTGTGCTATTAGAATACTTCTTTTAAACTAAAAATAAGAATGTATACTTTGTCTTTTTATGTACTTCTCAGAAATATACTTAAAATTGCACTTAAGTGTACCTGACCTAAACTTGTACACAATATTTTTATCGAGATATACTTAAAAGGATTATTAAGTATTCTAAGCATTCTTGGCTTGTAGTTGTGTTTTCTCTTTTGTTTGAAAATATTGACTTATAAAGAAAACCGATATGTTCCTAATTCTATCTGAATTTGTGTGTAGGCCAGTTCACTGGTAGCGTACAGGGCAATTTACTTCAAATCTACTTTACTCTTCCCCCGCCATTGATGGAATTTTTCGGCTATGCATGTGTTCACTGTTATACAGTAGGGGACTCCGGATGAAAACACAGTTAAAAAAGAAGCAGAAACAAGTGAAGATTGATAACAACGTGATCATCAAACATTAAACAGCATATAAATCAAAACTGCCTAACGTTACCGAATTAAATGTTGAACCCATGAAGAGGAAATGACTTTGGGGGTGCTGATGGACTTGATTTACTCCATCCATGTTTTGATCATTGTTCTAAATCTGATCTGGACGTAGTCTTTGACAAAGACTAAGACTGGCAAAGACTTCACTTGTAGTATAGTTGCAGTACAAAATATATATATATATATATATAATGTAAACACTAAAAAGTGGACCAATTTAGTCTCAAGTAGTATTGAAAAAATACACTTTTAAGTACAGACCCTTTCCAAAAAAATAGAATATCATGGAAAAGTTTATTTCCATAATTCCATTCAAAACGTTAAACTTCTATAGATTCAGGGCCCACAACTTAAACGATTTCAAGTATTTAGTTGTTTATTTGTACATAATTTGGGCTTCCAGCTCATAAAACTCAAACAGGATTTAAAAAAAACAGGATTTATTGATAAAGCTGGATTTATTGATAAAGTATATTTCATAAAATGACCTTGAAGTATACTTGTTTTTCTGTAAGGGACTGTAAAGTCTTGATGTAATGGATGAAACAACAAATATTTCCTTCTGTATTGTGATGTACATCCGAGTGAAACGACTGGTATCACTTTATTTTAATATTCCACTTTAGACATTCTACTAACTATAAGTAACTTTGCAACTACATGTCAACTAGCAGTCACTAGAGTATTAGTAGACTGTCTTAAAATCTTGTACCACATTATTTTGATAAAGTAACTTTGCAACTACATGTCAATTTATTCTACTAACCTGAACTCTAACATAACCCTAACCTAACAGTCTACGAACAATCTAATGAGAGTTAGTTGACATGTAGTCGCAAAGTTACTTGTAGTTATAGAATGTCTAAAGTGGACCATTGAAATATAGTGTAACCAAATGATTTATTGATTTATTGAAGAAGAAAATATGTATATATTCATATATACAAAAATATATGGCAGGGAATTGGTTCTATCCATCTGGTTGTTGATTGGATGAAGGCAGATCTAAATGATCCAGATTTTAGGAGGAAATTTAAAAATAGAACATGCATGGATGAATTGTTCACAATAAGGTCAATAGCTTGCATTTAGGAAATAGATTTAGGAATAGATTAGGTGCATTTTAATTTCATGCTGACTTCAGGTTGACATGGAATCTTTAAAATGCAACACTCTTTAAATCTTTTGTAGGATTTTAATATTGTGACCCACCCTTAGTTGATGCCAAAAAAAGATCTGGGTCGAAAGCAAATATGACTTTATATCAAACTACAAATATGTGAGCCAAATGAGTGATTTGTAGAGTAATATCTAGTACCTGGGAAACTACTGTATAGTTTAAAAACATTCTGGTCAAGATGTTAACATCAGTACGCTAACTGGATGAACACTGAGTGCTTTTGATCTCTGAGATCTGTGCAGCGAGCGCTCTCATTCATCCAAATCAATTGGAAGACTGTGTAAAAACTAGATGAGTAATGATTATGTTGAGAATGATCTACAGTATAGACAATCTCAAACACTGTTCTGTATTTTAACTTGACAAAAAAAAGTAAAGTAAAGTAAAGTAAAGTAAAGTAAAGGAATACTGGTTTTGGTTCAACATCCTTCAGATTCTAAAAACAAATGTGAAATTCAGTGACACTGTAAGTAGTGGGAATTCAAGCAGTTGTTTGATGTTCTGCGAAGGTTTAAAAGCAGAATTTTGATGCTCCTTTTTTCTCTCAAAGCACTGAACTGGAATCTTGTTTGTTACTTACTCAACATGTACTTTCTCAACCACCAATGTTGCTTAAGTAATGAGTATTATGACATCATACAAATTATGTTTTCATTACTCAGACTCCCTTTTCACTTACTGTTTGTATCTGAATGCAAGCATAAGTAGTGTAATTATGTCACTGTTACTTCCATCTCACATTACTCCACTTACTCATACAGCTTCACAAACTCCTCTTTATAAGGTTGTAGGCAATCCCAACTAAAAAAACTGGAAAAAGACTACCTATGGTTTAATCTGTTTTAGCTAATGTGCATTTGTCCAAAACCATCACCAGACCAGCTTGAACAGTAGATATCAACCAGCATTGAGGCAGGTTAACACTAGAAAACCACATTAGGCTTATTATTCAGCCTTAACCGAAAAAGCCTGCTCAGATGCACACTTCAAAAATCCATTGAAATAGTGCACCATCTGGGCATCTTTGAAATACTATTTTCAGCATAGGTCTACTGTTATTTGGGATGCAAATTTTAATCATGCAGACAGATTGTATGCAAATTAGGATGAAGTGAGTGATTGTTGAATAGTTGCTTTTATTTCCCTTGCACTAGATAAAAGCAAAACAAAACAAAAAAATGCTTGGTAAACAACCACCGATTTATATGCTAACATGCAATTTTACACTTTTGAAGTGTGATAGTTCATACATTTCCCATTCATTTTTTCACTGAAGGGTAAGTTGAAATTTCTGTCAGAGGTTACTGACAGCTGCTTAGTGAAACATAACCTGGAATATTCCTTTAAGAAATTCCTTCATTTCATTCAAATGACTTAATTCAAGGAGCCTAGCAGTAAGGTACCAGAAGGCATTATGACTCAAAAATGTTTTTACTAACTCCTTAATCAACCCTATTATGTAGGCAGAACAGTGCGGATAGCAAAACCAGCAGCACAGTTCAGTCATTACTGTCCATGAGAAAGTCACCAACATTTGCTTAATTACAAGATACATGGTTTTATTGGGGTTTTAATCTGATGAGATTAAGTTCTGCTTTTGAAAAGTGGAGGTGGACTCCATAGTGTATGAACTATGAAGTATGGAATACAAATGTCTTTGAGAATCCCTGCTGAAAATAACAGCATAGCTAGAAGCAAGCATGCTAAGTTTGGTTGTTGATATGTTTTTTTTTTTTTACAAGTCATCTTATCCAACAAGAATGACTTGGTCAACCATCCAGTGTTGTAATACTTGAGACCAGACTTGGTCTTGAGTCTCCCATTTGGACTCAGTCTAGACTGGACTCAACTACTATGACACCAAGGCTACATTTTGTGGTTTGTGCAGGCTCACAAATATGATCCGCTCAGTGCTACAGTGTCTCTGGACAACTGTGGGTGTGCTGTGGAGATTTGTGTGATTGTTTATCCCAAAGGAAAGCACAATCATACAGCCTAAATTGCTCAGACCCATAGACTGTAAAAAAAGATGGACGACGCCCATTCGCTCTCTTCCATTGGTGAGAACTGAAGCCGCCAGTGTCCCGATATGGCGCTGACATATTGGAAAGTGAGTCTGCGCAGTAGCGATCTCGGGACCAGACCTGCACAGTAGTGAGCAGGAAGTAAAGCCGCGAAATCAACGCTCCGCCCTCACTCTTGCAGAATGCGCTCAGGGAGAGTGGATTCTGCACACTTTTTTGAAAATTGATTGCAGTACGACAAGAGGCTTGTTAAAATAAATACAATCTCCTCAGTCCTCCAAAGATCCCGAAAAAAATGTCCGTTGGTGCTTCAGTGACTACTTAGCTCAGAGAACCTGTCAATCACAGCTGTCCATCATGACGTTACACCACCGCATCACGTAACTAACTAAAAACCAACTTATTTTTGAAACAGACACTTGAACTTACATCAGCGTGATAAAAACGACAGCAAATGAAAGAAACCACCTTTGGAAAAAAGATATTTGAAGTGTAATTTAATTGTTTAGTTGGTCTCACGTCCCGTTGAATAACACGGGGAGGCGGGGCTTATGACCTATACTAGGACCAGTCACCGGGGGGCGATCGAGACGTTTTGGCTTCACTTTTCAGGGCTTGTGCGGCACGCTTGCTCAGACCTCTTTAGGTCTGTGTCTTGATTTGACCCTCTATGGTTTTGGTCTTGTCTCGAAGACAACTTGAAGACCATGCCGATGTTGGTCCACAAGCTAGGCCAGAATTAACCCAGCACTATAACCAGCCTAGACAAGCATGCCTTGACATTCCTTCTGGTCTTGTTCCAGGTCTAGTTTTATTGGACAAGACCTTGGAGTCTCCAGATTAGCAAAAGGTATCTATAGGAATTAGTACATGTTTCAAAACTATGTTCACGGTACCACAGTCAAATCCCAGCTGAGACGTAAAATCATTATCCTCGATTCCCAAAACCTTCTTGAACCTTAAGCGATACATTTGATCTTTGTGCTGTTCTAAGTTTGACTTTAATGCAGACACCATTTTCAAAGCTCTGGATCAGTGAGGGATGCGAGCAGTGTGTGCCTGCTAATCCTACTAACGTATGCTGCCTCAGCTTCCTGATGTATTTATTAGCTTGCTGAAAAGCCACCATTTGTTAAGCAGTGAGGGCTGATAAAGTGATTCACGACTCCCACATGCGGCTGTATACTGCTGACTGGAGCCGGATCTGCTTGCGTGTGCATGCATGCAGGTGTCTGTGTTAGAGATCCTTAAGGCCATTATACTGTATGTGTGTTATGTGTGGGTGAAGGGGTTCGGGTGATACAGTAATACTGTATCTAGCATTCTCGATGATTCATTTACTGCTTTTTGCTTTGTAGATTAAAGATGAAAAGAGTCTCAAGATTCTTGCTTAGGGATTCAGTTTTTTTGGGAGTCAGTTTCAGTCCATTAGAGGATGGCTTTATGAATGACCATGTCTTTATCTGAATGAACATTAGTACTGAACAAATCCATGTGCCTGTATCTAAATACCTGATTGACCAATCTCACGTACAGTATTGTAGACCCTTTAATGGGACTGTGCCATGTTGGGTCGAGAAGCGGTTCTAACCTTTCAGTAGTACTGAGGCTCAGGCCCCTGATCAAAAAAGTGTTAGATATACAGTATGGATATAAATTATCTTTACAATCAGTAGCAACAGAGTTGTTCACAAACTACACGTGCAATAAACGGCTTCATTGCCGACAAACTGAAAAAATCAGATTCCTACAACAGTAAATATCCACTCTCTCCAGCACCTCCTTTTAGTTTTCTGACTTACAAATGATCCCGTTACGCCGTGAGAAACCAGTGCATGAGTGAACTGTCCAGATGTAAATCTTTTTTTGCAAACTGATTAGCTTGTTTGACTGATTAGATCAAAAGAGGGACTCATTCGCAATCTGGCATTGCTAAGTCTGACGCACACATGTAATGATTGCTGAAATACTGTCAGAGGAAATTAATCTCAGGTCGTTATATGGTAATCTCCACCATCAGACAAAGATTTAACAGTAATAATTTACTGGGGCACAGAGTTATTTCACTGGGGCTCATGCCCCAGTAAAACAAGTCTAGTGATGCCAGTGTCTGATGCCCAGCAGCCTATGCAACAGTTTGTCACCAAATTGTGGACTCTAAAGAGTACCACAGGGGTTGAGGATGACATTTGGAATGGGGCCTTAGTTCAAATCAGACCAGGCCAAGATGCAGGATAATGAATAGGGGTTGATTTGCAAGAGTTGGCAGTCATGTCCTTGCTGACAAATCCAGCATTCGCCAGCTCTGTTTTGGTTGTGAACAACGTAACAATGCAGGTCCACCTAGACCAGCATAAACCAGCCTGGATCAGTGTGAAATTTGTGCTGGATTGTGCATGAGATGTGCTCATGGTTGTGATGATGATACTGTAATGATATGTAAATCTATATGAGGTTTTCACAGCATAAATTCAGTAAGTGAACCCAATCGCGTGCCTCATATTCTTGTACTTTGGACAGTCACGGAAACACCATGCTTTGGGAGTTGTGGGTTGGTGGTCAAGTGGTGATGGAAAACCATATCTTACCATACCTTACCATACCTAACCATAAATAATACAAGGACACACAATGCTAGAGCATTTAGGTAAAAAGGTTGCTTGCGCTGTGCGTACAAAAAATGAAACTGAAACCGCAAATGTGCAAATAAGATTATGTTTACAGAGGGTTTAGGAACATACAATGTGAAACAGCAGCTTATTAATGTACAAGAATAAATAATAACCCCGGGTAAGTTATGAGAAGTGCGAAATGACCCAGGGTTAACTGTCTCAAGTGTGAAAAGCCCTAATGTGTGTATACATTGACTTTTGCCAAGTTACAGATATTCTTTTGTTTATGAACAATAAAGTACCATAAATTGCACATGCAGTACTTCGTACGGCAAGCCACTGGCAACACTTAAAACAACTTTCACAGTTGTGATATAACACTTAAATTAACCTTCAGCAAAGTCAGAGACTATTGCATCTTTTTGAGACTCTAAGATAAGAGTCAAGCAGTAGACTGATAGGTAAACACTCTGAGTCAGCACAGGCTGTGGGTAAACATTCACTGCTGGCTGCAAGCTCCTGAAGCTCCTGAATATGGAGAAGTGTACCGCTGTGATTGACTGAAGCTTGGTGTTGTAGCATGATGTAAGCCCTGTTGGCTTACTGCATTAGACATAGGCCGTCGAAACTAGGGATTGTGGGTTTCAGTCCCATCTGGGCTGAGTTTAGCCAGAGTGAGGCAGTGGATGCCTAAAGGTCAACGGATAGAAACCATCCTCTGCTAAGACTGCTCATTACTCCTGAATTTCCCCTCAGGGATCAATACAGTGCATCTGTCTTCTAAGAGCTGAGAGTCTTCTGTACTGAACAGCTGGAGGAACTGTTTCCAGCAGTGCGAGTGCAGTGTGATGGGCTTGCTCCTGCAGAATATACAGATGTATTGTCGCTAATTGGCAGAAGAATAAAGTCACGTTATGCTCTACATGGGGTAAAATGGGTAAAATGTTTGCCTCTAGATTTAAGCGGCAAATAATGTTCATATCATGTAGTTAGCTTTGAAAATCAAGCTTGCATTGATAATTGCTAAACATTTTTTAGTTACCTTGACAAGATTTTTTTTTTTATGTATGTTCAAAGCACAACCTTTTACTCATTTTAAGTTGACTTTAACTAGAGATAATTAGTTGAGGTAATTTAAGTTGAGTGTGATGCCGTGATGTGGATCTAGAGTTCTGTAGCAGCTCTGATCTAGCAATGAAACTTTTGTCGAGCCTTTTGAAAATAGTGTTATAGAATGGTGCCAGGGTTTGCTGAGTGGTTGCTAAGGTGTCCTGAGTGGTTGCTAATGTGTTGAAAAGAGGCTGCTAGGGTGTTCAGAGTGGTTGCTAGGGCTTGCATGTTCCAGGGTGGTTGCTCGATTGCTCTAGGTATCTTTGGGGGTGTTGTGGTTATTAAACAGCTTGTTCAGTACAACATAAGATCAATCAACAGCATTTGTTATTTGGATTACCACAAAACTGATCCTCCTCTAAAGGGTTAGTTTACCCAAGAATTGAAATTATGTCATTATTTACTCACCATCATGTCATTCTTAACCTGTTTGACTTAGACTTAACACTTAGTGTGTGTGTTATTGATGTGTTTATTATAACATTTTAATTTAATAAATGCAAACAGGTAGCTTGAAATAATTGGATCACATAGTTTTTCTTTCTCCAAAAATACACAAGCAATAATCTAAATTCTGCACCATACCTCTCCAAAATCATTAGTGATGATTAGTCGCAGTGAATGCCCACTTTATGAGTGAAGGTGTGGGTACTGTATATTCCACACGTCAAAACAAAAAACTACTTAAGTCTTTCCCAACCAAATGAACTGCCATCTCAATGAAATTGAAACTAGCTTTGCATAGTACCGTTTGATGAAGTCACTTGAGAGATAACAATGAAATAAGGAGGTACACTCAAGACAGAATAAAAAAGTAATGAATTCTCAATTTTATCTTTAAAACGTAATCCCTTGCTTTCAGCATTCTGAAATGAGAACTATATAAATAAATAACCATATCCTGTTGTTTTTTGTTTGTTTGTTTGTTTTTACAAATGCTCTGCTCTACACTTCATAATCTAGTGGAGAAGACACGCTCTGCCCTGTCTTACTGTGGCTCATCTGTGTCTCAGGGATTAAAGTGTGTTTAATTCATGCACGGAAGTGTGTTAGAGTGTGTGTGTGTGTGTGTTTGCTTCAATTAGCAAACGTTCGCTCAGGGATTTGAAACTGAAGTAAATAGTCTTGCGGGAGGGATTAAAAAGCATGTGACAGAAAAGGCAAAAAGAGCAGTAGAACGATTAGGAATATTAAAGCCGGGTGCAGGAATATATTTCCACTGAAACGGAGAGAGAGGGAATGACTCAAGCTACAGCTCTTCATCACACACTCCACTGCTATTACGCTTTAAACAATGACCACTGCCATCCAGAAGAGTGTGAGTGGCTCTCAACGTGCCACCATCCCAATATCGCGTTCAGCCGTAGGAAAACAAAAGCTCTGTTTCAAAAGCTAGTGCCCTACAGTAGCACACTTGTGACTTGTGCACTATTCACTATTCACATTCACACAGCAGGATTAGATCATTGATAACAGGATTGATAATTCACATTCGCGTGATTGTCACTCGCATGGTCGAGCACCGATTCGTCTCCGATTTTGGGCATTTGTCTGCGATTTATCAAAATCTGTTGGCGAGTGAAAATCAAGGCTAAAATCATGCATCATGTTAGTTACCAAAAAAAATGCAAAAGTATGACTGTACTTAAGGATGTACATAAGGATGTAGTGTAACGACACTAATATTTTGTTGGTAGTTAACACTAAGTTGTCAACACTGCGGAAAAACTACCAACTAGTTGGTACTACCCAACAAATTCAACCAAGAGAAAAAAAAGCTTCTGTTTGGCTCGAGGTCATGGTGCAAAGGACCCTAGGTTGAAATTACTCCGAACCAACCTTTTAAGACGACCACCATACAAGTGAAAAAGTTTAGTACACTCAGCAAAGTCATCACACCCACTGTGAACTGAGTCAGAATGTCATTGGCAGTCACTGGGTAAGGGTGTATAAATTAATTGCCTGTCAAAAGCCTGTCAAATCATCATTAATATGTTTGCTTCCTGTCAGGGCTGACTCGTTTTATGTCTTATCTTGGTCAAACCACATTCTTGTGAGGCCTAATGGATTTTCCGTATTTTAATGAAGTTGGACCTAAGAAATCAGCTTGTCTAAAGAAATCATCTAAAAATACATCAAGATAACTGAGAATTGCCAGCACAGTCTGACCTAAAGTTGAGTTCATGCAACAGAATATCAAATTATCATAAAACACTTCCATTTATTAGTCATGAATGGTCCCACAGGAGGAATCTGCTCACTTGTTTTCACATTTTATTCAAAATTCTTGAACATCTTTTAACAATTCAAAGTCAAGTAACTTGTAAACTTGGACAAATTGGCCTGGGCTGCATTTCCCAAAAGTATCACGTAGATCGTAGAAGCCACCAAAGGTCTTTACGATCTATGATTTTGGGAAACACAGCCCATAACTCTGTCAATATTTTGTGTAGTGGATTTAGCTGACTTCCTATTTTAAGACTTTAACTGTTTTCTCAGTGGTAAACCATTTGGCAACACAGTAAAAGTATAAAAACGCTGTGATCTATTCAAAGGAAATTAGACTAATGATCACAGCTAATTAAATTGATGCATAAAGTTCATTTATAGGCTGTCAAGTCCACTAAGGCAAGCCGAAATAAGAACCCAAGGGAAGCTTTATTTATATCCATAACCAAAATACAAGATAAACAAAACCTGACTTGACCGAGAAACAAGAGACTCACCCACAGCCCACTGTAAAAATAAAAGGTGTCTGGAGGAACCTTTTGGGGTTCTTCACTTTGCCACACCGGCGGAACCGTCTGTAGATCCTCTCGGCACCCTTTAAAAAGGGGAGGTTCTCTGAGGAACCACACAAGTTTCCTGAGGAACTCTTATATTAGACACTGTGTGGAACCATTTTGGGTGCCTCCAGGAACCAATTATTATTATTATTTGTTTTGTTTTTTTCATGTTGTTACTATGGTAACCGTTAACTTCTATTAAACAAACTGAACCAAATACAAAATAAGAATAGTTTATTACATATTTTAGATCCATTTTAATACATGCACTTCCATGCATTTGGGGGAAAAAAAGATAGTAATCGATTAATATCAATGAATAGAATACACAAAAAAATTCTATAACACATTAGCAACATGAATAATCAACCATATAGGCTATACAAGAAAAGACATCTCAACAAAATGCATGGAAACACATGTTCCATGAAATAAATCAATGTAAAAATAAATTGACATTAACATTTTGACTACCCTAATTAAAAATGTGCATCTTCACTTAACTTGTTAAGTTTTAAGTCTGACGCCACTGTTTCCAAGTCCAAAATCTCTCTCAGATGCCAAAAACAAACAACAAACTGCTAATATGCACTCATTGTGCTGTAATATTCCTGAAAATTATGATCCTAACTTTTATCTCTGTAACGAAATCTCAGATGGTTAGTTATTCAGCTATTTTGGATCGTAAAATATTGAAGCCTGGGATGCCGTTAGACTGGAGACTGTAATGCACACTATGGCTTTTGAAAAGCTTAAATGTGTGACTTGAATCAACAGTGCTCATACATGGATGTTGAGTATTCTCACTAGAAACAAGATAGAGGAAGTAGAAGTAGAGGCTTCGACCCGGAAACAGTATTCCTTATACGTCACAACAAGCAGAAACGTTTTCCATTATTACAGAGTTAAGATGCAGTAAAATTAGCTGTTGTTCTGTGAATTGTTCTAGTCATTTCCATAAGAATCCACACGATCTACAATTTCGTGTGTGGTCAAAAATGTCACTATGGGACCAAGGTGGTCACTGGAATTCCCTGGATTTGACCAACAGAAAGCTGTGTGAAAGTGACTCCTGTGTGAGCTGTGCTTCATACATTACGTCGCTACACTGCTGACAATGGTCAATAGACCCTTTTGCCTGTGTAATTCAACGAAATTCACAAATGTGACTGCACCTTTACTCGCTGCAACATAAAATGCAATCAATAATAAAATCTTCACAGGGGACATGAGGTACTTAACGAGCTAGAAAAGTGAAAAGATTTTAAAAAATCAGTAAAAATGTACTGTAATGTTATTAAAGTGATAGTTGTGAAATTAAAATAATCTCCTCAGCCTTGTGACATTTCAAACCTGTTTGACTTTCTGTCTGTGGAACCCAAAAGCAGATCTCAGGCATAATGCAACCCCAGTCACCGTTCGCTTTCACTGCATGAAACACAAGCAGAAAAGAATTGTGTAAATCATTCATGAAACCATTCTTATGAACACTTGTCTAGTTCAATTCAATGCAACAATTTATGTAAAAATGGATAAATATTCTGAAATATGCTCCAAAAATGTCCCAGAAAAGATCCTAGAAATAATCAAAGAGTTCACAACTCATGTGTTATGGGTTTTGTTGCAAATCTTCTGAAGCCATATAATAGCTTTTTTGTGTCTAAAAAGACTAAACTTGAAGTTATAATTCAGAGTTCAAATGGCTTATATTCAAATGCAAATGATTAAGGTATAAGAAAAAATGCTTAGCATTATTGGCGCCAATTCGCCAAACCTATGATATTTTACATGTAAAAATAACATGAATGAGATTTGAGAGCATGAGGGAAGATTTTCAGAGAATAACTGATTAAAAAACACAAGTCCACAGTCAAACAATACAATTTCACACAGAAAAGTTCATAGTAATAAAGTACTTGCGTGTGGTGCAGGTAACTTACTGTAATTCAATGTTGCCTCTGAAATGTTCAGATTATTTTAGAAATGTAGGCTACTGGTTGTTCTGGCGAAACAGAAGAACAAAGCTGATTATATCCATTCACAACATAATATTTATTGACCAGTAAATGGCTTTAAAAGTGTATTAACCACTTGTTCATAACAAACGCCAATGACGACAGCAGGAATCAGCTAAATTTGTTATATCAGCAATTTGAAGACACAGTTGTACACAATACATTGAATTGAATGACTAAAAAAATCTAAGACAATAAGTCAATGATTTCCATTTGTGGCATAAAGTTGATTATATTAGTTAGCATCACGGCTAAAACCTTCATACCACATACTGTGCAATAAACAAGTGGTAAACACTGTAGTAAAGACGTAGTAATGTATAATACATTTAGTTTATATATGTATGTGTTTGAATATATAGTGAGTGGACAGTATATATATTTGTTTGGCAAGTTTACAAACCTTGTAACGGAGAGCCGAACAAACGGCGGAAGCTTCGATGAGGGGAGCCGTTACTTTCCTGATGACGATCAGCTGAGCTTTGTTGCGAGCGATCACAGCAGAGGAATAGCAGCAGTTTCGTGACAGAATAAAACTTTTCATATTATTTTTATTATTATTGTTGTTGTTGTCATCGTCGTTTAAGGTTTACATTAATCAAAATAATATACTAAATAAATGTAAGCCTATATGTATACTGAATCAAACTTAAATATAAACACTGGATTCATTAATACTAACGCTTTCTTTTCTTTTCTCTTCTCTTCTAATTTATATCTGTTTTAAAAAATAATTTAAATAAATAAACGTATACTGCGTCAGACTAAACTGGGAAGGGTCACAGCACTTACATACTGTTGTCCTATTGTTAGTTTAACTGCTTCTGTTTG
The DNA here is from genome assembly GCF_949319135.1 of Squalius cephalus. Lineage (NCBI taxonomy): Eukaryota > Metazoa > Chordata > Actinopteri > Cypriniformes > Leuciscidae > Squalius > Squalius cephalus. Next base: position 56,143,664 of record NC_137122.1, on the reverse strand, counting down.
CTCTCCTCATTTGTAAGTCGCTTTGTCTGCTAAATGATTCAATGTAAATGTAATAATAATAGGATAATAAAAATCTTATCGTGGCCTCACAGAAAAGTTAAGTGTTAAAAGATCTTACAATAACCCTTTTATAGAATTCGAGTTCCTCTAATTTCCCCCAAAGCACTTCGAGTTCTCGTAGTAATGAAAAGGTGACTCCAGAACCTCTGAACTGAATACAAAGTGCTTAAAGGATCCAATAAGTTCCAGCAAGAACCGCAAAGATGGTCAATGCTCCAGCAGTAACCCTACTATAGGAGAAAGAGCTTTAAGGGACTTAAATTAAATTTTTAAGTTCATTGAGTATCCGACAGGATATTTGAGGCACCTTTAGTTTTTACAGTGCAGGTTACAACATCAAATCTATACAAGACACAATGGACTAGGAAAACACGAGACAAAAACAACCAATGACAAGTGGAACTAATCGAACAAGAACCAATGAAAAGACAGAACTGAGTACAAGATAAGACAATAAACCAATGAGAACATGACACATGAGACATCGAAACTTATCAGGACATGACACATGAACTAAAGGGACCAAAGGTGCCTTGAATCGACAGATCACGTGAGAGGCAAGCAGGAAACATGGCTGAAAGTGAAATATCAAAATATAATCATTACTGGACACAGATATTTGTCACACTGTCCAAATGAAGGTATTTTCTTATTAGATAAAATGAAATAAGATAATTCAGGGTACATTTACACAAAAATTATGTACTAAGAACTGATTTTTTTCTTCCTTTGTGTCTTTCGCATACAGACGACAACGTTGTCGAAACGATCCCCGTTTAAACTGATCTGCGAAAACGACTAAATTCGCTGTATTTTTCACGCCAGGCCAGTAGGTGGCGATGTAACTTTCTAAAGAAACGCTATATGCCTATAGACCAGGGATGGGCAACTTCAGTCCTGGAGGGCCACTGTCCTACAGAGTTTAGCTCCAACCCTGAAAAAATCACCTGCCTGTAATTTTCTAGTAATCCTGAGGACCTTGATTAGCTTGTTCAGGTGTGTTTGATTAGGGTTGAAGCTAAACTCTGTAGGACAGTGGCCCTCCAGGACCGAAGTTGCCCATCCCTGCTATAGACTGGTCACATCATACGCATGCGCATGGCATCACTGTTTTCACAAATTCAATTTTTGTAGTTTACACAGAGATGATAATGGTATCAATTTCAAAAGCTTGCGTTTTCAGGCCCCCAAAACAGCATTGTCGTGTAAATGAACGACCAAAACGCATACATTTTAGTTTTTAGTTGCAAACAGTGTAGAGTAAACGGCTCTTTATTTGTGTTTAAATTCATTTTATACTATATGTTATAATACTAAATGATATGTATAATTATATAATACCATATAATAATATTATTATATATATATATATATATATATATATATATATATATATATATATATATATATATATATATATATATATATATATATATATATATATATATATATATATATATATATATATATATATATATGCATGCAAACTAGGGGTAACATTTGTTATTTCTTCTAAAAATTCAAGTATTGACTGCACTTAATAAATCCAGCTATTTTTCCCCCAGGTATGTTGGTGTTAAAATGTGAAGAAAACAAACCCGGATTCTGTCTAGTGAGTCGGTGTGAAATTCTTGAGCTCTTTAGCTCGACTCCGTCTGACAGCAACCGTGGGAGTGTGTGATAGAAGACGAGAGATGCTGCCGTGAAACTGCATTGGTTTACTCATGACTCACTCGCTGTAAGATGACCCGAGGGCTTCTGAAGAGCAGAAGGTCACCAAAAACACTAGCTCCAAATGCTATGTGTGCCCACATCGGCCCAAGATATTTAGCATGAGGGGGCTTGATGGCATTCATATGAAAAGCAGTATGAACACACAAGCACACACACACACACACACATTTTAAAATCGACATGAAATCTAAACTGATCCTGTTTACATTATATTGTTCAAGTTATTATGAAGAAACTAAACAAACAAGAAAGACAATACCTGGTAAGCTACCTGTTTGGGTTTCACTTTATTTTGATGATCCCTTTTACACATTCTGTTGACTATACGTAACGTTGCACCTACATGCCTACTAACTCTCGTTAGTAGAGTATTAGTAGACTGGAATGGGTTAGGGTTAAGAATAAGTTGACATGTAGTTGCAAAGTTACTTATAGTTAGTAGAATGTCTGTTGGAGGATCATCACAATAAAGAGTTATCAGATATTAAGCAGACAGTCTACTAATACTCTAATAAGAGTTAGTAGATGCATAGGTGTAACATTACTTATAGTCAACAGCATGTTCAACAGCACCATCAAAATAAAGTGTTACCCAAATGGGTAACGCGTGGCCACAATATACTTATCCCCTGCCCACATGTCATATGCGGGGCTCTGTAAGCTTGAGCTCGGTTTTACTTTCTCTACCCCTCTCCTCCAATCAACTCCCAAAGGAGAAAATCAAGTTGTTGTTTTTTTTCATCCTCACTGAATATCCTATTTTACTCTGAAAAGAGATCACAGAGCACAGATTTAAAATGAGTTGTATTTCATGTTGACTTTAAGGTCTACTTTAAAATGTTTGATCTAATCTGCAAAAACATTTGTTCATTTTTTTTTTTACATTTTTTTTTATTATTATTATAGAGAAGTCTTTGAAAATGTGCTGAAGCAAATGTTTACAGCATTAATTTCACTCCAAGAATCCAAAAGCAGACTCCTTCAGAGTGTGTGAAAGAACTCGGCTCCCGTTCCCATTAGACCCTCATTTAGCATTATAAATACACAACAGTGCAAGGAGGAAAACATGGATGCTGGAGAAACTAGGGCACATCTTGTGGCGAGGGGACTGGGGATGATTATATCACTGCTGTATCCTTTCAATTCATTCAATTCCTTAAAAAAATATTAGTAATAATAATAATATGCAATAGGTTTTGCAGCAGTCATTTGATTTGTGACTTAGAAATAGTGCAGAGATTTGTTTCTAATTCATTTGACATTCTTTTTCAAAACTGTAAATACAAATCTGAGATCTGAGGCCAGACTTTTCAGTGTGGTCTCAGACATTTGTGTCCCACGGTGTATACAAGTGAGAAAAGACCTCTATACAAGAAGATACAGGCTTATAATAGAATCAGTGTTTTCATCTCCTGCTGTGCCTGTGTGCCACAACTGTCGAAGGCCACAGTTTTTGAACCCTGTCTAAAGGAAAGAGCGCTGATTTTCATCTCGGAGCGGTGCAGATATCTGCCGGAGTGTGATGAAGCACGGGGACGACTCCAACTGAAATCTAAAGACCTTCCTAGAGGATATTGTGTCAAAAGCCCTGCAATCCACAGATTTATATGTCACTAGCAACCAAACACCATGCAAAGCACACGGGAGACTCGACTAACAGGGTTGTGCATCATTCAGAATAGAATTGAGCTAGAAAACAAGATGCAGAATTGCAATTTAAATATGAATGTAAGGAAGTAGACATGCAATAAATTCAATTCTCCTTGATCGTTTACATTTGCATTCGCTTACTCATGTGCAACAGCAAGGGGGCATTGATACTTTTTTCTATGCAATGTAATCAGCCAATCATAACAGTGACCGTTTACTGCATGTGAAATTGTGTCAATGTAATTTACATTGTTATATTGATGCGCAAACAAACACATTACAGTGTATTCATGTTGTTTCCACATTCCATAATTCTGAATGGATCTGTGTACTGTAATAGGCCTATAATGCAGTCAGGTCAAGGTGGTGGGTTTAGGGTTTTATTTTTTATTTTATTTTTTGGCATCTCCATGTGGTCCTGTTCGGTATACCGCTACTTGTCTATTTTTTTTTTTTTTTTTTTTTTTTTTCTATGCATGCTTTAGTGTGCATTCATTTATGAATTATATGAACTCCTTGTCATTTGGTTAAGTTTCCTTTTTTGGAAAGATACCTTGCAGAAAATATAGTTTTGTGAAAATCATCTGGTTTAATTTGCTGGATATTTCAAATGATGATAAAATATATGTGTTAAACAAGAATGGTGTATGCTTAATTTCACGATAAGTGTGCAATTAATCAATTAAAGTAAGGTAATTAAAAATTGTAATTTATTGCCAGCCATAATTATAAATCATTTACTTCATAATCATCAACAGCGTTGGATCCTTGCATAGGTGATATAAGCAGTTTCTATGGCGTTCTTTTAACAACAAATGTTATTAAACATGAGAGCGCTCAAATTTCCTTCACTCTCGCACGAAACTGGACATGCGCTCTCAAACATACATTGGTCTCATGGCTCTCATGTAGTGTGAGCACCCACCGGTGAGCACTGACTGGCTCTGATTGGTCAGGTGACCCAGTCTGTTGTGATACATACAACCGGCGTAGCGTCATAGAACGTCTCTGAAAAGGTTTACGCCCACTTTTAGGGGAAAACAAACCGGCGAGCGCCATACACAGTATTGGATTGAGGACGTGTACTAACCCTTACAAACATGTAATTTGTATTTAAACATTTTTTTTTTTTCACACAGTAGGCTACTCCTATTATGTATTTGTATTTAATTAAAATTTTCCACATAGTATTTTGTATTTTTATTTTATTTTAAATACATTTCCATGTATTGATGCCCATCTCTAACTGCCATCATCATCAATATCTTGCTGTTATGGAAATATCATGAATTACGGATGATGCTATCGAAAGCTAAATCATGCTAGTTGTATGGCTGGACAGAAAAGTGCACTCAGTAGCCACTCTAAATATAAAGACATAATATTATACATTTAAAGATGTTTACTTCTTAAAACCTATGTAAAATTATTCACTGGCTACCTGGTGACTCGATGAAGTACGAGTAAATGTCCAGGTAAGACACTTCTGGCCAATGGGTGGGGTTGTTAGACCAACTTGACGCTGTTAGGGACATGTTTTTAAGTTGCCCAAATTAAGTTTATAAATGTATCATTCACGCTCTATGGAAGGCAGGGTGGACATATAATTACTCGACATATTTCATCTAAGTGATTTCTGAAGTTATACACCTCTGCCGGCTGTGTACGGACGTTGTTTTGTGCCGCTATTTTGTATTGAAGTCTATGGGAAGTCTGGTTTGTTTTCCCCTAAAAAGGGGCGGTTACGAAATTTACAGTTAAGTTCCCGGATGTGCCGGTTGTATGTATTGGTCTACTCTGCTCTGATTGGTCAGATAGTCCAGTCTGTTGTGATTGGTCTACTCTGCTCTGATTGGTCAGATGGCCCAGTCTGTTGTGATTTGTCTACTCTGCTCTGATTGGTCAGATGGCCCAGTCTGTTGTGATTGGTCTAGTCTGATCTGATTGGTCAGATGGCCCAGTCTGTTGTGATTGGTCTACTCTGCTCTGATTGGTCAGGTGACCCAGTCTGTTGTGATTGGTCTACTCTGCTCTGATTGGTCAGATGGCCCAGTCTGTTGTGATTGGTCTACTCTGATCTGAGTTAGTGTAAATAGCCTCTGCCAACAAGACCATAGACTGGCATTATGCAAATTTGTTACAAACCATACTTTAGGTTCGAGTAGGAAGTAAGACTGGAATAACAGACAGTTCCAGGCAGTTCAGAATCTGTTCATTCTTTTGCTAGACAATAAATCCATTTATCGTGCACTTTGATCTTTGAAACTTGTAACATCCATATAACACATTGCATGAAAAGTAATATCTGAGAAAGAAGAAAAAAAAATTGCCACTTCAAAGGAGCTGTCCCTTAAAAAAGGGTCAGAATTCTGTGGTTAAATAAGAGTTAAACGTGATAGTTTTTCTACATATATATAAACCTTGTTAATGTTATAAGTGAAACTCAAGAAACATATAAACATAATTTAAAAAATCAATGTCATGACCCCTTGAACAGAGTACTGTTGTAATAAATAGTACTTAAAATACATTAGTGTGTTGCTAATGTCCGTGTACCTTCTGATAATTTGCTTTTCAATTTAAAAAGAAAATAAGAATTATTATTTTTAGGTTAATGAGTAGAAAATATATAAACAGCTGTGAAAAGACATTAACACACCTTCCGGCTGATTGGTCAACCAAAGACCAGCCCGTGCTGTCATGAGCTGAACGTTGGTTCTGTCTAATTTTGATATTGGATGTATGAATCACCATCCACATCCATTGCATGAAAAAGAGAAGATTTTAATCCCTAATAATGATGCATCTAAAAATACACATTTCAGCAATATTTTGACTAGATTATAGATTAAATCAGATAGGTTATCTATCCAGTTGGAATAGCAATTAGTTAGAGCCTGTCCAGTGAAGGGATGTATGGCTGTGATGCTAGGCATCCTGTATTTCTTGCTTAACTACCACAATCCTGCTATTTAAAACTGACAAAGTGCTCCTTGTATCAACCCACACACAAGCTTTCATTAAAAATGTATAATAACAAACCTTTCTTAGAATAGCCATTAGTATCCATTAGAGGCATAATCCCAGAACATATGCTGGATGGTATTATTCAAGATAGAACATGGCCAGAGTGAGGGTGTAAAAGCTGGTGGATCTCTTATGTGGAAGAGGATTAGAGAATCAGCAGGTTTTCTTTTAGGGGCCAAAAGAGAGCATTGAGATAACATGTATACCACTAGAGCTGAACATTACTGTAGATCAGCAATCAGTAATCCAAAAAAAAAAAAAAAATGGCTACACTTTATTTTACAGTATGTGCACTTACAGTGTACTCACATAAGAAAATACTGGGTAATATAAGGTAACTACATGGTTTAGATGTATGTTCAGGGTTAGTGCCTAGTTATTACCCAGTTATTGTAATTGCTATAATAAAGGACATGGTATGGGAGACAGGGCTATAAAATAAAGTGCTACCATTTTTTTTTTTTTTTTTTTTTTACTTTAATAAATAAATAAAATGAGTATGTAAATTAAGTATTTATACGTAATGGTGCTATTACATACAAAATTGGTATATATCAGCATTGTTTTACTTTAATACTGTGATACAATAAAAAAAAATGCCACAAAATTATGTAATATAGAAACTAAACGTGAAAATAACGACTCAGCGTTATTCCAAAAAACAAACAAACAAAAGACCATTTTAAGTTACACAGAAAAAAAAAAAACATAAATAACGCCATGTTTATGAAAACATACACATTTTTATTTTTGGATGAAATATAAGTCATCTATATATAACTAAGTATAAGTCTATATAACTATAAGTCATGCATTGTATGAGAACTGAACTGAGCTGGATGATGACATCATGGTTTTCTCCAGAGCAGCTATATACAGTATAGGCTTTATATAAAATTTAACTAAATTAATAACTTTTTTACAACACAAATGAACCATCACTGAACTTACTTAAGCTGTACTATGACGCTACTTTCTTCTAGAAATAAACTTTGTTGCATTATTTTCCTGTTATCACTGTAAAGCTGCTTTGAAACGATCTGTATTGTAAAAAGCACAATATATAAATAAAGGTGACTTGACTTAAATCATCTAGAGCAGGGGTAATCAATCTTAGATGCCACAGCCCCCCAAATATGATCTTTCTCGTATAAGGGACCCCCATCCTAAACATTTATCGATCCCCAGACCCCAGTTTGAAAATACGTGATCTAACAGATATTAACTATTCTTGTGTGTTTATTTTCATTTCTTGCAGCAATAAAAAAAAAACTAAAAAAAACCTAAAAGCCAGATTGCAATATGTGTAGTGATATTTGGATACTGACTACATTTTAAGTAATTCATATGTAATTAGTTTGAAATAATTAGTCATTTGTAACTGGAATTAACATTAAAGTAACCCTCACATCTCACATGTCAGCGCTGGGCTCCCAAAACACAGTGACGTCCATCTCTGGCTGATCAGCAGGCAGTGTTTAATGAGCGAGAGCCAGATGCTTTCTCAAGACCTCAGCCTGGGAGTGGTTAATTAATCAGATTGTGCTCTCTTTCTCTTTCTCTCCCCCTCTTTTCTCCATGCGACCTCTCCCACAACATCACAGAACACTAATCCATCATCTTCAGCTTTATACTGGGGTTTGCTGAGCACACCATGAAACAGTTTTCCAATTTTCCAGCTACCGAGTGGAGCTCTTAAGATGGCTATTTGCCGCATTTGGGTAAGCCATTTCCTGTTGGGCACAGCGGTGTTGAAACTAGAAAGGAACTGAATATTAAACATATTGGCTCTCTTCCAAACCTCTGTAGTGAGCCCATGTAGGCAGAATTTTAAAGCAGTATAGGTGTGATTCCAACATCTAAGCTTTCCCAAAAGGTAGACGGCATAATTACACTGCCTCGCTAAATTCTAAGTCAGCATCGCATACATCTATTGCGGAGAAGACAATCTCAACCAGGTCACATAGAATCTGTGCCGGCATCATTTTTGGAACACCCTTCATTCATCAACTTTTACAAATACCCTTGATGAGTGAGTAAATGATGACTGAATGTTAATTTGTGGGCGATTCTTTCTCATGGACAGGTTCTTTTTGGCATTTGCAGTGAGCGAGACCTCTAGCCTCTGGTGTGATCTATCTTCATAACAAAGTATGACTGAAGACAAATGGGGTCTTCGACAGCCAGAGATGCTATTCACAGCACACCGACCCCTGGATAATCAAGCCTGTTAAAGGCCAACGCGAAACCCTCCATTGACCTCATTAAAGATCCCATAAAATGACACTTTCCAAATGCCACAGGATGAATTAGACATGCATATGGTCAGCACAGGTGGACGTGCAGAGCTGCCAGTTATTAATGTACCTTCGGTTCGGATGCTGAATGGGGAATCGCCCAGTCGCTTGGCCGAGAACTGCCCCCCCAGAGAGGTCATTAAGAAGCACAGACTGAAGAAACCGATTCCCGCCACAAATATCCTGAAAAAGACAGACCGAGACAGACAGATATAAATGTGCTGTGGTGGAACAAGAAAAAAACATGTGAAAAAGACTTTCCAGCCAGACAGTGATGAGGATCAACTAGAAGTATATTGTTAGAAGACGTATGTTGTCCTTTAAATGAATAGTTCACCCAATAAATTCAAGGTGCTCATGCTCTGTTTGTCACACAGACATACCGTATGACTTCAGAAGATTTGGAATAGAACGGCAATGCGACTGTTCCTCGTGCAATGCTATTGTATGATTATTACCTAGTTCTGGCATGAAATTCTAGATGGCGTAGCCTAATAAGTCTTTGACTCATTTGGTAACAATCACATTATTATCTACATGGCACAGTATGCAACGCACTTTCAGAAACCCTCCACCTTCCCCAGCTCCACCTGTATAGATCTGCTACGGGGTTAAATCATGTGTTACATATGCAGCAGCAGCGTAGAAGATCTATTCCACCAAGACCAAATACATTAACACTGCCATATCCATTACCATGCCAATCTCTATTACCATACCAATCTCCTGAGAGTTGTCATGACAAAACTTGGAATATAACAAGAGTCATATGTTCTGTATGGTATGTAATGGTGGGGATATTTTGTCGTTTTTAGAGCCTCTCAGACATGGTCACTGTCATTTTATGGAAAAGAACAGCATGGTAGTTCCAGGAACTAGCCACAGGGGTGGTTCCCCGATAACTAATGGTTCCCTTAGGAACATTTTCCTGGTTGCATTTGCAAAGCCAGTAGGAACTCTGAAGTGACGTAAGCCGCGCTTGTTGATGTGACTTTTATTTGGACGGCGCTGAGAACATCAGCCAGAGCCTAAGCACACAGTCAAAGTCCACAGTAATCGATTGTCGAGTTCACGCGCATTGGTTTAGTACCTATGATCATGCGCGTGAACTCGACAATTGATTACTATGGACTTCGACCGAAAACAGGATGTAAATACAGGTATGTGCGCTGGCTGAATAAACATCATTTTTATTCATATCTTTCACATCTACTGCAGTCAGATTGACCCGCGTTCACACCGAAGGAATCACTCACATGACCTGTGCACTTGTAATGACACATCAAGGATGTTAAGAGGCTAAAAGCAGGTTTAAAACTTGCCCCATTGAAGTCAACAGGGTGCAAATTTTAAAAAGAGGATAACACTGTGTAGGCAACACCGATTTTTGTCGTTGTTCTCTGTACTGACAGCACTCCAAATGTACAAAAAAATGAGCTCAATGTTAAAATTGACCGGAGTTCTCCTTTAACGTAAAGGTTTAGAGGCCCATCAATCACTGTTTTCCATGTTCATAGAGTTATTTTGTGGAGTAAATATATAGGCTATAATCTTTGTTTTTACACAGCTTTATTTTTTTTTTAAATGGCAGGTGCTGATGTTTTTCATGCATTTGTCCAATCAGCATACACTGGTGGTAGTGTACAAGATCACAGGTAGTTCCTATAGTGGTTAGACCCTACTCTGAAGTTGGAGCTAAATAAGTCCCTCCAAAAAGAGGTTCCTAGAACTAAAATCGTTCCTACATTCTACGGTGCCAACACGCCAAAATCTGGGTACTTCTGCCAATAGTTCTAGGAATTATGAAAAGGTTCCTCCAGTACGAAAGCCCCTATGGTATAATGTCATAATAATGACAGAATTTTCATTTTTGGGTGAACTGTTTCTTTAAACTTCATTGATGCATTTCCATTGACTTCTCAGTTTACATTAAATCCTAAACATTTTTTGGAAACCAAGTCATATCAGAAACAGGTTCGTAGGATGGCAGTTTATCAACCTGGTCTCATAGGAAATACGTACCCCTTTTTGCAGTGCCACATAATATGTACCATCAGGTACATATCACTGCAGTTTGCACAACAGAAATGAACACTAGAGCAGTGGTTCCCAAACCTGTCCTGAAGGCACCCCAACACTGCACGTTTTCTTTGTCTCCCTAATCAAACACACCTGATTCAACTCATCAGCTCATTATCACAAGGGTTAATGAGCTGATGAGTTGAATCAGGTGTGTTTGATTAGGGAGACAAAGAAAATGTGCAGTGTTGGGGTGCCTTCAGGACAGGTTTGGGAACCACTGCACTAGAGGCAGTAAAACGGCAAGCACTTTTAACTGTTTTCACACACATTTATAATTACAGGGGCAGATTATGGATATACGCGGCTATTTGCACAATTATGTTATGACCTCAAAACACATTTTACCACAGTGCATTGTAAATGAATATATTTTGGAGTTTGCATCACTTAACCAGCTCCATATGTTCGGTTTCAGTGATGTACTAAGCTTGCTCGGTAGCTGAGCTGCTACAGAATTGTACATGCGGAGAGCTCGGGTACGACTCCCGAAAAAAACGAGTCACGATAAAAGAGCTCAAAGACAAGAGTTCAAAAACAAGCTAAAATGCCATGGTTACGATTGCCTTTTTATGTCACATTTGCTTTTGTTAACACTATCGGGTAAGTTTAGGGTTTAGCGTAGGTGTACGTTATTGTAAAATGGAGCATTAAGCTTTTAGCGCCACTCACCAGACATTTCAATTCAGAACTGCGGTGATACGTACAAACCCCAACGTAATAAAACGTTGCCATATTCATGTTAATCTGAAAAAAAATAAACACGTTTTCAGCACCACTCACTGGACATTTCACTTTTAAACTGTCGCGAAACGTGCACGAAGCAACGTATTTTGAGTTTTGCAATCATTTTGCCACAGGTACATTTTTCTAATGAGACCAGGCTACAGCTTATGGTAGAGCAAACATTTCTCAAATTAACCCAACTGTTCAAGCACTGCTAGTGCTTATTTAAAACAATAATAATAATTCTTATTCATCCTGTGAATTAAGGTAAATTAACGTTTGCATTACAGATTAAAAAAAAAAAAAAAAGTAGGTGGAATTCAAAACACTATTAATATGGCCAAATCAAGTTGATCAAACAGTAATGAAAATCATTTATTCATTCATTAAATAACTGCACAATATGAGAACCATCAGCAGAGTAACACTGAAGCATTGTTCGAGTTAATTAGATTAATTGAGTGATGGTTGAGCATTATTGAAGACATCTGATGATAACAAGCATAATCACTGAAGAGAAGAGAAACACAAGAATAATACTTTTTAAGTCACCGTTATGGTGATCAGTTTGCTTTAGTTTTGCAGTTTGAATCTTGATTTATTTTTTTTATTTTTTTATGTTAGTTGTCACTGGCTGCTGTAACTGTGTTTGTTATGGCAAGAAAAGCCAGAGAAAATGTGATGGCAATGTTGGCTACTTATTGATGATGAATATGTAATCATCTGCTGTTAGGCATTATTTTTATTTATTTTTATTTCCACAATACATGCCTAATTAAATTTGCTAATTAATACAATTTAATTGTCTGAGTTTGACCAAAGCATATTTCTGTAATATTACCGAGGGCATAATCATATTCATTTTAAAAGTTGCAGAGCTCCTGCAGAACAGAAATGACCCACATCCTCGCGCTGCTGGATTCCCGCCACTGTGTGAAAACAGCGGGAAAGCTCATCAGAGTCTCACTTCTTACACCTTCCTCACATCCTTTCCTGAAGCTCTTCTGACAACATCAATGAAATCCTCTCAAGAGCCTAAAATAGTTCCACCACCTCCATAAATTCACACCATGTCATTTGCAGTAAGCAGTTGTCTTTCTTTGTAGATATACTTTCATGTGGTAACAGTGAAGAGACGAAGTTTGACAACATTTCAGCTTTGTTCGAGGATACGGACTTGACAAGGTGATAAGTTTGCCGCGAAATATTTCTCACAAAAATGACCATGGTAAGCATCTATCTATCTATCTATCTATCTATCTATCTATCTATGATCTGGTTTGTACCTACACTACCATAAATAAATTAAAACCACAGTAATATTGTTAACGCTGTTAGTTTGTCTGATCTCACATTAATAAGGTCTCACATTAATTGTGTCAAATATCTGCAATATCTGAACATTTAAAATGAGTCCTAGATTTTCAAGTCTTACCTGAACGGTTTGAACGTCAGCAGGCATCTTCTCATCATAGTTATACACTCGCTATTTACAGCAATCATTTTTCACGCGGGCTGTGCAACAACATACGAACTAAAAAATACATAATTTACTTTAATCTTTTCCCCACCCCGGTTGTGTTTCTTAATATGCGAGCTTAAAGCAAACGCCTTCCTTTAACTGAAAGCTCTTTGATGAAGTTGCTCGAAGAAAAACATCCGAAGATTGCTGAGCAAAGTAATCAGCAGGTCATTAATTTGGTGATGTTGAACTCCTACTCATAATAGTTTCCAAATAGAGTCAGAAGTAATCCAGCAGACAAAGGTCCATCTCTGTAGATTGTAGTGAAGTATCAATGAGTAGAAGCTCGTGAGGGGAATGACCGCGTCAGAACTCCCTGCGCAGCGCGCGACGACACTGGATCAATTCAGCGGCACGACTGGCGTTTTCTGTGATGTGTGCCATCACTTTCACCTTCTCTGGGAATAACGTTGTCTCTGTGGCTCAATATAAAGAGGAATATAGTTCAGCTGCTTCGGATGAAGCGTCTGCGGGCTTAAACTGCTCAGCTGTAGTTTCAGAGCCGTGGACAGCTCCCAGTGCACACGCTAAAGGCATCAAGAGCGCCATCCGATGGATTTCCACCAGTTTACTCGGATTATCCGATCTGAGATATGACGAATTGGGTCTTTCTTTCTGTTATGAAGAGTTTTGTGTCAGTGCTGTCACTGTGCTTGCTACACTCTTAAAAATAATGTTTTATTGGCATCTGTCTGTGGTTCCATGAAGAACATTTAACATTCATGGAACCTTTCTATTCCACAAAAGGTTGTTTATTGTAGATAGAGGGTCTGTAGATGTTTTAAATGTTCTTCATATTATAAGGAAAAATGGTCCTTTTAAGAAAAGTTCACTGAAAGGTTCTTTGTGGAGCCAAAATAATTTTTTTCTATGGCATTGCTGCGAAAATTCCCTTCTGAAAACATTTTTCTTTTTTTTTTTTTTTTCTTTTTTTTGTCATGCTGGTTTAAAGTCTCTTCACATCCTGATAACAATCACAAGTTAAGTGGTCTGAACGTATCTCGTCTGTGGAAGGCGTAGGACCATAAAATGTTCGTCCAATCATTGCAATCCGTACGATGTCCTACCTGCCTATCAACATATTTCCATACATCAGCACACCTAGCTTGCGCAGACATCACACATCATCAGCAGGTTTACAGAGTTAGACAGACATTAGTCACCGACATAATACTCTATATTTCATGCTGCTATCAAATGAAATTAGAAGCATCAATAACATGTCACAAAATGACATCACAAAAAGGATGTTCAGTGACACAACGTGTCCCATATTTGTGCGGAAAAACAAATATAGCTAATCCCATGTCTTCTTTTTGCTCATTATTTTCAAGTCTATTTAAAGAAAAAAAAATTCTTTATAATAAATAAAATTTATATTTGAATATAATGAAGCATTTTTCAACATTCTGTAATAGTATTCATAACAGTTGTAGTATTTCCTGCATTTGGAGACAAAGCTTAATATCACCATCAGTTGAACAACTCACACAGCTTACGCCAACACTTTACTGCACATTTTATAATTCATAATTTATGTTTTTATACATTGGCAATTCCCTTTGCCTGTCGTTCAACCATGTTGGCTAATGATGTCATGCAGATGGTGGAGAAATAACTTCTTTTAATGAATCCGTTTGAGATCAAATTAGTGCATGATTTTTTGCTAATTATGGACATGGCATCTGAGGAGAATTCTCATTTTTCTTAGTAATTTAGCTTTATTTGTAGATTCAATCATAAGCTTGTTCTTACAGCAGGTTCGCACATGCGCACTCTTCAAAAACGGCACTTTAAATCTCTTGACAAACTAAAAGGAGTAAATGACATTGGTATGTATTCGAAATAAAAGAGATTGTACTGAATCTCAGCCTGCTTATTTGGATCAAGATAAGGATTTATTAAGTCCACATGTCATGCAAACAAGAAACTATGCTTCTAACCACAGGTCAAAGAGCTGACGCTCCAACTTCCATACATACAACTTTGTGATGCTGTTTGCGAAATATTCGTTGGAAATATGCTTATGGAAAACACAGACCTGCTGAACTATGCTGATAATGACAGAACTTGTGACCATAGTTGACTAACGATGCTTTCTGGAAACGCACCCCTGATTTACACTACACTGTTTTTAACTAAAAACGTAAAACTTATGTGTTTTGGCGTTTCTTTTACATGACCACCGTGTTTTGGGTGCCTGAAAACGCACACAGGTTTCAAAGTGCAAGTTTTTAAAAACGGTCTCAGTGTAAACAACAAAAACGCGAATCTCTGAAGACGATGACGTCATGCACATGCGTATTACGTGTTCAGTCTATAGTGTTTCATCTCCAGCTAATGCCCTGGCAGCAGAATACAGCATTTTTAGTTGTTTTCACGGATCCGTGTGAATGGGGATCGTTTTGACAATGGTGTCGTCTGTACACGGAATACAGAATTTGGTCCTTCCTTCCAAAAAGCTCAGAGTGCTCTGATTGGCCAGCTGATTGGTCAAACACCTCACGCGTGTGTCAGAAATATAACGCCCCCCACCATAATCGCGAGCTTCAGCTTCCAAAGCAGTTGTAAACACACAGTTAATAATCTTGTTGGTTTTATCGGTTTATCACTTTGATCCCAAGTGCGGATGACCAAGCAAATCGATCGGAACCAGCTTTGCAAGCACGACTTGAGCAGAATGTTTCACAGAGGTGAGTTTTTGTTTATTTTTTGTTTGTTTTTATTGCCGGCGCTGTACTCTGCATATTCAGGAAGCTGTCCTCTGTAAATGCACTGTACACAAGCAAACATTTGGGTTGTACTGCTCAGGAACAGCGAATATAAATATTTACAGTTTTCAGAAGGCCAAACAAAGCGGTTTTGCTTTCGGATCGAAACACACAGCGGATCCAGACAACATTCACTAATGCCTTGCCTTCCTTCTTTGGATATACCTTTGGGCGGTATTTCACATTGTGATGCGTGTTACCTGGACTTTGATCAAGGTGTTTTAGACAGGTCTGGATCAGTGTTCTCTGTTGGGTAGAATAAATGAGCTATGTAACTTTGCAGATCTTATACATGCATAAACAGATACAAGATTACTCTAGCCTGGTTAAAACCAGACCATTCTCAGTAGTAACTGAGTTATGGTCTGGCAAAGCTCCATAGACAAATCATTTCCAAACGGGCGTCACCAACTGACGTCGCTCAAATGCCTCTGGGCGCAATTGGATAGACCTAAAACTCCTAAAACCAATTAGAGCGATCGGCATCGTGTACAGCCATTTGCTGTGTCCCAATTCGCCTAAGTTACACTACGCCATAAAAGTATGTACTCTTTTTGTGAAGAAAAGGTATTTACTTTTGAATGTGGAGCAAAAAAGTAGGCAAGCTTTGGGACATACTACTTCGTCATCTTTATCGGACGGATCTGTCGCGTACATCCTGTCACGTAAACTGCCCTGTCAATCATCATGTCACAGTTAAAATCCTCTATTAAATCTAATTTAATTTCCTACCGTTTCGGAGAGAAATGTAGTAGCACGTTCATCTGCCAGTGGGTCTTTCATGGAGACTGTCCTCATGTGTTTGCAATTTGAATATAATAATGCATTTAAAAGTTGAACGGACGTCGCTCAAATGCCTCTGGGCGCAATTGGACCAAAAACCAATCAGAGCGATCGTCATTGTGTAAAGCCCGCCTCAACGTTTCTGATTGGTGCCGCGATTTCTAGGCCATGGAAATGGGCTTGAATGAGCTCTTTGCCAGACTACTTCGAGCAAATCTGAATTTGCCGGAAGTTGTCTGGGTTTTCCCAGGCTAAGATTACTCCCTAAAGGAAAATGAAAACATTAAAAAGCATTACATGACCCATTAATGTATGCGAATCTATGCAAACCGATCTCACGGCAAGTCATACGTATTTTACGAGGTGGCTAATTCGTGCAAATTCATACAACCTCACTCGTACGATTTTTGCTAAATCGTACTTATTTTACGAGTTGCCTAATTCGTATGAATTAAAATGAATTACCTACCCCTGACCCCGCCCATAAACCTACCCATCACTGGGGTTTAGACAAATCATACGAATTCATACGAGTGAGGAATTCACTATTATTATTCATTCGTACGAATTAGCCACCTTGTACTCACTTTTATGAATTTGTACGAATTGGTTGTGAGATAGCGTTGATCTATGCTATATGCTTACACTATCATTGCGTCTAGACAGGATGTGTTTCACTACAGTATTAACAGTAATGAGAATCTAACGAGAGTCATCATTCAGAATAATGAGGATTATGAACTAACTCAAAGGAAGTCAAGCATTCTCAAACACACTGTCTCCTGTCTAGCTCATGGTTTCATTCCCATCATTTTTGAGCCCTGAGAACCCAAAGGACTATTAGCAGTGCAGCCCACACCTTCGGGTGACACACTTCATATCCAGCAGTGAGTCTGACAGATCGGCCATTAATGAAAGCCTCACTCTGTACAGTTTAAGATGCTGAGGATCTGCTTTCAAAAAAAGAAAATCAATAGTTCTCTATTTTCTAGAGTCTCAGAGTACAGCAGTACAACTACAAAAAAAAAGGACAGTGGTGTACAAAACTTTTAGGCATATTGTTGCAGGGCTACTTTAAAATGGAGAGATTTCTGACTATAGCCGAGGAAAAAGTGAACAACAACAAGATGATTGTCTTGTCTAACAAAACAGACATACGGCATGCACTGATTGATGCTTTTTAGTGCTCCCCACTTTGTCTGTCTATACAATTTTCTCAATGAAACAACACCACAGATGCGAGAAAAATAAAGAACACGAAGTCGGCACAGTACACAATGTCTAGACTTGTTAACCTGCGCTCCGCCTGTGGAACACAAACCCTACAAATGACAGACCCAAATGGTTGCAGTTAATGAAGCTTTTGGACTAGAGACAATTGCGTGCATCATAAATCACAAATAGTTCATTATATTTTGGACGGCAAAGTGTGAAACTGCCATGTTTTTCTCGGTCTGCTGTGTTTGACGTCACTAGTGAAGGGCTTGAGACTCTCATGTCCCTGTGGTGTCATCAAACAATAAGCATTATCATTTTCCTGTGTCTACAAAGTGATTAGTCACATGACATTTACGGCTCA
Organism: Squalius cephalus; assembly: GCF_949319135.1. NCBI lineage: Eukaryota > Metazoa > Chordata > Actinopteri > Cypriniformes > Leuciscidae > Squalius > Squalius cephalus. Next base: position 56,125,436 of record NC_137122.1, on the reverse strand, counting down.
GGCAAAAATGAGTGCCTGTGCGCAAAGATAGCTGCATGTAAGTCACGTTTACTTCTAGTCCTGTGTAAGCCGAGCAACGTGCTATTGAGATAAATGGGAATGCTAATTTCTCCAAGTTATTAAACCTCTTTGAGTTAATCAGCATTTTACAATGGTGTGGAGCAGTGGTTCCCAACCCTGGTCCTCAAGCCTCTCAGCACTGCACATTTTAGATGTGTCTAAACATGTGCTCATTAGAAGAAACTCCAAAACCTGAATTGGTTGTGTCAGATAAGAGAGACATCCAAAAAGGGCGGTGTTGGGGTAGTCAGGGTTGTTTCTGAAATAGCTGTCTATACCCTTAAATAGGGCACTATTTGAAGGTACAGCCATACCACCAAGTAGTGGGCCCCGAAACCATAGCGGACGTTATCGAGTGCACTCATTCAATCCCACAATGCACCGCAATCACGAGTGTACAACCAATGTATTCTCAACAGCTATAAAATACCCATAATGCACTGTGAGAGTCGTGCTAGATATATTCCCGCGTCTGACCAGAAGATGGCGCCCGCAGCTGAATCATCCATCCATCCATTTTCCAAACCGCTGGTCCAATGTGGCTACAGTGTAATATCATAAAGGTATAAATTCCTTTTTGACTGATTATTAAATTGTTTAATCAAGGTTTATACATGCTAGTTTCCATGACAGAGTTCAAGATAAATATTTTCATTACTACTGGAACTGCCAGTTTGCTAAGTTTCAAAAATTCTTGCAGCAAGCACAAACTATGCAAAAGCCGAAGCCCTTCCAGCGAACTCAGTGTCCCAATTCACTCACTCATTTTCATTCACTCCTTCAAGTGGACTATATTAGTGGAGTAATGTAGGGAATAGTGAATGAGGGTATAGGGGCTGATTTCGGACACAGCCCAGGACTCGGGTTGGGAAGCACTTGCTTAGAACAAAGCTCATCCAATCGGAATTTAAAGTCAGAATATGTTTTATTAAACAGAAATTGGTAACACTTTATTTTAAGGTGACATAGTCACAAGTTACTGCATGTTTAATTACATGCATAATTATGCATAATTACAAGTAACTAAACCTAAACCAAACCCTTAACCCTAACTGTAACTCTATAGTAAGTACATGCAGTTAATTAATATTACTCAGTATACTTTGAATTTGAATAAGTACAATGTAACTGTCACCTTAAAATAAAGTGTAACCAAAAATGTAAACATAATTTTCTTGTTGAGCTCTTTATCGATCTACACCATATAAAATAAGTAATGGTAGCACTTTATGAAAAGGTTTAATTTGTTAACATCAGTTAACAGTTAAATGCACAATATGTATGATTTTTGGAATAAAATATCCAAAAACCACTAGAACAATGTTACATACTTTGACTTGTTTACTTACATTATCCCAAATTCAGAATTCAGCGATTGTAACCAGTGTAACGGCCCGTGTCATTGTGTCGCCTATCAATGGCGTCATATCCACGTTACTCTTGATTTCCAGCTTTACTTCTGTAGGAAGACCAAAGACGCTTTAATATATTATGTGTTTTATTAGACAGATGAGCAAATGTTTGCATACTTTTATCGACAGAAAACTAACCATTGTATAGCTCAACACAGTTTTATTGTTTGAATTTTTAATGTTCTTGATTCACCGCGAGAAACATGTTTGTACCCAACTAGTAAAATCAAACAACACTATCACAACATAATTAGAAAAAGCTTTATTTGTAGCAACAGTAATACAGCATTTTTTCTACCATGAATTTTTTTTTAAATGATTTGCATTCCATTTTGCAACACAAGTCAGAAAACATAATGTGCCTTTAACATGAACTAACAATGAGATATTCTTAAAGCATTTTTCTATCTTAGTTAGTTAATTACAACATTTATTAATGTTATTAAAGTCCAAATTTGTTTCTCTTAATTCTATTTAACGTACCTGAGCTAACCTGAACTAACAATGAACAGTTGTATTTTTATTAACTAACATTAACAAAGATTAATAAATACTGTAATACATGTATTGTTCATTGTTAATGCGTCGCCTAATTTCCGGGACCTTGTTGTCAAGTGTTACCAAATTAGTAATAGAATATGACTGATCAAAGCCACACTGATGTGAAAGTGTATGTGTATTATGATAGCTAGAGTACAGTTATTATAGTGCTGTAATAGGATTCTGACTTACACTCCCAATGATCGGATTCTCTCGCTTTGAACCCAATGAAAACAGATTGTAACATCCAATTGGTTTATTTTTAAAAGCGAAAAGCCAGCATTGACAAAAACAAAAAAAAACAAAAAAAAAACACTGAATTACATATCCTATAATTTGTGTTTCACACACAACACTAAAGCAAGCACAGAGATAAACAGTGCACATTTTACAGTCTTGGGCTACTCCTGCCTTCCAGAAATCAAATTTATTTCAGTCTATTCATCATAAGCCAGCCAGTCACTTGTGTGTTTAGATGCCAATAAACCACTTCAGGCTCACAACTCATCAAATTCAATTTACTCTCACTGTGCGCTAAAGGCTCTCCATGCACTCTAAATGCTCTCACTCATTCATGTACATTAAGAGCTATCAGTCCACTGGAACTATTGACAATCTAATTGATCTTTTCATTTAAACCTTTAATATTTGGGGTTGAAGTGCTCTTCAAAAGTAATATTGTAGTAAGGACAGCTGGGCACTGGACCTGCATCCACAGACCTCTGAAGTCTTAACCTGATAATCTTGACTGCAGTCTTCAGAAAATGACAGAAATAACAAAATCAGGCCTCAAGATGATAGGTCTCAAGACTGACACTTGGGGTTAAGAGTTTGTTCAAATCTCTGACTCCATGTATCACCCAGAAGTGTGCTGTTGTACTTGAAGGGTGATAAACAGGTGGGAAGAAAAAGCCCAATTAAAGGCTGACGGGGACCAGAGCCAGCAGAATATCATGGGGACTTGGATGTGGACTCTTGTCAAATCTCAATTAATTTAAATAAAGCAATTTATAATGGCTTGTCGCTGATAAAACAGCAACTGTAACATGTCTTCATTATCCTTCATCCTACATGAGGGAATTTAAGAAATGAACATATGACACCCAAAACATTGATTTGTGTTTGAAATATTTATGGACTCGTGGTGTGCATGGCTGTTAACAGCTGGTGTATAAAATATTAATATATCCAAGGTTTTTTTTTTTTTCTTTTTTTCAATGTGTCTCTGATTCACATACTGGTTCAGCTCCAATGACAAGTTTGCTGATTTTCATCCTTGAAAATGTAACCACTTGAAATGTTTCATGCCTTATGATGTAACCACTAGTTAATGTAATATGCTTCCTACCAAAGGTGTGACCTCTGCAGAAGTTAAAAGAGGCACTATGTCATTGTCCCTTCCTTTTCTTCTACTGGATGCTGTTTGTGTGGAAAAGACATGGAGACATCTGGTCTGATGCAACTTTCCTGGCCATAACCAAGTCGCTGAAGTTTGTCATCCCTGTCATCAAGACTTTCTTCTGAAACTGCATGGAGGATGCTCATTCAATGGCTAAGGCATTGTCCAATTGTCATACATTTAGCCCTTGTCCACACTAAAACATTTTATTTAGAAAACGCATCTTTTTCTCTCGTTTTGGCCTTCCGTCCACAGTGAGACAGCGTTTTTATTAATGAAAACGAAGCTTTTTGAAAACGCTCTCCAATGAGGATATATTTGAAAACAGCATTTTCACGTTGTAGTGTGGACCGTCAAAACTGAGGTATTTAAAAAAGATGACGTAAGTTTAGTCATGTGACGCATATTGTACCAATAGATATTCATGTTTTTTCATGTGCCTGTTATGTGCTATTCACTTTCACACTTTTCCTATAATATGTTTTTGTGGCCTTGGCTTTTGGCTTGCTTAGTTGGGGACATTTAATATTCAACAATATTATTGATCTGCCTTACTTGACGACGCAATTTTCTTCTAGAAACAAACTTTGTTGTATTATTTTCATGTTATCAATGTGAAGCTGCTTTGATACAATCTGTATTGTAAAAAGCGGCGCGCTATATAAATAAAGGTGACTTGACTTGACTTGAGGTAACTGAGTGCAACCTGGATCAGTGAATGCTGAGATATTTTGCTAAATAAAAGTATTCTGTCAGAAAAATTGCACGATAACTTTATTATCTGTATCATCTCAGTGAGCTTCTGTGAAGTTTTACGCATACACAGAAGGGAGAAATTTCTAAAGTTTCTAATCCACACGTCGGAAAATGCCTGAAAACGCTAGTGTGGACGGAGAGCATTTTAAAACGAAAACGCCGTAGACGTAGCCTTAACTAACTAAACAGAGGTTTAGTATAATCTGTAGACCCCTTACTAGCAAGGTGTTTTAAATGTAGAAACGTACTCGGTTACTAATGTAACCTCGGTTCTCTCTAGAAGAGGGAACGAGTATTGCGTAAGGTTAGCTTACGCATCGGGAAAGTCTTCTTTCTTCGAGATCTGAAGCCAAAAAATTATCCTTAATTTTGTATACATTGTCAACGCAGTGCAGCAGCCGACAGACCTAGGCAGGCTGTATAAGCGTGCTCATTGGCTGCTCGGCGGCAACTGCTTAAGCCTATCGGTGAGCGCTCTGAACGCGGCAACCAATGACCAAGGGCTTCGCGCCCTCCACACCCTTCTAACCGTCAGAATGGGTGTGGCCAGCGTGTATATATTCAGCGCTCATAGGCTAAAATTCTGGTTTTCGCAGTCTGAAGCGCAAAAGCTCGTGGCGCGACACGGCAGGTTACGCAATACTCGTTCCCTCTTCTAGAGAGAACCGAGGTTACATTAGTAACCGAGTACGTTCTCTTACGAGAGGTCTCTCGTATTGCGTAAGGTTAGCTTACGCATCGGGAACCCTTTGTCAACGCCGTGTGCGCCGAGCATCCAGCCCATGAATCCCAGGGAAACCGGGGAAAACACTCTGCTGGGAAATGTGGCCAGTCGGAGAGACGGGCCAGCGCAGTACAGGCACTTCATGCAGCATATGAAATAGAGCGGCGCGGCCGGTCTATAAACATATAACAGTACAAACAGTAGGGCCGGCAGAGCGAGCCCATACAGTACATAAGCACTCATAAGGGTAGGAGAAAAACGACATAGTCGGTCTCACATGAAGGGAAAAATTCCCGCGCGACACAGAATAATACGGGCGGCCAGCAGCGTGGGCCAGCACCGACAACAGCGCGTAACGGGAAATAGGAAACAGAGCGGATCGGCCGGTCTGAGTCAAACACTTCACCCTGAGTATAGTACCAGAATAGCGCCAGCACATGAACGTAGTCTGCACACGAGAAATGGGCAGAGCATACATGTCACTTATGCTGACAGTATTTTTGCCTGTAGGGCAGGAACTTCCAGGTTATAAAACCTCACGAATGTTGATGGGGAGGCCCAGCCCGCCGCCATACAAATACCGTGATTAGAAATTCCGCTGGACCAGGCCCACGACGAGGCCATGCCTCTAGTGGAGTGGGCTCTGATGCCCAGAGGGCACTGCAGGTGTCTGGAGGCATAAGCTGCTGCTATCGCGTCCACTATCCACCTGGACAAGCTCTGCTTCGAGGCGGCAAGACCCTTGGTGCGTCCGCCGAAGGAAACAAAGAGCTGCTCTGAACGCCTGAAAGCGGCGGAGCGCGTGATGTAAACTCTCAGCGCCCGGACAGAGCATAGGAGGTTATCACTGTCCCCACTATCGGATGCTGGCAGAGCCGAGAGGGACATAACTTGTGCCCTAAACGGGGTTCCAATCGCTTTGGGGATGTAACCGTGTCTCGGTCTGAGAATGACTTTCGAGTCATTCGGCCCGAACTCAAGACATGCAGGGCTAACAGATAGCGCGTGCAAATCACCCACTCGTTTGACTGAAGACAGAGCTATCAGAAAAACGGTTTTAAGCGACAGATACTTTAGATCCGCGGATTCAAGCGGTTCAAAGGGAAAAGCCTCTAGGGCCGCTAGGACCAAGGACAGATCCCACGAGGGAACCGAGGGGGGCCGTGGGGGATTCATCCGTCTAGCTCCTCTGAGGAAGCGGATGATGAGCTCATTCCTTCCCATTGCCCGGCCGCGCGTCGTCTCAGCGAACGCTGCAATAGCGGCCACATATACTTTGAGCGTGGAAGGGGATCTGCCCTTTTCCAACAGCTCTTGTAAGAAGGAGAGCACCCGCGGGACCCCGCATGCGGGCGGATCCAAGTTTTTAGTAGCGCACCATTTAGAAAACACCGACCATTTAGACGCGTAGAGCCGTCTCGTGGAGGGGGCTCTCGACTGTGTGATCGTGTTCACGACCCCTTCTGACAGGTCAACGGGTATCCGTTGATCACCCATGCATGCAGCGACCAGCGCTCTGGATGGGGATGCCAGATCGATCCACCGGCTTGGGAGAGGAGATCCTTTCTCACCGGGATCGGCCATGGGGGTGAGTGCGACAGCCTCACTAGCTCTGGGTACCAAGTTTGGTTTTCCCATCGCGGGGCTATAAGCAGCACTGAGTGGTGCGTTTCTCTGATCCTCGAAATGACCTGTGGCAACAGGGAGATCGGAGGAAAAGCATACAGCGGGAGGCTGGGCCATGTCTGGGACAGCGCGTCCTCGCTCTTCGAATAAAACTTCGGGCATTGAACATTGTCTTTCGACGCAAAGAGGTCGATTTCCACTCTGCCGAATAGGCGCCAGAGGACTGTCTGGGGGTGCAGAGACCATTCTCCCGGGGGAATGTTGTCCCTGGACAGTCTGTCTGGACCGACATTCAGGTGGCCCGGCACGTGCGCGGCTCTCAGCGAGCGCAGCGAGCGGTAAGCCCACACGAGAAGGCGTTCTGTCAGCCTGCACAGATTCCTGGATCTGACACCGCCCTGTCGGTTCACATAGGATACCACGGACGTGTTGTCCGAGCGGACTAGCACATGGTGATCCCGTATGAATGGGAGGAAGCGCCTGAGCGCGTTCTCGACCGCTATCATCTCCAAACAGTTTATGTGGAGGCATTTTTCCCGGTCTGACCATAGGCCAAAAGCCGGTTTGCCCTCGAACAGAGCGCCCCAGCCTGAGGTGGAAGCGTCCGTCGAGATAACTTTGCTGGTGCTTAGATACGGCGGATCGCACGCAGCGATAGCTGGCCGTTTTACACACAGTGTCCCGGTGGCTTTAGACGGGGAACATAAAGTGTGAGGCGTCGGGGGCGAAAATGTTCGTTAGTATGTGTGAGCGCTCGAGGGCGGGCACAGGACTTACATTCAGGGGCGGGCGCGGCGCGCGCGCTCTTGGTGCTTAGATACGGCGGATCGCACGTAGCGATAGCTGGCCGTTTTACACACAGTGTCCCGGTGGCTTTGGACGGGGAACATATAGTGTGAGGCGCGTCGGGGCGAAAATGTTAGTTAGTATGTGTGAGCGCTCGAGGGCGGGCACAGGACTTACATTTAAAACATGACCGGTCGTGCGAGGCCGTGTGACAGAGCGGGCAGTGAGTAGGTGTGGGCACGGAGAAGTGGACACGTGACCTACTTTTAACACTAAAGCGGCTTTTGCCTGCTTCATGAGAGTGGGCTCTGTGAGAGACACGGGATGTATAGTGCTTGTGTACAGGGGTGAGCACAGAAACGTGGGCACATTCACTGTACTAGAAACACATACGGCGTCAGCCGTGCAACCAGACATTATGCTCTTTTGAAATTTCTCTGGGTTGCCGTGAGAACGGCGGATGCGCGCAGGCGAGCGGGTAGATATACCGGCTCGTTGTCTGCGAGGTAAACAGCTGCAGTAGCCGTGGCAACGGGGACTGACAGAGCGTTAAGCTTCGACGGTGGTCCAGCCGCAGGGCTGCGGGATTTAACCGTCTTTTCTTCTCTCGTGTTTAGACGCTCATAAATACTCGAGCACCCTGAGAAGGTGTGGTGCGAGAGGTGGGTTCGCTTTCTGTAAGTAAGAAAGACTGGCCGCGAGCTCGGAGAAGCAAGCAGCATAAATTTTTATCTGCCCCGAGAGCTGGGATCGAACGCGGATCTCCCGCATGAAAGCGTATGATTCTGCCACTGAGCCACAGGGGAAAACACATTAGCTCTCAGTTAGCGCAAGCATATAAAAAGCGACCTCATGTGTCGCGTCGGCGTTTGTTTGCAGGCGTGCGTGTGTTTAAAACAGGCTCGTTTACTGCAATAGTAATATTTCCAGTCGCCTGAACTTAAGAGGGGACTGAGAAATGTGTGAGGATTGGCGGTTGTCCAGCCGTAGCGAGACTAACACACTCTCTTCTCTTTTCGCCGGTGAGTGAGGCGCGCACGCTGAACGCTGCTCGTGACCGTCCGCTTTGTCATCCCTTGAACGGCGCAATCTGCGCGGCCCAACGAGGGAGAGAGCGGGCTTGTTTTCTGTATGTATGAAAAACTGGCCGCGAGCTCGGAGAAGCGAACAGCATAAACTTTATCTGCCGCCAGAGTGGGGACCGAACCCGGGTCTCCAGCTTGACAGTCTAGGATTCCGCCACTGAGCCACAGGGGAGAATACTGTACATTAGTACTCGGTTAGCGTCATCATGTCTTGTGACGGTGTTTGCTTGCAGGCGAGCGTGTATTTATTACAGGCTCGTATACTGCAATAGTAACAATTCCAGTCGCCTGAACTTAAGAGGGGACCAGGCCACGGCGGGACGAAAACACTCTGTTCCCCTTTCACCAGTGAGTGACGCGCGAGGACGGAGTAGCTTTCTTGTAACGTAAAGAGAGCTCCAAGACCGTCCGCTCCTGCCATCCCTTGTGAGCGGCTCAGTTTGCGCGGCTCGAACAGAGGGAGAGGAAACTCGCTCCGAGACTGTCCGCTCCTGCCATCCCTCGTGAGCGGCTCAGTTTGCGCGGCTCGAACAGAGGGAGAGGAAACTCGCTCCGAGACCGTCCGCTCCTGCCATCCCTCGTGAGCGGCTCAGTTTGCGCGGCTCGAACAGAGGGAGAGGAAACTCGCTCCGAGACCGTCCGCTTCTGCCATCCCTTGTGAGCGGCGTAGTTGCACGGCTCGAACAGAGGGAGAGTACGGGTATCTATCACATTCGCCTCATCTCCTGACGCGGCGGCGGCGCGGGCGAGAGCCGGCGGTTGAGCGGCCAGGAGGGAGAGGGCGAGAGAGAGCTCGAGGGAGAGGTTCCGGCGAGCTCCTCAGTCACAACAGTCTCCGGTGGTCGCTGCGAGCGGCGCTTCTTATTGCGCGGCCCGGCAGGGACAGGCGGAGCGACAGCTTGGTCGAAAGCTTCAAGTCGAGCCCGCAGGGTCGACATTGAAAGCTCTTCGCACTCGGAGAGTGCGGTGGCGGCGTGCCCGCGGCCCAGGCGGAGAACGCAGAGAGGTGGCGGTCTCCGTTGCTGAGCGGGGCGCGGCACGAGCCGCAGGAAAAACGAGGCGTTTTTACAAAAACGCCTCGTGCTCTTAGAATACACACAGAAACAGTAATAATGTAAAGGATATGTCGCCGGATAGCGTAGCAGGCACGGATGGCTGAAGGCGGCGAAGACGGCCGGCTTCCTCAGGCGCTGTCCTAAGCTTGCTGGTCGCTGGTTTCAACGGCGGCGGCTCTCAAGATCCAGCGATGCGAAGAGCGTCGCTGAAGACAAGAAAATCAGAATTTTAGCCTATGAGCGCTGAATATATACACGCTGGCCACACCCATTCTGACGGTTAGAAGGGTGTGGAGGGCGCGAAGCGCCCTCATTGGTTGCCGCGTTCAGAGCGCTCACCGATAGGCTTAAGCAGTTGCCGCCGAGCAGCCAATGAGCACGCTTATACAGCCTGCCTAGGTCTGTCGGCTGCTGCACTGCGTTGACAATGTATACAAAATTAAGGATAATTTTTTGGCTTCAGATCTCGAAGAAAGAAGACTTTCCAGATGCGTAAGCTAACCTTACGCAATACGAGAGACCTCTCGTAAGAGAACTGATGGTTCTCTTCAGGTGGTTAACTGACTGTATGCGTGTATAACTGACTGAAACCCATGTATGCGTGAGTGTCTGTATGTGTTTGTCTAGACTAGTTATGTGTTTGTGATTTAGATAAGTAAAACTTTTGCGGACATTCACACGAGTGTTGATTCTGTGGTCACTGCTTGCAAAACTTTCCCTTTAACAATGCAATCAGCCCTGAGTAGCACTGAAAAAAATATCTGTTTCTGAGAGGTGATAGACGATTAATATTGAGTGTTCACTGGACAAACAGGTTAATTGATTGTAATATTAATTCTGCTGAATCAATTTAGTTTTTTTTAACTGACCCATATATTTATAATTAATTATAACGCAATATAATTAATTATTCACCTTTCCCTGCAGCATTATCTACATAATTTGCTACAGCAATGTGCTTGATGCTAACATTTAAATGTGTTCATGGCTGAGGTGGATTCACTGTTGCAATGGTCAATATTGACTTCGACTATATGTAGACACGGAGTGTGACATTTAAATTCACAGGATTAATTCATTTCATCCAACATTTAAAAAAAATAAAAAAATAAAAAAAAAATTCACTCACTACAACAAACCCTCAGGCATACAACAAAAACACATGCAATGCATCTTGAGTGAAAGTCCCAAGATGCACCTTTACTTTGGCCCTTTTTATTCTTCCATTCAATCCCCCGGTCACAGAGTGTGCAAGAGACGCACACACATGCAATCACCCCATGACACAATGTTCCTTTGTACATGTGTTTTCATGAAAAATGGCCAGAGGGATGAATCTCAGACTGAGTGATGGTCAACGGAAAGTCTTAAGTGAGCAATCCCATCCTTTTCTGAGTAAAAGCTTTAAAGTCGCCACTCTTTTTCTTATTTCCTCTTCATAGCCTGTTATTTTTTCATGCATTTTCAGTGAAACGTCAAGCTAAAATGCTTTAAATTAATGGTCAAATCCAGCTCACTCTCATTTGGTTCTAAACCTGTATGATTTCTTTCTGTGGAATACAAAAGAGAATTTCTGAAAATCTGCTCTGAAATCTCTGAAAAATCTAACAATCTCTGAAAGCTCAGAAATCTCAATCACATTCATATTCAAAAATGTATACATTTATGCTTCATGTTTGACGTCACTGGTTATGGCATGTTATGTAACTGACTGCATAATAAGTAATCTGAAAGCAATATGAACCTTTCATTTACTGCAGAATTTCAAAACACAAGACAATCTTGATGTTAATATGTAGATTAAGGCCATAATCATTTGATAGGTGTGCCTCTGTACTCCACTGATTTCACTAAGGCAACTCTGATTGGCTTCCCCTCTTGACTGCATACCTCTTGTCTCTTCTCTGTAGGGAACAGACAGATGCCTGTTCTCCAGCTGTTGCAGAGGTTTATGATACTATCTCGTCCACAGCAGCTGCTGTCCCTCTATTCTCATCTTTATTCCTGCTGGCTGAATGCTGTCAGTGTCAAAGCAGAGAACAGATACACAGCAAATACATGATGAAAAATGTATTCGGTTACTGACGTAACCTCGGTTCCCTGAGAATAGGGAACGAGTGTTGCATCTAGCTAGACGCTATGGGAAAACTCCTTTTCTCGAGAATATTGAAGCCTTTATTTTAAAACGCAGTGCAGCTGCACAGCGAGCGTAGAGCAGCCAGCTCGCCATAGAGTCAGGTTAAATCGACTGAAGTGAAACACCTGACCGTTTTGGTAGCACGGCAGGGTACGCTACATTCGTTCCCTATTCTCAGGGAACCGAGGTTACGTTAGTAACCGAATACATTCCCTTTTAAGAATGGTCACTTCGTGTTGCGTCTAGCTAGACGGGACACCCCTTGTAAAACGGCGTGCTACCACAATGGGGTGGGGCTGAGGGTACTTGCGGCGTGGGCTTGGCTGGCTGATGAAGTGGCGTTCTCTTAGGGCGCCTAGAAGCCGAGCTTGAGCACTTTGGCAAGAAATGACGCATGGCTTGTGATGACTTCTATGCTTCAGAATCTGAATCTCTCGGAGAAACCATTGACCGCTGGCCCGAAGAGGCCGGTGTTGGAGCGTCGAGGCAAGCAGTTTTGTCAGCGTCCTTAATCTCGCTCAGGTTCAACCAAAGGTGGCGCTCTAACACAATAAGGCTAGCCATCCCTCTGCCTATAGCCTGTGCAGTTGACTTAGTGGCTCGCAGGACTAAATCCGTAGCGCTGCGCAGATCACTAAACGCTTCCGGGTCTGGTCCAGCCTTGTCCATAGCACGGAGGAGTCTGGCCTGATACACTTGAAGAACAGCCATGGTGGCCAGAGCCGATGCAGCTTGGCCGGCGGTGGCGGCGTAGACGCGACCAGCGAGAGCTGACGTGGTGCAGCACGGCTTGGATGGGTGGACCGTCTTAGTTCTCCATCCGCTGGAGGTGGGCGTGCAGAGATGCGCGGCCACAGCCTCTTCTAGGGTGGGCATCCTGTCATACATCTTTTTCCTCGCCGCTGTCGATGATCGAGAGCATAGCAGAGGTAGAGGATTTCATGCACGCTGAATACGGGGCGCGCCGTCGTGAACTTCAGGCAAGCAGGGCGCTGGTCTCTGGTGGGGGGCCTGCTGGCGCCCTTGCAGTAAGCACCCATCGAGCCTGCTCACGGTGGGCTTCTCAGGCAGCGACCACTCGATGCCAAGGTCGCTAACGGCCTTTGTGAGGATGCGGATAAGCTCAGCGTCGACGTTCACCCTGGCTCCGTCACAGCTGGCCTGACACTGTAAGGCGGGGTCTGGTGTAGAGCTCAGCCAATCCTCTCCCTCAGACGCAGCGAGTGAAAGGGCCGAATGAGATGAGGTCTGCCAGAGATCCATCCGCGAGAACAGCACTGGTGAGGGGATCTCGCGAGGAGAAGGCAAGAGGCGTGGGGAAAGGGCCGGCACGGAATCGCCCTTCTCTCTCTTCTCAGGCATCCTTTGCGCACGTCGCTTCTTCCATCGAGGCTTGAGAATAGGAAGCGAGAGCAGGATGGCGATGAGAATGCTGTCACAGTGTAGGCAGCCACACTGGTTGAGTGCAGCTGTAGCGTGGGCGAGGCCCAGGCACGGCGCGCAATCGTTGTGACTGTCCCCATCGTGCAGAGGGGCTCCGCACGTTGAACAGTTAGTGAGAGGCATTTGCAACAATGCTCTCGGAAATTTGCTCTTAAAGCTTGTGTCGCGACGCTGAACACGTTGGAAACCTTTGAAAAGGATATAGGCATCTCTCGCCGGATAGCTGCAGGTTAACGGCGATTTCAGGGAGGCAGTGCCGGTCCTCTGAATCTGCTCAGCTGGCAAGTCGCACGTTCCGCTGCAAGCTGGACTTCGACGGCGAGATCTCTAAAGAAGTCAACGATGTGAAGTTTCGCTGAAGGAGATTAAATCTGACTCTATGGCGAGCTGGCCGGGAGCGAAGCACCCTGATTGGTTCGCGCGTCTCAGCCTCCTCGCCATAGGATGCGCAGTTGCTGCAGCACAACCAATGGAAAGCTAGACTCTGCTCTACACTCACTGTGAAGCTGCACTGCGTTTTAAAATAAAGGCTTCAATATTCTCGAGAAAATTAGTTTTCCAAGACGCAACACAAAGTGACCTTTCTCGAAAGGGAACTCAGATGCTTCCTGTCAAAACACCAATAAATCGAATTTATTATCATGCCCTCCTCCTGGAAACAGGAGTTTTTCCATGTGCGTTTGTGTTTTTAAAGGACAAAATACATGTTCCATCATCTAATAGCACCCTGTGAAGCTGACAACCCCACATTGGATTGTATTTTTTTTACAGCCAAATGTATTTGTTTTTCTTATATGGTTTGATTCTATCTATCTATCTATCTATCTATCTATCTATCTATCTATCTATCTATCTATCTATCATAATGTTACTTAATGTTGGTCAAAATAATATGTTTTTAGCTTTTTAATTTATAAACAAAGTTTTTAATTGAAATTAATAACTTAATTGAACCATTAAGTTAAAACTAAACAAAAGCTAAAACTAGCTAATATGAAAGTACAACTTTCCCTTAAGAAAGAACAAAAAACATTTTGTCAATCAATATTTGCTGTTTACTTACTATAATTAAAGGCAATTTCGTCTTTCGTGTGTTAATGTGTATTGTGATGTATTTTAATTAATAATTTCATGTATTAATAATATAATATCTGTTTAATCACAAGTATGTGTGTTAATAAAATACTTGTAAATAAATAAATACATAATTTATCATGTCTATTATAAGCTCATATATATATATATATATATATATATATATATATACATATATATATATATATATAAAACATCTGATGAGCTCACTGAGTGGCCCAATTGAATTTCTCCAGATATCCCATGCTCACTGTTTAGGGAATAGTGCGCACGATGTGGGCAGCATGTGGATTGGAACAGCTTCAGTCATGCACCATCTCGCAGTGCTCTTTCACTGTCATTAATGTACTATTCCTGTTGAATGAGGTTCGGTACAGCCGAGGGAGCTTGTGTTTCACTGACATTTCATTACCGGTGACTCTCTCATTTTCATTACCCTCTGGACATGAAGACGAATTACAGGTGTGATGACGCTTGCGCTCAGAGACCTGGAGAGACACAGAAAGAGAGTGTGCAAGAGTGTGACAGACAGAAATAGCCTTACCGCCGGCTCTGATATAAGGAGCTCTAATGCCACACCTTTGTCAATGCTCTGCCCAATACTGATGATTAAGGATAGCACTGATTCAGCCATTGTTGCTATGGTTACGTCCTCAGCGCTGGTCTCCGGGGCCCCTGGTGTGGATACAGCACTAGATGACTGTATAGGCCTTGTGGAACCTTGATCAGACTATGATGGCTACTGAAATGTTATTTGAATATTAATAGGAAATACGTAGGTTGGGTTCAAATCTTCTTAAAAGGGGTTTGACTCAAAATCTGCCAATATACGCATGTTGTTTTAAAAAACAATAATCAAACATCATTTACTTTCATTCCATTGTTCCACCTCGTGTGTTCTGCACATCAAGGGATCTGTCTCAGCTGAACGGTAGAGGGAAAACCGAAGAGAAATTACAGAACTGCTGGAATAAAAAATGTAGGACACAGTAGGAGAGCATTATGTTGTCATACAGAATTCATAAAGACTTCTGAGCTGCCATACTGATGTGTACAGTAGCGTGTTGTGCTAATGAGACTGTAGACTTGGAGGGTGTGATCCAGATAACCATCACCATCACGTTTCCAAATACAGAAATAGTACATGGTGTATAAACAGTAGGAGCACTGAACACATCTCGAGTTACATGAAAGGAAAATTCATTCAGAATCAGTAAAGCTTGATTTGACATGCAGTTTGACTGATGGATGTATACATTTAATTTCTTTCAGCCGAACACAATCAGAGTTATATTAACTAATATAAATAAATTAATATTACATATAGAATATAAATTTAATTAAATATAAACATCTATTAAATACATTAAATAATATGTCGGTTCAGAGGTCACCCTTCCGCCGGGACTTGACTCTTGTGATCGCGCGTATGGCCGTCTGCTGGAAGCCAGTGATTATGGTTTATAAAGTTTTAAATATGAATTTTTTTCTAACAAAAACACATTGCTTCACTTCAGAAGGCATTTATTAACCTACTGGTTTATGATTACTTTTATGATGTGCTTTTTGGAGCTTCAAAAACTTCAGAAACAATTTCAGCTAACTGCATTTAATTTGCATGAAAATGTTTTTTTTATGCAATGAACATGCAAATATGTTTAGAAAACATTGCATTCAGTTTGCACTTAAATATATTCTTGTAAAGTAAATTAGTTGCATAAGTGCTATTTTTTGGAAAGTGTGCTAAAGTAAGAATGAATATAAAATTGTTGTGACATTGTAAACCACTAAACTCTTATTTGCACTGTTCCAACATGAAGAAGTCCTTTCTCGTCTTGACTTGTTTGGGTAATGTCTCACTCTGTATTATGTGTCACTGGTGTCAAAATTGGTGCGACTCATCTTGGAGCTGCATACGTGAACCAGAATGACATTTGAGACCTACAGCAGAGGAGAGAGTAAATTATGACATAATGTCCATGTTTGGATGAGCTATTTTCCTCATTTCCCCCACTGTCTCCCATTTCACACACACTTTATATTTGAAGAACAGAAAGGTCAGAATAAAATAGCAAGCTCATTGGTTCTGCTCATTGGATAATGCTTGGGTCACTAGCATTGCCTGCCCTTTTCTGCTTATTTGTTAGTGATGAAAATGGTGTTTGTGAGCACTTTAAGGCTGAATACACACACACACACACACAATGACACATGATTGATAGAGCGAGCAAGGGATGGGAAATTGGTCTCTTATCAGCTCTACTCTGGTGCGCTTTGAACACATTCAGCACAAGGTCATCTGGGCTCAGGTAACTCTGGTCGGCTCTCGGTCGATAATGGACCACAGAGATGGAAAAGCTGTTCTGCCACGCCGCTTCAGGCACATTCATACAAACTACAAACAATTTCACCTGCATTTATTATTCACAAGCAAGCCGTTTCAACACTCCCATAAGGAAACATCACTCTCATGACTTTTATTCTACACCACCAAAATGTCACTTTGAAACAAATTTTACCACCATATTCACTCCTTTACCAAAGACTAAGGGCCCTAACATACACCCGATGCAATGCAGCGCAGGCGCAAGTGTTTTTTTGCTAGTTTCAGCCCACGGATATCATTTATACGTCCTGCGCCACGTTATTTACATAGCAAATGCATTTGTGCACCCATGGTCGTGTTGGTCTGAAAACGAGGTGTGTTCTAGCACATTGTTGGCGCGTTGCTATTTTGAGGCAACTGAAATAGACTGCACCATTGACCAACTGAAATCTGGTATAAAGTCAATGTCGCAATATTTTTTTGCTATTTAAAGAGCGCGTTAGTAATGTGCGTCTATAGGCGGGTCCACAACGCGCGTACACTTTGTCCCTTAGATGGTCTGCTTGCACTTTAACCTCACACACGAGCAGATCCGTTTCCTTGCTAGAGAAGCGTTCAGTTTTTCTGCTTGCAAATTCCGCCATGGCGCAAGCGCAACTGGCTTTTAAAGGGAATGGGAGATGAGATTAGACCATGCGCCTGGCGTGCCGACCATTTTTCCAGTCGTTAAACTTGCAAAAGTGGATTTGGACGCCCTAAGTGTACTTGCACCATGCACTTTAGACCATGCGCTTAGATCGTTAAAATGGGGCCCTAAATGTTAAAATTTTATGGAAATGCATGTTAGCTTTGGCAGTTAGCATATGCTGGAAGATGCTGTAACTGTACCATTGCACTGCCAGAAACATGTTTCTCTATCAACAGACTGCAGTATCTGTCCATAAAAGAATGCATGGTATAATACAATCACAGCCAGAATATACTTGCAATTTATTTTACAGCTATGAGGAGCAGGATGCTGAACCAATTAGAATTCATGACTACTCAGCATTACTCCACAGAAATAGACACCAAGTGGTCGATAGAATGTTCTGACATTCACAAATTTATTGCATCATGGTTCATGACTGGTGATTTTTCACTCAAAAAAAGGAGAATTCGGTCATCATTTAATCACCCTAATATTTAAAACCTGTATAACTGCCTTTCTTTTGCAAAACACAAATATATTTTGGAGAATGTTGCCATCCAGACAACCCTGTTGACTTTCATGGTTTGGACCAAAACAAATTACAACCCAATCCCCCTTAATCCTCCTAATTGGCCCTTTGCAAAGACCCGCCCCTTAGTGACCGATAAGCCATGGCGCTCATGACACACATGTCCTCACGCAGTGACAAATACATTGCGGAGCAAAGAGGACACTGACAACATGCCAAAAGACAAGACAGAGCATGTTCTTTGGATATGAAAAATGTATATATTTTTTTAAAGAAATTCAAACAAATACAGTTTTGTGGCTCATTAATGTGTCGTGACAGATCGCTGTTACACATCATTTCAAGCGGCACGTGAACCGATCATCTCTTCCTACTAGTTACAACACAAAATAAACATGAATAAACACCAGAAGGTATGTTGTTTCAACCTCCAAAAGATATCAATACACACCATTTTTCAAGTTCAAGTCTCTTTGGCTGTGTTTCCCAAAAGCATTGTGACATAAGTTTATTGTAAGATAACATCGTCTGTCTGATTTGTTTGTCGGACAAAATGGCAGATTATGTGTTATGATTGGTCAGGTGAGTTTCTGAAGTGAGCATCCAGTGGGTTAGGATCCAGATTTATTAAGAAGAGTGTGAAGAGTGTGAATGGCCAAAGTCCCTTTCAAGGAAAGTCTTTTCACTCGGCGGCCATATTTGCTACGCCTCCGAGCAGCTATTTCGGGCATCCAAGACCAAGTCCTATCTATTTGAATGGGGAAATCCCAAAATCTCAAAAACTTCTCGCCAAATTCACATTTAAATTTTAGCTTTCAAATCAGCAACAAATTCTGACAAGAACTGTCCCATAAATGTAGTTTCTTATTGCTTAAATAAAGCTTTTTCTTTTCAAGCTGGACAAGCCAATGTGCATGTGCAATCATGAGCGTGCGTCTCAAAAAACTAAGGCTGCATCCAAAATGACATATTTCCCTACTTTATAGTATGCAAATAACTGTATGTGACAAAAGTAGTATGACTGAATTCACAATAGTCATAATAAAAAGGACAAAACATACCTGGGATGACCTACTACTTCCGACAAGATTCTGAAGCATGCGATGGACACTTTACTATCCCAATGAGGCAACGGGTGAGGATTTGTGAATGACAGTGAAGCGACATACAGTAACTGACACTGGTAGGTCACATAATGACAACATGGCGGATGTAGAACTTCTGGATTACATTCATTCTACACACATTCATACTATAGAATGTACTTTTTAGCGGTTATGAAGTAATTACTTATTCAAAATAAGTAACTACTCAAGAGAGTATATGATTATGGATGCAGCCAGACTGTTTCAATAGCAAATGGAGCTTCTAACTGCAGCTGTAGTGACATGATGATTTTACCATTCAGCGATTGGCTCTTTAATTTAGAAGGCGGGACTTATCCCACCATATTGCGCATTGCACTTTCTACCATTCATAAGTAAAATGAGTGCACGGTCTTTGTAAAATATTGGGAATTGCAGTGAAGCGACTCAACTGACTCTGTAAGTACCATTATAAGGACAGCATAACGGATGCAGTACATCCGGCTTGCATTTATACCACAAACATTTATACTATATAGAACTTATGGTTTCCAACAGTTGCAAAGTAAGTACTTATTCAAAAGAAGTACCAAGTACCAAAAGTGTGATTTCTGGACTCAGCCAATGTGATGTTAGTCCAGTTTACTTCCATTGTTACTGCATTGCTTTGACCACAATGTATTTATAAGTCTAAATAATGTTGTAATTAACATTATGCCACAAATTCTATCGATTTACTTTACTGAACTAAAAGTGTAAGTGTACTAAAAGGTTAAAGTGTATTTTCTTCCGTGAATATTTTCTTTGACGTGACAGCAAAAAGAAATTATTTCTCCAGAATTGACAAAAAGCCTTTGCTGTTTTGAGGCGCTCTTATCCATAAAAACTGTCGTGTCTTTGTGAAAATAATCAGCAGTCTTGCGCAGCGTGATCTGCATTCGGACCTCTCTGCTGAAACAAGCTTTTCTACAATGTGTGTGCGTGTTTAGTCTGACAGAGACAGAGAGAGTGAGATAATAAACAGAGACCAGCATACTCCAGTAGGCGCCCTGCTGCATGTCAGACTCTTCCTTTCGGTTAGAAGTCTTGTGTGCCAGTGTGTGTGTTTCTTATCTGTAATGCATCCAGCAGATGAAGAGAGCAGATACACGCTCCACATACAGGCTCATAAGTCACATCACTCTACTGTGAGCTGGTCTCGGATGGGAGACGAGAACAGGAAATGAGACGAATGGACAAACAAACGCACTTGTAATGAATTGATGTAACCATAGTAGCAGCACTCGGGCATAGCAAACATTATCCTATGTGTGCATTTGAAGAAACTAATAAATTTCCCCGCTTACACACACACACTTTTAATCGTCATATTTTAAAAAGGTTATTGCTTGATCACAGTGCAAAGACTAGCACTCACCCATCAATAGCTACTTTTCAACACATGATATGCTACATTCAGGTTGTAATTTTGACTTAGAAACCAGTTGTTCTGAAGATGTGAAAAGGTACAAGTAAAATCTCTTTGACAACATAATTATTGATGATGGCAGCAAATACTGTCACACCATAAAATGGCGTCAAACTGAATACCATTTAAATTTGGCAAGAAATGGAAATGTACTTTTTTTATTTCTCAAGTGAAGCAGCAATCAAAAAGAAAAAAAGAAAAACATATAGGGCAGGACTTGATTGATCGCTGTTTGGATTGTAAAAAAGTGTGTGCTGTATAATGGAATGAAGACGGATCTGAATGTGACTGGCTTCACTGCAGTGCGGCCTTACATGCAATATGTCAGAAATCGAGTGACTCATATCACAGGAAGAGCAAGTTATGACATTTTGATGAAAAATTACAAAGTCAAAATATAAGTTTAGAACAACAAATATTGTGATGCTGAAAGCTGAATTATTTCCAGCATCATTACTCCAGTCTTCAGTGTCACATGATGTTTCAGAAATCATTCTAATATGCTGATCTGATGCTCAAAAAACATTTCTGCACTTATTATCAATGTTGAAAACAGCTTCATATTTTTGTGTAAACCAGGAGAACACAATGAATCAACAAAGTTGATCTCTTCAAACTCTCCCCTCTCCCTCCTACCCCATCATGAGTGGACACGCCCCCTACTAGGGATCGACCGATATGGATTTTTTAGTGCCGATGCCGATTTTTTTTCATCAGCCTTAGCCGATGACCGATACGGGTTGCCGATTTTCTTGGGCCGATATTTGGAGCCGATACTGCTTTTGCTCACTCAGTTTACATCATAAAAATGATATTTGACAAATATTAAAAACATGTGAGGTAGAACAGAAAAAAAGTTCAGTGCTGAAAATGCTGAAAATACTGAAAATAAATATTTAAGCATAATTCAAATTCTGAAAATAAATTCTGAAAATAAATATTTAAGCATAATAAATAAAATAATTTGACTGGAACATGTTATTCTGTGTAGTTGTCTGATATATGTAATCGTGATCTCCATTTTAAACAAAACAAAAACGATTTTAAACCAAATAGATTCTAAGTTTATTATGAATTAGGGATCGCGTCTAAAACGTGTGGAAAGCACGGCCGCGCCGCTTCTACAAGCGCTTGCGTGTGTTGTTGCTATGCAAACATGAACTGCTCTCTCCATGATGACGAGGAAGTAAGGATTCATTTATTTCTAGCCCTTTACGACTACATATATTTATGGAGATGAGAAATAAAAACCCGCCCTGTCCAGCTATGATCAGCTGTTCGGCCGAGCTTTCGATGTTGTCATGGAAAGGGCAGTTGTTTTTTGTCACATGACCTGCGTGCGCTTGCGGCATTCAGAAAAGTTTAGATGTTTTCAACTCACCACGGCATCGCGTGCGTGTCGCAACCGCGTCGCTTCTTTTGTGAGCACACGTCCAAACCTCAGCCAGGTGGTCGCTGAATAACTCCCACAAATATCACGAAATCACCGAACAACGTCGGCATTATTTAATCCTATGACCAGTGTTTGTAACAGCTGCCGTATGCATATGGATAGCCTCAAACTTAGCTATTTGCAGCTCCCTAAATACAATGACAAGCAGTTTTATAGGCATTCGCGTTTTCCATTTGGACCCACTAACTTGCTTAGCTATAGTTGCATGCACATATAGAGCAACGTGTTTCCACTTTCAAAGTGTATTTCAGCTAAGTCAAACAGTTAAAAAGATTCTTTGAAATTTTAAAACTAACCGTTGTCTAGAAGAGGCTTCCAGCACTCTGCTAGTGTGGGAGGGGCAGTGCATGGGCTGCACGTGAACTGCAGCGTCTCTGGCAACACAGAGCTGCCCGCGCACGGACGCCTGTCTGTAATTAATGCCGGAAAAAAAAAACTATCGGCGAATGCAGCAGCCTCGTATTGGCCGATGCCGATACACGTCAAACCCGCAAATATCGGCCCGATTTATCGGCCGACCGATATATCGGTCGATCACTACCCCGTACTGCTGATTGGCTACAAGTTTGTTGTGCTGCTCGATCCGATCCATTTCATTAGCGTTTCTCAGAAATCGCTTACCGCACCTTTAAGTAAATGAGTCAGCTGTGTTGATTCATTGTTTTTTTTTTTTGTTTTTTTTTTTACTTCTGGAAACCAGGTTGGTTTAGATAAGTCAAAACGATGCCCAACAATTAAATTTAAAGTGTTTTAAAGTGCTTACATTTTTAAATAGAAAAATAAATAAATAATAATAATTGAATTTTTACATTTGCGACTAATCCATATTAAATTAGCATTCCCATCATTTTTATTTTCAGCGTTATTGCAGTGTTTTAGACCTAGTTATTGAACTCATATTACTGGAATGCTAGAGTGACTGACATTTCAGGAAAGTTTACTTTTTAAACTTTTAAATGATATCTCTATGAATGTATCCATAGAAACAAGTCATTCGCTAACTGATGAGATTCATAATGTTTATTTTAGAAAGGCTGATGAGATTTATAATGTTCCCCCACTTTTCAGATCATTCCTGCTCGCATTACGCACACTTTTTATCAAAATGGAAGGGTAAGAATATAATACAGCACTCTGAAATGAATTTTAACAGAGCTCTGCATGAGATTGTAATGCGTTTATGCCTTTTTTTTATTCTCTCAAGTCTCTTGATGAAAGATGTGGGTCGGTGAAACCATCTCAGAATTCATAATGAAATATCAGAAGCCAGTTTAGCAGCAGAAATGTGGCGTCTTACACATTCTCTGCTGAAGCATCTGCTCAGAAACACCAGAGGCTTTGGGTTTGGCAGCTCCAGTATCCCTGGAGGACCATCCCAGAGAAACTCTCCCAACTGACAAATGATCTCCAGCAGAGAGAAGGTGCACTCATTACACTCACCTCCTACACGTGTGTACGTATGTGCAACATTTTACTGTAAAGCCCAAAGTACACGTCACTTTTACGCTTGCTCTAGGGTCTGCATACAGTCCGCGTGATGTGAACTATCATCATCAGCACAGTCACAGTTTTTTTCTAACCAGGTGTACGGTGACAGATTTTATTTGTGCTAATTAGCTTTTACACAATATGTCAACTTGGTTCATAAGGTAGGCTAGTCGAAGGAAATAACAGAAGAGACAGAAACGCAACAATGGATGGCTACGTGGATTGTGCGAGGAGGTTAGAAAGAACTCGCATCTGTACAACTCTAGCCTAAAACATTATAAAGATGTATAAATATCTTCACGACTGATCTCTCAGGGCTACAAAGACGCTAAAGGGAAGGAGTGCAAGTTCAAGTTCAAGGAGTGCGCATGCATTCCTACAATCGCCATATTGCAATTCCCCTTTCCCAAGGAAACTGGAGTGAGGGATTACAGTCGCCATACTTAACGAGACGATTTCTTCTATTTGGCCTTCATTAGCTTTAACAGAAAACCCTCCTGAGTATCTGAAAACCTACAGCGTCTCACAACGAGTCCTCTGTGACTCGACGCACCTTTCATGAAGATTTGCTCTTCAGTCAGTGGGTTCAATGAACAGATCAATTGAGAGACACGTCAAGGACTGATGATTACAGAAACATTATCCTGAAATTTACCTCATAAATAATGGAGAATATTTGTGCCTCATCGCTCACATCAAGATGCCGCATGCATAATATATTATAATTAGTGGAGGATCAAGTAGATGCAATTTCTCATTTGTCAGTTGTAAAATATGTCTTTATCTCAGTCTATGAGAGAATGAGGCTAATTTGTCTTTTGTGTAATAAATCAAATAGACTTTAAGAGTCAGCCTCACTGATGGTGTTTGCCAAGTCAAGCATCGCTATTATTACTCATAGTTGGGTTAGTGATTTGAACAAACTTCTAACTCTATTCAATTTAATTCCACAGACATGAATGATACGTCATATCATGCAGCTTGGTGAGGAGAGGTGTTGATACTTTTCTAGACTGATTTACACTTCAAATATTATAAAATGGACATAAATTAGGCTAGAGAGCAGAATATAATAGTGACTTGGGCTTTTTAACTTGGGCCAGTAAGCAACCTCCAAAAATACCCTAAAAAAACCCTAATACTGTACTAGTAACCACCCAAAAAACCTTAGAAATCAAATAGCGATGGCCCTGGAAACCACTAAGATCACTGAGTTGAATATTGCAGAGCAACACGCAGAATTTTTTTTTTTACATTTTATTTTATTATTATAATTTTTTTAATACTAGAGATGACTTGAACCCTGAGTCAACATTAACATTTCAAAGAGAGGTTAAATTGGGATTTTAGAGGCAGGGAGACCCTCAAATCTGCTGGTGATTCTGGTGCGCTAAGTGAGATATGACAAACACAACTTACAGTAGTATACAGGACATGGAATGGATAGAAAAACTATAGTTTTAGTCATTTATTTAAACTAAAGTTGCCAAACACTGTTCTAAGGGGTTAACACTTCTAGTATTTTGTTGTTGTGTAAACATACCATTCTTGACGATTAAAAAAAGAAAAGCATTAGATGCTGTGTTAATTGTATGCTAGCTATTGTATGGTTTCTCACATATGCACTGAAAAAATATATATAATTTTAAAGTAATTTGAACATACATTTTAAAGTTCTGTAAAAACCTGCTGGTTAAAAGGATGGTATAATGCCCCTTTTTACAATATGCAAAATAAGTCTCCGTTGTCCCCAGAGTGTGTATGTGAAGTTTTAGCTCAAAATACCCCACAGATCATTTTTACTGAATCAGTAAAATCAGTAAAAACACGTCGTTTCATGTGCGTCCCTTTAAATGCAAATGAGCTGCTGCTCCCCGAACAGAGGGCAGAGCTTCAAGAGCTCATGTGTGTTAGCAGCTCCCATTACCTCACGCAGACATGCACTAAAATGTCAAAAACTGTTCTGCCTTTTATGTTTAAACTGGAGTCGGACAATGATGCAGAGACTCAAGATGAAGTGACAACATGTAGAATGCAACAGGACGTTTCTGAATGGTTAGTTGATGAATTTATGTTGCTGATGTGGGGTTAACTATCTTAAATTAGCATATTCTGTTATGATAATCTATAAAATCACTTGTGTGGGAACTGTTGTAAGAACAGAACAGAGTGACATGATATTGCATTAGTGTTACGCACTGTATAGCATGTGAAAAGACGGATGCAACAGCTTGAGCAGAATCACAAATGTGCTCGAACACAACAACTCTTCCTCTTCTCAACATGGACTGCGTGTTCCCGGGGGCGGGGTTTATGTACATTTTAGGGTTGGTGATGTCACTAACCCAGGAGGAATCTCATGTAGTCCCAACCAGCTGTTTTTTGTAGTCCTTAAAAAAAAGATTTCTTTAAAAGTAATATCTTCCTTTGCTTTGAACTTTGAGCGTTGTAATGTTGCAGATGTTGTTTATGCTCAAACAGCAACATTACACACTAACTAAAGTCAGAAAAGTGAAATCATAATCAACCACCCCTTTAATGGTAAGTTCTCTTACTATGAACTGTTTCTAAAAACTGTAATAGAGCTAATGGGACATTTTAATGTTATTTTACAGTAAAATACTGTTATTTATTCACCTGAGCTTGAGGAAAAACTACTTGTGATGAACTTCATCATGTGGCTTCTTTAGTACCACATTGTATGGTGGTTGTCAGTATATTACAAAGGTACAAAATATATTTTAGTACTTAACTATATTAACATTACTGTAAATTCAATAAATTAATTCTGTAAAACTTAATGTTACTAAATTTTTACTATAAATTTCACAGATTTTTTTTTTACAGTATATAACCTAGCCACAACAGAATGAGATCTGTACCTG
The DNA here is from genome assembly GCF_949319135.1 of Squalius cephalus. NCBI lineage: Eukaryota > Metazoa > Chordata > Actinopteri > Cypriniformes > Leuciscidae > Squalius > Squalius cephalus. The sequence goes on along the minus strand of NC_137122.1, from coordinate 56,099,393 downwards.
CAATAATACACACACACACACAAAAAGTAATGGGATACCAAAGTGCACCTTATTTGAGGAAAGTGCTAGCAAACATTACTCTGCTTGGTCTGTTATTACTGCTGTCACCATGGGAAAAACACAATGATGTTAGCTCTTAAAGGTCTGGGCTAATAATCCGAAGGGCACCGGTTCAAATCCCAGAAGGGGTGATTTGTAAAATGAGGCCAAGATCGGTTATCACCAGTGTGCCCTTGAAAAAATCCACTTAACCGCATGTTACTCAAAGGGAGCTGAAGCCCTTTGTGAATGTAGTTGATTTCAAACAAGAACGCCTCTGCTATACAGCAATACAAAAATTCACGTACACCAGTGTCGCTTCAAATCTATAAGAGCTTCTTTCTTTTGTGGACCAAAACAATTTGATGTTTTTCAGTATGTCAAAGGTTTGTTTTCCATGCAATGAAAGCATTTAATGACTAGTGGTGGTCAAGCTCTAAAAGGACAAACATACCATAAATGCACTATATTCCAAGTCTTCTTAACCCATATGATAGCTTTGAGCAAATAAAGAGTGAAATGTTAGTTGATTTGTACAAAACCTCTATTAAAGCCACTATTTTTGGCTATACAGAAAATGTTCAAACCTTTTTTTTACATTTTGAAGCTTAACATGAATCAATTTCCACTTTTCTTGTATGGAAAAAAAACAGCTTTACAAACTGCTAAATATTGCCCTTTTTACAATAGAAATAAAGTCATTTGGGTTTGGAACAACATGAGGGTGAGTAAATGATGGCATTTTAATTTTCGGGTGATCTATCACCATGCCTTTCCCTCTGTCGGAGTGATTTGAAAGGCTGTGTGATGTTTGCGCATATGACAGACTGTCATGTAGAAACCATCTGTGCAGTGGCATCCCTTAACCGTTCTGAAGATCTCACATCATCCAGTCAGTTTAATGTTGCTTTGATCCTGCTTATTTCCATTCCTGTTAGACAGTAATCGCTTTTTGTTTGCTGTCAATCTGTTACACAGTTCACATCGTGATGTGACGCTTCAACACATTTCCATTTCTGACCTTATCAGTCACAGCACTCGAAACGCTAGTAACTCATCACATTCTGGCAATGACAAATATGACGCATTTTTTACTGTGTTACTGTTTTTTTTTTTTATGTCAACAAAGTAACTTCAGATGGTGATACGCTTGTTTTAGTCACAGGCCTGTTTTTACAGACAGGGCTTAGATTAAGCCAGGATTAGGCCTTAGCTTTTATAAATGTGCCTTAAAAAAACCAGTGCATCCTATTCTTGAGACAAAAGAAATGGCACTGACATATTTTAAGATATACAGTATCAGTGCAAGTTGATTTCAGTTCAAACAGCTCAAACACTTTAGTCTGGGACTAGCCTTAAGCCTTGTCTGTGTCACAAAGTTCCCAACTCAATCCCTATGAATTGAATATGAAGTGAAGATAGATTTCTGTGAAAATGAAGTGTTTTAATTGTATTGAATGTGCACTTGTAGTATACATGAAGATAGTACACTTTCATGACTATTAAGTACACTTAATTGCAATAATGTCAAATTAAAAGTTTTACTTTAAGGTACATTTTAAATTCTAACTTTTTTTTGCACTTATTTCCTTGTGTTGACTAATGTACTAAAGTATATGTAATGTATTATAATTTTAACTGTAGTGTGTTATTAAATATTCTATTTAAAGTGAATCTATTTTAATGTACTAAATTGCTTCATCATTACAAATATATTATTTAAATGCATGACATACAAGTTTCAATAGTAATGACATTAAAGTATATTGAGAGGCCGTTTACACAACACCTTTTTCAACTAAAATCAGAAAACATTTTATGTGTTTTGGCCATTCATTTACACGACAACAGTTTTTTGGGGGCCTGAAAATGGGTTTCAAAGTGCAATTTTTTGAGAACGATACCGTTATCGTCTCCATGTAAACTACAAAAAAAGTGCATTTGTGAAAATGGTGATGTCATGCGTAGAGTTTCTTTACAAAGTGACATTGCCAACTACTGGCCTGGCGTCAATACAGCATTTTTAAATCGCTTTCAAGAATCCGTGTGAACCGGGATTGTCAAAGAGATTTTTTTTCCCGTTTTTAGTACATCGTTGTCTTGTAAACATACCCCCAGTTTACCATAAATCTGCAGCACACTTTAACCAGATTTCAAAGACAATAGAAATAATTATGAAATTACTTCTAAATATGTACTTTAGTCTACTTGAGGGGATCAAAAAGCTCTCTAAAGTTGAGCTAATTGCATTTAATTTACATTTTAATTGTGCTGTTGTCACAAGACACACTCAGAGATGAGGGAGAGTTAGATCCAAGTGCAGAAGGTTTATTAAAACAATACAAAATACAAAGAAACAAAAGCTGGGAAACAAGACACAGGAAATATGAACTTGAGCACCAACATTACAGCCATTGAAGGACAAGACCTGACCTTGAACACAGGGAACACTGGGATACACACAGGGTAATAGACTATCAAGTCACATCTGGACACAATCAGGGAACTAATTAGAAAGAAAGATTACAAAATGTGGCACTGGAAAAGAACAGGTCAGATTGCAACCTATAAGTCCACATAACAAAAACACAAGGTATACAAAAGCAGGAGTGCGTAACAGCTGTATACTGCATACTATTCCTTAACTCTTTCCCCGCTTTTGACAGAATTTTCCGTCTTTCAGTGTTTTCGCTGTTATACGGTAGGGGGCGCCCTTACACATCTTCTGAAAGAGTACAGAATCTCTGGATCAAAAAGTAAGGTAAAAAGAGCAAAAAACAAGTGATAAAAGCATAGCTTATGCTTATGTCTAAAAGCAGAGACTCTTTTCTTTCTTTTGCTATATTGCTGTGCAAGTAAACCTCACTCCTCTGATCTCAATAGGTGCTCTAGTGACAGACACAGTCATTAGCCTCCTTGTTAGAGCGCCTGACTCTCACGCCGGAGACCTGGGTTTGAAGTTCGCATAGAGCGGGGGCGAGTAGGACCCGAGTGGAGGTGTTTCACATGTTCACATATTCATAAAACAAAAGATTATTCGGGCCATGAAATTTATTGAAAAAAATCTAAAAATACCGGCAACTTAAAAAAAAAAAAAAAACACTGGCAGGGAAAGAGTTAAAAAATAATAAGTGAAACAGTAAGTGATAACTACATAACTCAATACAACATATCCCATGCTCAATTTTGATGTGCATGTTACCCACTCATACAGAAAAATAAGTACAGTGTATCGTGTGCACAATAGACATACTATATACTGAAGGAAAATTATAAGAGTATTATGGCAGTATGGTATTCTGAACAGAGCCATATCCTGTGTTTATGGCCTCCATCACTATTGTTATGTGAAATCGATCCTCTGCTGCCACTGACATAAAGGCAGCCTTCTAAACAGGGACAGAAATCTTAAGCGCTTTACTAAAAGGCCTTTCCATTGATTTCCCAAATGTCATTTTGCTCGTAATGACAGCATTCGTCCTGAAGCCCCTTTACCATTGAAAAAGGGTAATCAGTTTTATAAATCCTCAACGGGAAGGTCAACTAATATCATGCCCATTAACCTTTACCCTTTTTCATGAAAGTTGTTTCGTGTTTATATTTGACATTAGAATTCATAACTTATTGAGACAAGAGGGAATCTCACAGAAACGTGTCTAACAGATCTAGAAAATATTTTTTTGGGGGGGGTGGCAATGGAGTGCCATGAGGGGTGGTAAGACCAAATCAAGCACACATGCATAATTATTGTGGATGTATGACCTGACAGACACATACACTGTCATGTCCATGCAAAACAGTTACATATCTTCAGAGGAACAACAAAGTAATCATTCTTCTTTAATTTAATCTGCAAAACAAAAGTCTAAATAAAATATGAATATCCAGGGCACTAGATATTAAACAGGTCAACGAATTCTCTGAAAAAACAAAACAAACAAAATATTCTGAGTTTGTACATAAATAAAAAATGTATACTCACAGTATGAATAATTTATTCATATGTACTTTAGTTTACTGTAACTAAATGTATTTGTGGCAAACTATAATTTGGTATATTTAAAGTCTGTTAAAGGTGCATTGCGCAAGTCTCTGAGTTTTTGCAGAACTATGCCCCCTTCTGGCGACACACGAAACTGCAACCAGAGTTGTGCACGCGGTTACATGGAGTTTGCGTTGGGGTTTGGGATGAACTAGAAGCCGGTCTCTTTGAATCCATCTTCTACTTTTGCAAAAGTCGCTCGAGTTGTCTTCGCTGATGCGGATAATGGCGGCGAATACACAAACCTGCCAGACATAACCAGGTGAGCGTGAACGCGCATGACCTCACGCCCAGTCGATTCCGTCCCGAATCCCTCTTATTTATTTTACTGTACAGGATTATAGAGGCAATCGCAGTGATCATAGAAGGGCTCATTCAGCCCATCAGGCAATTGTTTAAGCATGTATGGGTTAGAAAAACGGGTATTTTTAACATGAAAAGTTGCTTAATGCACCTTTAAATTAGAACAACTAATTTTGTACTAAATGCATTTTAGTTTTCCAAAAGCAGGACTGAAGTTTAACTAAAGTTGTATTAAACACTTGTTTGTGCCAAAGTGGAACTATTCCAAGTATACTTAAATACAAGAGTAGATATTTAAAGTGTGCTTAACCCTCTGGGGTCTGAGGTGTCTTCTGGGCCTGGAGGTGTTCTGACATGCTCTGACATTTGTGCTTATTTCTGTTTCTTGTGACATTTTCATGGCTAAAATCTGATTACACTAGCCTGTCAAGCCAGACCTACATCAAGATGTTAGTTCTGGCAACTCACCATAGACACGGCTCAATCCGAGGGGCGGGATAAACGGCTGTCTTTCAAATTCCCTCTGCATGCAATAGGACAGCGCTTCAACCAACCAGAGCGTTTTCCCAACAGCGGAGCTAGTTGATAGATTCAACTTTTGCCATATTTGGCCGGCAAAACTACGAACACATCTTCCTTTTTTTAAGAATGACTTACAGTAAGTGCCGTTCTATGCTCTTTTCTCAAAGAAAAACCTAACTCCAAGTCCTCCAGAGTCGCGGACAAAGCCGATTCGAAAGACTGTTCTCCAGCAGCTCCGCCATTCTTTGTTTTCAAGTGGCAGGTAACCGTCGCAACTCTGTCATCATTATGTTAAGCCCGCCCCGCCTACTCTATACACGACGTGATTGGCCTGACCCAATTTAGGTTTTTGCAGCTCGAAAGTCAATGGAGAGTTGCTAGACTACCCTGACTGCAAAATACATTTTGCTGTCGCTAGGGTGCGTCTAGATTTCTAGGCTATGATTACACTGTATTCAGCACAAACTCTGCTACAATAATATATCAACATGTATGTAAAAGTTCGTAGTTTTGAGATAATGACGTTTATGCGTGGTTTGTGAAAAAACGACAAAAAAAATTGTCACTGAAATAAGGTCATAAAACCCATATTGATTATTTCTTCACAAGACTTTTGAAAATTGTATCACATAGCATAGCATATTTGCTCCAAAACTATGTGAAAATCATCCTGACAACTCATTCAGATAAGACAATATATTGATTTAAAATTTTGAAACGCAGAATTCACACTCACTAATTGTGAAATTACAATTGCAATTCAATTAAACTGTAAGAGTGTTGAACATACATTAATATTATACTGATAACAAACGTTTAGTGGATTTTAAAACACATTGCAAGTAAACTTGAAGTGTGCTAATTGCATCATTGTTGTGTGCCTCAAATAGAATAAAGTGATCTTTATAAATTATGGCACAGCTTAAGAATTTTCCTTTAACTGACACCCCCCAGTATACCAGTAACTCGCATATCATCAGAACATCAGTGAGACAATGGGAACATATACATATACATATACATATACATATAGTAGGAACCACGACGGACTAGAATCGAACACGGGTCGCTGCCACACAAGCGCACGCGGTTTACCAGTTGCGATACCACAGCAGATATGCAACACACAAAACTGTGGTTTACTTTGTGTACTTTCTTTACAGTTACAAGTACTGCTATAAACAAACAGAACTTACCATCAGTGACAGCATAAATTATATGGATTCATAGACTGCAAATCGTCGAGAAAAGTCTCAATATGTGCGCAGTAAGTGGTGCATGAAAATAAACGCAAAACTATATAGAACATGTAAATGCATTAAACTTGAAGTTGAAGAAATAAAGCCAGCAGACACAAAATGAAATAGCCTATCTGTAAGGCATGGCAAACTAACTCACTAACTCACTAACTCAAAACATAAAAGTGATGCTTACCACAGTGGTTACAGGGAAACAATACTTGTCAAGGACACATGGCAAACATGAGGGCTTAACTACAAAAGGAGTGTGGACTAGACAAGGGACACCTGTGAACAATCAAGACAATTAACCAATGAAAACATGACACATTCACATGGGGAACACTTGGCAGGATTACATGACAAGAACAGGGGGGATCACATGACAGACATGAAACAAAACCAAAACGTGACACTATCATCTGCAGAATGTTTTGCTTCCCTTTTACCTGACATGATCTTTCATTAACGCTGCAGGAAGCAATTGCATTAACCAGCATAACATTAGTTTTATTCTTGTGCACGCACTAAAACAGACAGTTCTGTTCGTTGGTGGAAGAATGTGAAAGTGAAGAACTGCGGATGGAATAAAACCTTTACTCTCTGCAGATTGTATCTGCGTGCTTCAACCCTCAATGTACTGCACAACTGCTTCTGATTTAAAACCCAATGAAACAATTTGGCAGTTTGATGGTCTCGCATTACGCTGCAGATTCAAATGTGACGGATTGAAATTATTTTAATACATTTTACGTTGATACTTTTCATGCAGTTAACGTTTGTGAATTTATTTGACATTTGTCATTTTTGAGGACTGGTCAGGATAATTGTAATAATTTGTTTAATAATTCATAATATTTTGACAGCCCACATTTTAAAGTGCAATGGGCCATTAAAGTATCATCAATGGGAAAAGTATTCCAGTAGGTGCATTGGAGTGTATTAGGAATACACTAAAGTAATAGCCTATTAGTAAAACCTTCTTCAAAATCTTTTGATGAAATAATTTTTTGTTGAGTGAGAACAAGTTATAAAATATCTACTTGGATGAAATATGTTTACATTACAACCATGTACTTGAAACTGAAAGGGTTTTCCTTTGCTTTTCCTTCCTGTCCATTTTTTTTTTTTTTTTTTTTTTTTTTTGCATACAGATGACAATGTTGTCAACATGATCCCCGTTCACACGGATCCGTGAAAACAATTAAAAACGCTACATTATTCATGCCAGGCCAGCAGTTGGCGATATATTTTTGTAAAGAAACTACACGCCTATAGACTGAACACGTAATATGTACATGTACACAACTGAACATGTGCATGATGTCACAGTTTTCACAAATTCAAGTTTGTAGTTTATATGGAGACCATACATGTCGTTTTCAAAAACTTGCACTTTGAAACACGTTTTCAAAAATGTGCATTTTCAGGCCCCCCAAATGCCGTTGTCATGTAAATGAACAGCCAAAGCACATAAAAAGTTCTCCGTTCTCCGATTGTGTTATCAGTGCAACAATTTAAGTGCAATAAAACTTATATTCAACAACAAATTATTGCCAATAAATGACTATTTTTTTTTACAAAAAAGACAAAATATCAATGTCCAGAGCACTGAGAGGAAATTACATTTTCAAATAATGTTTGACTTTTAAGTATCAACTGTGAATGTCTCATGTCTGTGATTTCATATACCAATACGGACGGGACAAGAGGTAAACCCTATTCCATAAAAATGTATCCATGAATGTGCAGGAATTAGGAAATATGATTTACAGTACAACAGACGAGAAGAATTAACAATTTTTGTCCATTGTACCCCACACAAAGTTATTTCATACTCCTCTAAAAACAACATACTGTACCCCATACACAGCTCAGAGGGGTGGAGAATTTCATTCTCCTCTAAAAACAGAATTATTGTACCGCAACACCCTACTCTAGGAGGAGGGAGGTGGTTATTAATCTCCTTCAAAAGTAGTTTGCTGCTTGGAGGAAAACTTCAAATCTTCTCTAAAAACAGAATGATTGTACCCCAGCACCTCCTCAGAGGGGGAGGGAGGATAAAAACAGGATGGCAGAAAGGAACGAGAAGAAAAGAATGAAAAAGGGCAAAAACGTTGACAGCTGCCCCGCTTAAACATTCTCCTATTTTTTGACGCACTCAAAGCCCTCTGATCTTAGTGCGGTTTCCTCCTATTATGGCACCTTAGCTCTTCATCCTTGGAGGGGGGCTCGAGTAGCTACGCTCGCCTTCCGCTTCTCTCTCCAGGAACTTGTTACCGGCAAGGGCTCCAGAATTTAGGAGGCGAGAAATAAATTTCCCAAAGGCAGCTGACTGCATTCTTGCCTCTCTAAACCTGTTCACCACCGTCTCACTGGCAGTGCCAAACAGTCCAGAGGGCGAGACGGGGGCATCCAAGAAGACAGCTTTGTCACACTCCTTGATGCCTGACAAGTTGAGCCACAGACGCCTCTCCATCATCACCATAGCAGCCATAGACCATCCAAGGGAATGGGCTGCCTGCCTGGTAGCACGAAGAGCTAACTCTGTGACCAGACGCAGTTCAGAGACCGCCTTGGGGAACAAACACTTCCCTTGATCCAGGTCTTTGAGCAGATCTGCCTGGTAAGCCTGCAATATTGCCATAGTATGCAAAGCTCCACCAGTCTGACCTGCCGGTGCATACACTACCCACCATTCTCAATATCATACGACATGGCTTCAAGGGCAAAACGGGAGCCTTCATCGATGAGGATGTCCCCGAGGAGAGGTCAGTTCGCTAAATTCCTCTCCACCCGAGGCATCCTCCCATAACACCACTCACTCAGCCCCTCTACATCTCAGTGTGCAGGTCTGGAAGACATGGAAGGAGCTGTACACTTATGACTTCGCAGAGATTGCTCGTCTAATAGATATCGACTCTGTGAACTCACGTTCAAGCCAGACAAGTCCGAAATCCAAATTCCAAAGCCTTGAAACCTTTAAAATATATAAAAATAAATCCTAATTTGTAAAATAGTGGCTATTATCAACCTCAACCCATTTTTAACACGCATTAAATTAAATACCTTGTCCAGAGGACATCAACCGTTCCCTTTTGAGAGAACTCAACGCCGCGTCAGTCAATGCTATGGGGTCGCGTCCCGCAGGACCTGGTGTCTGAGACATGTGTAGCAATTAGCCACTCTTGGCCGATGCAGTGATGACTTCACAAGGTGCGCCCCAACGTATAAAAAGGGCAACTGAAAACATGTCATAAGTTTCAATATCTTCAGGAAGCCACTAGTCTGTGTGCTGTGTGAAGATTGCTCTCTTACCTTCTCTTCCCTTAAAAAAATTGTTTCCTTTGAAATGTGCTGCAGAGTTATGGTGAGCAGACAGTTTAAACGCTGTGTCCCTCTGTGTCCACGTTTCGTAACGCCTGAAGATGGTCACGAGCTGTGTGTTTTCTGCCTAGGAGTGGAGAGTGTTCGTTTAGACCTCGAGGGGTCTAGATGCATTCATTGTGATGATTTTTCACTGAGAAAGACTTCCACTAGCTCATCGTATTAAGCATTTTGTCAAAAGCAAGCAACAAGTCTTCATTTAGATACTTCAGGCATACAGCAGAGCTAGCCAGAGAAGTGAAGGGATGTTTCTCACACTCCCTGGACAGCTCTGTCTGAGGTCCCCACGGCTTCAACCTGTGCGCTGCCTCGGTAAGCGCAGGGTTGATCCGAGAGTCTCAACAGCTTGACTCTCTTATAAAGCGCACCAGATGGGATCACAATGAATGCATCTAGCCCCCTCGAGGTCTAAACGAGCACGCTCCAGTCCTAGGCAGAAAACACTTGTATGAAACGTGTACACAGAGGGACACAGCGTTTAAACTGTCTGCTCACCATTACTCTGCAGCTCATTTCAAAGAAAGAGAAGGTAAGAGAGCTATTTTCACACAGCACACAGACTAGTGGCTTCCTGAAGATATTGAAACCGATGACGTGTTTTCAGGTGCCCTTTTTATGCATTGGGGCGCACCTTGTGACGTCATCACTGCGTCGGCCATGAGTGGCTAATTGTTACACGTGCCTCAGAGACCAGGTCCCTCCCCATAGCATCGATTGACGCGGCGTTGAGTTCCCTCGAAATGGAGTGGCTGATGTCCTGAGGACAGGGTCTTTCATTTCTTTCATTTAATGCATGTTAAAAATGGCTTGGGGCTTATAATAGGCATTCTTTTACAAATTAGGAATTATTTTACAAATCAAACTCTTGCCAAGGTTTTAAGGGTGCAAAGTAAATGTTTATAATGTGTTAAACAAAACATAACATATTAAGCATACTGGAGACATGCATTGACTTTTTAGTGTTGTCGACTGTATATTCAGATTGCAGCAGTTCTCAGATCAGCACACACAGGCCTATGCTACAGTTCTCGAATCAAGAACTGGTTGTTGCAGTGAGCTGCAGAGCTGAAGAGACTGAGCATGCGTCATATCACCGTCTTCTTTCGGCCAACTGATGCTGTACAGATACATGAGCACGGGTGAACTGATAACTTGAATGAGGGGCCGAATTCGGCGAAATGTAAGTTTATTTAATAACTGTAACGAGGTATGTTGTTACGGGAAGAAGGAGGCGGGAACCGGCGAACATTTAAAGACTTTTAATGACAAAAATAAAACAAATACAAAATGAAAGTAAAAGCCAGCAGCCCCTCACGGACGACTGCTGGCAACACAGAACATCAAATAAAACACAGGCCTGTTCCTCTCTCGCTCTTCACTGTCGTCGCTCCTCCTTTATGCTTCCGCTCCTCCGTGAGAGATGCGAGACCGGTGCGTCGCGCACGTGTCGCTCATTATCAATCACGCCACCGGCCTCGCGCCGTCCTCCCACGGCCCTCGACCTCGTCGTGCTCGCCACAATAACAAATAAAATAAAGTTGATGGAGACCAGTTTATTCAATAAATATCTTTAAGACATGTAAAACATTTACATTTGCACATCGCCTCTACAGGGTTCATTTCCAAAACGTAAATGTAAGAAACTTATCCAAGATGATTATGACGATGATTACTATTATTTAACTGAAGTTATGATTACATTTTACATTTACATTTGGTCATTTAGCAGACACTTTTGTCCAAAGCGACTTACAACTTAGGACTAGATTAAGCGAGTCATCGTTAAGAGGCAAAAACAATGCAAGAAGTGCTCAAAATACAAAGTTCATGCATTGCTCAGAGTAGCATAAGCCAGATAAGGGAGGATTAAAGGAATCAATTTTTTTTTTTTTTTAGGTTAAGTGCTCACGGAAGAGATGAGTTTTCAGTTGTCTTTTGAATGTTGTCAGGGATTCTGCATTCCGGATGAGGGTGGGGAGTGCTTTCCACCAGCATGGAACCGTGAATGAGAATGTTCTGGAGAGTGATTTTGTGGCTACCTGTGATGGAACCACGAGCCGTCACTCGTTGACCGATCGTAGGCTTCTGGTAGGGATGTAGACTCGTATAGGAGCGAGTGAAAGTAGGAGGGAGCTGAGCCTGTGGTAGATCTGTAAGCAAGCGTCAATGCCTTAAACTTGATGCGAGCAGCGAGTGGTAGTCAGTGCATAGAGATGAACAGAGGAGTGACGTGGGTCCTTTTGGGCTCGTTGAAGACGAGACGGGCTGCAGCGTTCTAAATCTTTTGTAGAGGTTTAGTTGCACATGATGGAAGTCCAGCCAGAAGAGCATTGCAGTAATCAAGCCTAGAGATGACCAGGGCCTGGACGAGAAGTTGTGTTGCATGCTCAGTCAGGAAAGGCCTGATCTTCCAGATGTTGGCATGATCGAGCGGTCTTTGTAATTTGGTCTGTGAAGGTCAGCTGGTCATCAAATATAACTCGGAAATGTCTGACCGACCTTGATGGGGTGATTGATGATGGATCCAGCTGGATGGTGAAGTCGTGCTGTAGAGAGGGATTGGCAGGGAGGCAGAGAAGCTCTTGGAAGCAGAGAAGCTTACGAATGCCTTTATTTGAATGTATTTTTATCCACCGGGATGATAGAAGTGACGTCGTTATGCAAGGATGTAAAATAACTGGTGAACCGTTATTTTTTTAACCGTTCATTGAAACGAACTGTCCGAAAGAACCGGTTTGCAGAAAAGAACCGGACTTCCCATTATTAGTCCTGACTAAACCTTGTTGTGGTAACACTTTTTAAATAATACTCTTATATAATAAAAAATAAATGTATTGTAAACATTTATGACTTTCTTTTTTCTTCTACAGAAAGATCTATATGAAAACATTTGAAGACCATCAAATAAGAATTGTAAAAGTTTTCACCTAATTAACTGAAAACCCTAAACATAGAAATATTGTTGATGTTTTACCATATTGGAAATTAATTGTCTGTGCAAAATATGTCACTTCAAAACGTCAAAAAGATTATAACCTAAAACACCATAGACTTCAACATGGGTATTTCAGTCTAAATCAGTCCATACCCTGTCTCCGTTCTGATTGTCCTTGCACCTTTAGGATATGGGGTGCATTACGGACACATTTGTCCAGGTTTCATCTAAGGACAACTAAGCTAGGCCAAACATGAAACTCTGCCGTGTGTTTTCAAAGACTGTGATTTCAAGTCAAATGTATACACAACATTCCACAGTCACAAGAGCAGGACACATAATACCCATTCAGTGGAAGATTTTAAGACCTTTGTTTTTGAAGAATACCAAAGCCAAGTTCAAGCCAATAACTTAATTTCCTTACATCATCTGCATCTGACCCAGTTATTAAAAACATTGCACTAAGCATGGCTGTACTATTGAAGATTATGTGATTTCAGAACTGGTGGAAGATATTTGCCGAAACCCATTCTGTGCAGCTTTAGGGGTGAATGGGCCTTTAAGCACAATATAGGAGAGAACCCTTTATAAAGGCGCATCTCTCACTGACTAAGCCAGTTGAATACATACTTGATAGTAGCAAGAAAATAACCTTCCAGTATGTTTCAATTCTCCCATTATTGTCTCAACTTGTAAGCAATGGACACATTCAGGACACAAAATATAACAGAATAGAAGGCCATGTAATGTTTCTTCTGAATGCAGATCATTGCATGATGGATCTTTCCACAGAGAAAGCACGGGTAAGCACTACCTTGCAGTCTAATCTAAGTTCCATTTATCTAGCCATTCCTTGTAAGGCAGATGATGTCACCCAATATGGGTACCTAGAAGTGTTGGGGCCACTGCTTAAAGATTTGAAATGCTTTGTAGATAATGGTATTTTTGTGTAGGGGACTGTATTTGCTGTAGTAGCAGATAATCTTGCAGCTCATTCATAGGTGGGTTTGTTGAAAGTTTTCCTTCCTTGGAGAGTTCACAGATCCAGGAACATGAAGTAAGTGCATGAATGTTTCCTCTATGGACTAAGTCCGTCCATACATTGCATGTTGAAGCAGCATTGTGTGACACTGTTGAAGCTCATCATTGTGGAGTAAAAAGATAGTGTCCCATCTCTGACAGATTGAGTTACTTTCATGCCACATCAGGTTATCCACCTGACCCAACCCCAGGGGTTGTACCTTTGGAACTGGTCATGTGGTCAGGTCTAAAGAAAAAAATGATTTTCTCTTCAAGAGCTTAACTCTTCAGTTAATTGATTTCCTTACATATGAAATAACAGAGCCAACTGTCCACAAGCTATCCCCTGAATTTTGCATCACGTAAGAGTATAGGAGGCAATGCGCAGGGAAACTGGTGCTTGTTACAGATGCTACCTTTTGGTTTTGATGACCTTGAAAGATGTTGTTGAGTTTGTCATGGCTCCTGGCCACAACGATGATACACTAGAGAATACATGGAAAGCAAGTTCAGTGAACACCTTTATAGGTCCTTTGATGTGTTCCCAGAAGAGAAATTTAAACTGAAACATCACTTCCATGAACATTATCCATGGCTAACAACTGCTTTTGGTCCACTTGTGTTTCTCTGGACCATGCGATTTGAAGCCAAACACCGATTCTTTAAAAGGAATCTGAGGCAGACTGGGTCATTCAGAAACATTATCAAAACAATGGCAAGAAAACACCAATCAATGACTGCATATCAAATCCATGATGCTATCATTCTCTCAAAACTCTCTGTGTCCAGAATGCCTCAAGTGGCAGTGGAGGCAGTGGAAGTTTCCCAGGGCAGCAGTTGTTAACATGACAAAAAAAGTCACCATTTTAGGCACTAACTATTGTGTTGGAATGTTGTTGCCTTTTGGATCGACAGGAGGGTTTCCTGACTTTGGAGAAATACTCCAAATAATCGTTGTACATGAAAATCCTGTCATTATTTTGAAGTTGCTAAGTGGGTGGTACAATGAGCACCTGAGGAACTTTAAAATAGAGTCCACAGGAAATACTGAATTCCTTCAGTATTCGGAATTGAAAGATGCAAATTCCTTGGCTGCATACAATACACTAGATGGTCGAATGGAGTCCCTGAAACATTTCATTTGCATATGGGAGTAGGTTTTACACTTCAGTTGAATTATTCATGCCTTATCAATCGTATGGGTGTGCCAAGTAAACTTGTACAATTTTAACAAACTGTTATATCTTCTTTTTCTTTCTTCCTACAGCTGAACACATACTGCCAAAAGAAAATGTTGGTCCAGTTGCAAGTCATCATTGAAGAGAACAATGTCCGAAAATTAATGCTTCCATCAGGAATTCCAAATAAAGTGGAAGATCTTGTTTCTAAAATTGTTCAAACATTTCATTCACAAGGGGAATTTGGAATACTCTATGAAGACAAAAGCTTTGGGAACCAATTTTTTACCATCAATTCAACTGCTAACCCTGGAAGACAAGGCCACCATGAAATTAGTTAGAAAAGAGCCTTTGATCACCCTTGACTTGATCCACTAGATGAATCAGGATGTCCTCTACATGAGTACCTTGGACACCCACGCTGTGGATGACGAAGTGTACACCTCTCTTGCAGATGATGGTGAACCGTCAAGCTCACAAGACACTGTTCTTCTCCCTGAGTCATATCGCTCTGCTCCATGGCCAGTGCTGTTTCAGGTGCCGAAGTTTTCTTGTGACATTGAACTTATCATTGTAGAGGAAAGCAAGTCATATTATGCCTCTGGAACACACTTTCATGATGCAAGTGTTCAAACTGCAACAATGCAATACCTTGCAAAAGCTATATTCTTTTACACAGCCTACCCTTCAAGTATGCAAATATATTCAGTGGCTGAAGCCCTTGTTGAGAAGTTTCCATGCCTAAAGGAGCCTGAGTCCTTTGCAGGGATGCATGGGTGGCAGCAACATACAAGATGCACAATTTCCGTGCCAAGCTTAAATCACAAAAATATACATATCCAGAATTGGAAGTAAACACATTGAAGAGGAAGCTACCGACCAATGCAGCACCAGCCAAAAAATGTGAAAAGACAGAAGAAAGTGGAAGTAATTTAACTCCCTCCACATCATGTCGGAGAAAACCAGGGCACGTTGGAAAATGAGAGGCTTGAGTTAGTCAATTAAATGTAATTGAAGACATTTTTTAAAAAGACTTGAGGCAGTGACCGTCAGCCCAGCAGTCAGTATCTAGGTTTACATCCAAAGTTACAAATTGAACTAATGCGCAAAACTGGAATATTGCATACAAAATTTGCGAATAAAGCACTGTTTCCATCCAGTGAGCCGAAGAGAACATTATCATCACTTCCTGATAAACTGACGCTAAATATCAGTAACACAAATGGAAGATGCTGCAGTAGGAGCAGCCACTGTATAGCACAATAAAGTTATCTTGCTTTCAGAGGCAGATGTCTGCGGTTTGGGAATGCAGTTGTGTAAGACACTTCTGGAAGGTAATTATGCTGAACCACTTTGACCCGGGCATTTCAGAATGACCAAAACAGCATTTCAGATGCTGTGCAACAAGATCAGTCTGCTGGTAGTTCCAGTTATGCCATCCCATCACAAAGTCACAAAAAGTGATTGAGGAATTTATATTGTATGAAACATAGCTAGTGTATTCAGAGAGATGATGCCACAAGGAGGAGGGGTAATTCGATTTATTATTCAGAAAGGCTCAAATAATAGTTTTCTACCAAGAAATGTTATTAATCTCATTTGTCTAATTAAACTGCAGACCTTTATAATTAGTGACTATAACTGATGAAATGGTTGTATTTGTATGTACCCTTTACTTCTTTAATAGATCATATATATTATAACAATAGTATAAGAAGATACATTTATGCTAAATCTTGATGGGTACACACCACGTCTTCTGCAGCTGATGCATGCCAAAGGGGGAGCTTTTGGTACCAGGATGCATCCTTTCCTGAACACTGTAAATGAGGTATCTTTTTGTTTTACTTTTTTCACAATTTTATTTTCAGAAACAAGTCTTATCTATGGTGGCTCTGAAAGCCCAACACACAGAAAAAATAAAAGACAAAACAATCTTATTACATTTGTATCTCTCCCTCATATAATACACCTGATTCAACTCATCAGCTCATTAGAGCCTGCAAGACCCCTATTACAACTTCTAACAGAAAGGGTACTTGCCTATACTTACCTTGAGCTATGAGATTCCTTGAGTAGTTTCAAAGACACAGTTCACCTGTTCTTTTACCTCTAAAATAAAGGTAAACAATATCTCAGCTCAGAAGTAGTATAAATACTAGAGGGGAGAAATATTTGTAATATTTCAGTTGAGAGACATTATCTGAATCCAGTGCTGCACCCTAAAGCCCTATTTGGACGGGATTAACTTTACAAGGGTTGATGGAGTAATGTAATTTTACCACAGGACATCTGTAATATTAATGGCCAATTCACATGGGATAAGATATCTCAGTAAAACTCAGTAACACCTTTGGAAATATATTTACTGAGAAAAATGGTGACGTGTTATTTCACCCGCTGTATTTAAATCGTGCCCCAAGCACTCCCATTCAAAAGGCAAATTGACCGAAAACGAAAATATGGTCAAACTTAAAAGCGGCGTTTCCATTCTAATTATGCTTTTAAACAAAAGTTTGCCTTGGGTAGATTAACAAAAAGACCCTAGGTTGCAATTTGGTGCGAGTTACCCTTTAACATACACACTCTGGGGACATCAGAGACTTTTTTTACATCTTGTGAAAAGGGGCATAATAGGTGCTTTATATTGTAATTTATATTGTAATTACATTGTTTAATTATATAGACAATCCGGGCTTACAGTGTATGTGAAATTCATTGTCCACTCCTCTATCATGCAGAACATGAGGAATTCTGGGATACCTGACAGTGATGAAACCTGCTTATAACAGAAACTCAGACACATTAGTGCTGCTTTTTTCTTCAAAGCTTTTCTTCACAAAAAGCTGAATTGCCATTGCACTTTGAGGATCTGTAAAAGTGTTAACATCTTAATTTGCTCAATCCTTGCAGGAATGCTTATTCTGAAACACGAAATATGTGGATTTTTGAGATGATAATCACTTTGACTTCCAATCTACTGAACTGAATGACAATTATGTTACCAGCTTTGCACTTGAATGTTGTTGTTCAACGCTGTCTCGCAAAGCTAAATGACGTTAGCCACATGAATGTTTCATTAGGTCCAATTATGTAGCTACCCAAGGGAGACGTGTTCATATTACAAGAAAGATGCCATATAGCGTTGTGAGAGGAGGAAAGGGGGGAATCTTGAATAATTACTTACACATTTGCAAGAAAATAGATTTGGTTTTGCCTTCTATTTAAATCACAGATGGTTTTATCAGTTTTCATAACTATTGAATCCTGGGAGATTTGAGAGACAGCGGCTGCCTGTCTGGTTATTCGCACCCTGCTGTTTTTATGGCTGTCTTTATGTATCTGTCTGTGATGCCGGTAGCAGGTTGTTTATTTCAGCACTCTGTAGGTGACACAGGGCTCTTGGATCACTGCAGGGGTAAAATGGATGGATGCATAAATAAATGAGAGTGTGAGGAGCTCAAGGCAGAGAAGATCTGTAGCCCTGAGCTCTGACTGTCAATGATTCCATGTGAAACCTCATGTCTACCAATAAACCTTTATCTTCCATACTGCAGTCATCTCAGCCTGCCAGACCATGCTGGAGCTGTCTATCGCTAATGCTGCCGGGAAATTTCTGCTTGTTAAGTCTTGCCAGTAATTCACAAGAGCAATATCCATTAAACCAGAATTCGTAAATAACTTTGTGTTATTGTGAAGAATGAAGATATTGTTGGCATGTGCTTCTATTGATGTCTATATTTGCATAAAAGTCAAATATGTTGACTTTTCACATTTCACTTTTTGCATTCGGGAAAGTGTATCAATCCACCATCTTTAAATCACAAATTTTCATACATATTAGATGAACCTGCCATGTGATAAATACATTTTTAAAAGAACAAATATTCAGTGCAGTCTCTTTATAAACTTTTTGGGCTAGATTCCCCGATAACGTTGTCTCTTAGCGCTACGAAGACTCTAAAGGTATAACTTAACTAAAGGTATACCATTTGTGTGTTTCCCGAACTATACCTTCGGAAGCTGCTTAAGTCCTTCTTACGTGCAACGTTACCAGGTGCTGTCTGTGGAAATGGTAATGAACTATATTCATGTCGAGTTCGGGCGCATGATCGTACGTACTAAACCTATGCGCGTGAACTCGACAATCGACTACTGTGGACTTCAGCCGAAAACAGGATGTAAATACAGGTATGTGCGCTGGCTGAAATTTTATCATTTTTATTCATATCTTTCACATCTACTGCAGTCAGATTCACCGCGTGTTGACTCTGAAGGAATCACTCACATGGCTGTGCACTTGTAATGACACATCAAGGATGTTAAGAGGCTAAAAGCAGGTTTAAAACTTGCCCCATTGAAGTCAACAGGGTGCAAATTTTAAAAAGAGGATAACTCGGTGTAGGCAACACCGATTTTTGTCGTTGTTCTCTGTATTGACAGCACTCCAAATTTACAAAAAAATGAGCTCAATGTTAAAATTGACCGGAGTTCTCCTTTAATAGAACAGGCCAACATGCTTCCATCTAATTGGCCTTCTAACCTTCACAAGAACCAAAACAAACAGCCGATTCTTTTCTGAGATTAATTAAACCTGTTTGGACAAATCCCTAGTGCTAGACGTGATAGACGTATTTGCTGCTGATCCATACACCACACAACCATAATCTAATACAGATCTAATCAGCCCACTAAATAGCCTTTAATGCCATCCTATCTGCCCCTATTTCACTTCCTAAACACCTCATTATATTTATCACTTTTTTACATTTGTCCAATATTTTCTGGATATGCATTGCCCATGTAATTTTTTTGTCAAAGCACAATCCTAAAAACTTAAAATGTTTCACTCTTTCCAGTTCTTGATTATATCATTTTAGATTTACCTCACCTCCAATTGTTTTCCTTGTAAAAAATATTATCTTTGTCTTGTCAACTGAGAATTTAAAACCCCATCTATATGACCATTCTTCAACTATTGTAATAACCTCCTGTAATTTTTAACAATAAAATCAATGTTCCTTCCCCTTTTCTAGATTGCCCAATCATCAGCAAAAAGTGAAAACCCCCAGCCCATTCTCCAAATCCTCAAATGCATATTTATCATTATAGAAAATAATAAAGTACTCACTATACTTCCTTGTGGAGTTCCATTTTCAATCATAAACTTTTCTGAATAACTGTTTCCTATTCTAACTTTTATGGCTCTCCCAAAGAAAAAAAATCCTTGATCCATCTATACATTTGACCTTTAATACTTAACTTGCCTAATTTGATTAACAGCCCTTCTCTCCACATCATGTCATATGCTTTCTCTATATCAAAGAAAACTGCCACTACACTCTCTCATTTATTCATGCTTTTCTTATTTCGTGTTCTAGACACACAGCTGGATCCATGGTGTTTCTCCCTCTCCTAAAACCACTCTGATATTAGTTTCCACATAATACGTTAACCTTTTTCATTTACCATTTTTTCCATTATTTTACAGATGTTAGATGTCAAAGCAATTGGTCTATAATTTCCTGGATTTGTGCAATCTTTCCCTGGTTTGCGTATTGGAATTATCACCGCCTCCTTCCAACTTTGTGGTAATTTTCCTTCCACCCAAATTTGATTGTACATTTAATAAAACATCCTTGGATGATTCACTGAGATGATTTATCAGCAAATCTGATCCATGCCTGGAGCTGAATTCTTGTTTTTTTCTGAGAGCACAATTTAACTGTGTCTTTGTCAATGGCATATTTAATTGGTCATTAGTGTATTCTTCATTCTGTATTAGCTCTTTATACTTCACTAACATATTTTCCCTTCCTATTTTTCCCTCTTCACTAATATTGTTTGAGTTATGAATTTTAACAACATTTTTCGTCAGCATTTCTGCTTTCTCCTCATCTCTTACAGCTTTTGTTTCTACATCCCATAATATTAGATACCCAAATTCTCTTTTTATCCCATTCATTCTTCTTATCATTCCCCATATTTGACCAATTTCTGTTTCCCTTCCCACTGTTAAAAAATTTCCTCTAAAAATCCTTCTTTGTATTTTTAATGAATATCCTTACATTTGCTTGCCTCTTTTTATACAGTGCATGCAGAATTATTGGGCATGTTTTCTTTTAAAGATAAAATAAGCCAAAAAAAGAGATTTAACTCAGACTGAAAAGTCAAAAATTATGAAATCCCCATGAGAAGAATGCAATACTAATGCAATACTAGAAATAGCAGTTAAGGCATGACCATTGGAAAGTGAAATACTCATTGGGTCAGCAGGGTCAGACAAAAACAGGTGGAGAAGAAAAGACACGTGTTAACTGCAAAAGAATTAAGAATTAAGGCGAAGAATTAAGTGTGAAACCATCGGGAACCCTTTAGTCTCCAGCGCCACCATTTTCCAGAACTGCAACCAACCTGGAGTCTCCAGAAGTGCAAGGTGTCAGGGTCTCAGAGACTTCTAAAAAGTCTTAGGAGAATCCTAAAAAAATGCCCTCCTCTTAATAAGAATCACAGGCTGAAGTGTTGTGAAATACATGAAGACTGTTTTTTTATAGACTTTATAGACAGACAGATTGAGAGTGACTCTTGAAGGACCAGCACCACATCCTCTTCTACCACTGTTTGAAGAATTCATCTTCCAGAATCTGGCAGCAAGTTTTGGGGGTACATTTTTAGTCCATCTCTGCAAAACAGACTTCAGGGTAGGAGATGAACTAAAAATAAACTCCAAAAACTTATTAAAGCGTATTCTGGAAGAATGAATTCTTCAAATAGTGGTAGAAGAGATGTGGTGCTGGTCCTTCAAGAGTCACTAAAATCTAATACTGGCTTAATCCAGGTTTCCTAAATACATATGATTTCTGGTCTCTCTCTAAGCCCTTTTATAAATCCTTTAAACTCTTGACCATTAGCTAACAAACTTCTTGCATTCCATTGTACAATGTTCAAGTTGACTTATCACCTGCGCCTCCTGGCTTCCCACCATCTTCCAGGCATTTTTTGATATTTTCCCAAGATATATTGTCTATACCCAAAAACCTTTTAGCTCCTCTCACAATTATTTTAATTTTTTGTTTGACTTGGTCTGTACAATTAATTACATAAGCAATGAACAAAATCAGCATATCCACTGTCAGTGCTGTGCTGTTTTCCTCTGCTTGACCAACCTCTTGTCTCGAGACGTGTTTAACTTTGTCAGTATCACTTCTCCTTTGCCCTTGGACCTTCTTCATAACTTGTGTTGTTTACATCTTTCACTTGTTCAATTTCCACTGCTCTCTTCCTTACATCACACCCACTGTATGTTACCCTATGTTGCTCACCACAATTACAGCATTTATCTTGTGTAACTCTCTCCACAGTTTTCAATTCTATGATCACCTCCACACTTGAGACATCTTTGTTTTCCTTTGCACACCGCTGCTATATGTCCATATCTCTGACATCTAACAGCGGAGTGGGGGATGAATATATGGCCTCACTACGAAGCTCATATATCCAATTGCAACTCTTTCTGGAAGCACTGAATCCTGAAACTCCAAAAGAACTGACAAACTATCAATCCTTTCCCCATGCATTGTTTTTTGCAAGCTTTTTATTCTACTCACTTCCCCTCCAGAAATACTTCGTATTTTTATCTCACCCAACATCTTTCTTTCATTCACTATTTTCTTGCACACATTGTCAATTTTTTAACGCTTTGTTTTTTTGTTCTTCTGTTTTACATATTATTAGAAGGCTTCCGTCTCTCAAAATCTTAGCCATATCCATTTCTCCTAATTTTTTCTTGGATTCTTTAGACAACGCTATTGGACTAAGATTAACATGCTCATTTTCCTTTCTGAATTTAAGAATTATTTTAAATTCCTCTCTTACAATCTTTTTGCGGACAACCCTGTTATCTTCATCTGAGCTGTTTCCTTTTAATAATCCCTGTTTACTGGATTGGCTTGCTACCAGATTCCCTTCATTTCGTACATTTTTTCTCTTTTCTTGTCCTTTCCCACTACCTACTAAATTCCAATCATCAAACTCCATATCATCTTCATTAATTTAGCCGACCCACGCGCGCCTCTACCAAGGGTGCCCTCTATTGGTTAAGCCAAGTTTAACAAACACAACACTCTTTTAAAAATATATTGCTCGCTACAGTATTATCAGGAAATGTCACTGTAGTATTATTATTGTGAGAACTTTGTAATTACTTACAATGTTTATCTGTATCTTTTAAACTGTCAATAAACACTGAGGGCTACCCTAGTGAAGCCCAAAGGCATTTTAAAGAGTGACTTTAATAATGTGTACCTGTGTGCTAAATTCTCAGGTTTATTTAACTATCGACCTAAACCAACCATGTGCCTGAGCCAATATGTACCCAATTATGTGTGACTAACAAATAAGATCACGTCTCAAGCTGATGGAAAAAAATAACCCCCAGCAACCACCTGAGCAAGCATCCATGCTGCATGCAATTATTCATATTTTGCCATGTTCGAACAGCATAGAAAAGCACGGTCATGTGATCACGTTTATCGACATAGTCTGTATCAGAGTATAGCATTTAAGAAGCAACATGGAACCACAGAAGCAAGTTATTTCAAACACGACTGACATATAGTGATTTTGGAGCAAAACGTGATATTAATCTCATAAATTGTAGTGTTTGACACTAAGCTAAGCTAACATACTAGATTTATTACTAATTTTGAAAGAAAGTTTGCGTAAGACCATTTGAATGTTTTTTTTTTAAGAAGGGCAAAAGCAAAGAACGTTAAGTAAGAGGTCTGATCAAAGAAATGTGGGATTAAAATTGTTTGAATGAAAAAGTGCCAGTAAAACAATAAAGTAGGGTACGGGTTAACAAGTTAAATACAATAAAATGCTCTTTTTTTCGTTCTACCGAAAATGTGCCAGGAACCCACTGTTACTATAGTAACGTGCATCTGATTGACAGATAAATCATGCGATCTTATTTCACTGTTGTTGCTAATGTTGAGGTTATTTCAGCTTCATACAAAGTTTGCTTCGTACATTCAGTTTAACTGCACTGTTTGTTAAAGAGGGCAAGCTTTACCATTAAACTGAACTGTGTGCATGCATTTTAGACACTTGTTCTTGCTCCGTCCATGCAATAACTGCGTCCTTGAATGAGTCGAGTTTACTATTAACTTCCACTGCTCAGTGCTTTAGTAATATCAATGGTATGACCCATTTCAATTTGAAATCAGAAAATGAGCATAGCTCACTTACATTCAGTAAAATATTGAAACGTTAGCAGTAATGAATACTTATTCAAAACACCAGCGCCAGTGATTTTTGATTGGTTTTGATTGGTCTGTTATTGGCTGAAGTCCTTCAGACCTGTCTGTTATTGGCCGAAGCGCAGTCCTGGGCTGCGTTCAGCCCCGACAAAACGTTGCACAACATTTTTTAAACAGAAACGGTGATGCTTTGAACACACTGTTCTGATGACGCAAGAGTGTTCTATGGCAGCTGAGAAGGCCATTCTTTGTGTTCTTTGTGAAGAATTTTCTGAGCCTGATGAAATCGGTATAAATATGTGTTTAATACTACAAAATATGCCCGATGTTACAGTTACTGCACTTGCCGCCCAGAACAAAAGAGAACATCCCAATCGAGTGAAGGGATTTGTGGAAACTGAAATGGAAGCACACATCTTACCTAATTCAGACTAAAACACATCTATTTAGCCTCACATACTGACTTTATTTGTAGTTCATACTGTTTTAATACCCTGTATTTTCTTTCTCATTTGTAGGAAAAGCACTTAATTACCATTGTTTATTTCTATACCAAATGTCATACACTTGCAATGAAGCTAAAAATATAAACAACTACATCATTATGTTGATATCCTATATTTTTACAATAAAACTTACGACAAACATGTCTTCTAATATCCTCAGTTGTTGCGTATACCGAGCTGCATCGAACACATTTGTAAATTACTTTCCTTGAACCCACTGTGCGCACTGGCCAAGTGGCCATAGGAACTGGTAGGAGGGGTAAGGGAGTGACGCAAGCACGGTGACTTTTATTTTGACGGCGCGACGGACCTTTATTTTGGCGGCGCTGAGAACGCCAGAGCAAACAATGCTCGCATTCTCTGTGTTTATTAGTTAGCGATCTGTCTAACAGTACTGTTTAATATCTTATTAGATAGAACTGTTATAGAAAGTAGACAGTATATGAAAAAAGGTTATTAGCCTACATAATCATGTTTGGCTTGGTCCCCTCAAAGTTGCGTTGGATTTTCTCTTCAGCATTTAAGGTTTAGAGACCCATCTATCACTGTTTTCCATGTTTGTATAGTTAGTTTATGGAGTAAATATAGGCTATAACGTGTTTACATTCTAGCTGTTTTAAAAATGGCGGGTGCTGGTGTTCCGCGTGCGTTCGGTCAATCAGCGTACACTAACGTCACGGATAGTTCCTATAGTGCTGGTTTAGACCCTACTCTGAAGTAGGACCCAAATTAGTTCCTACAAATGGAGTTCCTAGAACTAAAATCGTTCCTAGTTCCTGCGGTGCGAACACGCCGACATCCGGGTACTATAGCCAATAGTTCTAGGAACTGTGAAAAGGTTCCTCCGGTCGGAAAGCGGCTATAGACAGTAAAAGAAATGGACACAGCGACCCCATTGGAACTCAATTGAGACAAGTGAAGCCCATTTTTAGCGATTTTTAGCACTTCCTTTCCTGACGCGCAGACTCGAACCGAGCAAAGCGTTACACGGACCACGTGAGCAACCCGTCTGTCTTCTAGTAGCTGTGCCAAGAGAAATCTGAATCATTCCCTTTCGAATCTTGCAGAGACGGAGAGTGTGAGTAGGAATTGTCCATGAGCTAGGAGCAGGAGCAACTTTTGCTAGGTATTCTGATTAATTATATTGTCATTTTGCCTCCACGTCCCCCCGATTGCCCGCGAGCTTCTCCTCCCGTCCATACGGTAATCTCTCTACTGTGCGACAGAGAGACGCGTGGTTATGACGCAATCGTTAGCCTACTTTTACAAAAACTGCTTCTACGGGGCCATAACATAAGCTACAAGGCTACAAGCTACAATGGAGCATTTTATACATTGTCGTGTTTCTTTAGAAATAAATAACGGACAAATGGAGTCTTCAAACGCCTCAGATGTAAAGTTATTCGCTGTCAAAGTGACGCCAAAATGAATGGGAGTCAATGGGATGCTAACTGCGGTGAAGATCTGCTACAAGATGGTGGCACGCTTCAACTTCCGGTCGACTTCCTTCCCGCCTGGTTGCACACCGGTGCACGCCGTTTCCAGGAAACATGACGTTCAACCCGGAAACCGTAGCAGAACGTTGCGCACCGTTTTGAACTTGAATGTGCCCCTGCAGTAGTTTGAAAAGTGCCTGTCAAATGCCAGCTCGCCCTGTTGCTCCGTTGTCATAGTACTTTGTACTTTTGGTGAAATATAACTGTAGCGAAGTTCATTGAATACTTTATTTTTATTTGACTCAAGTAAAAGTACTACAATTTAATTATACTCAAAAAAGTAGAAAATATTTTAAAAATCTACTCAATTATTGTAACAAAAGTATTTGTAATTAGTTACTTTCCACCAGACTATTTAAATGTTGAGCAAGCAATCTCATTGGCTGCAGGATCAGCAGAGGTCAAATAGATTGTGCCATGTGGTAATAATGTGATTGCTTGCAGATTACAGCCCCTTTTATATATATTCCATATTCCATATATTATATATATTCCAAATCTAAAAATGTAAATGCTGTCAAAACATCTATATAGCTGTAAACATACACAGGTGTTAGTCTTTCAGTTTCATTATGTACCATACAAAAAAAAAAAAAAAAAAATTAGGAATAATTTGGTACTGTAAAAATGGATCATGTAACATACCGCAAGTCAAACCTAAACAGCAGAGAGTGTCATACTTGTTTTGTAAAGACATTTTTAAAAAAGAAGACATTGAGAAATGCGTCCTAGCGATTGTAAAAAAAAAAAAAAAAAAAAAAATAAATAAATAATAATAAAAAGATTAAGACACAGAATGTGCTTATAGATCCTAAAAATAGACCATGTTTTCTTTATACAAAACATAATTCTTAGTTATTTTCTGTTGAGTTTGGGGCGTTTTATTGACAGGCTTCTTAAGATTCGTCTTCACGCATGCTCAGGTTATCATTTAATGGATAATTCCAAAGTACATACTTTTATACAATTGTATTATCTTTAGTGTTTATGAGGATCTGGGAAGCAGCAGTGAATCTTTAGCATATAAAACAGAGTGTTTAAAAAAACATACTTAACTCAAGTTACATCCGCATGAACTCTGTGATCTCATAAAATAAATATGTTACATAAGATTTTACACAGCCTGCAACCATACAAAGGACAAGTAGTTTGGAGAATGGATGGATGAATGGATGTATTTTACTCAGAAAAGGACACCGTAAAGTTCACTCTATTCCATACCTTGGATCCAGCAGAATAATCACACTGATATATAAGCTTCCTCCCAAGGTGGAGGAATTCATTCCACACTCATCCATACAAGTCAAACAAGCCGTAAGAGATGCATTCATTTTCACTCCAATCAAATGTGTGCTCTCTACCTTCTGCTGGAGGCAAGGAGCAATTAAACTGAGCTCCGCACACTGGGAAGTCCACTGAACACACTCTGACAGCAAGTCGCCACACGACTCCACTGGGAAGAACAGGACTTGATGATGTGCAGGACTCGGATGTCATTTGTGACCGATTTCAATGTGCTGTGGTCTCAAAAGACACCTTGAAAGATCACAATAAGCCTCATTCTTGCTGTTTCAATCTTCTTCCTAATCAAACTGCAGAGCTATAAATGACAAAAGAGCTGACAGGAAACAGCACATCAGACGGATGAATAGGTTATTAGATTTGTATCATAATACATTCAAGCTGTATTGTAAAGTACATTGGAGTGTATAGTCATATATTGAGTGGCATGCAGGGAAATTAACGTCAGTGCTGCTGAGGAACTGAAGCTGTGGGCGGCTGAATGTGAACTGCATTAAACTAATCTACCCTGCTGAGAACAAAAGCACTTAAGTGCCTTAGCTGTAAATATCCAATGTCACTTTGTTAAATGGTGGGACATTATTATTGGAGTATTTAAGGTGATTAGTTCAGCTTACACTTTTCATTATAAGGAGATTTGGATGGATGGCAGATTGAGGGATGGGTAGGAGATTGGGCGAACAAATGGACATATGGTCAGATAGATAGATTTAAAACATGTCACACACATTTTCATTATTCAAAATTCAATAATCCATATTCACCTTTCAGATTTCACTTTTCCAAAACATTAATTCTGTTTAAAAATCAGTATCAGAATCAGAAAGAGCTTTATTGCCAAGTGTGCTTGCACACACAAGGAATTTTTCTTGGTACTGAAGCTTCCAGTGCACATATACATATACAAATACAAATACAAGAAGAAACATAGCAATACAAATTATAAGAATACAAATATAAATATAAAAATATGAAAAAAAAAGTATAAAAGTATAAGTTCACAGTTGGGTTTAGTCAGAATAAACATTTACATATTATGAACATATTTACAGTATTTTGAATAGTATGAATAAATATAAATATCACCTTTAGAAGTTTAGAAGATATTGAGTTTAGAAGATATTGCACTAATGCAATGCTACAGGCATATGCCTTGGGAGGTATGTTAACTGTTCAGAAGGGAAATGGCCTGTGGGAAGAAACTGTTCCTGTGCCTAGATGTTCTTGTGGCCAGTGATCTGAGTCGCCGTCTTGATGGTAACAGTTCAGACAGGTGGTGTCCAGGGCGAGTGGAGTCTGTCATGATTTTACCTGCTCTCTTCCTCACTCTGGAAGGTCCTACGGGTCCTGGAGGCTGGGCAGGGGGGCACCAATAATCCTCTCCACAGTCCGGACTGTCCGTTGTAGTCTCCTGATGTCTGATTTGGTAGCTGAACCAAACCAGACAGTGATGGAAGTGCATAAAACAGACTCAATGACGGCTGAGTAGAACTGAATCAGCAGCTCCGGTGGCAGGTTGAACTTCCTCAGCTGTCTCTGCTGGGCCTTTTTCACAATGGAGTCAATGTGATTGTCCCACTTCAGGTCCTGAGAGATGGTAGTGCCCAGGAACCTGAATGACTCCACTGCTTCCACAGTGCTGTTCATGATGGTGAGTGGGGGGAGTGCTGGGCTGTTCCTCCTGAAGTCCACTATCACCTCCACTGTTCTGAGCGCGTTCAGCTCTGCACCAGACAGCCAGCTGTTCAACCTCCAGTCTGTAAGCAGACTCGTCACCGTTTTGGATGAGACCGATGACTGTGGTGTCGTCAGCAGATTTCAGGAGCTTGACAGAGGGGTCTTTAGAATTGCAGTCATTAGTGTACAGGGAGAAGAGCAGAGGGGAGAGAACGCACCCAGAACGCCAGTGCTGATGGTGAGGGTCCTGGATGTGAGTTTCCCCAGTCTCACGAGCTGCTGCCAGTCCATCAGGAAGCTGGAGATCCACAGATTGAGGATGGCATGGAGAGCTGGATCAGTTTGGCTGTGAGAAGATCAGACATGATGGTATTGAAGGCCGAACTGAAGTCCACAAATAAGATCCTTGCATAAGTCTGTCGAGATGTTGCAGGATATAATGCAGTCCCATGTTGACTGCATCATCCACAGACCTGTTTGCTCTGTAAGCAAACTGAAAGGGATCCAGCAGGGGTCCAGTGATGTCCTTCAGGTGGACCAACACTAGTATTTCAAACGACTTCATGACCACAGACGTGAGAGCAACAGGTCTGTAGTCATTAAGTCCAGTGATTTTTTTTGGGGGGGGGGGGGGGGGGGACCGGAATGATAGTGGAGCGTTTGGAGCAGCAGGGAACTTCACACTGCTCCAATGATCTGTTGAAGAAGATCTGCGTGAAGACTGGGGCCAATTGGTTAAACAAGCAGATGAGATGCCGTCTGGGCCTGAAGCTTTCCTAGTCTTCTGTGTTTTGAAGACTCGGCTCATGTCCTCCACACAGACCTTAAGCTCAGGTTAATGGCAGGAGGGGGAGGAGAGGGGGTGCAACTAAATAGCCGAGAGAAATATATGTCTACTACCTCAGATTTGGCGTTTGATCTGTACATCAGCATCGGGGAATAACATTATAATCTTGTTCACGGTAGAGATCAGCTTTTGCATATATATAATACCTGATAATCATCACAAATACTTACCGCTTGCTCCATTTCTGTAATCCGTTTTTATGAATGAATGACTCTCTCACCTGTTGCTCTAGTCTTCGTCAACAGCCGCTTGCACCCCCTGCTGGTGAGGTCGACTAACAGCTATGGAGATTATCAGTCGGCAATCTACTGATATTCCTGCCGTTCCCGGATGTCAAATGTTGAATTTTCTGTCGAATTTGAACCACTGAATTTATGGAAGCGAATTTGTAAAGTGAAATAAAATGGACCGAAAATACCTGTCAAATATTATAGGTTGTATTTTTAAACAGAATGAATGTTGTGGAAGTGAAATCTGAAAGGTGAATATGGATTATTGAATTTTTAATAATGAAAACGTGTTTGAAATGTTTTGAATATATTCACAGCTTAAATATACAATCATGTTGAATTTCAGCCCATAAAAATGCAAGCCCTAAAAATACAATGCATTAACATGAGGATGAGGAATTGATCACATCATTTTAATTTCTGCGTAACCCATTTTTATGTACCCTTTTAAAAAAATCTTCTAACGATCCTTTTCTTTTTACTGTTTTTACTTTTAACATCTTCCTCTGTCAGTCCCTCAATTTCTCGCTCTCTCTTTGCCTCTTTCGCTTTCTTATGGTTTCCCTCAGTGTGATAGTACATATCTGTAAGCGTTTCCACCTTTAATTGCTGGAGCATCTGAAGTGAAATTGGCTCGTTCACCTCTCTCAGAGGAGCATGACTGGGCTACTTACAGCTGAGTAAATTGTGCATAGGAGGAGTGTAATTGCCTGTTAGACTTGGAGCATTCTTAAGTTTCCTCACCACAAAGTGGCACACCATCTGCTCATCGTTATGCAGAAATACCTTTATGGATGAACGATTACTTCCAATTACCCTGAGGCATTGCACAGGGGTATTTCAGCTACCGGCACAATCATGTGGAGTGGGCTTTATTTTAGATTCACTTTAACTAGCTTGCAGAAAGATAGTGTCTGATATTTCATATACTCTGAAAAAAAAAAAAAAAAACAAGACTTAATGGAACACAACAGTAGGGTTCTGGATGTAAGAATCTCATTAATTTTCTCCATAGAGAAATACATGTTTATGGAAACCATTCTAGACCTACCATGAGTGCTGAGATTGTTAGTTGATGATATATGCTCCGGTAGAAGCCGTAAGTCTGTGCGATTTCATTAAAATGTCATTAAAAAGTCAGTGTGACTTCATTAGAGCTTCATTAAAAAATAAATATATAAAAACAGCTGAATTTGCAGTTAAAAACTACACTACCCATAATCCTGAAGAACGCTTCACCATGAAACAAAACAAAAAAAAAAAAATCTAAGCAAAATGAAGTAATCGAGTCGGCCTCACTAAACTAAACTCAACTCTAAATACTAATGCATACTTGTAAATATTGCAATGTTCTGCAACAAATTTCAAATAGCCTATAATGTATTTCATATTACACCATAGATTTTGCATAGTTAAATTCCACCATTCTCAATGCTGCTGAAAAACTAGGAGGCTGATGCAATATACATCCTCATATCAGTTCATGTACACTGAACAAAATTATAAATGCAACACTTTTGTTTTTGCCCCCATTTTTCATGAGCTGAACTCAAAGATCTCAGACTTTTTCTATGTACACAAAAGGCCTATTTCTCTCAAATATTGTTCACAAATCTGTCTAAATCTGTGTTAGTGAGCACTTCTCCTTTGCCAAGATAATCCATCCACCTCACAGGTGTGGCATATCAAGATGCTGATTAGACAGCATGATTATTGCACAGGTGTGCCTTAGGCTGGCCACAATAAAAGGTCACTCTAAAATGTGCAGTTTTACTGTATCCAATACAGTAAAACTGCACATTTTAGAGTGGCCTTTTATTGTGGCCAGCCTAAGGCACACCTGTGCATAGAAAAAGTCTTAGATCTTTGAGTTCAAAGATAATTGCGTTTATATGTTGCGTTTATAATTTTGTTCAGTGTAAATTTAAAATAAATGAATTACTTCTATACATAACTCCAACATACATATATGTGCTAGTATTATTAGAAATAGATATTAACATTAGGAAAAAAAATGGTGTTTGGATAAAATTCATCACCTTCTGGACTTAAAAATGACAGTATTAAAAACTGGCATTAAAATGTGTACAGATTTGTGACTCACAAAATGTATTCTGTTTATCTTTTTTCTAATTTTAGTATTTTGTATCATGTCCATTGAATCAGGGTTTCTTTCAGCTTGGTCCCCTAAACCTGCTACAGACTGTTGCTAGGAGATGTAAAGCATGGATATAGATTACTGTATGCCAGGCAATATGAAACATATGGACAGCTAATATAAAAAAGTTTATACACCACTTTTAAAATTGCAGCTTTATTAAAATGTAATTATATATATATGTAGTGAATCTATGTAAACACATGTCAGATCTTTTTTCCACCTTTAATGTAATATTGAATCCAACAAAGTTCATGTAACAAACTTTTCAAGGAAAAACAAAAGAAAAGAAAACAAAAAAAACTACAATAACCTGATTGTATATGTTACACTGGGTTGCAAAATAAAGATGACTTAACAGATCTAATTGCAGCAATAGAAACCCGAACAAGGCTTTAACAGAACAAACCAATCAAAGACATGAATAACATGTCCGCAAATTGATCAAACAATGAAAAACTTTAGAAATGAACTGAAAGCTAGGACACATAACTAAAACATGTAGCATACCCACCCAAAACAGAAACAAACCCAGATAATCCCTTACATTTCCCCCATCAAGAAGACGTATTTATGCGCCTTAACTATAATAACATCAAAACAAAGAGTCCAACAGAGGAAGGTGGGAAGGAGCTTAGTAGGTAAGGCAAACGGAACAAACATAAGAGCCAGGCAATTTCCCCCTAGCATTGTGAGCGCTGTTGAGTGCTTAAACAGCTCTGATTGGCCATTGTGCTCACGCGCTCAACATTAATGTCTGTTATTGGCTACAATGATCAATGGTTCAAATGCATGTTGTAAATAGACGTCTCTGACGCTCTTCACTGCGTTTACACAGATACACACAGGAGCCTTTGAAAGCAGGCGTCTATCACCAGATCACTAATATATCCGTTGATAGACGAATCCGATGATAGATACACCCCTGCACAGCATAACACACCCTATTATAATTGGCCATGTTTTTGTGTTTGGAATTAACCAATCACATGACTCTCACTACAAAGTAAGGTTACACTTTATTTTAAAGGTCTAATTTAGACATTCTACCTACTATAAGTACTAATAACTCTCATTAGACTGTTAGGGTTAGAGTTCGGGTTCGGGTTCGGGTTCGGTTTAGTAGAATGAGTTGACGTAGTTGCAAAGTTACTTATTATCGTCAATAGAATGTCTGTATGGGGAACATCAAAATAAATGTCAGCAGATATTAAGCAGACAGTCTACTCTAATGAGAGTTAGTTGACATCTAGTTGTAAAGTACTAAGTAGAATGTCCAAAGAATGTCTTTCGAAAGAAAATCGAAATAAAGTGTAACCAAAAGTACCAAAATTATAATCCTCCGTTCATCATTTGAATGATGTTGATTAACCCTGAATAAAAATAAGCTGTTTCTGAAGGATTTTTCTTAGCCTTTTCTTGGTCGCATAATATTCCTGAAGCCATGACCTACAAAAAACTTACAAAGGATGTATGAGATTTCATTGTGAAGACGTACCAATAAGGAGAAGGGTACAAACATATTTCCAAAACATTAGATGTGCCTTGGAAGTCCATTGTCAACATGTGGAGACAATGGGGCACCATAATGACAACAGGGACTCTGTAAAAAAAAAAAAAAAAAAAAAAAAAAGGTTGTGAAAACTTTCCAAGGAATATATATTTTATTCCTAATATGCCTGGACTATAGGTTAGGATGGCCAGACAGAAGGCATTATTTAAAACACACACACAAAAAAAAGCTTTCATAAAATCATGTGGCGTAATTAGTGGTCCATAATTAGGACCATACTTTTATGGTCTGAATAAACCAAATTTAACCATTAGGTCATAATTTTAAAAGTTACATTTGGCACAAGACTGCTTATCACCCAAAATACACCATAACCACTATGAAGTATGGTGGAGCAAGCAGGCTATGAGGCTATTTCTCTTCAGCTGAGACTGGGGCAGATAGAAGGAATAATGGATAGTGCCAAATACCAGTCCATTTTGGCAAAATAAATAAATAAATGGAAGTCCTCCATTGCAATCTGAAGCTGAAGAAGAATATCATTTTGCAGCATGACAATAACCTCAAACACAAATCTAAGTCAACAAAGGAATGGTTTCATAAGATGAAGAACTTTTTGAAATGGCCCAATCAGAGCCCAGATCTAAATCCAATCGAATTTTCCAATGACTTGAGGAGGGCTGTACACAGGAGATATAGTTGATATAATCTTATTCAAAAATGACTGGCTGCTGTATTAAAAGCAAAATGTGTTTCGAACAAGCATTAGTTGAGGAGTGTGCACAACCAGTACATTTTAAGTCCTTTTTTATTTATTTTTTATTTTGTTTGTTACATATATGTTGTTAGTTTCAATATTCCATTAAATGCGGAAAATGATCTGACATTATTTTAGTTGGATTGTTTTTTTTTTTTACATCTCAAAAAGCTGCAATTTAAACAGGGTTGAGTAGCCTTTTTATACTCACTGTATAAATACAGGCTGGACATTTGTTAAAAGCAAAACCTTATCTAGAATTGAATATTTTGAATAAAGTCATTTATGGTTGTATCACTCAATTTCAGTGCATCTTGCAATAAATCTAAGCATCACTGGTATGGAAGCCATAGCAAGGTTACTGGTGTAGTAGAAGGTTGAATTTTTAATACATGAATTACTTTACATTCAGTTTTTAAAGTCATTACTTTATGAATTATTCTGCAATAGCATTTAAAATATTATACAGGGCATGACCCTGTTGCCAACTATGAGAGGATGTACTGTTCATGAAAATGAAAAATATAAATGCAAAGCCTGTATGACTTTGGGTTGGGTGTTTTATAAAATAAACGAAAGTTTATTTGAATCAAATCAAAAATCAAAAAAGGAGTCAGCAAATGGTACAAAATTATTATTATTTTCATTGTTCAGTGTTTTATTGAATAACGAAAAGTTACATACTAAAAAAAAATGTCATTACATAACAGGGATGAACAGAAAAATATGCTTAAAACATTTTACATAGTGAAAGCATATTTTAAAGGATTGGTTCACTTCAGAAATAAAATTTCCTGATAATTTTCTCACCCGCACGTAATCCAATATGTTCATGTCTTTCTTTCTTCAGTCGAAAAGAAATTAAGGTTTTTTAGCTCTGTGATGCGCCACGCATTACGTAATCACGTTGAAAAGTCACGCGTGTTCGAGTTCAAAAATGTTGGGTAGGGCGAAAAGCTCCATCTCATTTTCTCCTCCAACTTCAAAAATCATCCTATAATATATATAAAATATATACACACATATATATATATATATATATATATATACAGTATATATATATATATATATATATATATATATGTGTGTATATATTTTATATATATTATATATGATATATATATATATTTGTAAATGGCATTTGACTTAGTCTTTGCATGTTCATTTTTGTAAACACTAGGTCTGTACTTTCGCCTATGTCACACGTGACCTTTCAACGTGATTACATAATCTGTGGCGCATTGCAGAGCTAGTGCAAGATGAGCATTGGTGTTTAAAAAGTATACAAATGTTTATTTTTTTAGATAATGGCTGATCATTTCGCTAGATAAGACCCTTATTCCTTGGCTGGGATCGTGTTGAGCCTTTGAAGCTGCACTGAAACTTCCCTTTGGACCTTCAACCTGTTGGACCCCATTGAAGTCACAATATGGAGAAAAATCCTGGAATGTTTCCCTCAAAAACCTTAATTTCTTTTCGACTGAAGAAAGAAAGACATGAACATCTTGGATGACCTGGGGCTGAGTAAGTTATCAGGAAATTTGAATTCTGAAGTGAACTAATCCTTTCATTTAAATAAAAGCAACATTTTGGTAGAAATTTATTTTCATACAAGCCATTGATATAATGAAGATATATCAGATCGTAGCATCCAAATTGGCTGATATTCACATGAAAAACATTAAAAGCAAAATAAATGTTATATTTGCCTAACAAACAAAACAGGTCATATCTAAAAGTTAATAGATGTTCTGTGTTGTGTAATTCACAGAGATACACAAACATGGCTTATTCAAAAATATGTAGCATGGAATCCAATTTTTACTTGCAGTTGTAGCAAATTAGCTATATCAAATATTAATAATCAATAATAACTGGTTATAATTGATTATGAATATTTGGATCAGTTAATATAAATAACTTAATGTCGTAAATTAATATTACAATCAATTAACCTGTTTGTCCCGTGAACACTCAGGATTAATTGTTTATTAACTCTAAGAAATGTACATTTCCGGGGCATTGGAAATGTCTTTCTTAAGACCTTTCTTAAGATCTAAATGATTAATGACTCCAGTTATGATCTTGAGACACGGACAACTTTACGTGTGACATGAACAAGATTTTATTAACTAGTCTAAACACTTAAACTACTCTAACACACACACACATACATGCGTACAGTTTACCAAGGGAAAGAGAGCTGAAGCAGAATACAGGAAAGCAAGAAGTTATAGCATTGTTTGAAATTCAGACGATCAACAGCCTTGAGCAAACCATCAGTTTAGTTCTAACACACCCTTCTTTAAAGGGGTAAGGATACTTAATGTATCAAATAATGAGACTAAGTTTGATACTTGCATGTCTCGCCCATTTGAATTAACCTGTCCTGATGCAATTTGTTGAGGCTCCAGTTGACCTTTGCTGATGTGGTCTTGATGAGAGAGAACCAGTGGTAGTCAGAGTATTTTTGGTGAATGGAAAGACAAGGCCGCAGCCTGGCACAAGCTTGGTGGTCCTTAGAAGCTTCTAGTTTAGCATCATCTTCACGTCAGCATCTCAGGAAGGGACTAAGAGAGGGTAAGAGAGCTAAGAGAGCTAAGAGAGAGAGAGCTGATCTTGTGATCAGTGATTTTTAAAGCGTGAATATGTCACACCCTCTGGAGGTGTGTGAACCAATAAGACATGTTTTCCTTTGGAGGGAAATTCTTTTATGACCTATTGTTCAACCAGGCCTTTGAACATGTAATTTGATTGGGTGTTTAACACAAGAATCTTTAAGATGCTTATAATACTAATGCGTCACAAAGTTAGCAGAATGTAATGTAAATTAACAAAACGGGGATGAAGATTGGAGTTTATAGAGACCAAACATGCCACACATATGATTTTAGTTAACCATAGTATGCAAAGTCTGAAACATTAACCCAATAGAGTTTACAAGAATACAAAAGCCAAACCACATAAAAGGAAAATCATGAGATGGGAAAATTAGATACATGTTTACACATTTCTCAAGTGGTGAGAGTCGCAGCTCTCTGGAAATTCCTTTGGGTCGTAAAACTCTTATCAGTCTCAGTGTGTCCTGTAACAAGACACCGCGTTCTGCCAGTGTGTTAGCTTCATTTGGGATGTTAGTTTTTGGGGGAATTTTCACAGGCCTTTGTTGGGAGAGTGAGTTTGCTGGATTATTCATTTAAAAAAATGAATAATTTGTGTGTGTCTGATTGGTCCAGACGCTACACAGTAATGGTTTGAATCTGAACACAATAACATCACTAGCCTGTGGTATTTGACCACCTTCTTTCTTCCTTCTTTTTTATTTATTTTATTTTTGTGAATGGGAGTAAAAGGGGGATTTTTGCAGCTCAGGGATGGCGACTTCCTTCCAGCTGGATTATCACTCAAATTTCTATCTAGAAAAGCCTTAGAGCTCAACACAGAAGCCATCAATAACATGTCTCTCTATGCCAGCAGTGCTCTTAGCGGACACCTGCAGGAACAAATGGTCTCTCAGTGATATTTTGTCTCAGGTAAAAGAGAAATTAAATTAATGAGAAGATACAACTTACCGACATTTTGTAAAATACTGAGTCACCTGTCCTCAATTTAGGTTCAGGCTGCAACCCAATTTACATTCTTCACACTTCAAGTATGTACTTGATAATGGGAAAGCACATACTTTTTTAAATTGCATGTTCACTCTACAGAGTCAAATTTTAGCAGTCTTTTCTTCCCTATGAAACAGGTTCTTGAACAAGAAAAAAAAAATGTAAGGCAGGATTTTGTCCATGGTGAATTGATTGGATGGTTGTGGTTTGCTATTAGTGGATCTCATGTGAGTGACAGGTTGCTCCGCCCCCACACCAGTAAACACATCATCAGAGAAGAGAAGAGATGCTGCAAGAGAGAGGGGAAGTTATTTTGATTAAAGATTAAGAGGGCACATGAATTAAAAAACATAATGATGTACAAGAATAAATCATTTATAATAAATACTGCAATATTCCATAAAAATAAGAATTATCAATTTTGATTTCATGGTGACTTTAATAAAAATTACTCAAAAATGTTTGAAAACTGAGAGTGTCTTATCAGTTGACAAGGCAGTCGGTCACTTTGTAAGGGCATGTTCACACTTGCACTTGGCAAAATGAACCCTGGTGCGACTGATCTGTTTGTGCGGTTCATGTGAATAAGTGTGAACGCTGCCATCTGAACCCAGGTGCACATCAAACAAGCAGACCGAGACGCCTGAAAAGATGGGTCTCGGTCCGCTTCTAAACGAACTCTGGTGAATGCAACTCGGACCACAGACATGTAAACAAACCAAAAACAGGACAGAATGCTCACGCATAACTGTTTTTTCTCGTCATAGTCGTGATGTTGCCCATCACAGTTCAGTACAGGCGTCAACACCTCGTCTCCGTGCAGCAGATCTTGGTTTGTGTGTGTGATGGATAAATAAAACAGCCACCATCAGCGGCCAATTTATCAAACCACAAACTGCCACGCACATCTCACCAGCTAACATACACATTGTACCCTCTTTCTCTCTGCTTTCAGAGGCAGTTCAAGTCTAGCTACTGGAGTGCCTCAGGGCTCAGTGCTTGGACCACTTCTCTTCTCCATCTACATGACATCACTAGGATCTGTGATTCAGAAACATGTCTTTTCCTATCACTGCTACGCTGTCACACAACTCTACCTCTCATTCCAGCCTGATGATCTGACGGTTGCTGCTCGTATCTCAGCCTACCTGACAGACATTTCTGGCTGGATGAAGGACCACCACCTTCAACTAAACCTTGCGAAGACAGAGCTGCTCGTGGTCCCGGCCAACCCAACACTACACCACAACTTCTCCATTCAGCTAGGTTTGTCATCCATAACTCCATCAAGGTCAGCCAGGAACCTTGGAGTTGTGACTGATTATCAATTGAACTTCACAGACCACATTGCTAGAACTGCCTGGTCATGTAGATTTGCCTTATACAACATTAGAAGGATCAGGCCCTTCCTATCAGAGCATGCTACACAATTCCTTGTCCAAGCACTTGTTCTATCCAGACTGGACTATTGTAATACTCTCCTGGCTGGTCTTCCAGCTTGCACTATCAAACCTCTGCAACTGATCCAAAATGCTGAAGCTAGAGTGGTCTTTAATGAGCTGAAGAGAGCACGTCACTCCTCTCCTCACAAAATTGCACTGGTTGTCAGTTGCTGCTCGCATCAAATTCAAGTCACTGACTTTTGCCTACAGAACAACCACTGTAGCTCCCTTTTACCTAAACTCATTACTTCAGACTTATGTGCCATCCAGAAACTTGCGCTCTGCAAGTGAACGCCATCTTGTGGTGCCATCTCAAAGAAGCACAAAATCGCTTTTTCCTGGTCTGTTCCATGCTGGTGGAATGATCTGCCCAACTCAACCAGGGCAGCTGAGTCCATAGCCATTTTCAAGAAATGGCTGAAGATGCATCTTTTTCGGCAACACTTGTTCCATTAATACAGGTACTATCACTTTATCTTCTATTCTGTATCTATTATATATATATATTTTTTTTTTTAAATGAATAAATGTAAATGTAAAAAATACCATCATATGTAGCCCAGCAGGCATACACACAGCATTGTTTTAGATGTTCGGTAAGTTCTATCACGAATACACATATTAAAAGGCGACCAATCA
Organism: Squalius cephalus; assembly: GCF_949319135.1. Lineage (NCBI taxonomy): Eukaryota > Metazoa > Chordata > Actinopteri > Cypriniformes > Leuciscidae > Squalius > Squalius cephalus. Next base: position 56,059,291 of record NC_137122.1, on the reverse strand, counting down.
GGTTGTGAACATATCCCTATGCCAGATTCATTGTTATTATGAGAATGTGAAAGCTAAGCAGACCAGAACTAAATGTTTTTTTTTGTTTTGTTTTTTGGTCTGGACCAAACGAACCAAGTGGACCGAACTGCAAGTAGGGCAGCACGATTATGACAAAAATCATCATTTTCGATTATTCCCTTGAAATTGTAATTGCGATTATTATTTATGGTTATTACAATTGACACTGAATGATGTTTTGTATAGCTTTATACCATTGATTAATGCAACTGCATGCCATATTTCTTTGTAAAAAAAAAAAAAAAACTGAATCCTGAAAAACTTTTATTGCTTTTCTATAACATTAAGCCTCAAATGTCAACTATACATTGGTTTGGTTTCTTCTTTAAATAAATAATAAAAAAAGTAAAAAATATATATAGTATAATAGTAAGGGCTTTGTCACCAGGTAGTTCTAGGAACTTAGTTCTAGGAACTAGCCATCAGGGTGGTTCCCCGAGAACTAATGTTCCCCTATGGCCGCCTTCCTGGTTGCACTCGCACCGCCAGTAGGAACTCTGTAGTGACGTAAGCCACGCTTGTTGTTATGACTTTCATTTTGACAGTGCGGCAGACTTTTATTTTGACGGCAGAGCCTTAACACACAGCGATCCCATTCTTCGTCTTTAGTTTACGATCTGTTTAACAGTCCTATCTAATATGTTACTAGAGCTGTTATTTAAAGTAGACAGTATATGAAAAAGTATAAGTGTTTTGTGTGTGGTTAATGCCCAATGTTGCTAGCTGAGCAGAAATACATGTTTGGCTTGGTCCCCTCAAAGTTGCGTTGGATTTTCTCCTTACCGTAAAGGTTGAGAGGTCCATCTATCACCGTTTTCCATGTTCGTAGAGTTGGTTTGTGGAGTAAATATACAGGCTATAATCTGTGTGTGTACACAGCTTTTTAAAAATGGCGGGTGCTGGTGTTTCCTGTGTGTTCGACTAATCAGCGTTAACTTACATCACTGGTAGTTCCTATTGTGCTGGGTTCTCTCATGATTCGCCTCTCACAACGTAACATGCTCTAAACCTTTTTTTGTAATCGTTGTTTTGAATGGAATCGTGGCATCCGCAATTGTAATCGCGAGTAGAAATTCGATTAATTGTGCAGCCCTAACTGCAAGTGTGAAAACATGCTAATTGACACAAGGGAAGCTGACTTTTTATTTTGAACTGGCTGATATATTGCTCTTTAATTTGAGCACACACAACTAATGCAGCAGACTGACAGTAAGCTGAAGTAATATCAAATGTCGACATTTGTGTGTCAGCTGCTGCAAAAACAGATGAGCATCTTGAGGCATGTATAATGTTCAGCTTTGAACAGCACTAATTGTTCTCGTTTGGAGTGCTTAACGAGGACGTCAGCTCCAGCTGCCTCGTCAACACTCAATAATTAGACAGGAGCAGACTGGGACACTTTCCCAGACAAAGATGAAGACCAGTAATTTGAATAAACTGGGTTCCTAATTATAATTTGCTTTGAAAGTTCTTTGAGGTTTATATTTATACTGCTTTCTGTGCTTGGAAATCCAATCTAGTGCCATAATCCCTGGAAAGTCTTTGGATACTGATCTCAACACACCCATTCAGTATATATTTGGATACGCTTACGCGACAACAATGTACTAAAAACAGAAAAGTTTTTTCTTTGTACAGGACAACACTAAAAACACTGTATTATTCATGACAGGCCAGTAGTTGGTGAAGTCACTTTGTAAAGAAATATTTTATAAAGAAGCACCTACAGACAAATTCATGTTTTTGTACTTTACACAGAGACGATGTGGTGAACAGTGTTGAATGTAGTTCAGAGAATTGTGTAATCGAATCAGAGAAAAAGGCATAATTAATCCAAATGAATTAATTGTGTGTTTTTGAAATTCTTCTGTTTTGTTATTTTATATTTCAGTAAATTCCTCTTCCTTCTGTTCCAATTCCAATTCAACATCATGTATGGCATGAGGCCAGTTCAATTCAGATGCACACTCATGAATTTAAAGGGAGCCATTTCTTGTATTTTGCCTAACCTTGGTTCAAGTACTAGATTTGAAAATGGTACATAAATCCAATAGCAGCAAAAGCTGTTTCTGCAAAACAGAGACAATCAACACATTGGTCATTTTAAATAGCACTTGCCAGACAGATACATCTGTTTATTGACGTTAGGGCACTGTTGTGCAGGCATATCTGCATTTAATGTGCGCGGCTTGCAAATGTTCACAGTTTTCTAAATGTGAAAGATTTTCTGCTCGCTGGGATAATGTGATATCAGAGGAGGCCATTAGCACTGAAACATTATGCCACAAAACAACACAATTAAGATAATTAATACATTTAACATCCTGACGCTTTTCTTCTGAAGTGGATGTTCTCTAATCAATCACCTTGATTTTGCTCAGACAAGCACTTTGAGCAGAACACATTTTTTCACAATTAATCTACAGTCCATACTCCATAATGACAAAGCAAAAGTAAAACATTTATTAAAAAAGTAAACACTTAAATATCATATAGACATAAGTATTCACACCCTTAATTCAGTTGAAGCAACTGTGACAATGAAACCACGCTGGCATTGTCTTGGCTGTGGGTTTAGGGTTCTATTGAAAGTCGAGCGTTTACACTACGAAAGTGGACAAGCTCAAAACGTTTTAGACCACGTTTTCCGCTTTCGCCGTTCATTCACACGACAACGGCGTTTTGGGGGCCTGAAAACGCAAAACTTTTGAAAACGGGTTTCAAAGTGCAGGAAATGGCTTCCTTTAAATTCATGAGTGTGCAACTGAATTGAACTGGCCTCATGCCACACATGATGCTGAATTGGAATTGGAACAGAAGGAAGAGGAATTACTGAAATATAAAATAACACAACAGAAGAATTTCAAAAAATTATGCCTTTTTCTGATTTGATTACACAATTCTCTGAACTACATTCAACACTGTTCACTACATTGTTTATATGTAACTGATGGACACCACGGGAGAGGATTTGTGAATTTGCAATGCAACTGATGTCATAAGGCGCATGATAATGACAATATGGTGAATGTAGTACGTCCAGATTACATTCATACCACACACTCATACTATAGGCCTAAAGAACATACCTTTTTTAGTGCTCGCAAAGTAAGTACTTATTCAAAATAAGTACCTACTCAAGAGACTATGTGATTTTGGATGCAGCCATGGGCTATATAAACACAAGTGCAATTAGAGTAACAAGTCACAGGTGCAAACAACAAGCGGAACAGAAACAACTACAAGACACTATTACAAAACAAAAGCACAAAGACACAGAATACATAACAGATCATTTTCAAAACATTTATTTTTTCATAAAGAAAGTTGTACAGGTTTGGAATGACATGAGGGTGAGTAAATGGCATCAGAATTTTCATATTTGAGTGAATTGTCCCTTTAAGAAGCCAATCCTTGCTTTGGAAAAGGTCTTATTGTGGAGCAAAGGCATGCAATAGTTATAAGCCGACACACTTACATTCAAACCTCTATAACAGTCACGATCAATAAGCATCTAGTAAAAAGATGAGCTCTTAACATCATCACGCTACACATAACAGTGACAACAAAACAGAGACAACAACATAAATAAAGCCAGCAAACAGCAACACAATAACACTAAATACATAATTTATTCATGCTGCAATGCATGCTGTGTGCCTTCAAACCAGAGAAAATATTGTTGGTCTATCAATATATTTTTATTTAGATTCAAAGTAACTCAGTATCTCTTACTCTAAAATCCATGTATGATTGAATCACTTTTCTTATAGTGTAATGTTGTGTGTAACTGTGTATGATGATAATTCTTACTGAAACTGATTGGTTTATTAAAAAGTACATATAGTTACATTAATTTTATTCCACCTTAACTCTGCTTCTTTCTAATTCAAATTATAATTCTGCATTCGGCCTTCCTCAAATGAAATTCAGAAATTGAATTGGGATTTCATAGGTATTCTCAACTCACCTCTGAGTGGCACATAACCCTGGGCTGAACAGCTTTACGTAGGTGTTCAGGGTTGAAGGCAGAAGGTGCACTGAGGGATGAGCACTGTATAATATATTCAGCAATAAGATGTGAGGTTTTTTTCAGTTCTTCTAAAAGAAAAAGGCAGCCCCTGGGGCTTCTTTACTGCAGCTCAAGTAAGGCAAAAACACACAATTACATTTCCCACTGTGGTACATCTGGGAAAAAAAACAGTCTAAACAAACTTTGAAAGTACAAGCGTTTCTTATCGCATACTGACATTGTGGGGGAGGTGTGCTGTACATCAGATGGATATTGCTGCTGACAATCCCTCCTTAAGTCATACATATGGATCAGTGTGAATTCTGAGGTGTATCGGATAATGATGAGATCTCTGTCCATGTAAGAACAGGACTCAACCATAAGAGATGTTACATATTTCATCGAGGTTGCTTATGCTATATTTCTCATCTTCTTTACCTATATTTACATTTTCTGAATATACCATCAGTTTCTCTCCGTAGTCGAAAGAAAACCTTACATCGCTGATGTGCAGACAGCAACACAGTGTTGGCCCAGACATCTGGGCCTACACTGTGTTGCTGTCTGGGTCCATTCCTAGGTTATTATTGATGGTTTGCTAAATGTTCTTAATAGTTGTTAGTGTTTTGCTAAGCAGTTGCTAAGGTGATGTGTTAGACTATTTCTAAAGGTCCGTTCACACCAAGGACAATAACGATAAATATATAGTTTTAAAATCATTCTAAATGTTAAATAATAAAAGAGTTCACAACCCAATGATACAGGGGAACGATATTGTTGGAATTGTTTTCAGAACTTTGCTCTTTTTCCAGCTGATGGACGATAAAAAATTGACAGCCCCTCAGAATCCACCGACTATAGAGCTCAAAGACAAAGAGCTGTGGAAGACAAAACTGTAGAGTGAGCTTATAATAAACAGAACAATATTGTGCGTTGCCGTGGACGCTAATGTAGTTCTAGTTATCTTTTTATCATTCTTGGTGTGAACGGGGCTAAGTGGTTGCTTAAGTCATTCATATGTAAAAGTTTTCATACTTAAGCCCAAATATACTACAATCAGTTTTGAAGCAAATTCTTAGCATACGTACAGCTGAACACTTTGAAAGTATACTTCATTTGTTAAAGTTTCATGCTTTTCATACATTTTTACTTGAAAACGGTTTTGAGTAAACGGACCCTAAAGGCCCTGTTTACACCTGGTATTAAGATGCATTTTGCGGATCACAGGTGAACAATGCTAAATACAGGTATAAACAGGGTTTAAAATGTTTTGAGCTTGTCCGCTTCCGACAACTTCTAGAGGTACTCGAAAACGCATTCAAACCGATTTCTTTTGTAGTGTCACCTTTCGATAGAACCATAAACAAGACATTGCAAAGTATACTTCATTTGTTAAAGCCCGTTCACACCAAGAATGATAACTATTATAACGATAGCTATATTAGTGTCCACACCAGCGGACGATATCTTTCTGTTTATTATAAGCGTGCACTTCAGTTTTGTCATCTGTCGCTTTAAATTCTCTAGCTGTTTAAAGCAGGTTGGCTTCTGATTGGCTGTCGTTGTTTTTATAGTTCAGCAGGAAAAGAAAATCGGTCTGAAAATGATTCCAACAATATAATTTCTCTGTGCTGTTATCATTATAGTTGATGTGTGGGCTTTACTATTCTTTTATATGTAGAAAGTTATTTAGAACTATATCTTTATCGTTATAGTTCCCTTTCGTCAGCAGGGAACTCCGACGCCTCGTCGGGGGAGTTCCCCTGACGAATTGGGATCACGCCAGGGATCCAACCACCTTCGAGAGAGTTAACAACGAGCCAATGAAAGAGAAACTGAATTGGCATGCAAAATTTGCATTCCGCATCCCGCCTACCAGCGCGGGTATAAAAGGCGGAAGTAAACATTGCATCATTGCTTATCGCCTCGGAGCCGAACAGATTGCTTTGTGCTGCTGTTTTCCGCCTGAGAAGTGAAGTTTTTTCAACGAGTCTCTTCGGGAAGAGTCCTCTCTGGTGCCGGTGTGACAGCCTCGTCAGTGATCGCCGCTTCTGCCAGCTGTGAAAAAAAAAAAAGCCGTTTTCACGGCTGGTATTTGAGTGCCCACACGGGCTTGCAGTTTCCCCGTGTGTGGCCGCGGTGGGTCCCTGAGTGCTTCGGCACTGAAAGAGAGGTTCTCTCTCTTTCCTAAAAGAGTTTTGGGCGACCTGCTTCTTTGTCTACGTGACAAAGATGTCATCTCGCCCGTGTGTTTCTGGATGCGGTAGACTTCTGTCTCAGGGTGATGGTCACAGACACTGCGTCTCGTGCTTGGGCTTAGCGCACGCAGAGGCAGCGTTTGTGAACGAGTCATGTTCTCATTGTGGGAACATGACTCTGGCGACGCTCCGCTCGAGACTTCGAATCCTTCAGCAGAAAATTGCTGAGGGTGTCCCTTCAGTCTACACCCGATCTAGTTCGTCGGCTGGTTCAGTTCAGCAGGCGACTACTTCGGCTGTGGCTGTTGGTGAGCGTATGAGGGTTACAGTGCGGACTACCTCGCCAGGTGAAAGATCCTCACGAGGCTCCCACTCCTCTGTAGCGCCGTTGCCATCGGTGCCCCCGTTGGAGCCACTGGTGCCGCCCCGTGCGGTTCCGGTTGTTTCCTTCGGGGCGCCACCTGAAGATGCGATGTCTATCGCTGCATCGGAGGGAGAGCGGTCATCCTCAGGTGACGACTCGGCGGGTCTACCCCCTTCGGGTGTGGTGGCTGCGGCCGAGCCGGATCCTGAGCTGGCCGCTATGCTTGCCCGGGCGGCCGCGAATGTCGGGCTCGTGTGGAACCCCCCACCGTGTCCCGAGCCTTCGCGGCTTGATGATTGGTGTATCGGGGCGGGTCGCGCTGGTTCTCAGCGTCCCGCTCCGGTCCCTTTCTTCCCGGAGGTGCATGAAGAGGTGACGAGGTCATGGATGGCACCCCTGACTGCCAGACATAGATCAACTCACCCCTCCTCCCTCACCACTTTGGATGGTGGAGCGGTTAAGGGATACGAGGGAATCCCCCCGGTGGAGCGGTCAGTAGCGATGCAGCTGTGTCCGAAAGCCGCTTCCACTTGGCGGGGTGCCCCTTCACTCCCCTCCCGCGCCTGTAGGTTCTCCTCTGGTCTAACCGAGAAGGCCTACACGGCGTGTGGAGAAGCCGCTTCCGCCCTGCATGCCATGGCGTTGCTTCAGGTCCACCAGGCCAAGGCGCTTCATGACATGCAGCAAGGTGGTCCCGACCCAGGGGTGCTGCAGGAGCTGCGTGTGGCGACGGACTTCGCCCTCCGGGCGACGAAAGTCACCGCACGTTCTCTGGGACGGGTGATGTCCACTTTGGTGGTCCAGGAGCGCCACCTCTGGCTTACCCTCGCGGATATGCGGGATTCAGAGAAATCCAGATTTCTGAATGCTCCCATATCCCGAGGGGGCCTTTTCGGCGACTCGGTGGGGGACTTCGCCCAAGAGTTCTCCGCCGCCCAAAAGCAGTCTGAGGCGCTTCGGCATGTCCTGCCCAGGAAACGGACTGCTGCTGGTCCGTCTCCTGTGGCCGAAGAACCTCGGGCTGCTCGTCGCCGAGGGCGCCCTCCTGCGGCCGCCTCTGCTCCTCCTTCTGGACAGCAGTCCAACTCCAGGAGGCGGGGCGCCGGTCGTAGGGGGGCTCCCCCGCCCGCTCAGCCGCCTCCACCCCCCAAGAAGGCGAAAGGAAAGAGGCGTTCCTGAGACGGGCGACCCAGAGGACCGAGGAACTGCTCTACGGGAGGGGGCCTCTGCTCCCCTCCTTCCCCCGGAGGAGGGCCGGGTGGAAAATCTTTTGTTTGTGTCTGTTTCTGTTCCGCCACCGACCACCCGGTCGGTGGTACCCACAATTTCAATAAAAGAGCAGTTTCTTCCTCCTCTGGGTCATTCACGGATGAGGCTGCTGAACAAGCAGTCTCGTCCGTTAGAGAGTGGGACGACAGTGTGCGCCACCCTCGGGTCTCGCCACTCTCAGTCCCCTCTCCCCAGCTCTCAGATAGCAGTGGCGCCACCTCGGTCACGCCACTCCTCTCTGTCGCTGGGCGGGAAGGCTCGGAGACCAGCAGCCGCCCGTGGGCCTCGCTCCTCGTCTCCTCCCCTTCCCTCGCCAGGCGACAGCCCGCAGCAGAACACTCTCGGGTCTTCTCTGCCGTCTGTCCCCCGGTGGAGGCAGGTAGGTGTTGTCCAATTACACACCCAGACCCCGCTCTCGGCCGCTACGATGCCACCAGAGCCGTGTCCCTGCCCTCCACCTCGCTGCCCCTCCGCGGGTACGCCGGTCGTGCGGGTGGGCTCGTTGCGGCGGTTTCTCGGAGCCTGGTTAGAGCTCCCGAGTCCGTCGCGCTGGCTCATCCGCACCATCCGGCTCGGCTATGCAATTCAGTTTGCACGCCGGCCTCCCAAGTTCAGGGGCATCCACTTCACCCGTGTGCGTCTAGTGGATGCTCCGGTCTTGCGGAAAGAGATCGACGTCCTGCTGGCGAAGGACGCGATCGAGCCGGTCCCTCCAGCCGATATGAGGTCAGGGTTTTACAGCCCTTACTTCATTGTACCCAAGAAAGGCGGTGGGTTACGGCCAATCCTGGATCTGCGAGTATTGAATCGGGCCCTGCACAAGCTCCCGTTCAAGATGCTCACACAGAAACGCATTTTCGAGTGCATCCGTCCCCAGGATTGGTTTGCAGCGATCGACCTGAAGGACGCGTACTTTCATGTCTCGATTCTTCCTCGACACAGACCATTTCTTCGGTTTGCTTTCGAGGGTCGAGCATATCAGTACAAGGTCCTACCCTTCGGGCTGGCCCTGTCGCCCCGTGTCTTCACGAAAGTCGCGGAGGCGGCCATTGTTCCCATGAGAGAACAAGGCGTTCGCATTCTCAACTATCTCGACGACTGGCTCATTCTGGCTCACTCGCGAGATGTGTTGTGCGATCACAGGGACATGGTGCTCCGTCACCTCAGTCAGTTGGGGCTTCAGGTCAACTGGGAGAAGAGCAAACTCTGCCCCGTGCAGAGGATCTCTTATCTCGGTATGGAACTGGACTCAGTCGCTCAGACTGCGCGCCTCACAGAGGAGCGCGTCCAGTCAGTGCTCACCTGTCTCAAGTCCTTTCGAGGCAGGACAGCGGTCCCACTGAAACAGTTTCAGAGGCTCCTGGGGCATATGGCAGCCGCAGCCGCAGTAACGCCGCTCGGCTTGTTGCATATGAGACCGCTCCAGCACTGGCTTCACGACCGAGTCCCGAGGTGGGCGTGGCAGAGCGGCACGTTCCGGGTCAAAGTCACCCCGCACTGTCGCCAAACCTTCTCCCCTTGGTCGGATCCTGCATTTCTACGGGCCGGAGTGCCCCTAGTCCAGGTTTCCAGGCATGCTGTGGTGTTCACAGATGCTTCTGCCAAGGGTTGGGGGGCCACGTACAAAGGGCATGCAGTCTCGGGTCTGTGGACGGGGCCCCAGCTGCATTGGCACATCAATTGCCTAGAGTTGCAAGCAGTACGCTTGGCCTTGTGTCGCCTCAAGGGGTTTCTCAGACACAAGCATGTACTGGTCCGTACGGACAGCACTGCGACCGTTGCGTACATCAACCGACAAGGTGGTCTGCGCTCCCGTCGTATGTCGCGACTCGCCTCCCACCTCCTCCTATGGAGTCAGAAGCATCTGAGGTCGCTTCGTGCCATTCATGTCCCAGGGGAGTTCAATTATGTGGCCGACGAGCTTTCACGTCAGCCTCCCCTTCCGGGAGAGTGGCGACTCCATCCCCAGGCGGTCCAGCTGATTTGGCGAATCTTCGGAGCCGCACAGGTAGACCTGTTTGCCTCTCCGGACACGACCCATTGCCAGTGGTATTACTCCCTGACCGAGGGAACTCTCGGCACGGATGCCCTGGCACACAGCTGGCCCCGGGACTTACGCAAATATGCGTTCCCCCCAGTGAGCCTTCTTGCACAGACACTGTGCAAGGTCAGGGAGGACGAGGAGCAGGTCCTTTTGGTAGCCCCGTATTGGCCAACCCGGACTTGGTTCCCAGAACTCATGCTCCTCGCGACAGCCCCTCCTTGGCCGATTCCTCTGAGGAACGACCTTCTTTCTCAGAGACGGGGCACTCTATGGCACCCGCGTCCAGACCTCTGGAAACTCCATGTCTGGTCCCTGGACGGGACGCGGAGGTTCTAGATGGCCTGCCACAGGCAGTGGTAGATACCATCTCTTCAGCTAGAGCCCCCTCTACGAGGCGCCTCTATGCTCTGAAGTGGAACCTGTTCGTCGGCTGGTGTTCTTCCCACGGGGAGAACCCACGAACTTGCCCGATCAGAGTCGTGCTCTCCTTCCTACAACAAGGGTTGGAGCGAAGGCTGTCTCCCTCCACCCTTAAAGTGTATGCTGCCGCAATAGCCGCATATCACGATGTAGTTGAAGGTAAGTCCGTGGGGAAGCACGACCTGGTCATCAGATTCCTCAAGGGTGCTAGGAGGCTAAATCCACCTCGCAACTTGCACCCTGTACCCTCTTGGGACTTAACTCTGGTGCTTAAGGCACTTCAAAGTCCTCCTTTTGAGCCTTTGCTGTCAGTCGAGCTTAATATCCTGTCCATTAAGACAGCGCTCCTGTTAGCATTGGCTTCCTTCAAGAGGGTAGGGGATCTGCAGGCATTTTCGGTCGACGAATCGTGCCTAGAGTTCGGGCCTGGCCTTTCTCAGGTCATATTGAGACCCAGGCTCGGATATGTGCCCAAGGTTCCTACCACTCCCTTCGCGGACCAGGTAGTGAACCTGCAAGCACTGCCCCAGGAGGAGGCAGACCCAGCCCTAGCTTTTCTCTGTCCCGTCCGGGCCCTCCGGGTTTATATAGACAGAACGCAAAGCTTTAGGACCTCAGATCAGCTCTTTGTTTGTTACGGAGGCCAGCAGAAGGGGAAGGCTGTCTCCAAGCAGAGGTTAGCCCACTGGCTAGTGGATGCTATCACCAGGGCTTATGAGTCCCAGGGTGAGCCCTGCCCACCTAGGTTGCGGGCTCACTCCACTAGGAGTGTTGCCGCTTCCTGGGCTCTGGCACAAGGCGCCTCGCTAACAGACATTTGTAGAGCTGCGGGCTGGGCGACACCGAACACGTTCGCTAGGTTTTATAGCCTACGTGTGGAACCGGTTTCCTCCCGAGTACTCGCTACGGCCAGTAACTAGAGGGAATAGGTGTGTCGGCTTGCGACGCCATTCCGTGAGCGGATACGTGCGTCTTTGTGCTCCGTTGGTTACCCAACAAACGGCTAACCTCGTGAGTTCCTCCATCACCCCTCCGGTGCCAGGCGTTGCGGACCGCCCGGCACCAGGTCTGCTACCTTCAGTAAGGAGTTGCTAGTAGACTGGGTGTTCTTTCCAGTGATCCCTGCGGCGACCCATGATTGCCACGTGCAGTTCAGCCATGTCTTCCCCTTGACAGACTCATTCTGTCGTCCCTGTTGAGTACGCTCCTCACTCCTCTGGACTGGGACTACCTTCAAGGACTGCCATATGTTTCACTACCCTACGTGGTTAGTACATGTGTGTATATGAGGGCCTTCCTCTAGGCTGCCTCAGCTTCCGCAGCGTTCCTTCCCCCTATTATATCCTTGGGGTCGGGCACGCTTTCCCAGTGTTATCCAATATCCACTGATTGGGTCTTGCGGAACAGCAGTGTGATTCCCTAGCTAGCTCCCGCAAAATTTTCTGGAAACTGCTGCAGGGTAGCTTAGCTGGGCGCTGGAAGGGGCCAGCACTATGGCGTTTTGGTAGGGATCCCAATTCGTCAGGGGAACTCCCCCGACGAGGCGTCGGAGTTCCCTGCTGACGAAAGGGAACGTCTCGGTTACGTATGGTAACCCTCGTTCCCTGAGTCCAGGGAACGGAGACGCCTCGTCCCGTCGCCATACTGCTGTACCTTCGCGGAGGACTGGACACTGTTCGGCTCCTCAGCGAGAAGCAATGATGCAATGTTTACTTCCGCCTTTTATACCCGCGCTGGTAGGCGGGATGCGGAATGCAAATTTTGCATGCCAATTCAGTTTCTCTTTCATTGGCTCGTTGTTAACTCTCTCGAAGGTGGTTGGATCCCTGGCGTGATCCCAATTCGTCAGGGGAACTCCCCCGACGAGGCGTCTCCGTTCCCTGGACTCAGGGAACGAGGGTTACCATACGTAACCGAGACGTTATCGCCCTTGGTGTGTATGGGCCTTTAGTGAGCAAGAACTCAGGGGGTTGACACACGTGTACTGGAAAATGTTGTGCTTGTTCAGTGTCTATGCTACTTCTATCCGGAAGTTAAAGACCAATACAAATTGTCTTTGTACTAGTTTAAACTAGAGGTGTGGGTATCTCTTAGGCTACGTTTACACGTTGGCCGGCTATTTTCATAAACGGACATTTCACCCCTCTCCGTTTTCAAAAATAACATTGTGTACACCTGTCAGTTTTCAGAAAAGTGTTAGTTTACACGAACCCGCGAATTCTCCGTTTGCGTGTAAACACAGGGCACAAACGAAGGGAAATGTCTCCGTGTTTCAAAATAACCATGTACGTGTAAACGGGGCCTTAATCCCCTCACACAAGAGCCTGTCAACACTAGTCAGGTTTGCCAAATCCGTGTTTTTCATGCAGAAATAGACTACTTTCACACTGTTGCCGTGGGTTGTTGTTTTTTTGTCCGCAGGTTGAAGTGATTCCCGATTTTGGCCGTGAGTGGGTGGATTTTGAAAAGCAATTGGGCTGGTTTTGTTTTCGCAAACCTGGCAACCCTGACACTAGATGATACCCACAACTAGTCCCTCTAGAACAGGGTTCACCAATTTCGGTCCTGGAGGTTCGCTGTCCTGCAGAGTTTAGCTCCAACCCCAATTAAACACACCTGAACCAGCTAATCAAGGTCTCATTAGGCATACTAGAAACTTTCAAACAGGTGTGTTAGAGCTGGTTGGAGCTAAACTCTGCAGGACAGCGGCCCTCCAGGACCGAGATTGGTGAACCCTGCTCTAGAACACCCTTGCAACCACAAGTTAAATGTTAAAAGCACTCAGAACACCTTAGCAACTGCATTGCAATGCTCTGACAACCACACAAAAAAAAACCTTATTGTGGCGGTGATTTTTTTGTGGTAATCACCAATTATATTTTCTTCCCGAAAATGTAAAATCAATTTTTTGGGGGTTCAAAATTGACCTTTTCTGGTAAATGTCTATCTAATTAATACCTCACAGTATTATACAAATCTGTTTTATAAGATTGTTTTTTAATTGGTGCATGCTGACTGTATTTTCTGAAATATTCAATGCAGATTAGTCAATATATGTGTGGGCAGTTTTAATGAGTTATTGATACTGCACCGTGATGCCCACCATAAGTCATTGAAGCCACAAGCTCCTTCTGTCAATAGATTCCACGTGCGCACACACACAGCAATATTTTCATTTCCTCTGCGTGAAACTCTGTATGCAGCAGAAGTCCGTGGTGGAGAGGGAGTTTCAGAGCTGCTGCATAATAATTGGATTTTGAACTGGTTTCTCCTTAGAGTTTAAATGTGGGCTTTCTGTCAAGTTGGTTTTAGTGCCCTGGCTTTAATTTCTTACTTTTCATTGCTTATAGACCTCTGGCAACTTATCCGATCTTCCTATCCCAGAGAGATCGCCAAAACATGAAAAAAAAGACGACCAAATATAATTTTATTCAAAATATATAAGGAGCTCACAATATTTCCATTCAGACCAACTCACCAGGGATGATTCCAGTCTGATCCAATGGACAAAAATAAAAACTAGATTCTGAAGAATATGCAAGCTGTGCTTGCCCGTGTAGCAATGCTGGATGTGTTTGCCCGGGTGTAAATGGTTGTCTGGGTGTTTCTACATGGTTGCAAAGGGTAGTTGGTTAAGTCGCACTGCACTGACAAACGGCAACAGACACTTTCTCTGTTTTTGTCGGATGAGTGTGTTACCCCTGTTGCAGTCATTTGGGATTGGTTGGCTTTTCGCCAATTGAAAATGTTGAATCTGTCGGGTCGTGGAATGTCCGAGAAGTGACGTACTGTAATCTTATGTTAGGGTGGATTTCCTACAGGGGTAAAAACTGTACATTTCTTGTCTATTCCACCCACTGCTACTTATACCAACTACGGAAATAAGCGCAGTTACAATAGCTAAATATGTGGGAGAGCGTTGCTATAGTGTGACAATATTGTATTTTGTAATTGAAAAGGTTTAATGACAATATGGTTACACTGAAAATAGTTACTAAATAGATGTATGAGATGATAAAAATGTATACCATTAGTTGTACCCAGCATATATGTAAAATGTTACCAGAGAGAGAGAGAGAGAGAGAGAGAGAGAGAGAGAGAGAGAGAGAGAGAGAGAGGGGGGGGGGGGGGGGGGTTAGAAAAAAGAGACTTTAGAAAAGAGAAGAGAGAAAGAGCCAGAGCAAAGACGACAGAGAGAAAAAGAGCCAGAGAATAAAAGAGACATTGCAACTGTTACAATCTTTTTTTTACCCCTTCCTTGACCATGTGACTGAAACCCAAATGAAAGAATTCCGAATGGCCCTTGGGGTAAGAAAGAGGGTGGTTGAAACAGTAAAAGCAAATGTCTTTTTTCATTTTCAAATATCTTGGATTATCATCAATCCTACACTGATAACTGTCGCCGTTGGTCTGCACTTGTCGGTGCAGTGTGAATTTTTTATGTTGTGTCTACACTAGACCTTACCAGGCAATTTTTTTACAACAAAATACTGGCAACTCTGTTGCCAGCTGGTTACTGTAATGAATCTTTAACAGAGAATAAATGTTAACACTGTTGCCAGTAATTTACTGTTAATTGTACAGTTCTTTACTGTAATCTACAGCATGTTACTGCAAAAAATACCATGCATGTTGCCAGTCTTTCCAGTATATACCTGTTTATAAACATACATTTTATTACTGTTAAAATACATTTTGTGGGTATGTCTTTTTATCTTACACTGTTAACCCTTTCAACTCCACAGGAAAAGCCTGTAGTGTCCACACTACAAAGAGTAAAAGTAACTTTGATGCAGTGTTGCAATGAGATAATTATATGAATATGTAAGTGATTGTTGAGCATTAGTGATGAACACCTGCTGTTAACAAGCAGAATCACTGAAGGAAAGAGGAACATCATGAACAGAAAAAGACAAGAGGCGAGCAGAAACACAAGAACTACAACTGACTTCCAGCCATTACACATTATTACACTTCTTATTAACCAGTATGACTTTGTTTCTGTCATACATCTACAGAAGCTCTTATTGAGATCTTTAATTGAAAAATGTTTGGTTTGACCATCACCATTATGGAGATCAGTGTTTGCTTTAGTTGGGCTCTTGACCCTTGACTTTTTAACATCAGCTTTTTCTCTGGCTGCTTTAACTGTGTTTTTGCAAGCCACATTTGGTATGACACACACTCTACTAATTTATATATCCTATAAACTACTGGCAACATTTCTCCCAAATTCTAAATAAAAATATTGTCATTTAGAGCATTTATTTGCAAAAAATGTCAACTGGTCAAAATAACAAAAAAAAAAAAAAAAAGATGCAGTGTTGTCAGACCTTGAATAATGGAAAGAAAATAAGTTCATATTAATTTTTAAACAATACAATGCTAATGTTTTAACTTAGGAAGAGTTCAGAAATCAATATTTGGTGGAATAAGCCTGATTTTCAACCACAGCTTTCATGCTCTCCAGCAGTCTTTCACAATGATTTTGAGTGACTTTATGCCACTCCTGGTGCAAAAATTCAAGCAGCTCGGCTTTGTTTGATGGTTTGTGACCGTCCATCTTCCTCTTGATCACATTCCGGAGGTTTTCAATGGGGTCTGGAGATTGGGCTGCCATGACAGGGTCTTGATCTGGTGGTCCTCCATCCACACCTTGATTGACCTGGCTGTGTGGCATGGAGCATTGTCCTGCTGAAAAAAACAATCCTCAGAGTTGGGGAGCATTGTCAGAGCAGAATGAGGCAAGTTTTCTTCCAGAACAACCTTGTACGTGGCTTGATTCATGTGTCCTTCACAAAGACAAATCTGCCCGATTGCAGCCTTGCTGAAGCACCCCCAGATAATCAATTTTCAGCTTTGTCCAACACCTGGTCGTCTAATGGTTAGAAGGAGACCTGGAGAGGCCTACAAGCCACAGTGTCTCGCACCCACTGTGAAATTTGGTGGAGGATCGGTGATGATCTGGGGGAGCTTCAGCAAGGCTGGAATCGGGCAATTTTGTCTTTGTGAAGGACGCATGAATCAAGCCTCGTTTTCTGCAAATTAGTGCTCTAAATGACAATATTTTTATTTGGAATTTGGGAGAAATGTTGTCAGTAGTTTATAGAATAAAATTAAAATGTTAATTTTACCCAAACACATATCTATAAATAGTAAAACCAGAGAAACAAATAATTTTGCAGTGGTCTCTTATTTTTTTCCAGAGCTGTATATATATATATATATATATATATATATATATATATATATATATATATATAGTGCCTCTTCATTCACTGATGAATCAGTTTACAGTTTATACAGTTTAATCCTGTAATCCTGATACAGTTTAATCCTGTATCAAAAGTATGACACTACCACCACTGTGAAACTACAGCAAGAGTTCCAATATCAATCAGTTACAATGGAGAATTTTTTTAAACACATCATGCACAAAAAAACAAAAAAAAAAACAGCTACAGTGTCATTTAGACACACACACACACACACACACACACACACACACAGATTAAAAAAATCAGCACATGAATCTCAACAATTGTGGCAATTAAAAAAACAACATAATTTATTCATGCTGCAGTGCATGCTGGGAGTTTTATAATATATTCTGGTACCCAGCATGCATTGCGACATGAAACTTTTGATTGTCACAATTGTTGAGATTCATATGCTGATTGTTGATGTCTGTGAGTGTCTAAGTCATGCTGGAGTTATATGAAAATGTATGCACTTTATGATTTCAATATCCTTCAAAATAACTGAGTACTGAAACACTGCTTATCTCATGCTGTAGATTCACAGAGATACTATGATCAATAAATATAATATTAAAATACCCATGAAATAAAAAATTAGAATAGAAATTAGAAATAAAATTTAGAGAATCAGACAGTCCATGATGATTATGACATCATAAGACAAAAGACAAAAACACCTGATCAATTTCCTCTTGGCTTTTTCTTGCCATAATAAATGTTCTTTGTAAACACACTGTCACAGCAGCCAGAGAGAAACTAATGTTTCAAAGCCAAGGGTCAAGAGCCCAACTAAAGCAAACACTGATCCCCATCATGGTGACTACAAACTTTATTATTTTCAATAAAACAGCAACATCTAATGCTCTGTTCATTCATACCAAGTACTATTGTACATGTATGAAATATATTTAATAATGTTAAACTGGTTTGTATACTGGTTTCACACTCGTGTGGCTGGAAGTCAGTTGTAGTTCTTATCTTTCTGCTCGTCTCTTCTCTTTTTTCTGTTCTTGTCCTTCAGTGATTCTGCTTATCAGGTGTTCATCAGTGTCTGAATTCACTTGCTTCTTTTCATTCACTCTGTCAAGTGGACTATATTAGTGAACTAATGTAGGGAATAGTGAATGAGGGAATGAGGTGTAATTTTGAACACAGCCTCTGAGTGTCGACTTTGAGCGCTGTTAATTCACAGTATATTCCTGTAGGCTATTTTCTCGAAAGGGACAAATATTACTCAGGATGCATTGTTTTCTACGGTATATTACTGTTTTAATGGAAAATGGTATGACACTGTCATCATTTGGCCATTTTTTTACAGCAAGGTTTAACAGTGTAGATATGGCTCAGGTCCCTCCTGCAGTGTACGGGGTTTTGGGGTTTCTTCAAATCACTAACCTAAAGCCTAATTTATACTTCTGCGTCAAACTCACGCCATACGTCGTAGGCTGATACAAGGACAATACTAATATATATATATATATATTATATATATATATATATATATATATATATATATATACAGTGCTATGCATAAGTGAATACACCCATGCTAAAGTTGACTAAAAAGAGGAATAAAAAATCATATTTTGGAAATTGAACGTAATGCCTTAATTTAAAAAATTAGGAAAAATCCAACCTTTAAGGACACAAATTTTCTTTGTGAATGAATAATGTATCGTAAATAAATAAATGTTCTTCCTTAAAATACATGGTGCATAAGTTAGTACACCCCTATGTTAAATTCCCATAGAGGCAGGCAGATTTTTATTTTTAAGTTTTTTTTTTTTTTTTTTTTTTTTTTTTAGGATACTATGCATCCTGATAAAGTTCCCTTGGCCTTTGGAATTAAAATAGCCCCACATCATCACATAGCCTTCACCATACCTAGAGATTAGCATGGTTTTATTTCAGTTAGCCTAATAGCTAGTTTGATTTGCATTGAGAGATGATCTTATGGAAAGTACCCCATGCCAATCTCTAGGTATGGTGAAGGCTATGTGATGATGTGGGGCTATTTTAATTCCAAAGGCCAAGGGAACTTTATCAGGATGCATAGTATCCTAAAAATGTTTTTAAAAAAATACTTAAAAATAAAAATCTGCCTGCCTCTATGGGAATTTAACATAGGGGTGTACTAACTTATGCACCATGTATTTTAAGGAAGAACATTTATTTATTTACGATACATTATTCATTCACAAAGAAAATTGGTGTCCTTAAAGGTTGGATTTTTCCTAATTTTTTAAATTAAGGCATTACGTTCAATTTCCAAAATATTATTTTTTATTCCTCTTTTTAGTCAACTTTAGCATGGGTGTATTCACTTATGCATTGCACTGTATATATATATATATATATATATATATATATATATATATATATATATATATATATATATACAGTGATTATCCTCTATTCAATTCCACTTGTTCGGCTAATGATGCAGCTGTGCATGACAGTCATATAGATGTCAGAGACAAAGAAGGACGATGAAAGCAACAATATGTTCATATTAAAGACTGTAGCAGATGAGATTTGTCTTTAATAATACTCTTGGGTCTCAGCAGAACAATGGAGATTATTAAAAAGGGAGGAAAAATATTCAGTTACACTCAAAGTATTAATGCTATTCAAAGGGAGTCACAGTGGTTAGAACGGTTGAGAAGGTTGGACTCGATAAATTGTGAATTGAGATAAATTGTGAATTAAGAATATATTTTATTTATTTGATATACATATTTGATGTTGATTTTAACGAGGGAATATTATATTGAATTGCCTTCAAGTCATCATAAGACATTCCTACAGATGAGTTTGTAAGTTGTATGTGATGTGATATATGTTTAATTTATGACGTGAGCAGAACAAATTTCAGTAGGACTTTATTTTACAGTCCTGTTCCCCCTTGTGCATACTATGTACTTATTATACCAATTACATTAATTGGGTAATAACTAGGTACTAACTCTGAACCTGCAGGTTACATTGATAGTAGTTGGTTGAAAAAGTAACTGTTCTCTGTACTCAAAATTAACTTCTTGTTTATTTCACGCTTGCAATCATGCTGTTTTGACGTCTGGTGAGGCAAGAAATCTCCAAATGGGTGTATCTTTGGGAAATAGTGTGGATCTTATAGTGCTGAAGGGATGATGTATTTTTGTATGCCAAAACCCCTAAACGAGCTTCATTTTAGCACTCCTGAAATAAGGTCTGTGGTGAACACAAGCTCTAGATATTTTCATGTTTTATTCTACAACATAAAATACATCAGTAATACCCATGTGATTTTTTTAAAAGCCTTCACTTCCTGGTTTGGAACCAGGGAGATGCTAATTTTGAATTAGCATCGAAAACTCGAAACCCTGAATCTCTAAAACTCTTTTACAAGTCTGTTCTTTTACAAAAACTGTCCGGATGAACCAATTTGCCAGAATGAATCAGGCTTTCCAGACATACTGTACATATGGTATGTTTAGAACAAACCGTTTTTCTAGATTGACTTGGACTTTCCAATGTGAGAGAGAGCAGACGGTGTGGTTGTTTACCTTCTCTTGCTCGGTAGTAAAGTAATACAAACTGTTGCGCTACAACTAAACATTCCACCGCACATTGCATTCATAGTGGTCACAACTTTTGAAAGACAGTACTTGCAGCCGTGATCATGTACAACCAACATTTTTTACATTTTATTCATCCAATTTTAGAGCCTGAACTATCAACAGTATTTAAAGTCAGTTTCAGTATGTTTGCTGTTCTAGATCAGATATTTATGAAAACATCTGTGTTTGCACAGAACAAGGACTTCCGCTGCATTTCTCTGTGCTTACAACATCTTTTTCTTGTTTTATCATCATCAGCATGAGTCTAAAATCGCTTTCCATTTCCAACGCCAGCTGTTCCTTTGACTTATCGCCTTTCTGCATATTCATTTGCTTTCTCAGCTGTGACAAAGCAAACTGAAGGAAATAAAAAGGAGCCTAAAATCAGAATGCAGAGTCATTCATTAGAGACCGACATGGTCCAACTACAAGAGGTATTGAAACTGATATTCTCTGTGAGTGTATAGTATAATGTTTGTGTTTTCTCACAAAAAGTACAGTGGTGATATACCATATTAATTACACCAGCAAACTGTGTTATCATAACACAGTCATACTCACAAAGGTAAAGTGTCACTCCTCTTTTTGGGCTAATTATAAAAAGATATAAAAAAATCTGATATATGACCTAAAGTCCAAACATTTATCCATCCAGATCAACATGAGTGTGTTTAATGACATATGAAACCCTTAGCATACAGATAATAAACAGACTTACAGAACGTGAACATGATTCTTCTGCTTTGTTAATTAGCAATGCACAGATGTTTTACTGAATTTTAATTAAATATAATGTGAAATAAATTGGTGATTATTTTCGATGGCCAGTAGTTATGGTTTAGCTGTCTGTCTATAATAGTACATGGGAAATATGACATCTACAGTGAAGTCTATCGACAATATCCCCGTTTCTCCAACACCTTCACCTCCCTTGCAACTTGCACATGTCTGTGCAAAAATGTCCTACACCTGAAACGCATCTCTCTGTCCCATGAGTCTGACCACCTCTTATTCCCACATTTACTTCTATCAGTCACTTTCTCTTCCTCCCACCCATGTGTCCAGGCATGGTTTCATTGCTGCAACTCCCACAATGCCAAGCAGCATCGTCCACACACACCCCTGAGCGCCGCTGACATACTGGACCTAACTAACTCAACTTACTACATCTCTTTCATACTCTGACGATCGATCGATCAATCGATAGATAGATAGATAGATAGATGAAGAGGAGGACAGCACAGTGCAGCGTAGCAGACATTCATGATCAGTTTAAAAAAGTCAACAGCGCCATCTTCTGGCTAATTT
Organism: Squalius cephalus; assembly: GCF_949319135.1. Classification (NCBI taxonomy): domain Eukaryota; kingdom Metazoa; phylum Chordata; class Actinopteri; order Cypriniformes; family Leuciscidae; genus Squalius; species Squalius cephalus. The sequence goes on along the minus strand of NC_137122.1, from coordinate 56,037,757 downwards.
TGCTTGTTTCTCAAATTTGTTCAAATGCAATCCTCTAACTGAATTAAGCTGGAGAAAAAACAGGTACACATTTATAGTAGCTTAGGGTACAATGGTGCTAAAGGCACACCCTAAGAAAAATGTGCTTATATATATATATATATATATATATATATATATATATATATATATATATATATATATATATATATATGGAGCAACACATTTTGTGTGAAAATAAATCATATAAGTGGTGTTTTGTTTGTTTAAAAATCTTATAAATTAATGAGGTGGCAAGGTGGGCCTTTTGCCCCATAGAGGGTAAAACCAGCATGAGGAAAAAGGCACAAAGTATTGATACTAATACTTTAGCTAAAATTATATGTTTTTAATAATGTCTAAGTTATTGCAAGTTCTAAACAATCACTTTAGCAAATATTATTAAAATAAATAAAATAATTTATTTTTATTCAATAAATAGATATTAATTTTAAAAATACAGAAACAAAATTATTTCAAAAAGTAAAGATTCTGACTAATTGAATAAAGCTTTACATTAGTAACAAATAAATATATTTTAATATATGATATGATTAATATAATATTTTATAATTAACACAAGTGGCATTAGTCATGTATACTTAGACTGTAAAGGCTAAAGTCAAGAGGTGACGTCACGACCAGGAAAGGAAAAAAGCACATCCGGAAAGACCGGCGTTAGCTTCTGTGTTCATACTGTAACACTCAGCCCAAGTGGCAGAGAAACAGAATTAAAAGGAGAATTGTTTAAAATACTTGTTCAATGGGTTTAAAAATGAAGACAAGAAAACAGCGGTTATAAAATAACAGAAATGTATTTACACCAATTGAAATGTGATGCTCACATGACAGGTAGAATTTCAGTTCTTTAAGACAAACACACTTTTTTTAAGAGAAGTAAATGGGAAAATTAAACATGTAAAACCTACTGAAACTCTGATACCCAAATATACAGTTATACACAGAGTGGTTAAGACATTTCCCTTATGTGGCAGTGTCACAATACTGTCTGTCTTAATTATTGTTGTCTGTCCCAAAGTAGTAAAGTTCAATATAAAGAAAATAATGGCGAACAAACAATCATTCAGGTCGTGTGCTTCTCCCTGCCCTCATTTCCTTATGGGAAGAGATACACACGAGCTGTTGGTGGGATGTTTTTGGGAGCAGAGCATGCTCTGTCAGCCTTTGAGGGGTCTGACTGCGAGCATAGTGAGAATGCTGCGGCTTCTTCTGCCCTGGAGGTGAGACAGATGCTTCAGCTATCTAGTTCTGAGAAAGTGGATGTGCTGAGCATCGAAATGGGGGAAGAGGATTCTCCATCTCTTTCCCCTGCATATGAGAAGCTGGTGGAGGTAGTTTCTCATGCTGTGTCAAAGTTAAACATCGAATGGCCAGCCGAGAAACAAAGCGCTAGTCCCAAAAGTAAATTAGATGAGCTTTCTCACACCAAACACGGTACCTCCACCACAGATAAAAGGAGATAGACAGAGCCTTTCTGCTGGACACCCCGCTGTTGCCTCCTGACCTCTTTGGTGAAGCTGGTAACACCGTTAACACCTATCAGGAGGCTAAAAAGCAAGCGGGGGCGTTCAAGCACTACCTCCCTCGCTGTCCCCAGGCCCCTGGGGCTACTGGGCATGAGCAGCCCTAGCCGTCGAGCTCCTCATATCGAGTGCAACAGAAAGACTCTCTGCCGATTTGAAGAACATTCTTCTCTCGAAAAAGGCTTCGGCAAAGGAGAAATCCTGACGCCCATGGCGTCAGACTTCTGATGGTAGCCCCCTCCGGGTAGGAGCGGTGTACACCTCATTACACGGTGCTCGCACCACTTCGGTGCCATCGGGAGGCCAACCCCGCCACCCTCGGTGCCTCTGGGCGAAGCAGTATCGAGCGAGCTAATGATTCTACGTCACCATGATGCTGCGCCAGGCTTCCACCCTATGAGGAGGGTCGAAAATTAGTCAAGTCGGTCGTTTCCTGCCAGTATGCTTCAGGTCACAGAAGTGGCTACTCCAACTACACCAGAGGCCTGCCATGAGAGGCTGGTTCCCTTAGTAGATTATCTGGCAGAATGGACAATTCTGCCAAACATATCTCAATGGGCCCTGCAGATTGTTGAAAAAGGTTACAGAATCCAGTTTGGTTCTCATCCACCACGTTACAACTGGGTGTTACTCACAGCAGGCTCTGGTGATGGATCAAGAAGTGAAATCTCATTTCGCAAAGGAAGCTATATAGGTCAGAATGCGAATTCCTTGCAGTCTGAGAGGTGCCAGAGCAGCATCTACGCATTTCGTGAACGTGCGGGATGATAGAGCTAGACCGAACGGAAAATCTGATACTGGTATGCTAGAGTCACGATCTGCTTCAACGTTAACATCTTGAACCTCAGTTTCTTGACAGAACAATTCAGAAGACGAAGACCTAATATAGGACGCAACCCTCCATCCTCTTTGGGAACAATGCAATTCCGGCAGTAAAAACCCAAGTCCCTGTCGGGTGGAGGAACCAGTTCTATAGCTTCCTTTGCGAAATGAGATTTCACTTCTTGATCCATCTTCTTTATCACACCAAGAAAGGTGGTCCTCTGTACTGGAGAAAGCACACTTTTCTTGGCATTCAGTCTCAACCCCAACTTTTTCATATTAGCGAGAACAACATCGATATGTTGTTCTCGCTAATATGAAAAAGTTGGGGTTGAGACTGAATGCCAAGAAAAGTGTGCTTTCTCCAGTACAGAGGACCACCTTTCTTGGTGTGATATGGGATTCAGTGACGATGAGGGCCATGCTTTTGCCTGCTAGTGTCGCCACGATTCTCTCAGTCGTAAAAAAGAGATAAATCTAGGCTAGTCATTCAGTGTAAAACAGTTTCAGAGACTGTCGGTTCTGATGGCAGCGCGTCCAACATAATACCTTTTGGCCTGCAGTACATGAGGCCCCTGCAGTGGTGGCTCAAGACCAAGGGGTTTTCCCTGAGGGGGAACCCACTTTGTATGATCAAGATCACGCGACGGTGTCTCCGTGCCTTGGTTATATGGAGGAAACCTTGGTTCTTGTCGCAGCGTCCAGTGTTAGGAGCTTTTTGTCATCGAGTCACTGTCTCGACAGATGCTTCTCTCACCGGCTGGGAAGCGGTAATGGAAAGCCGCTCAGCTCATGGTCTGTGGAGGATTCCTCATCTTTCGGGGCACATAAATTGTCTGGAGATGATGGTGGTATTTATGGCATTGAAGCACTTCCTCCCTGACCTGAGAGGCCATCATGTACGTGTTCGTAAAGACAACACATCGGTGGTCTCGTACATAAATCATCAAGGGGGTCTGCGTTCACATCTACTATGCAAACTGGCACACCAGATTCTCTTGTGGTCCCTGAGGAAGATGCTCTCCCTGAGAGCAGTTTACATTCCGGGACATCAGAATGTAGGATGTCAATACATCCTGTAGAGACTGGGCCCTGGGAATGGAGACTTCACCCCGAGGTGGTGGAGCACATTTGGGAGGTTTACGGCCAAGCAGAGGTGGATCTGTTTTCGTTTCCACGACACACTGTCCACTATGGGTTTCTCTCATACATCCAGCCCCATTGGGACTGGACACAATGGTACTGACTTGGTCGGGGCTACATCTGTACACATTTCCCCCAATTGCTCTGCTTCCAGGAGTTCTGGAGAAGGTCTGCTGGGACAATTCTTCACTCCAGAGCTCCATCCACTAGGAAACTGTACGCCCTGAAGTGCAAAGATTTACTTCTTGGTTTACATTACGACAATGGGATCCAGTTAATTGCCCCATGGGTTCAATTCTAGAATTCCTTCGAGATAATTTTTCTGCAGGGTTATCTCCGTCTATACAAAAGGTGTATGTGGCGGCCATAGTGGCATACTATGTCCCCTTGGTTAGATTATCTGTGGGGAGAGACCCTTTGATAACATGTTTCCTTCGTCATACTTTGAGGCAGAGGCCTGCTGTTCACACCAGAGTTCCAGCTTGGGACTTGGCGCTGCAGCGCCAAGGCCTTAGAAAGTTTATCTGCGGCTCCCTTCGTGCCTCTTGACTCTGTCTCAGAGAAGTTTCTGACACTAAAGACTGTGTTTTTTCTGGCAATTTCTTCACTAAAGAGAGTAGGAGATCTTCAGGCCTGTCGATATCCCCCTCATGCCTTGAGTTTGCACCAAGGATGGTCAAGGCTTTCCTTTACCCTAAGCAGGGCTATGTTCCGAAAGTTCTGACCAACGTACATCTGACTATCGTTCTGCTGGCATTCTCTCCTCCTCCTTTCAAGGATCAAGATCAGGAAAAGCTGAACCTTATTTGTCCAGTTAGAGCACTGGATACTTATGTCCACAGAGCTGCCCTGTGGAGGAAATCTGATCAGCAGTTTGTCTGTTTTGGGTCACCTAAGAAAGAGCTCCCTGCATCTAAACAGGCTGTTAGCAAGTGGATAGTTGAGACTCTCTCTCTTGCTTATAAAGCTTCTGGCCAGCCATCGCTTTTGGCCATTAGAGCTCATTTCACTAGGAGTATGGTGGCCTCCAAGGCCTTCATTTCTGGGGTCTCCTTTCAAGAAGTTTGTGATGCGGCGGGCTGGTCATCGCCGCTCACTTTCGTCAGGTTTTATAACTTGGACCTGGGGGCCCCTGGATCACGAGTGCTTATGTCATAGCTGCTCCCAGTATTCACACGACAGGTACTTGTGCGTATGGCGTTTGGGCATTGTCGTTCCCAAAACGTCATTGACGCAGTGCAAGTTCCCTCAAAAGGGAACATCTCAGGATACAACTGTAACCATAGTTCCCTGAGAAGGCAACGAGACACTGCGTCACTTTGCCATACTCCCTGCATCCCTGTGATCGATTTGCTTCGGCTAAATCGAAGCTGACACCGGTCATTGGATGCTTTTATCCTTTCCTGGTCATGACGTCACCTGCCCGTGACGTTCACTCTCGCCATTGAACTAGTTGACACATGTGCTTCAGACGCAATCACGCGGGACGTTCCCAAAGCATTATTGACGCAGCGTCTTGTTCCCTTCTCAGGGAACTGGACATTCTTTACGTTCCCAGAACCAACACTGATTATTTGGAGAACGTACTTGTAACAAAACTCTGTTAGCTGGGATGTTGGTTGCCTTATGGGCAAGAAAAATGTATAGAAGTGTTGATATTGAACTAATATGTCTTTTTCATAGTTTTACCTCCTGCAGGTTATTAGACATGTAATAGGAGAATTTCAAGACATGATGGTGGCTAAAGATAAAGACTGCTTTTGAAGATTCAAGAGAAAGTCTGGATAACAAAGGTTAAGTGAATTCAGCATTACAGTGTAAATTGCAGGTTAACCACCATAACCAATTAATGTGTAAATTAAAGTGCTCAGTATGTATATATTTAAACATTTCTGTCTTAAAATGCGTTAAAATAACATTTATTGGGGTTTCTTCAAAGGTAGCATGTTTTTTTACAGTAAGGGTGATGACGTCATAAGAGGGAGTAGCAACCCATAATCTGCTAGATTCCTACTGTTTGTGGATTGACTATGGAGAACGACTGGGAGACTGCCAAAAAAAATTCAATGCAGGAAAACCCCTGGACTGGTTGTATAACGTTGGATAGAATGATGGTCCGGCCATCGCGTATCATCACACATAAGGTACACACTGTGAAGTAATTTGCAAAAAAATTTTAGAGAAATGAAAACGGGTCGCACCACAACCATTATTTGCACTCGCACAAATGCCCCCAAATATATTTTTAGGTCGCACAGATTAAATTGGTCAAAATGGTCGCAATTTCGAGCCTTGAATTATAAATGTCCATACACTGCGAATGAGCTATGGAAGTCTCTATGGAAAAATGGAAGGATCAGTAAGTTAGATACCGTAATTTTTTTAAAGCGCTCAGTTCATTCAGTGAGCAAGCGTTAAAATGTTCTGTCCATTTAGTTGTGAAATATAACATGTGAAAGAAAACTCAAAGATGTATCCAACCCGACGCGAAAAGAAATCTCAGTCTATTGATCCGCTCTTTGGGTGGCCCGCCATCTGATTCTCTCCTCGAATGCGCTGTTCAGTGTTTAGCGTCAGTGATTCAATAACTCGAACACAGTAGGGATGGGTAAATGAAGCCTATTGAAGCACTGAGGCTTTCCCCTGAATGTTTTGGTTAAAGATTCAAAGAATTCGACTCTTTCGAATTCGAGTGTCGAAAACAGTCAGAAAACAAATTTATAGCTGCATGTTTATGAGCAGCTGAATGCACAGTGCCATTACTTTATCTATTAAGCACAAATAAAAGACTGACAACGCTAAATGTTCAGTTTTCTGATAATATAATTAACATATTAAAGTGTGGCAATAAAATATTTTTGCTAGCTAGGTCTCCAATATAACTGCTAGCCTACTTGCCGTTAGACTAACGGTAACCGACGGTAACTATAGGCTTGGAGTCCCTCTTATGACGTCACGCCCAGCCTAGTGGAAGGGAGAGGGAGTGCTTAAAACCACTGTAAAAAGTACCAACTTTCCATATTATATTCAGCATTTTGGTATAAAAAACATACAAAACACTGGTGGGCGGTTCTTATCTTTATGTTTAATAAGCACATTGCATTATATTCGTGAAAAATGTAACCTGCAATTTACACTTTAAACTAAAGATAACCTAGGAATGCTCATAGCATAATGTATTTTAGATTGTCGTAATGGTTCTAATTTGGAAGTTAAACATCCTTGTGTGGAAACATTAACCTTTGTGAATGTTTAAGAGTTCTATATTATATATTACATTATGTCTAAGTTACGGTCTTAAGAGGCTGTAGAAAAGATTCATTGTGCAGTAAGAGAGAGAGAGACTGTTTGAGTGGAGGCAGGAATGGTGTTACGTCTGACTATAATCTGCTAAAGCTTAAACAAAACAAAGCAATTGTATTTGAACCAAAACAATCCAGCTGACTTTTCTAATAACAAATGAATAATGAACAAATTATTTGAAACTGTTTAAGAGACCATGCTAAAACTAGGTAAAACCTGAGGAAAAGAGCAAACCTTGAAAATGAGCAGTTCATAATCATGTGTGTCTAGTAGCCTATGTGTGTCTAGCATCACAGTGTGTGTGATGGTGACTGCACTGTATGTTTCATAGGTATTAATTTGGGGAAATATTCTGTCCTGATTGTGTGTATATTGTGTCATTATCCTCTGGAATGAATGTTTTTATGGAAGTAAAATAATGACAAATGTTTTTGAAACAAAACGCTTGTTGAATTGTAGGCTACTACTTGAAAAAAAATATGCATTGCATTAACCCTGCTTGCATTTTAATGCATCGTATTTTTAGGGCTTGCATTTTTATGGCCTGAAATTCACCATGGTTGTATATTTAAGCTGTGAATATTTCAATTCAAAACATTTAAACACGTGTTTATATTAATTAAAAATTCAATAATCCATATTCACCTTTCAGATTTCACTTGCAAAATATTCATTCTGTTTAAAAATACAACCTATACTATTCAACAGGAAATTGTCTGTCCTTTTTATTTTGATAAACAAATTCACTTCCATAAATGAAGTGGTTCAAATTCGACAGAAAATTCAACCTTCGACATGGGGAACGGCAGGAATATCAGTAGATTGCCGATTGATGATCTCCATAGCTGTTAGTCGATCTCACCAGCAGGGGGTGCAAGCGGCTGTTGACGAAGAAAACTTTATAGCAACTATGAGAGAGTCATTCATTCATTCATTCATTCATTCATTCATTCATTCATATAAACATTCATTCATTCATTTACAGAAATGGAGCAAGCAGTAATTAGGCTATTTGTGATGATTATCAGGGCTAGTATATGCAAAGGCTGATAAAGACACAAAAGCTGTGTTAACATTTAAGTCTTCGCTGTTCCTTTTGCACCTACATGTAAGCAGCTTTCTCTACCGTGAACGAGGTTATAATGTTATTCCCCGATGCTGATGTACAGATCAAACGTTAAATCTGAGGTAGACATATTTCTCTCGGTTGTTTAGTTTTCTTTATATCCCGGGCGCTGTGCTGCATGGGGATTCCCTCAATATGTCATTCTCTAGGATTCCCCTGCAGACAGGACACAGCTCAATGGACGAATACAGTGATATAAAAGACCAAACTCGCACCTTATTGGGGATGTAGGCTATAGATATAGGAACAGGCAGACAGACAGTTTAAAGCTAAGCGATTCCCAGTGAAATACTGGCATAAAGTTGGCTTGACACTGTATATTTGATATTGCACATTTAGGGACAGACTCTAAAGTTACATACTTTTTTTTTTTTCTTATGTGGGCTATAATGACTGTGAATGGATATGTGTTGAAAAGAAATAATGCTGAGCGTTCAAGGCACTTCAGTGGGTCTTTAAGTGGTCTTAAGTGGCCTTTTATTTAATATTTTTTCATCTGTAAGTCCAGTTTTTCTATTTTACTTTTAATATTTTAATCAGTGGCGGCTCCTGCAAAATCTCTCAGGGGGGGCAAATGTTTGGATGATTGATAAGGATAAGGTCCACCCATGCAATGGATAAATTAACAGCTTAAGCATGTAAAGGCAACTTCACTACTTTAATATTAATGAAAAATAAAGTGACTTACAATAAATCTCCTTTTTTGTTTCTATGAGTGTTAACAATTCGGCAGCAAGTCAAAATCAATTCAAACAAAGCCCAGCCAGGATGCAAATTTCGAAAAACCTTTACTCCAATTTCAATTTAATAAAAAAAACAACTGAAATCACATAACTCACTATTTACGCTACTTTTAGCTACGCACTTTTCAAACCTTAAACACATCAAAATTCAAGCACTTTCAAGGATCAAGCACCTGTACGAACCCTGCAAATTACTCACTATTTACACTACTCACTATTATTACACTGTTTACATCACATTACTCGCTTAATACACTGTTTACTTATACTGAAATTTTGCCCTTCTCTCTTTCAAAGTAGCAAAGTGATCAATTACTCTCTCATTGAAAGCAGGCATGTTCCTGACTAGTTCCCTCTCCATGGAAAGCATAGCCAGTGCATTCAGACGTTCCTGTCCCATTACATTTCTCAGGAATGTCTTGATTCTCTTTAAGGTTGAGAAACACCTCTCAGCTTCAGCAGTTGTCATTGGAGTGGTTATGAGGATGTTCAACAGAGCAACAGTCTCTGAAAAAGTATCCTGGAGGTTGTACTTCAGCAAAACCTGGTACAGCGCCAGTGCACCACAACAGCCCTTGAATTCTGGACTCTCATAAATGAGAGACAGTTCAGTCTTCAGCTTCGCCTTATTTAACATAGGGTATGCCCTGGCAGTGATGTTCAGAGCCTCAACAGGGAATGTATGGCCATGCTGTTGAAACATCTCTCCTTGAAGCAGCGTGGCACTTACAAGGTGGTCGGTAAAGGAGAACCTTTCTTTGGTGTGGACCAAGATTGTGTCGCAGACCTGACAAAATAAATACATTTATTTTAGTTATAAAATAAATTACTTCTTATAATATAAATATGGAGATACAAGGTTTCCATCCCGACAGCAACAATGTATCAGGCAGAATCCATATTTTATATCTCCATATATTTTCAAACATTAATGCTATTGGTCACCCTTTACATCTGTCAATGTGTTTTACAAATATTTAACCAATGAAAACCATTAAAAGAGCTTGGAAATTATTTTGGGGAAAAAACAGGTTTTCTTTCGTTTCCTGAAAAGTAACAGTTTTGGACATACAAGGCTTCTGTCCGACAGCGATGATTTGTGTGTGTGTGTGTGTTATTACATTAATTAACATTTTACCACAATTCAAGCTCAAATGGAGTTTGACTAGGGTTTTTGACCAGTAAATGTATTTTCAATCCACTCAGATAGTTTATTTTATTAAAGATTCCACTAGGTGGCGACAAATAATATTGTTGACGTGTAGGATAAAGATTGTGTTGCTGTTCGAATGGAATGTACAAATTTCAAAGTACAATGCTAGGAGTAAAAAAGACTGCTACCATCCTTTCCTAAACTGATTGTAAAAACAAAGTGAGATTTTCCAACACTCGAGTATTTAAATGGTCAGCAATAAATACCTCTTTAGACAGCCTCTGCTTGTCTTCTTCTCCCAAGGCCCTCCTAGATCTTGTTCCTGTTGCTACTTGCTCCTGCTCCTGAAATGAGCTCTGGTCCCTGAACACAGATAGATCAACAGTGTTTTGAATAAAACTATTTTATGAATAGTGTCATTGACAATACTTATTCATGTCTTAGAAAAACAGAAGCAACACAAATAGTCTGTTTTATATATATTTTATGAGAATAGCTCAAAAGATATAAAAATTGCTGGCTAAACTTTGTTACAGACAAGGTAATTACAATTTCCAAAGATGCAGAGGATTAAATTAGTTCCCTACTTTTAAGTGTCTAAATCTTGTTACCATATAGCATACATTTTTAAATGACACGGTCCTATATTGAGAAGGTATGAACAATATTATATGATCTTACCTGATGGACTGCACTTTCATTGTGAAGTTCTGGAGGGCTTGTTTGATGAAGACTGCATCAATGTTCTTCTTCTGCAGCTGCTGGTACATCACGTCGACGTGAGGCATGATTTGATGAAACAGATGCAGAAAAAACTGAAAGTCTTCATCTTGCAGCATCCTCAAGAAGCCAGATGCCTCCCTCACCGTGTTGCTATCAAATGAGCTGTCCGTCGCAATAGATCTGAAACACTCTGTAAGGTCATCTAGGTTCTCGTATACAGTGTTCACGATTCTGCTATTGAAGTTCCATCTTGTGGATGAGGCTCTTGGCAGCCTTCGTGCAACAATCTCGTCGAGAATAGTAGTACGTTTTGGTGACCGGGTAAAAAAGCTGGTAATGCCACTCAGATCAGAAAAGAATACTCTAACTGCTGGAATTTGAGATGTAGCTTGCTGCATGATTAAATTCAGCTGGTGTGCATAGCAATGCACATAATGTGCATTTTCATAATGTTCACGCACCTTTTGCTGCACACCAGCCCGCTCTCCCCTCATCACACTTGCCCCGTCGTATGCTTGCGCGATGAGTTTAGGTTTGTCATCCTCAGTGAAAAGACTGTTCAGCCTCTCCAGAATCACACTGGCAATCGACTCCGCTGTTGTATTCAAGATAGGGATGAACTCATAGAAACGTTCTTGCACAGCATGGTCCCGGTCAATGTATCTGAACACAAGCACTAACTGGGTCTGTGTAGAAACGTCAGTGGTCTCATCTGCTTGAATTGCTACGAATCTAGCTGACTTCACCTCTTCCATTATATGCTCCCTGATGACTGATAGCATGCAATCCAACAGCTCATTTTGTACCGTCTTTGATGTACCTTTAAAGACTGTGGCAGTTTTCAAGTGCTCCTCAAACACCTCGTCTAGCGATGCTACCAAGTTGACCAGTCCACGGAAAATGCCAGCGTGGCTTGAGCCTTCGCTCTCATCTTTGCCCCTCAATGCTAATTCGAACAGGCCACAAAACTTCACGCAGTCGATAAGACGACCTAGAATGTGGCGGTTCTTACTAACCTCGTCATTGTGACGACGTACAGCTATCCGGTAACTGTCGTCCAACTGTGTGGCAATATTGACCGTCCCGAAAGCCGCCAATTTTAGGCAACTGTCCATATGCATCTTCGCCGTTTCATGCTTTTTCACCTTCTCCGAGAGATGATGCATATCGGTGACACCTGTAGTTGTCCATGCGATGTCCGTCCCGTTCTCGGGATGGAAGAGAATGCAGGGGTAGCAGAATAAAGCATTAGCTACTTCGCAACCTGCTAGCCATTTTGTCCGCTCGTACCAGTTCCTCGAGAATCCTCTATTATATGATTTCCCGCCCTTTGTAGATACTTGTTTTATTTTTAAATTTGGTCTTGGTGGTCCTAACTCTTTAATTGACAATTTATCCTGATTACTACGACGGCTAAATGGTATTTCTTTTAATGAAACGATAGAATGAATGTTAACTGCGTTCGCCATGACGTTGCTCAAGTTCAACTGGCCTCAACTCGCGAAATGCCGCGAGATGTCCCAACAGTCTCTCTTGCTCTCGCTCTCGTTCTCTTTTTTATTTTTTTAATCACATTTGATAAAGATATTAAAGTAGTGTTTCATTTTTTCTTGTTGTTCAAATTCAAAATTGTTTTCAAATATTATTTGTCACTTAATCTTAAAGATTTTTAATAGGGTAAGTTTGTTCCCACCAATCGCTGCACAAGTTAAGGATACGTATGATGACGTAAGCACGTTAGGGCGAGCCCTCCCGGAACCCATAGAGAATGCATTGCAGTGCCTGCAGTTCGAAAAAAAACATCTTTGAATGTAAGTCTATGGGAACACTCTGGGCGATTCTCAGCCAGACTGAAATCGCCCAAAAAGAGGCGGTACTCCACAGAACGTGACTTGGCGCTGATTGGACTATATCCAGAGGCAGAACATACAGTCACGGCTAGCGTAACTCTGTGGTTGAATGAGATTATGAATGTGATTGAAAAAGTCCCTTCCCTTTCACACTTTGGTGGTGCGTCGCCCAATCGCCCTAATGAAGAAACCGCCCCTGATTTTAATTACACTACAAGTGTACAGTACAATTAAGTGCACTTCTTTTCACAAGAGATTGCATGTTAATATGACAGTAACTTGTTTAAAGGGGAACTTAACTATTTCAACTTAACAAATCCGTTTAGAAATCATTTGGATGGTTAACCTTTTCTGGTGAGAATGGTGACTTTCCCCACACCCCCCAGCGTTTCCCGGCGGAAAACCAACCTTGCAACATGGGGACTAACCTTTCTTTTACTGTCTATGGGACTAATTCACGTGCTATGGTAATTATGGTAATTATGGTAAATACCAAAAGCCGACGTGGAAAATGCACATGAAGACTTTGACCTTTTCAAAATGGCGGAGAGCAACGCAATTGTCGTGAATACTGTTAGCGGATAGTTTTTGTAACAATGTTGTGTCATTAACAATTATAATATAATGCGTTAACACTCAATGTTCAACTTCGCCGCAATTTCCTTGGTTCATATTTAATCATTTTATGTAATTTTTTTAAAATTATTAATTATGTTTTAATAATCAGAATAGCACCACATTTACGGTTTTTTGTTTTGTTTTGTTTTTATGTAAAGATAAAAAAAGATACTCTACTGACACAGACCTTGCGGGTACTACATTACGACAACAAAAGCACTTGAACACAACACACTGGTAAATACCAGTTCACAAGTGGAAAATATCATCTTTTCCAGAGCACATGAAGGCAGCATAACGTCTCGGTAAGTTGGAAATAGGAAGTCTCGTGAGAAGCGAGAACGAGCGAGAAACACGAACTGCTTTACGGCAATTCAACATAAACACAAACGCCATATGATACTGTGTATGATATATTACCCCACCTCGGTAGACATCGCTCCACACGATAAAGTTGGCCGGCTCCCATAATAACAAATGCACATGAGCAGGGGTAGAAAAGGGGAGGAGGGTGCTGCAAGTGAGATTTTTTTTACTACAGTGTTGTTAAATATACAGCCCACAGCTGTAGGGGGAGCTCGTTGAGAAAACACACGACAACAAAAGTGAAAATCAGCGAAGAAATGGCTAGAGTTGCCTTGTTTCCCTTTAAAGGGGACATATCATGCTAAATCCACTTTTTTAGCCCTTAAATGCATTTTGTTGTATATTTGGAGTATTTAGAAGTACAGAAAAGTTGAAATTATTCTCTTCAGGTGCTTCGTTGATATCTTTATATTCTGTTTTGGCCTTATTTTTCAACCTGTTCCGATTTTTCTGTTATCTATGACGTTTTGTGAACTATTACGTCAAAGTATTTGCTGCGGAACTGCCAAATAAGGACATTGACTTCCAGCCCAACACTTCAAGCAATCCGCCATTTTTATTTCTCGCTGCAATTTGGTAGTCCAAGCTAAAAGATGCAGAAGTTACGAGAGGGTAAGTTAAAATGTTCGGTTGTTGGATGTAGTAACCCACACGCTTCATTACACCGTCTAATGTAGATGAACTGCCGCACTTGTGACAGGGCGCATGTTTAACTGAAAGAACGAGCAGAGAGAGAGAGACCCGGTCGCGCGCACGCACTCTCTCTCTCTTCGGAGCCAGTGAAAATGTAAACAAGACACCGTCTCCAAACTAGACGCTGTCTTGCTCTCTCTCCCTCGCACATATTAATCAAAATACAAAGTACAGTCTTCAAGAACATGCAAATTTGTCATTTATTTCAGTAAAAACTAATGGAGAACAGTTCTTGTGTTCAGTGTGCAAAGACAATGTCAAAATCAAATAAGGTGAGGATGTTTAAGAAATCAAGCACTTTCCACTTCTATGGGCTACGTGCACAGGCAAAGGCAGGGGCGTCAGACAGGGGGCAATAGTGTAACTGAGTAACAGGGGCCCTTGGCGAAGGGGAGTGTTGTGAGGGGCCCACCCCTTGGTTCTGTGACCGGGGCCCAACATTTGGTGCTACGCCCCTGGGCGAAGGAACAACCTTCCGGTTTGTCTAGAAGTTGGCGTATTCATTTCCGGTTGTTCTATTTACATCCTAGCAACCAAAGCGGAGCCGTCGGCGTTGTTCGCAAAATGAGTGGTGCTGGTGTACAAAAGAAGCACAATGTACGTGGTACATTTAAACTGATGAAAACTGTGGCCGGCTCAAAGGATCACTGCTGTGTGCCAAGTTACTCGGCTTCAAGTCGACACAACAGTGTATTAAGTTTTCATCGGTTTCCTCAGGAGGCTATCCTATGTGCTAAGTGGCTGCACAGAATACGGAGGGCGGAATTTACAGTCACTCAAAACACGAAGGTATGCAGTCGTCACTTTGAAGAACATTTAATCCGGACGACTGCTAAGGGTAGACGGGTTTTATCACGTAATGCAGTGCCATAGTTGTTCCACTGGAACTACTACTCTGTGAAGAGACGTGCCGGGGTTTGGGAACGGCGTACTAAACCCTCGAGTCCAGAGCCTGAGCTGGAGGACATCGAGGATGAGGCCATCCCAGATGAGGAAGCCGTCCCGATGGAGCACGAAGCCTGACCCACCGTTTGTTTTGACAGGGAAGAGTATGAGAGGATGAAGGCAGAAATTGAGGCCTTGAGAGAACAAGTCCAAACTCTCCATCTAAACAATTCTTTTGGACTTCAGCGATTTGCCTCGTCACCTGAGGACATTAGATTTTACACCAAGTAAGATGTACAATCCCACTTTCTGTTTTCAGTGTTGGACAGTAACTAAGTAAATGTAATCCAGTACCTACTTTTCTTGGGGAGGCTAATTATGTGAATTACTACTTAATTGTTATTGTTTGCTCTTGCCTATCGGTAGTGGATCCTAGTCTGTCATTGCAATGGCCACTATTATACTTGAGCTATTGACCCCTCTGTGCGCAATATTAATGTTATCATAACCAAACTCAACACAGCATCAGTCGAAACATTTTGCATTTACCTTGAAAAATAGAAAACAATGAAGCAATATTTAAAAAAAAAAAAAAAACTTTGAACAGAATGAGAGGCTAGGCTGTGTAATTTCAACAGCAGTGAATATTAAGTGTTTTACTTTCACTGATGTACAGTATTTGTGTACTTACTATATTACTATACTATATTTCAGATTCCCATCTTACAAGCACCTGATGGCGTTTTGGAGCCTGATAGAGAGTGCAACATCCAAAATGATCAGGGTGACCAGCAGAGCCAAGAGAGCATCTTCCAGACTGTTTTTAAATGGGGTTAGATAAATATTTTTTTGCTTTTAAACAGTGTGTGCGTGATTTTGGTTGGTTAACAGATGTAGGTTTGTTTGTACAGTTTGAAAAGAGTTTACAGGCTACAGATCAGGTGTCCCTAAAGAACCCGTGTATCTAACAGTAGTTCCGCATTACATTAATTACTTTGCACGAGAATTTTATTTATTTTTGTACCGTGTATTCTCCGTGTATATTCATGCACCGAACCGTGACGCCCGTACCGTTTCGGTTCAATACGAATACATGTACCATTCCACCCCTAGTGTGTACGTAATATAAGCTACTGGATGTCTAAAATGTCCTTCAGGATGAATAAAGTATCTATATATTTCTCCCCAACCCATAGAAACTGCTAGCGATATATGAGCTCTTCTTGTTCCTGACATACCTGTCCACTGGCTGCACACAGAGGGAACTGGCTCATCGCTTCATAGGACAACAGTAAGTCGCATCATCGTCACCTGGGCCAACTTCCTCTACACTCTGCTGGGCTCAGTCTGTTTTTGGATGTCACCTGCAGCTGTTAAGGACAATAGAGTTCACCAGAGTTCAATGCATACAGTGACACACAAGTCATCCTTGACTGCACTGAACTACGGTGCCAGACACCATCTTCCCTGGTTCTACAAAGTGAAGTGTTTTCACACTATAAATCACATTGCACTTTTAAAACCATGGTTGGTATGTCCCCTCATGGAGCTCTGATATTCATCTCGCCCCTCTTCGAGGGCTCCATGAGCAACAAGGAAATATTCCGTCAGTCTGGGATCAAAAACCTCCTTACCCCTGACACAGCAATTATGGTGGACAAAGGGTCCTTGGTGGACGACCTGGCCCCTGGGACTGTTTACCGCCCAGCCTTTGTCATCCAGAGGGCCCAAATGGCAGAGGCAGATGTGCTGGAAACACAGTCAATTGCTCGCTTGAGGGTACATGTAGAGAGGCTAATCAGAAGAGTGAAGGAAAACAAACTGTTTGAAACCACAATCCCGCTTGCCATATCAGGGAGTATTAATCAAATTTTTACAGTCGCCTGTCTACTCTCTAATTTCCAAAATGGCCCTCTGGTCAAGACCTGGGCAAATGAGGTTTGAAATGTTGACCTTGTGTTGAATGGTGTGTGCGTGTGTGTGCATGTGCATTCTTAAAATAAATATGTTATTTTTTTATATAAATGTTATTTATTACACTAGGTATATGGACTCCACTTTTATGTGCTGTTTGTCTAAACCAACATTGTAAAAAGTAAATGAGCCAAGTTTGCATGTTTAAGTTTGTATTGTTTATTAAGTTGATCAGTTACATGCATTTTCGCATATAAACATTGAAATAAAATTGGTCAACTTTGTCTCTGATGACCTTGAACACTTCTACGTCTCTGTATATTCTATCAATCAATGTGTCTTCCTCCGCCGACACAACAAAATCACACCACGTCATGCCACTTACCAACAGCTGCCCCTGAATTTGGTAGTAGTACGCATGTGATGTCTTCAGCTCCATTTTGCCTAAGGTCATTTTAACATAGGGACAGTCAATGTAGTTTTTAACATTTGGGCACTTAATTTCTAGAAGATCAAAAGGAGAGGGTTCTGTCGGGTCAAAAACTAGTCCATCCGGAGATGCTCCCAGCCAAGGCATGTCTGGGTGGATTATAAATCCACACGGACAGTGGTTGACCCTCTTTATTTAAGTGTACTCCCATATGGCATCAGCCTCCAACTCCAGTCCTCTTCTCATGGCCTTTGTCTGATATGTTCCCTTCAGGATCCTATCAGCCAGACTGTCCTCACATTTGTTGCTGACAAAGCAGTTCTCCCTGAAACGGGAGGCAGTGAGTCTTGGTCTCCGCAACTGGTGCCATTCCTCGCAGGAGCTTTGGCTTCTTGTGGCACTTTCCAGTTTATTTGCCATGTCCCAAGTCACCTGTAGGCTCTGTAAGTGCCTGCGCTCTGCCTCAGTGGTGTTAGACATGTACTGTAGATTGAGGGCTGTAAGTGGTAACCTTGCAAGGTTAGGGATGGACAAGGTGGGGCAACGTGGAAGGATAGATCTCTATGTGCTGCTGCTGGCTGTTAGTAGGCAATCGGGCTTCCGGCTTGCACCATCCCAAGGGCAGAGTTGACCAATGGAACCTCACAGCTGATGTTCATGCTACACACCATTGGCGACTCCGCTCTGGAGAAGTCGGCATATGTCTCAGTCACCTTGGGATGGAGTAGTGTATAGTTTAGCAATACAACTCAACATCAACTAAGCACAATTTTAGTTCTATGCACACAGTATCTGGCACATTTTGTACAGCTCCACACAACATTACAAATGGTAAACTCACCCGAAGGATGGAAAGATCAGGTAGATCCCCACTGAGGCCTTTGTAAAGTGTGCTCCTGCGAAGTGAAGTGTAAAACATGTATAAGTGGAAATGCTCGATGGCTTATAGACCTGAAATCAAAATACCCATGTATTGTTACAATATTGCTTTTACCTTATACCCTCTGTTGTTGCTTTAGGACGGCTCTTCGGTTTAGCAGATAGCACAGCCATTTTGTCCACTGGGCCTGGTTTTATACCCTGTAATGTTTGCAGGACATACTTTAAGCACATCTCCAGTAAAACAACATAATAACTACAAAACAGTAATTAGTTATATGTTTTTGGTTGACTTACCAAAGTCCTAGGTTTGTGCCACTGCTGTTCTCCCTCAGTACAGCTCAGCACAGGGGGGACTACAGGCACCTTCAGCTGCGAGTAGTGGGCTGACTGGTACAAAAGAGCAACACAGTGGTTGCACAGCGCAGCTCCAGCAATGCAAGAACATTTATGGTGAATCAGCTGCACAGGCTTGCTGTCTTTAAGCACCACCTGCAATGTCAGAATGTCATAGTAAGTCACAATTTATCATAGTCTGGTCAGTCATTCTTTTAGGATACTCATTGCTTACAGATTCTTTTAAGATACAGCCTTGCATTGTGACTCATTTCTTTAGACCAGCAGACCACTCCTGATGTTGAATCCTCTGTCTAACATTTTGAAGTTAGGAGATAAGACAATATTCTAAGCTATGTGTTGTATTAATGTGCTGAATATTATGCCATATCATTTTCCACTTGTATTTCAGTAGTAGTACCTTTCACTCCAGACTGTAGCTTAATTGAAGGATCAAAACAATGAGCAAGAAAACCTTCACCCAGTGGGGACCAGCTAGATAAACTTACCTTTTAACCTGCTTGCTCTTACATTAGTCACTATTTTCTAGTCACCATCGTCAATTCACTAAACTTTACTCTAGCTGATTCCCCACCTGCTAACATAATAACTAATGCAAGCAAAAACCCAGTGGGGACAAGCAATGCACAGTAAACCTGTAGCAGCTAGCTGCTAAACATGTAAACATGCTAAACATTGAGCACTACAGTAAACATTGCTAATCCCCAGGAACATCAAAAACGCTGGGTTATTTGGCTGATAAGCAAACTCTTATCTTATCTTCTTACATTATCTTATCTTATCTTATCTTATCTTATCTTATCTATAACTAGCATCACCATGCACTCAAGCTGTGAGGTTTCTCTTTTTTCGTCAGTGACCTGTAGCACATTGCCCTGACAACCACCTCTCCTGAATCCTGATCTTTTATGGAAACTGACGGAAGGAGGAGTATATCATTTGTGTTGAATAACAACATTAGTATTTGATAACAAGCAAACATTTATATTAATTTATATTAAACATGTATATACATCTATAGTCACAAACACTAGCTGATACTTTTACTAGGTAGCGTTAGGCAAGCGCTAACGTTAGAAGTTATCAGATACTTACCCTCATAGTTGTGAATGTACGAAGAAATGTACATTTTAAATCCCTTGTCCCTCTTACTTGTCGGGGTGTGGGACAGGGCACCGACGATCCTGTGGATGTCGCTTACGCTCACTGCCGCTAAATCCGAAAGACACAGGGAAAAGGAAGAACTGCTAGCGGCGGCTGCCATTTCTGTGGTAAAATTCTAGTGAAATCGACAGGCTCATAACCGGAAATTGATATGCCAACTCTGAATGAAATCGAACGTTGGCTCCGCCCATTGTGCGCAGAGGCATTTCTAGACTCTTACATTGTTTGCTATGTGTTTTATTAGGAACCCTAATGCAAAGAAAGCAAGCATGTTCCCCATAAAGTCCTATAAAGAGCTAAATCTGGTTGATTACCGCCACTCATTTGAAGGGCTCTTTTTACGGGATCAGTGACCTGAGATGCAATGAAGCGGAAGTAAGCAGATGAATCAGCTGACACATTGAGCGTGTCTTCATCTGATTGATATGCGTCGTTCAATCTGTATCCGTCTCTGGAGATGCAGGCCCGAGCTGTGTGGCCTAATGGACAGAAGACAGGCCTCTGTTGGGTTAGAACATCAGTGAATATAATACAGACACCAAAGGAGCTGAAGAGTTACACTTTAAACTTCAGACATTCAGAACTAATTTGGTCGCAGGTTAATAAAGCGGTCATCTGTTAGGCAACTTCCTAAAACGACCACTAAAAGACACAATTTCACTAAAATGCTTCAGAATGCAGCAGAAGACTCTTGATCAATAGGCATTACTGGTTGAAACTCTTCACATCTTCTGTGGAAGTCTCAGGACCAAATTGTGCTTTGCACTTTGAGACATGAAATAATTTAACGCAGTCTTTTGTCTAGTGACGCTTTGCAGACTTTGCTGTGTGTGTGTTCATGTGTTTGAGGAGTGTTTGGGTCTTGGGGAGGGGAACTTGTACATTCCTAAAGCACTGATGCCAATGAGCCATTATGTGAGAGAACCACCAAACTAACACGGGCATACCAAAAACACCACATTTCAATCAAGCACTTTTGTTTTTCCATTTAAAAAAAAAAGAAAGAAAAGAGAAAGTAGTCTTTATTTATTTGGTGATAAACAGGGAAAACATACCATGTATCAAATGGTTAAATCAGCACAGTTAAGCATAGGCATAAGGGTAAGCTCGGACAAGCACTGGAGACTCTGGCGGTTCGGCCGCGGGCTTCACTGGAGACTCAGGCGGTTCGGCCGCGGGCTTCACTGGAGACTCAGGCGGTTCGGCCGCGGGCTTCACTGGAGACTCAGGCGGTTCGGCCGCGGGCTTCACTGGAGACTCAGGCGGTTCGGCCGCGGGCTTCACTGGATGGATACAGACAGTAAACTTTAGTCAGTCCATTTAGTCTCGGATACAGCACAAACACAAATCAAGATTTACTTAAATATTAAACATCTATTGATTTTGTAAAGCCGTGCTGTGCTTGAAACCATGCTTAAAACCGTGTTATTGGTTGAATACTTTTTACAATGAGAACGATTAATTATAAAACAAGACAAACTGAAATAATGAGGAAGCTGACCCAAACACTAATATAATAGTGGATAGTCACTGTCATAGTAACACAACTCAACACACATTCCTGCTCCAGAGTTTGTGCTTGGACACTCTCCTGGCTTTGCTGTTAAACAGACACATGACAGAGAAACCACATAACGGAACACTGAATGTCTTATTCATTTACTATTTAAGAGTAAAAATAAATAAAATTATCATAAGCCCTATTCAGACGATAATAGCTTCTCATGTGGACATCTGTGAAATAAATTTGCATGGCACCATATTCAGATGGTGATTTATTGACAGTAAAGGAGCGAGTTTTGTAATCCCACGAACCCGCTGCTCACGTGGTCAGTCGCATGATTGTCTGCTGTAAATAAAGTGTCATATGCTTGGAATCCTTTTCACTTAATAAATAGCACTTGACATTCTGGATTCGGACTGCAATAAAATCACTGACTAACCCCTGTAAATGTTGAAAATACCTTACGACCCCATTAGAAACAATTACTGTCCGAATAGGTCTAAAGATGATCGGAGTAGGTTCACAAGATGATCACATTTAGTTCAATGCGTTTCTTTGCAATTATTTGTGAAACTTACTAGCAATTTCTCTGTGAAAACTTGTGTATACACAATTTTTCAGTGTTTCTTTGGAAGACTTCAAAGCATGCATCATTAATTGAAACTCAGGCCCACAGGAAAATTGCCAGCATTTGTGTCCTCCAGAGCAGTGTCTATCAGAAGTACATCCTCAACGGGACGGCAAAACATTTAAAATCTTTGATGTTGTCATAAAGTAAATGTTGCGCTGACCAAATGACAACATTGTAGGCTACCAACGTACTGTGTTTTCTGGGCATTTCCTTTTAAGCATTTTAATAAGCTACACAACAGAAAACAAAAATATAGAAACGCACCATCCATCTATCCATCTATGTATCCGAGTTATCGGTTAACCGATAAGCCTACAATATAACATGGGGAGCTAAATATAATTATATTTAGCTCCCCATGTTATATTGTAGGCTTATGTAGCTGTTAAAACAAAACATTAGGCAAAAGTTTAAACTCTGGATTGATTTCTATCTGGTAACAATTTTGTAGCCATATTAGAACAATATAATATTCCTATTTTACAGTAAACAAAGATGCCTATATTAGTGATTATACTTGGGTTTTACTTGTACAATGAAAAAAATGCATAAACGTATGACAGCATAGTTATTTGTACTTTGGTTTAGTTTTAATAATAAGCAAAGTTGAACTTCCACTGGACGTCTGTCCTTTTGTAAGCCAATGCGCCGAGATTTGTCTAAAATCAAATTTTGTAAGGCACTTTATTTATGCACTTCTTCAGACTGTGTAATGAAGCTAAAATATCTTCTCACCTGCGACTCCAGCGTGTGTTGTGCTCAAACATGCAGACAGACACAATAAAAAAGCACTAAACGAGCAGAACACTCGAGCGGTCATCCTCTCGACCTGCGATCTCACAATCAACTCTGCTGGAAAACTCGCTGAATTAGTCAGTCAGGAGGAGCGGACAGCGAGGAACACAAGACTACAAAGAAAAACCCTGTTGCTGCGCCTAATCTTGAAGACCTTGATTAGCTTGTTCAGGTGTATATGATTAGGGTTTGGGTCGTCGTAATAATTACCGTAATTAGGAGATGATTTAGCGTTTTTTATGGCAACACTATCAACGCCAAATGAATCTGCAGTGGTCAGGTGGTACAGCGATCACGTGGTACAAGTCGGAGCTCTACCACAAGTTACAAGTTGTAATTATGGCTGCGTTCGAAACCACATACTCAATGAGTAGGTACTTAATTTCAATAAGTACTTACTTAACGAGCGCTAAAAGAGTAGGTACTTAGCCAGATCTCGTTGAGTATGAATGAGAACCGGACATCTGCCATGTTGACGTTATCATGTGACCTACGACGCGTTATCACAAGCGCAACAACTTAAAAGATTTGAACGACACGTTTAATTCATCTATCTGTAAATATCATGATATTGATTAAACTTGCTCATTTTGTGGTCTTTTTGAAGAAACTGCTGCCCATTTATTTTGTGAGTAGCCTACATTTAGGGTTGATTTAAGTTCTTATATTTAACCCTACTAATGTGACCCACCGTTTTATCCTTAACGATATTTATTTTTATTACGAAATCCCAAAATTGTCATCTCTTGAATATGTTGTTAATTTCTTTATTTTATATCCAAACATTTTCATCCATAAGCAAAAGTGGCTTACTTCTTTGTTTTCCTCTTTTTCTTGTTAAATTTAACTCTCGTTTCATCCCTCAGGCCTATAAATAACAGAAAATGCATTTTTTTAAATGTATTATATAATTAATTATTTAAGAAAATATATATTGATATTCAACCTTATAGGTTTTTTCCTGTGTATAAAATCTCATAATATGTTTGCAAACCCATGATTGATATATATATATATATATATATATATATAATGGACAAATAAAATAGATAACTTATGTTTAGTTACTTTATAGATTTGTTCTACATAATAGCACACATACATCACTCAGATGCCTATTTCATATCTATTAAACGTAGTAATCTGCAATTCTTATAGAAGAGTTTCTTGCCAGATATTAAATAGACATTTAGTAATTGTATTTAAGATGTATACGGTTTAAAATGTATGCAAATCCACTTTGGAGACGTATGTGTCCTTACTGGAGCTTCTCTGTTAGCTATACATAATAAAATGTGATTTACAGCAAAATCACAAATATATAGCGTCTTTACACCTTCAACAATTCAACAGTTTACTGTACAGTAGTTCAACACATGCGATCATTTGATTTGTAATACTCACATTTGAAAACAGTCTCGTCCGTCATCCTTTCCGTCACGTTCGAGTATGACCTATCCTTCTTCTTCTTTTTTATGACGTATCCTCTCGCGTGGCCTCCTGGGATAGAAGAGTATCCATCGTTGAGCACTCAAAAATCTGGGCGGAAGCAGTAAGCCATCCGGGAACTTCTCGCCTACTCTTTTATGAATACTTATGTTTCGAACGTACTGCTTCCTTCACGTACTGTTTTCACCTATATAGTAGGAAAGTAGGCATATTCGAACGCACTTAAGTCCGAATCTCGCGATAATTAGTACGTCACCCAGGTAATTCTCGCCTACTCTTTTGGATTCGTACATACTTTTTCGCTCGCCTACTCTTTTTCCCATACTAAATAGTAGGGAAGTATGCGGTTTGGAACGCAGCCTATTACTAAACTCCTACACCTAAACTCTCCACAGGAAATGGATCTCTACTGGAGGCTGGCATAAATCTGCACTGAACATCAAGAGACACAGCACAGACACAGGGTCATGTCTAGAATTTGAATCTGAATTTTTCAATTGCTGATTGAATTGCGATGCAAATCCATGCAAGTAATTATGAATGAAAACAATGTTTCCAGCCACTATAGTGAATATAGGGAATACACAGCCATGGTTATATCAAAGCCAATTTAATATTGGATGGTTTCATATGGATTATATAATCAGAGAATATTTGTTCACTCAAGCTTTCTATAGACATATTTCTCATCGTGAGTTTTGGTTCATTTCTGTGACGCGATCCAGTTCACGGAGACCGAGGCGGCAGAAAGCACACCCTGTTTGTTTTCTTTTTTATACAAAAGCACAACATTTAATTGTTATTGTGAGTGTACTTAAATAAAAGTTTGTTCGCGTTTGTCGAATGTTAATTTAACATGTTAGAAATAAAATCCGATTTTAGAAGAATTCGTAGCGCCACTCTAGCCTGGCTCCGCCCTCCTGCGTACTTCCGCTCAATTTTATTTCCCTTCAGTACTACGTCTGGGATTGTGGTGTATTCTTTGGTTTTCTCCGGCCAAATTTTTGGCGGCCAAATCAGCGAACAGAGGGAGTGGCTGAGAACGATGACGTTGATGTCGTGCGTTAGTTTGAGTTGTAGGGTTACGTCACGACCAAAGGTTAGCGATTGGTTATGGCAGATCCAGAGTGACTCTGGGCAGATCCAATAGTTTTAAACTTCAACGGAGTACCCGCCTACAAGGAAGTTAACGCTTGTCAATGGAGAGAGGCCAGACTCTCTGTACAAATGAAATGTACGAGAGTCTGGTAGAACCAGGCTAGCGCCACTCGGCCAAGTGTGCCAAAATACGTATTTATAAACTTCAATATTTCATTCTAAACAATAACAAAACACTTTGTGACATTTTGAAAAGCCGTGCATGGATTAAGGCCACTGGAAATAGGATCGTAACTTAAACCCTTTCCCCCCGGCAATCGCACCCTGGGTGTGAGCGATGTAATGTTTAGGAGACCTGCCATTAGAAATTGTTTTTGTTCACTAATTATGAGGTTTTCTGGTTTAATCAAAGACTGTGATTTGAGCTTTGACTTCCTAGTCATATGGTGCTGTAAGGGTCAAACAGGTAAATTAAGCTCAAAGGGAATTATGAATTAATTCATAGGGAATCTTGAAAGAATCCCTTATTATGGCCGAGCAAATATAAATATCCAAACTATAGTGAAAACACTATTTATTAGCAAGGTAACTTAGATCAGCGGTTTAAGACATTAAATTCATAAGCACATAACACAAGAACACTTGTCATGATTCTGCCCTCGTGTCCTTGATTTTCTCTAGTCTTGAGGCAGGATCATGACAGACCCGTGTCTTGTGTTGTCTCGTTCTCTTGCCCCGCCCTCTTGTTATCCTCATTTTGTCATTATTGCTTTACCTGTGTCACCTGGTATGTTATCATTAGTCTCCCTATTTAATCCCCTTGTGTTTGCTGTCTTGTGTGGTTCATTGTTGCTCATTGTCAAACATTGAGATACTTATTGTATGTATCTCATCTGTGGGTTGTGTGGTTACTAAAGTGAAGAGTTGTCTGGTTATACTGTTTGTTTATAGTCTAGTCAAAGTCTTAAGTTATTTGTTTATTCTCTTGTCATTGTTTTGCCCCCTCGTGGGTTTTGTTTTCCCCATTATTGTCATCAATAAACCTTGTGTGTAGTGCATTCTGTCTGCGTTTGGGTTCATGAACTTCATGACAGAATGAACCGCCGAATAAAGAACCCAGCAGACAGTATGTTCTCCCAGCTCCAGCGACAATCAGAGATCTGTGAACAATGCTGTTTGTTGGCTCCCACCGACAGAAAGAGGGTCAACCTTCCATTCCTGTCCCAGGGTGAGTGGATCCTGAGAAATTATGCCCAACTCTGGGATCGTTTCTCTCGGGAGGAGCCGCAGGCTTCTTCCTCGAGGTCTCCACCTTCTGCCAAGCTGCCAGTGATCTCGGAGGGTCGTGTCCTAGCTGTAGCTACACTGGGGGACCAGGCTCATCCCTCTTCGAATCCCGAGGCATATTCCGTGCCTATAAGTCTCTGCAGGAAACGAGGGAGATGGATCTCATGGGAGTCTGCTTCGGAGTCCTCAGCGACGGAGTCAACCCTGCCTGAGACTGTCCTTCCACTACCAGTCACGGTTCCTGCTGAGCTTCCCCAACCGGTCACAAGTCCTGGCTAAGGCCTCTGCTCCGCGGCCAAGGAGAAAAAGGAGGAAGAAGGGAGCTTTCTGTCCTCCATCTCTGTCTCCCCCTGAGTCCGCGATGGCTCTCCAACCTGCCGCTGTAACTGAGAGTGCTGTTCTTGAGCCTGCTACTGTAAGTGTGGTTCAGGGCTTTGCTGCAGGAGAAGCTGTTCCTGAACCTGCTGCAGAAAGCGCAGTTCCCCAGTCTGCGTTGGAGAGATTTGTTCCAGAGGCTGCTGCAGAAAAGGCTGTTCCGAAGACTGCGGTAGAGAATGTTATTCCTTAAACTACTATGCTATTTCTGAATCTGCAACAGAGAGAGCTGTATCTGAGTCTACAGTCGTGAGAGCTGAAGAGAAAGCTGCGGCCGATTCTGCTGCTAAAGCAGTATTACAGTCTGTTTCAGCTCGTCAGGAGATGCCTGTCGTCATTGCTGCCAAAACCCTGTTGGATTATTTATCACGTCTTGTCAAGATCCTAGAAGTCCCTGTCAGACCTGTTTTGTCCTCAGACCCCGTGCCTAGAGCTGCAGAGAGTGCTGATCTCAAGCCAGCTGCAGTGAGCGCTGATCCAAGGCCAGCTGCTAATGGCGATTAATACAGTTTTTCTCCTTTGGTTTGGCTCATTTCTTGAAACAGAAGTTACATTCTCAAAACTCTAATGGTGCGTTCACACCGAACGCAAATAGCGCGTCAGGCGCGAATGATTTCAATGTTTAGTCAATGCAAATTCCTGCGGCGCGAATGAGGCGTAGACGCGAATACGCCTCATTCGCGCGTCAAGTTCGCGTGAATTGAGCGTCTGGCGCGTTACGCGCAAATTATTTTATTAGTGCTTTTTGTGCATTCACGCGTTTGACGCAAATTCGCGTCTGCCGCCCGAGTTGAAAAATCTGAACCTCTGCGTAAATTCACGCCGCGTTAACCAATCAGGAGCCTGCCTGCTTACTGCTGTCACGTGGTGAAGTGACAGTTTATAATGTTATTTTATGTTTGGCCTCAATAAATTATTTTGTAATATGACTAAAATGCACAACAAAGCAAATCTTTCACATAAAAACTCGATTTCAATATATGAGAGATACTCATTTTGTATTGAATGCTATTTATTCCATATCTATTCTAATTATATGAAACATTATTAATCTATTGTAAAGACAACAAACACAATTTAGTGTATAAAAAATAAAAATAAAAATCACAGGACAGGTTTCACTTTTGGAGGCTGGCTCCATTTATTATCAAAACAAAAATAAATGACAGAATAGGTGGGTGCGGGCGAGGGTGAACCTCGCGCCGGGCTGTACAGCGCGGGCTCGTCAGGCAGCGACCACTCGAGGCCGAGGCCTTATACGGCCTACGCTGTCCTCGTCAGCGTCCTCACCGTTAGGTCCACCAAACCTAGCTCCTGGAGCAAACTGTGAAACTCCTGAAACCCTCCGGAGGGTCTGGTGGACCCGAGTACAGCGACGATGTCCCCTACGCAGCTGTTTCTGCTCTCCAGAGCATATACGAGCGGTGACTCTCTCGGTTAATGCTAATGCTAATGCTCGATAAACATCTAAAAAAAGATGGCCGCCAACGGGTTTCGAAACTTTCGCCTCTGATGCGCGTAAATTTCGCTTCAAACTTTTGTTTTTACGCGCGTCAATTTCACTCTTGACGCGCGAATTAACACAAAGTGGTCAAGCGTATAACTAGGCGCGAATTTGACGCGCTATTCGCGTCCAGTGTGAACGCACAGTAAGATCATTTGGCAAAACAGTCTTACAGTTCAGCACAACACTATAACTCCCTTGCAAAAGCTCATATCTCTCCCAAAACTGTTCACTCATGCTTCAAAACTAAATTACTTTCCCATATAAAGAGTCAGTGCCACGGAAATGGCAAAGATCCTTCTCAATTGCTTTGGCTCATTTCTTGAAACAGATCGGACGTTCTCAACACTCTTGGTGCTTTTGCCAAAATAACGTGGATGGTTTGGCACAACACCATGGTTCAACCGCAAAAGCTCATACCTCTCCCAAAACATTTCACTCATGTGTCAAAACTAAATTTCCTTCTCATTTAAACAGTCAGTGCCCCCAAAATGCTTCGTCCCTTTGGCATTGTGTAAGCACTGCAAGTCAAAATGTTTAGATGTTTTGTCACTATGGCAGAGGACCATTGAAATATCCCTCATGCCCACCTTTCAGTCTTAGCCCAGTCCTTCATTGACAATGGTTACTGTACTGTTTTTTTTTTTTTTGTCTAACTAACACAATACAATTGTGTATAAAACTGAAAAAAAAAAAGAAATAGGATTTTAGGGTAAGAGTAGCCTCCAAGGTTTGACATCACACATTGCACTCATACTATAGGAAATTGTAATTTATTGTAATTGAAATTATCATTCACACACATAAAATAACTTCCATACATTAGAGTAAAAATAAAATGTATACAGCATAATATACTGTAAAATAAACGCACAAACAAAAAAACAATGAAAATTATATGCAGCCTACAGTGCAGCAAATAAAGCTGGTCGAAGAATAAATAAATAAAGCTGAAGAATAAAGTTCTTCACTGGTCACCGTCCTCAGCCTCCCTCTCCCTCTCCTGGCCACCGTCCTCACCCTCCTGGCCTTCCACACACTGCTGTCTGTCTTGCCACAGATTCTCGTCCACATCACAGCGTATATTCTCCCTTGCGATACAACGAGGGAAGAAACGTCGCGCATGTCGCAACCATCCCCTACACTGATCTCCTGTAATATCCTCACACGCAGCGTCCATTGCATGGAGCAGGGACCTCTGATCTTGAGCCCGATGCTCATACACTCTCTACCTCCAAGCGGAGAAAAACTCCTCAATAGGATTGAGGAAAGGAGAGTAAGGTGGTAGGAACACCATGACCATCCTTGGATGATTAGTGAACCAGGCCCTGATGAGCGGGCCACAGTGGAAATTCACATTGTCCCATACAATGACAAATTGTGGTAGGTGAGGCCCTACGAGACCTCTCTCATTTTCAGGGATCAAATCAAAATGAAGGCGGTCCAAGAAGATGAGGAGCTTCTGCGTATTGTTTGGGCCAAGACTGGGGATGTGAGTGGCCACACCATTCTCAGATATGGCAGCACGCATAGTTATATTGCCCCCTCGCTGGCCTGGGACATCCACCATGGCCTGGTAGCCAATAATATTACGGCCACGTCTTCGGCCCTTGGCCAGGTTGAAGCCAGCTTCATCCACAAACACGAGGATGTGATGGGTCTCGTTTCCTTCCAATGCCATTATTCTCTACAATATCGTAAAAAAAGAAAACATCAAATCAGTCATACAGAAGAGTCATACACTAACACTACAGTTACAGACAATTACATAGGAATGTTCTATGTTCTCCACAAGTTCAGTATACTACTGGCCACTACTCCAGTGGTTCCAAACCTAGGGTAGATGTACCCCTATGCAGAGGTACTACAGGGGGTATTTGACAGAAAGGGGAGGGGGGAAATCATCAATGACTAGACTTACTGAAATGTTACAGTTAAACCCACAGTATTAGATAGATTTACATGGGAGTCACTAATTGCAGCTCTTTGACCACTTTTCTTATTGTATGTTATATTTTTAAAAATAAGGATTATAATGATGATTGCATCATACAGTAAGCTGCAGTTTTTAGGGGAAATGTTGAAGTCAGATAAATCAAATACTTTCATACCTGGATTACCTGGATACACAAATCAGGTAAAGTGGGTACTGAAGCCAAAAAAGTTTGGGAACCACTGCTTAATTGTAAAAAGGTTATAATGATGGACAACCAGTAACTGACTTACATGTACTGGTACCGCAGCTCTTTCACTCTATCAGAGTTCCTCTCAAATGGTACCCTGTAAATTTGCTTCATTGTCATCTCATGCTTCTTCAATATCTGTAGTCTATTGTGGAGATGCTTATAGAGTTGACATTTTGGAATATGGCATTGTCTTGTAGGATTGCAGTGCGGATCTGTCTCAATGTGATGGCATTATTTGCCATCACCATGTTACAGATCTCTTGTTCTTGTTGTTCATTGAGAAGTTTTCTTCTGCCACCCGTGCAAGGTTGTCGTCCAATCCTAGACATAGAATTCAAAGGACAACACTCCATTCGTAATGTATGCCTTATGTATTCCTTACAGAATGAGGTACCCATATAATTGTATTGTTGTTTTACTTACAATAACTTTACCACAATTCTAATGCATCACTGCACAGTGACTGGAATACTACTGTATACTGTATCATCAATACTGTATAAAATAAACTAATCCATAGTTTATTTTCTCCATTGTTTTTCATGTCATTTTTAGTATCATACAGTAACATCCCATTGAGGTAAGATATTGCTGTAGGTCTATCACACACACACACTAAATGAATAGTTAAATGTGTAAATAAATATATTTCTTGCTCTATGCAGTGTCCTGTCCTATACAACATATATTTCCATCATTGACTGACAACATACCTGTTTTCCCTGCGAAAGGTTTGGATGATGGAAGAGACTGTAGAGCGAGGCACATTAGGCTGCACTCGACGACCTGCCTCCGACATTGTGAGGCCATGGTTGATGACATGGTCTATAATTGTGGCCCGAATTTCATCTGGGACAGCATGGTGTCTTCGTGCTCCCCGGCCTCTTCCCCCATTCCACCACCATGCACCCTTCCTCCTCTTCCTCTTCCTCTTCCTCTTCCTCTTCCTCTTCCTCCTCCTCCTCCTCCTCCTCCTCCTCCTCCTCCTCCTCCTCATCTTCCTCCTCATCCTCCTCCTCATCCTCCTCATCCTCCTCCTTGAGCATGCAGTTGCTCTTGTTCATTTACTTGGCCAGGTGCCTCCATGTTCAGAAATTTTACTGGTCCTGCATGGTCAAGCTCTTTACATACATGTTTGGCAGCATTCACAGTCATGGACAGCACCTGTCAGGTAACTAAACATACTGTTTGATTGGTCATCTGAGATGTGTGAAACTCCTCCTTCGTTAGTCAAGTTGTAGTTTCACCTGACTGTCAATTGTTGTAATAAATGTATCAAATGTTCCAAGGGATTCATATATGGTATTCATGGTATTATGTTCTTGACTAATTTTGACAATTGAACAGACTATTGTGCATGTGATGACTTATACAATGAAATGACGCTGACACGTTTTGGAGCGAACAACCATTAGACTGAGAATCAACAATCAGTTTAGATCAACAAGATCTATTCACTTGGAAATTGTGCTAAATGTAGGCTACCTGTACTTAATCATTTGCAAAGATGTACTGAGACATTGAGACATGTACTTAGACATTTGCAATTTGATGAAATGAATGAGAAATTAAATTCTGTTGTGAACAATTGCCAAGTGGTTTGGAGGTTTGTCCATGTTGTTTTGAGAATGTCATTTCTGTTTCAAGAAATGAGCCAAACCAATGGAGAAAAACTGTACATTACATACAAATGTATGTGAAATTACAAAACTAATGGCGATAATAATTCGCGAAATCACCACCAGATGGTGCAAAGGGACAGTTGGGACCATTGTTCACACTGTTAAAAATAAATAAAATGTCCTAATTTAAATAAAGTGCAAAACATTTAACAGAACGTTTAATTAAATGTTTCACTACAAAACTTACTATGCTGCTATTTCCTGAATCATTATGATCAAACACCTTAACTGTAAAAAATAAAAAAATAACATGAAAAAAATAAATAAAATAAAAAACACAGTTAAATGACTGCAGAACATTAAACACTTACAGATCTCTCTCAAGATCTCAGCATCTTCACCTATGCCTATCCAGTTTGACAATTTATTTCATACAAAAGTTCTTATTGAGAATTAACAGAGGTTTAGATGTTGATGTTTTGTTGAACATAATAAAGACCATTATGTTGATCAGTGTTTGCTTTCTTTGGGCTCTAGACCCTTGGCTTTTTAACATTAGTTTATGTAACCACCTCGCGCAGAAAACCTCTAGACGAGCTTTTGTCAAGCAATCATCAAAGCTGTACTTTGAACATCAACGATCCTGACAAACATTCATTTACTGTTTTATTTTGATAGTTCCTGTATATATATATACTCTCATAAACACATAACACATGAAAAGATAAAAAAAGTGAAATGCTTATGTTGTTTTTTTTCTTCAGCTCTGTGTGTCTGAACAAGGTCTGAACTAGAGTTGTGAGGCGGAGTTTGTGTGAGTGACGTGGGTTACGCAACCTCTCATCTGACACAATTGCAGCTTTCACTTCCGCAGGAGAAATGGAGCAGAACAACTAAAGAAACACAGGCTGGATTCTTCTTACTTTTTCACATCAGATTTTATCAAGACTTCAATTCCACTGCATTCTCTGCGCCTTTGACTTCAAAGGTAAAGTTTAAGAGTTTCATTTCACAGCTGTCCTGGACGTTTTACCGTGTGATCGCTTTGGAGTGAAGACTTTGTTTACATGCCGATTCACTTGTGTTTCGCTAAAACGGCCCGTGCTAAAGATACAACAATAACGAATATGAACTATGAATAATGACAGTGTCCACATGCATATTTTTTGGTCACTGGTTGTACAATTATTATTTTTTCCAGTTAGAACTCGGGGTTGTTGTAGCCTATTGTTCAAACTTGTTGTATTGTATCTTTTAAACATTCACAAAGAGGCCATGCATCTTAGATGATTACTACATTAAAAAGTATGCTTTGCGTTTCAAACACTAAGCAATTTATTACCAAACATGGTGAAAGTCTATATATTTTTGGTGAAAGTTTATATATATATAAACAATGTTTCATATGCTTTACATCGGTTCTGTGATTCTGATCATAATGCTGTTCATAAATTTGGTTTTAACCATTGGGTTTATGATTATTATTATTATTTTTCTCCATAGGAAGGGCTTTCCATTAGAAGTGCAGCGATGGTGCAGAAATATCAGTCCCCTGTGAGGGTTTACAAGTTCCCTTTTGAGCTAGTAATGGCGGTGAGTTTTTAAGAAATGACATGCGTATGAGAGAGCATATCTCATCATATTGTTTAAAAGTCTATCTACATTAGGCTAAATCCTTTTACATCTAGTTTTCTCTACTCTCTCTCTCTCTCTCTCTCTCTCTCTCTCTCTCTCTCTCTCTCTCTCTCTCTCTCTCTCTCTCTCTCTCTGTGTCTCTGTGTGTGTGTGTGTGTTTCCAGCTTTGTCTTTGTTAATTTATGTGTATTCAGTATTTTATTGAGTAATGTTTGCAAAGTTTGTCTAGTCAGCTGTCCTCTGTCTCAAAGCTGCATTGCTCTAGAGTTCACTAGACTGTCAGATCAGTCGTCAGCTCAAATGCTGGTAAATCTTTAACCTCACAGAGCACAGCTTTCTATTGTTTTATTGCTTTAATAGCATTCATGGTTTGAATTGAACCAGTGTTTCAAACGTTCCTGGCTAATCGCTCAATACCGCAGTCCAGACATTCTGAAATATACAGTAATAGTATTGCCTGCAGAGAGCATGAAACTATCAAGATTCAAGAAACATTTAGAAGACAAACTATCAACACTGTAAATCATACTTCTGCTATTACTATATTTATACTACATACCTCTATTTTACCTCTTATATGTTCATAATTTTGTATATCGTTGGGATGGTCATGGTAATAGCCTAGTCATTTTTGTTACAATAAACAATGTTGTGTGGGATCACCACTTAGTGTCCAATAATAATAATAGTATATCTTTTTTTCATTCAGTGTGAAATATGCATCCTGAAAACCAGTTGAAATCTATTCAATGGGATATATTATCTTTTTTCTGTTGTAAAACTGATTAGATTTAGATGATTCTAAGATTTGAAGCTGTTGTAAAATGCAGATAAGCAGATGCCAATAACTGTCTATAAACTTTGTTAATGAACTTGGGAGAAGAATTTAATCAATTATTGAAATTTTCACTTTATATTAAAACTTTTACCAATGTCAATGGTCAAAATTACTGTAACGTACGGTTTCAAGTGTATTCTTGCTTTAATATCCTCTGGCTTGTCAATGCACAGTAAAGTTCTACATTGTTAACGCTTGTTTTTTATTAACGAATGTTTGGTGTTCTATCCAGTTCACCTCTTCATACTATGAATGCCCAATGAAAATATCAGTTTAACTTCATAGATGAGGTTTAATATCTGATTGGCTGTTTTAATAATAATAAAACATTTAGATTTAGTCTACTTTCGTGGTGCCTCATATGCAAAACAAACGCTGGATCTTTGAAGTAGGCCGATCTCAAGCCCTGTTCACACCTGGTATTAAGCAGCGTGTTGGTCGATCGGATCACAAGTGGACGACGCTAAATACAGGTGTAAACGGGGTCTAAAACATTTTGAGTTTGTCCACTTTTGACCACTTCCAGAGGGAGTTGAAAGCAAATTCGACCGGAGTGCTTTCGTAGTGTAAACACTCAAGTGATCGAATGCGTTACAAAAGCCACAAAAGCTCGTCTACTGGACTAATGTGTAACATTATGGGAAGAGCTCTAGCCAAACTTTGTCGGCTAGAGACCCAACCCAGACAGCAACATAGTGTCAGCCCAGATCCAGCCCACATCTGGGCCGTGTGGAATCCACGTGTGGGCCGAATCTGGATTGACACTACGTTGCTGTCTGGGAAGTTTGGTTTGAAGATGAAAAACATATCAGCACAATGTTCTCTCACAATTCCTGATTTCAAACACACACTCACAGCTTTCGGCTGGTCTTGTGTTAGTCAGAGCAGAAACTAAAGCTCATGTTCTCCGTGTGTTTTTCCTTCGTCTCCACATGCGTTCATATGTAAATTTCCTGTGATTATTTTGTCCATCAGATCGAAAGATCTGAAAAAGGCCAAACATTTACCCGCCCATAAACCCTCCGCTCGAAGAAATCAGGACTGAAGCGGTTGAAAGTGGACAAAAGAGACGGATTAAAAAACAGGTGTACACGGGAATGCGTCTCCCTCGTCCACTTGTGATCCGATCCACCAAAACGCATAGTTGCCCCTCCCCACATCAGCAGCTGCCCTGATAAAGCTGACAAGAGCAGATGACATCAGCACTCCCATACACGCTCAAATCCTTTTACGGCTGTCTCGTGAGCTTTTAATGTTATCTCACCCTTTACACAATCATTAAGTGATCTTTAACACTTACCGTGAACTGAGAAACCTTGTGTAAATGAAGTGCACTTTAACATCTTTACATAATCACTTCCATTGGCTTTGAAATACGGTAAAAAGTTACTGCTGAATGACCTGACAAGCATTTTTGGTCAACTAAAATATACTTTAATGCCATCTTTATTTAAATGTGGCATGTATTTAAGTGTATTTGTTGCAATTTAGTACATTTAAAATATATGAACTTATCAAATACACTATTCAGATTATAATCACGTGCTTTAGTATGTTAGTCAACACTTACAAAACAAGTGCACTTCTTTAAAGCATGACAAAATAGTATTAAAACAATGATTTAAAATGCACTGTAAATTAAGCTTTTGTTAGACATTATAACAAAAGTGTACTTTTTATAAGTGTACTTAAGTGTGTTAAGAAACAGTCATGAAAGTATTTAACTGGCTTTTATTTCAATAATATATTTTATGCACGTACGGTTTTATAAAAAAATATACTTTTAAGATTTGACTTACATCAAGTTCACATTAAACATAACTAAGCACACTTCTTTTTCTCAAGGGAAAGAGCCATAACTTTAGGACACATTTAAAAAATGTATTACTGTTTGTCACTGTATTAGATAATAATATATCAAAGCAAGTGTTAAAGATGAGGCAATAGGATTTTGCCATTTTTGGTTAAGTATATCCATCATATAATTTATGGGAGGAGAGTTTTAATGTTCAATAGCTTTCTTTCTCATAGCTACACTAAAAAAATCATTTCAATTTATTTCACACATGAATGCCATATAATACTGGTCTGAATGTGTGGAGGGAGTCTGCCGCAGTGTTAACTCTGGCACAGTGTCAGTAATCTCAAGGCATGATTGATCAGCCGGTTAATTAGGTTACAGTTCACACGCATTGATCCTCCTCACCCCCACAGTGACATAATTTCCCCAGGCGAAAGCGCTAATCACTCGCTCTTATCAACATTATTATTGTGTATTGCTTTTTCAGATTTGCTGAGTGCACAGTTTGACGTCATGCTTTAGTCAGCACGGGTCGCTGCTGCCTCTCCTGTCAATCAAACTTCATCTGGGGCAGAAACCTCGGGTCATTGTGTTAGTATGGGAGAAACTATAGGGATTGTTCTAGATTTCCAAGACTGCACACATCACGGGGGTTGAGCGAATTTGAACTGAACTGAGTGTATTAGTGCCCGTCCATTTTTTTCAGCGGCTTTGCTTCCGGAAGTACACCGTAAACCCTAACGCTCAAAATAATTAATTGGTTTGAGTTGGACAAACTTAAATTAAACTAATTAGTTGAGTCAAATTAACTTTTATGAGTATTTAGCACTTTCTTTATCTTTCAAGTTCACAGAACTGAATTTTAAGTAAACTGAACTGTTTCATTGTTTTGAGTTTTATGAAATTATTTCTTTTAATTTAGACGAACTTGAGTATAACTGAAACGGCTGGGATGTCTATTTCCCAGCATGCTTTGCCAACGGCACTCGAAAGGGAGAGTGGTTCCGGAAGTATTTGTTCGCATCAATTTCCTTTTTTTTTTTTTTTTTTTTAAAAGCATTATAAGCAAAGAACCAAATCGACCTTCTGCAAGCTAAATAATAACATTAAAAATATTGATTTGAGGCAAAAAAAGTATTTGAAAATGGGAAAAAAAATATAAAGGTTCAAGATTTTAGTGAAGGGGAAAAAACTACTATCCCATAAACTGCATAATCGAATAAAAAATGATTGAGAAATATAAAACTACTTATTTAAAATGTTAATTATATACAGTATATAAAAATATATTTTAAGTTTATTGCAATATATACAAGTATTTTGAGAGTATAGGGTTACGTCATTCGCAGTGTGTCGTGGGATTGGGCGGAGCTTAAAGAGCTCTTTTGGCACGTTTTGTTGTCGCTACTCTCTGATTGGTGGGATTTTCTGTTCATCATCATGTGTAATGTAGTTTTAATGTAGATTAATTTAGTTCTGTTAAACGCCATTATTTTAAAACCAAATTGAAACAGAGTGGGCTGACGGCTTTCATTAGTTCAACACCACAGATTCATTCATATTGACTAATTATGTATATTGTTCCCCTGATATGGACATTTCAGGATAAAAGTAGATTTTTATTTTTTATTTTAGTTCATTAAATATAATGACATTTTATATATATATATATATATTTCTGGAAATTTCACATAGTGTGTAATGTTCATGTTCAAATGAAATTGTATAATTAAAAGCATAGTAGTTGTATGGATCTTTTTGAAATTTGTTCTATTTTAATTCTGCTTTATTCAATATTCAATTAAATTACCATTATAATTTTACATTTATACAGAATTGTAATTCAGCTGCATTCAATTTAAATTCAGGAATTAAATATGCATTTAAAAGGCATTTTTCAGCTATTGGACTGCTGTAGTGAGGATTATTGTTCCTGAAAGTAGAAATTAATACACAATGCTTAATCTCTTACATAAAAGCTGTTATTGTGTTCAGTCCAGAGAAAACATTTCATTGTTTGATCAATCGCTTTAATGGATGACGTCCATGGACATCATCACTTTATTGATTTGACACGAAGGTCAAGCATTTTAAAGAGGCTAGCATACTCAGTGCATACTGTGCAGTTTGCAGGTTTTCAGTATGCATATGAGCTACTACAGTGATCAAAATGACATGACCTTTCAGTCCAGCATGACAATTCTTTATGCAAAAATGGATAAATGCCTAATAAAAAAATCTAAACTAAACTAAGATGACAACTGGATGCAGCATGACCAGATCGTGTGACAACAATGAAGCGTACTAAACTGTTGCATATACAGTTAGTGTGTGTATAATTCAGAGCGAAGGAGCTTGCCTTTGTTTAATAGGTCTCACAGTACACTCTATAGATCATTTACATTTTATGCATTGTGTACATATTAGAATTGTTTGATTTTTAGCAGGATCGCACGTGACTTTCAGTGGAATTGCAGAGTACACATACTAAAACAAACATGTACTTGAAAACCCTCATCCCCTGCTCAGCAGAAATATCTCTGCTCTGATGGCTAATGCATTAACGTGGATGCAGTTTAGAGCTGTAGTGGATAATATATGCATAATTAGAGACACAAAACTTAATAGAGCCCAACAGTAGCATTCTGGAAGTAAGAATGCTGGTAAAATAAGGATTTTTAACAATAATATGCAAGACTATTTGTATATGTCTGACTATGTTACCTGCAGACAATACAATATTAATGAAATAAAAGATTACATAAGTGTGCTTAAAGACTTCAAATAACAAAGAGAATTCAAATAATGATGTTTTAATAATCTTTTGTTGTGCTTTAAAGAACTGCACTTACCAAAACATATGTAACCAAACACTAGATTATAATTTAAATGTAATAGTGAATAACACAATGCACTTAGTTATTATTATGTTAATTTTAGTAAATTGCAGCTACATCATCTCAATTACAAAAACGTTCAAATAAACAACATTCAACTTTCAATAGATATTACATTAGATATTTTAGTTTACCATAAATGCTTGTCAGCACATTCAGCATGAACTTTAACCATATTTCATAGACAATAATGTAATTTTGAAATGATATAATGATGTACTTAAAACTGGGTCAAAAATTATATGTAAATATACATTGCAATATTTGCATTTAATATAAATGTAAACTATAATACATTTACATGTAATTGCAACTAACATGCAATAAAATATCCAAAAAACATTTCATATCT
This sequence comes from Squalius cephalus, assembly GCF_949319135.1. NCBI lineage: Eukaryota > Metazoa > Chordata > Actinopteri > Cypriniformes > Leuciscidae > Squalius > Squalius cephalus. The sequence goes on along the minus strand of NC_137122.1, from coordinate 55,998,052 downwards.
CTCATTTGTCACGGATATTCTTTTAAAGTATATTATTTCCGTAATAAGCACTCTTTTTAAAAGTATGTTAAAGTGTGCTTCTGTTTCACAAGGATTACTGTGTTGCACTGGTTCCTCTAACACAGTCCTCCTGCGACTTCTTAAAGTGGGAACTTTAAAAAGCGAGAGATTAGGGAGTAAATATTGATGGGCGTACCTGTAGTTTATTGGTATCGTTGACTTAAGACTTCATGTGACACACTGTACTTGCTAAACTGGTCATATGAGCCACTAAGTCAACTGAAAATAAAACAATAACACATCACAAGACAAGTGACACATTTTCAGGAACATATATAATCTAAATGGGGGTCATTTGTACACATTAGCTGAGCTGAAGAGAACCATATTTTTATTAAAATTGCATTGTCTGCAAAAACTGCTTTCCTGCATCTGCTTCTCTCTCGTAAGGAGTTTTTTTTTTTACATTGGTTTCATCTTTTCTCTCTCATAGGCCTATGACAAAAGATTCCCAAGCTGTCCGCTGATACCCATGTTTGTGAACAGCGACATCATCAGTGAGTGTCATAGTGAAGATGGGGCGACACAAGTGACTGAACGCAGGTGTACCGTGGACGTCGAGGCTCCTCGGCTTCTAAAGAGGGTATTTCATCTTTTAGAATCCAAAATGTCATAAAGTATGACACTGTGAGCATTCATTTGACTAACATTTGAACATTAAAATAATACGAGAAGCTGTTCCCTGCGATTACTGTATGTAAAGTTAATTGGCACAGTTAATTGATGATCCTAAAAGAGAAATGACTATAGTAAAATTATTTAAAAAACCCTTTTGATGCTATAAAAAAAGAAAGAAAAATGAAACCACAACAACAAAAAATGAGATGTTGCTGTATGCAATAAATAAATAAATAAATGCTTGAAGATTCTTCAAAAATTCGTCATTGGTGTATCACAGGTTTGGCACAACATGTGGGAAAATAAATGAAATAACAATATATGACTTGTTTAGGTGAACTCTTCCTTCATTTTGTGTGTATTTCATTTAGCCTTTAAAACTTCATAATAGCCGGTGCCTTGATTATGATTGTGACGCATGGCTGTGTGTACAGATAGCAGGAGTGGACTACTTGTATTTCATCCAGAAGAACTCTTTGGACCGAAGAGAGAGAACTCTGCACATAGAGGCGTACAACGAGTCCTTCTCCAGCAGAGTCAACGTCTACGAGCACTGCTGCTACATGGTCTGCGCTGCTCTCTCCCTGCCGTTTCCCTCTTATTTAAGGACACGTGTTTATGTGTTAGCTGCTTTATCCTGATGATTGAACGATCCCTCCTCAGGTTCACCCGGAGAATGAAGACTGGACCTGTTTTGAGCAGTCCGCCAGCATGGACATCAAATCCTTCTTCGGCTTCGAGAGCACCGCGGAGAAGATCGCAATGAAGCAATACGCCGCCAGTATTAAAAAGGTGTGTGTGCATTGCTTGGTTGCTTGGTTGGATGGATCAGGACATGTGACAGGCCAAATTCAAACCTATATCTATACCTAAATACATATCTCTGTTCACAAAGACTCTTATTTTGAAGTCCACACCTCAAAACTTTCTCCTTGCTTGCCATGTTACATCGTGTTTTTCCTACAGTATTTCCAAATGTTCTAGAAACGTTGCATTTGCATTGCATACCTTTTGAGAGACTTTTTGTTCCCTCGAAAAAGCATTGGAATATAGGTCTTCCCATCTCAAACTTTTGCGAGCAAATTCAAAAGCAACGAGAATTTTTTTCCCCCCTCCAATCTCATTAAAGGGATCTGCACAAAAGAAGATTATCTGGAAAACTAGAACAAGTAAATATTAAGGGTCAGATTTACTAGCGAGATTAAGGGAGATTAGCGTGAGAGCACAATTCCAAAAAAATCATGATTGTAAAGTTATGCGCGTGATCTACTGAAGCATATTGAACTCAGAAGCAGCTGGATCGTTTCCTTAGGCCTTGTCCACACTGATACGCTTTAGTTTGAAAATGCTTCTTTTTCTCTGCGTTTCGGCCTTCCGTCCACACTGAGACGCCATTTTTATGAATGAAAACGCTGTCGAAAGTGGATAAATTTCGTGTTGTAGTGTGGACCGTCAAAACAGAGGTATTTAAAAAACGATGACGTAAGTTTAGTCATGTGACGCATATTGTACCAATAGATATTCATGTTTGTAATGGTATTGTGCCTGTTATGTGCTATTCACTTTCACACTGTTGCTAAAATATGTTACTTTACACACTCTTCATGTCACAGTCCTGCAAAGTTGACAGAATTCACTCACAAAACATGAGAGCAGTCTTGATTTAGACCAAACATATAATGGTGACTGAGAGCGGCCTGGACGCTTCAGTGAATGCTGAGATATTTTGCTAACATTTATATTTCCGTCTGTATCATCTCAGTGAGCTTTTGTGAGGTTTTACGCATGCGCTGTAAGGTGAATTTAGCGTTTTCAGGCATTTTTCAAAAGTTTCTCTTCTACATTGAAACGCCTGAAAACGCTAGTGTGGATGGAGAGCGTTTTTAAATGAAAATGCCGATTTCAAATGTATGTGGAGTAATGTATCCTTGATGTAGCCTTAATGTAACGTAGCCTTAATGACCTACGCAATCTACCTAGAGCAGAGCAAATTAGCATCTGGTTTAAGACTTGCTTATTTTTGGGTGGTAAATAAAGGCGCAAATACCAGTAAATAGACTGAATCACCTTGCATGATTCATTTAAATACTTTACTCCTATAAATTTTGCATCTGAAAGGGAAACTCCTACAAATGTAATGCCACAAAAATAACCCTGTCCACGCCTTTTCAGAGATAATTCTTCACTGCGTGTCTTTAGTAAATCATGACAGTAGTTTTTTGTTACGTTTTTTTTTTTTTTTTTTTTTTTTTTTTAAATCTGGCCCTAAGTCTAAAACATTTGAAACATTATTTTTTTTATATATATTTCACAAAATAAATGTTTACATCTAGACTCAGACAGTGATAATGACTGTTTCTTACTGCTTTATTTTCAAGAATCTCCTTCCCACTTTTAGATTCCTTTTATGTCTATCATCAGGATCTGTTTTCTTGCAATGTCCTGGTTGTGGCTGGCTTGCGTGTAAGAGTGTGTTTTTCATACGTCTGTGTACCTAAAGCCAATGTTTACTTGTTTCATTTGACTAAACTCTTGTGTCACTCTCTGTTTGTCTCTTTCTCTCTACAGGGAAAAGAGATTATTGAATTTCACCTCAAACAGCTGGAGGAGGAGGGCATTACCCACATGCCCCGCTGGGTCCCTCCTCCCGCCACCATCCCGCCTCACCAACCGCCTGTCAGCTTAGCCAGAGCTATCCCAGCATGCAACAGTAGAGCTCATCCCAGCTCCACAGACGTCCTGCCAGGCTCTCCGGATGGTGAGATGAATCATACTTCTGCCCGCGAGCGTGTGCTCATAAATATAATAATGCAGGAGGAATGGAATGATAACGAGAATCAACATGTCCAAATTCTAGTGAGCTGCCTTTCAAAGGCAGTGTCCTAACTCCACCCTGAAAGAAACAAACCTCACTTATAACAATATCCCCTGGTTTCACAGACAGGGCTAGTCCTAGACTAAAATGTAAGTCTGAGCTGTTTCCACTGAAATAAACTTGCACTGACTGATCTTAAAAATATATCAGTGCCTTTTTAGTTTTAAGATGCACATCGGTAATGTTTTTTTCTAAGCATGTTTATAAAAATACTTAAATGTCCTAATTGATCTATGGTCTAATCCTGGCTTAGTCTAAGCCCTGTCTGTGAAACCGGGCCTATATATTCTAATATATAACTTTGCAACTACATGTCAGTTAACTCTCATTAGAGTATTTTAGTAGACTGGTAGGGTTAGGGTTAGAGTTAGTTGATATATAGTTGCAAAGTTACTTATAGTGAGTAGAAAATCTGTTGAGGAGCATCAAAATAAAGTTAGCAGATATTAAGCAGACAGTCTACTAATACTCTAATGACAGTTAGTTGACATGTAGTTGCAAAGTTACTTACAGTTATGTCTAAAGTGGACTATTGAAACGTTTTCCCATTCTATTAATGTTACTGGAAGAAGGTTTGTTCATAACATTAAGAGAACGTTCCAGTTAGCTTGTCTTATTTATATTGACTTATTTGAAGCTCTCTACATTGGCATCTCTGTGCACGTCACAAACAGTAGTCCTCACACACACCGCACTGAGTGATTATCTCACTATTGATTTCAAATGATGGGAGGAACATGTTCAAATGATCTATCATATCAGTACGAGAGGAGGCCGATATGCTGGATATTCTAAGTGAAAAGTCAATGATCTCCTACACTTTTCTCAGCTGTCTGATGGTTGTGTGTTGTTTGCAGACAACAAGTTAGATGCAGACTACATCTCACGCTATCTGGGACAGCTGACTCCTTTCCAGGAGAGCTGCCTAATTCGCCTTCGACAGTGGCTGCAGGAAACACACAAAGGAAAGGTGAGTGCAATGTTCAGGATAAAGCACTAGTCGGGGACAGCGGGGCTAAAGGTGCATTGATTTTATTTCTGTACTCTAAACCACTAGATGCCACACAAACTCCTTCCTAAACACCCTGGTCTCACTATGCATGTGGAAATTTGGTTGATCTTTGACACGATGGCGGGAAGCAATGCAAAGTTGATTCTGTGCTAATTTGATCTAATATTTAATGTTTTTAAAAATGTAATCGATTTAGGTAGCAAATGAGAATCAATACAATTACCAAATATATTTTGAAACAAAGGTCGTGTTATGGTTTTCAGCTTTTTTTTAAATCAACAGTTTTGAATTTAAGAAAATATAAAAGTATGTTATTTGGGGTAAAAAGGCTAAAGGCTTAATACTTGACATGGCTGACTTTTCTATTTGTTCACATGACATGGTTAGATTTAGATGGTTAATGTCAATGATTCTGTTAAAGTCCCCCTGTGGTCAATAGTTTTATCCCTTAAAACTCATCTTTGATCACCAAAATGACATATTCAAATGTTTTTTTTTACTTGGACAAAAAATTATTCATGCCTTAAAATAGCTTGAATGTAATTCAATGCGGTTCTATGAATATGCAAATGAGCCCCACCTCCACTCACTCACACGAGCTCAGAGATCCACTGGTTGACGATCACACGTTGATCTGATTGGTTACAAGGTAGTGTGTGACGTCAGAAACACCAGCGATTTCAAAAGTGAGTCTTTGATTCACTGCAGTTTTAAGGAGAAAATTATGTTGACTTTACTTTACTTTGTCATAAATCATATTAAAAACACCACATAGACATATAAACAACAGTAAAAGCTGGAATCTCACCACAGGGGGACTTTAATAAAATCATATAATAAAATATCATACGTATTGTTAGTACTGTTAAGCCAATTTAAATTATTATGGGATCCTTCATAATCTTTACTTTTTTAGTATTTATTTATTTTTTCTGTATTTTAAAATGAACAAATTTTAATGACAGTATATTTACTGAACAAAATAAGTTATGAAGTGATTGTTTTAAACAAAACCTGTATATAATGAAAAGCGTTACTTTACACAAAAAAAAATGAAGCAGCACAACTGTTTTCATCATTTATAATGTTTCTTGATCATCAAATCATCATATTAGAGTGATTCCTGAAGGATCATGTGACACTGAAGAAAATTCAGCTTTGATCACAGGAATAAATTACAGTTTAACATATATCACAATAGAAAACAGTTATTTTAAATTGTAATAATACTGTATCTTTGATCAAATAAATGCAGCCTTGGTGAGCAGAAGAGACTTCTTTCAAAAACCTGATTTTCCAACCAGATGGGAGATTTTATTTGAATTAAATCCATATTTATATGAATCCCATCAGATCCCTAAAGACGAGCACGTGCTGCGTTTCCTGCGCTCACGAGACTTTAATCTGGAAAAGGCTAAAGAGGCTTTGTGTCAGACGCTCACGTGGAGGAAGCAGCATCAGATCGACTTCCTGTTAGACACGTGGCAGTGTCCGCAGCTCCTGCAGGACTATTACACCGGAGGCTGGCATCACCATGACAAAGGTCCATCACATTTACTTTCACTTTACTACTTTAGACATTATCATTTAAATCCTGATTATCGGCCACAGAACTAATGGAGAGGCATTTCCCCTCTCAATCCTGGATGTGTGTTAGTCCTGTGCCGGACTTACAAGCAGCCTTTGAAATAAAGAGCAGTTGAAGCGAGAGCTTGATACGGATCGAACAGAGGAATTGGTCTGAGCGAGTGTTTTCCAAAGGCTGTATTAATATCAAACAAGCAGATGTTAATGTGGTTATGTGCTTCTCTGTGTGTATTATATAGATGGACGTCCTCTCTATATCCTTCGACTTGGACAAATGGACACCAAAGGTTTGGTGCGGACACTGGGAGAAGAGACTCTTCTGAGACATGTAAGAGTTAGACGAATACAAACAGTATGAAATGACAAATCGAAATGTCAGATCAAATTTAGTGCTTTTCACAATACACATCATTCCAAAGCAGCTTTACAGTCATTGTGTTAATAATGCCTGAGTGCTTTACCACAGAGCAAGAAGATTTAGATCTATCTATATTGTATTTATAGTGTTGTCTGCTCTAGCTCATATGTTAGTGCAGCAGTGACACACGTTTGAGCATTCAAAGCAATTTAGATATTAAAACATTGGTCGGTTTTGTTTCTAAGCGAGAGTACGCAATTCTCAAAAAGTGTTATTGAAGATTTGTCACAAGTGAAAAAACCCTGCTTGTCAAAGTCTGATGCTCGGGCAAACGACTGAGCATTTAAAGGTAATTAGGAGATTGAAATATCTGTAGGTATTTCAATAGGTGATTTTGTTTCTGTAGAGTAAAAATTCTTTAAAAGCATCAATGAATATGTACTGTATGATTTGGTTGTCTTAAGTGAAAAATAGCAGGTGTTCACAGAGTCTGATGTGTTGAGAATGTTTGAGAAATTTGGCTTTAATTTCAATTTGTAACATCTCTGATTTCATACAGAAGCGCTATATCGTTCCATACTGTGGTTGAAAATCACATATTTTGGTAAATAATTTGGTCATATCACCCTTTTCTTAAAAGGGAGCTTCTAGAAAAAAACTCATAATGCTTTAATCCCACAGTGAGCAAGTCAGAGACAAAACAAAAACAAAAACAAAAAATCATTTTTTGGTGTTAGCAGTAGAAAAATGACTTGGCTACACCAGGGATTCAAATTCAATTAAATAAAATGACCACATTCACTGACCCCCGTGACCTTTGACCCAACGTTTAGGTGCTGTCTATCAACGAGGAAGGTCTCCGACACTGTCAAGAGAAAACCAAAATATTTGGAAAACCAATCAGGTACTTCATTTATTCATGCATTACCAAACAGATCATGTCCTGTATTAATCTCTATATAGTGGCCATAATCAGTGTTGGGTGTAATGCATTACTAAGTAATTAATTGCTGTAATTTAATTACTTTCCCCTTGAAAAAGTAAAGGACAGGATTTTTCTGTAATTTAATAGTTACTTCAGATGTCATTGCATTAAATACTGTATATATTTAAAACTATAGTGAATTTAACGTCTAATGCTAAAATCAATGTTTTTAATGTATCATTCTCCCTTTAAACACTTTGGTCAGTTCAAGAATAATTTATGCAATTTTATATTATTTATTTGAAAGAATTAAAAGAGCAGTTTCATGTCTATTCTTGTATGGTTCAACTGGTCGAGGTTGATGTGGGATTTAGAAAGTAATTAGTAATGCAATGCTTTATAGATAGAGTAATTAGTACAGTCATCAAATTACACGGTTGAAGATTAAATTAGTAGCAAGTAATTAATTACATTTTTAGAGTAACTTACTCAAAACTGGCCATAATAAATGGGAATCAAAAGGAATTTGATTGTTCTGGATTTGGTTCCAATTCCAACTCCACTTAGAACCGAACATCAAGAAAACCAGCCAGTTCCAGTATTTATTCATTTTTATCGGTTCTCAACACTAGTGGCCGTACACATTGTGTGTTTTACTGTATGGTGCCTCCACCCTAAATAAGTGCATGCTCTTGTGCTGTAGTTGTTGGACATGTCTGGTGGATCTTGAGGGGTTAAATATGAGGCATCTGTGGAGACCGGCCATCAAAGCCTTGCTGAGGATGATAGAAGTTGTAGGAGCCAACTACCCTGAAACACTGGGCCGTCTCCTCATAATCAGAGCACCCAGAGTGTTTCCTGTGCTCTGGACTTTGGTAAACACACACACACTCATAGGATTTCACATTATGACACACTAAGAACATAAAAAGAATGTTAACAAATAGTTAAAGATATTAGGAAAGACTGAGATGAACACCTACTCAATCTTCATTTAATGGTTGTAAATGTCTCCACACACTGACCCATCACAGTTAAATGTCATGTTAGCGCGGTGTTATTTCACTCATTTGGCCTTATTTAATTTCTGGGCTTCTGTAAATGTCATGTTTTTGTTCTGCTCTCAGGTGAGTCCATTCATCGATGAAAACACACGGAAGAAGTTTCTCATCTACGCTGGGAATGACTACCAGGGGCCTGGAGGACTGGTGGACTACATCAACAGAGACTTCATCCCTGACTTCTTAGGAGGAGACTCTCTGGTGAGTCTTCAGAACTGCAGGTGGTGAGATCTGACATGTTAACCCGTGTCAACTCATCATTAATAAAAACGGCGTCTCAGTGTGGACGGAAGGCCGAAACGCAGAGAAAAGATGCGTTTTCAAACGAAAGTGTATTAGTGTGGACAAGGCCTCAGTCCTGGAGGACACTGTCCTGCAGAGTGTAACTCCAGAACGCCTGCTTGGAAGTTTCTAGTAATCCTGAAGACCTTGATAAGCTGGTTCAGGTGTGTTTAATAAGTGTTGGAGCTAAACTGCAGGACATTGGTCCTGTGTTAACCCTCTTCAGTTGGTTGAAAACCTGATGTGCTGCTGTATTCTTTAGTACATGTAGAGGGTTGATGGAGTTCACAAAGCTGGTCTCCAGAGTAGTGCAGTAATCTAGCCTTGAGATGATAAGAGCCTTTACTAAGAGAGTTAGGGTCTGATATTACTCATGTTGTAGAGAGCAGATCTGATGATAGCGCTGCCGTTGAGATGTGGTCATGTGCTTCTCATCTGGCCTGGTTAGATTAAGCTGAAGCTCTTCAGGAAAGCAGAGATAGGCCTATATGTAGATGCATGCGGGATCATTAAGCTGGAACTCTGTTTAGAAGTGATAGGACATGTCACGCACCTTCCCTAGGCCAACAACTCATTCCCAGATATTAATTTGCATAATTATATTTGAATATTGGTCTTTGTGTGCATATTTATCATAAAATGATACAGTGGTTTGTGCCAAACAGACGCTTCTCTAAGGCACTTCAACAGGCATTAAACCCTTGTAAAACGGTAGTACATTTCAGCATACTTTAGCAGAAGAGGATTTATTACGGAAATAATATACTTTAAAAGAATATACTTGCATGCAGAATGAATGTAAAGTTTTCGGACACTTAATTGCATGTTAATTGCAATTAAATGAAAATTAATTATAGTTTAACATGAATGTTACATGCAATTAGTTGAACTTTAGAGTGTTTTTTGACCCACTTAAGTATGATTGAACTTCATTATTACTTATGTTGTCTTATGTGAAATGTGAAGTTACTGCTGAATGACAGGCTTTTATGGTACACTAAAAATACAATGGCATTTCAGTTGAAACTTGTCATGTATTAAACTATATTTGAAATTACTCATTTGTAATGGTGAAGCTGCTATTTAGTACATTTATATTTATTTTTAATTTAACACAAACACATTACAGTTCAAATTGAAATCCACTTCAAAGCATGAGACAATATTATTAAAACAAAATGATTTGAAATGTACATTAAAGTAAAACTTTTAATTTGACAAGTTATTAAAAGCGTACTTAAGTGTGTTAAGAAACATAGTGTCTCTCTTTAAGTGGTCTTTTATTTCATTAATAATATATAATCTACAAGTACAGTTGATTAAAAATATACTTTTAGATTTGAAGTACACTACAAGTGCACATTAAATACAATTAGGCACACTTCTTTTTCACAAGAGAATATAAAACGCATCAATAGCAACAATGTCATGTGTTTCTCTCCTGGAATGTGAAGGTAAAATAATGTAATGGCATCAAGACATGGGATCATGCCGTTGTTATATGATGTGTTTGATTATATCAATGAATACATGAAACACTTTGCCATTATAATCAGAATTTGCTTGCCATATCACTTGTTTGTTGTAGTGGTGTTTTTTATGTTCCTTGTACTCGTGCACAATTATTGTACAAGTATACTTGTATATTCGTGATGGTCTTTTATTAAAGCACAGGGGCAACGCTGACCTTAACCTGACTTGCCACAGAAAACCAAGAGAAGTCATTCACTACTACAGGACACATGTAGCTGGACAGTGTACAGTATTTATTCAGACAGAAATGATCAAAAACATCACTCTAATGTTTAATCTCCTCATGTTTAATTCAGTGTGATGTTCCTGAGGGAGGTCTGGTTCCCAAGTCTCTGTACCGTACGGCCGAGGATCTGGAGAACGAGGAGGTTAAACTGTGGAATGAATCTATCTACAAGAGCGCGAGTGTGTTGAAGGGATCTCCACATGAGGTAAAGCTCATACACTCACAACACTCAACAATACACAGCTTTTACTGGTTACTTCAGCTGGGCAACGTTCACTTTCACATTCAGTGTGTTAATAAGTGGTGCCATCTGTTGGTTATAAGAAGACATGCAGCGTGAAGGACGAATACTGTTAGTTTGTACTGTTTAAAGTGCAGATCTGGACATATTTGCATCTTATAGTGTATTATTGTGTTACCATAAACTTCAGAGTTGGCTCCCTTTTAATTCATGAGTGTGAATTTGAATAGGAATAGACAATTTCATGACTGATTTGTTACTGAAAAATATATTTTTTTAAACTCTGAATTTTCTTTTAAATGAATAGTTTCAAACCTGTATGAATTTCTTTCTTCTGCTGAACACAAAAAAAAGATATCTTGAAAAATGTCAGTAAGCAAACAGTGAATGGACCCCATTGACTTCCATAGTAGGAAAAAATACTATGGAAGTCAATGGGGTCCAACTGTTTGGTTACTGACTTTCTTCAAACATTTTACTTTTACTTCCTTATGTAAATTCTAATTTGAATGTTTTCCTGCAATTCAAATCCCAGATTCCCGGTTGATTCTGAATGATGCGCAGCGCTGTGTGTTATGCATTATGAAATAAAGATAAATCCCTCTGTTCATCTCCAGGTGCTGATAGAGATCACAGACGTATCGTCCGTCATCACGTGGGACTTTGACGTGTGTAAAGGCGACGTGATCTTCAACATCTATCACTCCAGAAGAGTCCCTCAGCCAGCTAAAAGAGACGGTCTGAGCGCGCACAACCTCGCCTGTCCCGGCGGAAACAACGTCCAGCTCATTGACCGATCGTGGATGCTGGGACAAGACTACAGCATGGTGGAGACGGCCCTCACCTGCAGAGAGGGAGAGAGCGTACAGGTGAGGGAATCTCACCAAACCTGTCAGCAACATGGACGACTCAAACCAGACAAACTCTCATTCTCTGCTTTCTTTCCCATCAGGGCTCTCATGTGACGCGCTGGCCTGGATTCTACATCCTGCAGTGGCGTCTCTACAGCACTCCAACATGCACTTCATCCAGTCGGCCGCGTGTCGATGATGTTCTGGCCTCTCTGCAGGTCTCCTCACACAAATGCAAAGTCATGTATTTCACAGAAGTGCTGCAGTCCACTGACTTCAGGTCTGGATGTTTACATATCGCAAAGTGCTAGCATAAAAATATGAATGAATCATGGTAAACTATCATCTGGAAAGCCAAATGGTCTGTTTAAAGGTGTGTGTGTGTGTGTGTGTGTGTGTGTTTCCATCAGAGGCTCCATGAGCAGTCTGGAGTCGAGTCACAGCGGTTTCTCTCTGCTCAGCGCCGCCACCACCTCCTCCAACCAGTCACACACAGACTCCACCGTTTCCAGATAGCGTCTTCATCCAGCTGGAGAGACTTTAGCTCTGCGGGATCACCAGTTCCCGAACAGAGGTTCACATTAAACCAACAAACGCCTGGATGAGTGCTGATCTTTTTCTGATAAACTACTGGCTTTCTGTAAATTACATGCAAGCTTTCTGTACATTGTTACAAATAAATGTGTAAATGTTTTTACTTTGGTTGTCTGATTGAGCAACTTTATGAAAGTGGCGCATAAAGCTACAATGTGCAAGTTTTTTGTTTGGAACGAATGAACAAAGTTTAACAATCATATCAAAAATTAATTTTCCAAACTGTGATTTTGATTTACCCTGAATCACTACGGTAAGTTTTTAAGAATGATTTTATTATTAATATTTTTGAGTTGTCAGGACGGTGTTCCTGGGAAGCTGCTTACTTCCATCATTAATCCAAGCATGTTACAGAAAATTTCCAATATAAAGAACAATATTTCTGTGAATAAAAAGGCCAGGTTATGCTATATAAATTAGAAGGTGTCGTAGTAAATAATATATATATATATATATATATATATATATATATATATATGTATGTGTGTGTGTGTGTGTGTGTGTGTGTGTGTGTGTGTATATGTGTATGTATAAACGATTGTGTCTCTTCAGAAGACGTTGATTAAACCACTTCATTCATATTGATTTATTTCACAATCTCTTTTCTGAATATTTTAAAGGGTCCCACTTTATATTGGGTGTCTTTAACTAGTATGTACTAAAATGTAATCATTTGATACAATGAACTTATTGTGTACATACATGTTTTTACATAGAATTTATATTTTTACAATACCCACATGTACCCACATTTCTGTAATTACATCAATAACCACTGTTGACCCTTAAACCTTCCCAGAGCACTAAACCAGTCCTTAAACGTACCGTATCCACCTCAACAGGGTCACGATTTCCCTTGTGTTTTGTGTTCTAGGACTTTTATTTTGAAGTGTATTTTCTGTCTCCATTGTTCACTTCCTGTAGTTTGTTCCAGTTTACTGTTTCTAAAGTTACCCTTGTTTGTTTCCATGGTAATTCATTACACACACCTGTTCCTTGTTATCCAGTGTATAAATACCCATGTGTTTCAGTTGTCTTTTTTCGGTTGTTGTCTTTAAATGAATGTTTGTAAAACTGTTGTGTTTTTGTTTCCTGTTTGAATTATCATCTTCCCCTGTTTGGATTTTCTTTGTGTGTTTATTTAATAAATTATTGAGTAGATTCTCGCCTCTTCCCTGCTAACCGTAACAACTAGCAGCAAAAGTGTAACACAATGAGTACATTGAACTTATTTTTTATGGAAGTACATAGAAGTGAAAAACACCTCATATAAAGTGTGACCGCATCAGTTTTGGGCGAACAAACTTTAAACGGACGGACCGAAATCTCTCAGATTTCCTTTAAAATATCTTCGTGTTTTGAAGAAAAATGAAAGTGTTGGGTACGACATGATAACAGAATTTGCATTTTTTGGGTGAACTAACCCTTTAATATTTGGGCTACTGGTTGTGGGAATATTGTTAGTCTCATTTAAATGTCATAACATATATTTGTATTGGTGAATGACTGTGTGTGGATATGAAGGCAGTTGTTCCTCTGATAACAGGGTTTTATCATTTCTAGGTTGGGATGATTCACCTTTATTTCCTAAATCTCCATCACTGAAACATCTCGACTCTGTAATTCTTCTTTTAGATTGTCACAGAACACACACAAATCATTGAATCTCCAGGGAGTGTGGAGTCTGTGTTAAGACTGTGTTCATGATTTTATTCATTCTTTTAAAGGACAATTTCGGTGAAAAATGAACCTAGGGTAATTAACACATTGTTACCGAGTCGATCGTTCTCTGGGATGCGTTTTCATGATAATCGAATGTAAAGAGTTTTATCTCTAAAAACAGATTAGCTTATAACACTATTATGGGGCATAGTGTAAGTAAAAGTAAATCGCTAGTTAATACCACTAACAAGGCTCAAAATAGCCTCACACTAACATGGTAGCATAATGAGGGTCCCTACATGCAAACCGAAGCATTGAGAATGTTGTAAGTGTACAGACAGTTTAATACGAAGATACTTTATAAAGACAGTACATTACGCGCGTATACAGCAGGAGCCATCTTGGAAAACAGTCTCGACTAGTCGAGCCACGAACGCCGTGCTAAGTGAGATGAACTGTGACTTGGAATCTCATATGGTCCGTTGTTTCCGGAAGAAAGCACTGAACGCAACAGAGAAAATAAATAAATAAAAATAAAATTATTATTTTCGTTTTAAAAAAGCGTTCGTGGCTCGACTAGTCGAGACTGTTTTCCAAGATGGCTCCTGCTGTATACGCGTAATGTACTGTCTTTATAAAGTATCTTCTTATTAAACTGTCTGTACACTTACAAAGTTCTCAATGCTTCGGTTTGCATGTAGGGACCCTCATTATGCTACCGTGTTAGTGTGAGGCTATTTTGAGCCTTGTTAGTGGTATTAACCTAATATGGTAAGTGGTAATATTCCTAAGGCGTGTTCAGACCTTTATTTTGAAATAGCAATGAACATTTTTATGTGATTCTTAGAGGTTGAATTCATATCAAAATCTGCCAAACTTCCCATATTACTTCTGAATAGAATGTCAACTTCATAAATTGTATGAAAATTGTGGAAATAATGGTTCAGATGATCACTCAAACCACATATGGAAATGGAGGCGCCCTTATATGGGCAGTAATGGAGTCTGGTTGTCACCTAGTGAAAATGTTTGGTACTGCGCCCAAACAAAATCTTACTGAAAGCTCATTTTTTGAGATATCAACCTAAATTTTGAAACACAACTTGTTCAGATTTTTTACTTTGATTTTTTTGCAGTTTTAGAGTCACCCAGGTTTTAAAATATATATATTTTATATAAAATATGAATAATTAAATTTTTTACATTTTACATTTCCATAAACTCAAACTTCTATAACTTTTTTTCTGTTTCACTTTCTTAATTTATTTCACTTCTACAAAAATCTGCCAAATGTCTTCTTTAAAACAAGACCAATTGTATGTCTATACTCCAAAGCATTCTTTAATTACAACCATTTAAGTTCGAAATGTGCATTTTCATGTCTACTCAAAAAAGGGGGGTGACAGTTAACAGGTTAAGGCAAGAACAATATACAACTTTTATAAAGAACAATTTATTATGCAATATCTCATAACACCAATATAATTTAGGTCTAGCTGACAGATAACAAAAATTAAGAATCAAAACAAATGCAATCAAACAAATACATTTACTGTAAGTCAGGGTGGTTTTAACTAAAAAAAAGTTATGCATCTGAAATCTATTTACATAAATACTTCTTTTCTCTCGCAGTTCACAATTTGTAATGTCTTTTTCAAACATCTTTAATGACCCCATTAAATTATAAAGATCTTTGTGAGTTCTATATAACTAAAGAGATTATCTTCTGAGAAACATCTGGATTCCACACGTATAAAGTACCAGTGTGAAACTGAGCAGAGCCGCTCAGACCCGCAGTGAAGACAACCGTCCCAAAGATCATTTCATCAGCGCTATAAACCCCTCTGATGAAGGACCAGTCCAGTGTCCTGAGTGTCCTGAGTGTTTGCTAGGCGGTTGCTATGGTTTCCATAAGTTATATGCATTAATACAAGTTAAACAGTTTCCTGAACATCAGCTCTGCTCGTCTTCCTCACAGAATCAGCAGAGTCAAATATATAATCACATATTTACACAAAGAAAACATCCTGCTGATATTCTTAATATGATCAACAAGATCTTCAAAACAACATCAACAAACGTTCAGACACGATAACACACACACACACACACACACACACACACACACACACACACACACACACACACACACACACACAACAGGACCGTGAGTTTATACAGTGATCACAGAAAACACAAGAGAGAAGCAACAACAAGAACAGCAAAGGTTTTTTAATGTGTGTGTCTGTGTGAGTGTGTTTCAGTCAGTGTGTGTGTTAGTCAGTTGTATGTATGCGTGTCAGGCAGTGTGTGTGTGTGTGTGTGTGTGTGTGTGTGTGTGTGTGTGTGTGTTTAATGTGACACAGAGACACTGAAGAGTTAACATTATAAAGTGTAAATCCAGCACAGAGGGGTTCAGTGAATGTGTGTGTGAATGTGTGTAAGTGTGCGAGTGTGTGTGTGTCAGAGACGCTGTAGAAGGACAGAGTGCCGGCCGACACGTCCACACACACTCCTACTCTCTTACAGGATCCTGAACCAGCAGAAACATCAGTGTGTTTATCATTGTGCCAGACAGAGAATCTGTTATTATAGCGTCTCAGACTCCAGGACTTCTGATTCAGTCCAAACCCACAGTCACTCCATCCTCCTTTCCTCTTGATTCCTTTATATGACACTGATATATCAGGATAATCTCCACTCCATTCAGCCTCCCAGTAACAGCGTCCAGTCAGACTCTCTCCACACAGAACCTGAAGAACATCATCAAATCTCTCTGGATGATCAGGATACGACTGACTCTCTTCCACACGCGTCACCTTTCTGTTCTCCTCAGACAGAGCGAGATCAGTGTGTGCTGTGTTTGGATCCAGTGTGAGATCAACGGCATCTGAACACAAGAACACACACATTACAACACCAACATTTACAACAACACACACTAAATCTGTGTTTCTGGACTTACATTTGTGTAATCTTGACATCATGAACTCTCCTCCGTGATCCACACTAGAAAACACACACACACACACACACACACACACACACACACACACACACACACACACACACACACACACACACACACACACACACACACACACACACACACACACACACACACAGAGAGAGAGAGAGAGAGAGAGAGAGAGAGAGAGAGTTATTACACAAAAACAGAAGTTTCTCATATTGTGAACACAAATTCTCTGTTTGATTCTCTTTCTTTCCTTTTCTTTCTTTCTATTTCTCTTTCTTTCCTTTCTTCTTTTTCTTTCTCTTTCTTCCTTTTCTTTCTTTCTCTTTCTTTCCTTTTCTTTCATTTTCTTTCTTTATTTCTTTCTTTCTTTCTTTCTCTTTCTTTCTCTTTCTTTCCTTTTCTTTCTTTCTCTTTCTTTCCTTTTCTTTCCTTTTCTTTCTTTCTTTCTTTCTTTCTTTCTTTCTTTCTTTCTTTCTTTTCTTTCGTTCCTTTTCTTTCTCTTTCTTTCTTTCCTTTTCTTTCCTTTTCTTTCTTTCTTTCTTTCTTTCTTTCTTTCTTTCTTTCTTTCTTTCTTTCTTTTCTTTCGTTCCTTTTCTTTCTCTTTCTTTCTTTCTTTCTTTCTTTCTCTTTCTTTCTTTCTTTCTTTCTTTCTTTCTTTCCTTTCGTTCCTTTTCTTTCTCTTTCTTTCTTCCTTTTCTTTCTTCCTTTTCTTTCTCTTTCTTTCTTTCTCTTTCTTTCTTTCTTTCTTTCTTTCTTTCTTTCTTTCCTTTCTTTTCTTTCGTTCCTTTTCTTTCTCTTTCTTTCTTTCTTTCTTTCTCTTTCTTTCTTTCTTTCTTTCTTTCTTTCTTTCTTTCGTTCCTTTTCTTTCTCTTTCTTTCTTTCTTTCTTTTTCTTTCTTCCTTTTCTTTCGTTCCTTTTCTTTCTTTTCTTTTTTTCCTTCTTTTTCTTTCCTTTTCTTTCTTTTCTTTTCTTTCTTTCTTTCCTTCTTTCCTTCTTTCTTTCTTTCTTTCTTTCTTTCTTTCATGTAGGGTTAATTATGAATGACTGTGTTTTTAAAGGTTCTCATCAGCACAAAGTCTCTTTAAGTCGAGCCATTTCACTCCACAGACATTTCTGAAACGTCTCTCTCTCTCTCTCTCTCTCTCTCTCTCTCTCTCTCTCTCTTTGAATGAGGAAACATCAAATTCTGCAATTCTGTTTGCCAAGCTTATTTCTAAATTTCATATTTGAAATCCCCAATTAAATCTGACAACAACTGTCTCATAAATGCTGTTTCTAAATACTCAAATCATGACAAAAGCTTATTTTTCAGGCTGCATCAGTTCAGGACACTGACTGTTTCTATAGCAACCAGAGCTTCTAACAGCAGCAGCAGTGATGCGATCACTTCACCAACTGCCCATTGGCTCTTTTATTTAGAAGGCGGGACTTATTACACTATACTGTGTGTTGCAGTTTCTCCCATTAATAGTAATATGAGTGAACCTTCTTTGTGTAAGTCTTTGACAGTGCCTTAACTGATAAACATGGGTGTAAATACAGTATATACCAGTTGAATCTGTAACAGTGTAGGACTGTTTAATAGTGATTGTGAAGTAAGTTCCTGAAACATTGTGTCTGCATCCAGAATGAAGAAACAAGTTATTGTTTATCTGACAGAATTAGAAAGATTTCTGAAGGATCATGTGACACTGAACACTGGAGTAATGATGCTGAAATTTCAGCTTTGATCACAGGAATAAATTACATTTTAAAATATATTACAATAGAAAACAGTTATTTTAAAATATAATAATATTTAATAATATTTCTGTTTTTACTGGCTGAACAAATAAAGTCAGCCTTGGTGAGCAGAAGAGACTAATTATTTACTTAATATATATTACTATTAATTAATATATATAATATTATATTACTTAATATTATTATTTCATACTTTTGGCCATCAGTGAAGGACAAGTGGTTTAAAGAATGAATGGATGGACAATATTTACAAAAAAAAAAACTGAAATAAATAATTTGAAAATGAATCAGTATGAAAAATAAAACAATATGATCCTGCTAAAAATAATCAGGAAAAAAACAATACTTTAGATAGCAACATCTTGATTCTGTAATCCTATTATAGTATTTTTCACTAAAGAAATGGTCAATGTCAGGGTTATGTTTAGATTAGTTGCCGTTTGTTCTTGTTTTTCTTGTTTTCTTTAAGTTTAGATCTTGATTAACCTTTGTTATTTGCCTTTGTTTTTGGTTTGTTTATCAAAGATAAACAAGATATTTATATCGTCTCTTCTTTGTGTTTGCTGGTTTACCACATCATAACATGAAACTAAATCACAGCACAATCAATAATCTGTCTGTCTGTGTTCATTCAGATTGTGTAACACACACCTAGTCATGGATTATCCCACTTACACCATGGTCACTTTACAGTAATGACAAGTCAAAGCTGTCGTTGATGTTTGCAGTGCATATATTCACTGTAAGTGTACAAATACAGTTATTTTCATTAGAGACTGCAGGTCATTAAATCTTGCATTCTGCTTTAAATCAGACAGAGATGAAGTAGTGTCTGTTCTCAGTCGTGAAATGATTTGATCCTTGTTCACAGTCTTCATGGAAACAAATTGAAAAAGATATTTTCCAATCCACAAGGCCTTTCTCACAGGACATGGTCATTATATTATGAGCCTATATTATCCCAGTCATCATTTCATCTATTAAAAATGATCCACAGAGCACGATTAACCACAGGCATCCGACATGTTATGTGTTTATCACCTAATCTTACTGTAATGGTTTGAGATACTAAATCTGGATCTTTCACCAACCCTGCTAAACCCATCACTTTAACCAAGAGACATTTTATTGTTGCCTGTAAAATAAGCAAACACAATGTGAAATTAAACTTTTGTTTCAGAGCACATTGGAGCATTACTGATGGAGCATTACGTGCTTTCTCATTTATATTTGATAAACACAACACTATTAATAAATCCTAATTTTATCAAAAATAACTTTTTTTTCTTTTCTTTTAAATTTCAGTCAAAACTGTAAAATTACAAACAATATCTGTAAAATTGTAATCTGTAAAAACAACTCGGCTGTTATTTAAAATATTGTGCCATTAATGACAAATTACAGTAATTCTCATTTTTATACAGAAAAAAAAATCAGTATTATTTATACAGTATTGTATTCTGTTTTCTTAAATTACATACAAATGTATGTAAAATTACACAAATAATCGCGATAATTTGCAAATCACCACCAGATGGTGCAAAGGGAGCGTTGGCACCATTGCTGGCACTGAAAACAAATCATAAAAAAAGGTCAAATGAAAACCCTTGTGATATATTATGAATGCAGGCTTCATCTAGTGTTATAATGCACTGTATGGGCCAGTCCTGTTTCCACTGTCACTTCCGGGGCTTGTGTCCTCTTTCACTATTCACACAGAGGACACTATTCACACTTGTGTGTCCTCTTTCTTTTGTGAATTAATGGTAAACCACTTTATTTCAGTGTGACTAATGTGCAATTTTGACTCAAATTAATTCACTATGATCATTGTATCACTTTTTATTATAAACCTGTGGTAAAACAAGGATGCTTGGGTTTTAGTAAACAACAAAAATGCCAGCAAACGGTCGCTTTTATCATGTTCGTTTTGCGATCTCGCTGCTTCCAGTGATTTCTTTCTGATTAGTTTTCTGATAAAACTTCCATTTGTTGGTGAAATCTTGGCCTGACAGTGGAAATGCAGCTTATGATGCCCAGTTTTTCTCTGTAATTATTCACAAAGTCGGCAAGTGTATGAAGCCTGCAGTTTAAAACCAAAGCAATTAACTTATGCTGAGTTAATGCCATAAATACTATCATTTTAAAGATATGGAAACCCATGACGTTATACTCGGAGCGGTTCATGGCTCAAATTTATGCGTTTCCATCTCGACACTATCAATGGTGAAATGAATCTGCAGCAGTCAGGTGTACAGGTCAGTGCTGTTTAAGTTGTTTATGTTCATTATTAATGTAATGTGATGTGCTTTGAGACATGAGATAATTTAACGCCATCTCTTGTGATGCTTTTGTTTGCTCTATGCTGTACGTGTTCATGTGTTTTGAAGGAGGCTTGGCTTTGGAGACGTTAAAATAAGTATCAATGAACTATATATTTATTCTAGGCAGCACTAGTCACACTAAATAATAGTCAGCACTAATAAGAACAATTAGTGCAGACATTTAATATGCACTGATCTGCAATTAAGCACACATTTTATTACCAAATTGTATTATACACCATCAAAGCTTTAAACTTAAATATACTAAAATATCAACTAAAGTTACGGACAATTCAAGTGTGCAAACAAGTGAAATAATATTTATTAATAATAATTCATTTTCACACCATCAGTCGCATGCATGTTCAAGTTCCGGCGACTGGATCTTGCCTCATTTTGACCGGTTCATTTGAATCAGTGAGTTGTTAGGTGTCAGACTTGAAGTGGCGCTGCGCAGACCGATCGGTGTATGACGTCAAATTACTGTGAGAATGATTAGAGAACAGACGCTCCATATGTGTCCGAATCGCTCTCGCGGTAATATGATGTCATACACTGATCGGTCTGCACAGCTTCAAGTCAAACACACAGCTGTTTAATCAAGGACAGCTGCAATCGGATCAGTCTGATTCACAACTGAATTGTTCAGTGTGACTTGTGAACTAATTCCACAGGTGCATTAGATAGAATCAGTTTGTTCATGAATCGGACATGACATTTGTTGGGGCATGTGTCAATTTCAGCTCGAAACAACAACAAACAATACGTTTTTATGAAATATAATGGAGTAAAAATGATATGTTTTGGAATGTAGTGATAGTAATTAAGTAGGAATGAAGTAAAAAAAAATAAAAAAATACAAATTTTCGTTTAAAAAATATATATATATCGTTTTCCAAAATAAGAATACTTATAAGGTGAAGTTGCTCTTCTGATGACAGGATACATTTAAGGGGTAGGGGGTAATCACATTTGAATGCAAGCTCGCTTTTCACTTTCACAATTCTCAATCACGTGTACTCGGTGTACAGGGAGCATTTTACAAGATACGACATTAGTCAATGGATCTGTTGTGCACCAATTCCTATTCATCATAAATTCCTAAATTCATCATATAGAGAATCTGAGCTTCCATCCAGTACAAAAATATAGTTTTAAATATAATGTAAAGCTCAACGTCAAATGAACATTCAGATGTTTTTGTTTTGTTTTTGTGAGTGTGTTTGTTTGTTTTTTCAATGCAAATAATGTTCATAATGCTCTCAGACGCCTAGTGAAGCACAGCATCTGGCCGGGCACCCAAAGCGAGATTTATTTTACAAGTAGATTACTTTAATAAATAAACTGACTTTTTTTTATTATTAAATTGCAATCTTTTTTTATAACTAAAGAAGCATCTCTTGACAACAACAAAAACAATGGCAAATTCTCTCACATATATAGACAGAAGACAGGAGGATTGTTACTGCTCACATACTTGTCCAGAGTCACGGGTCCGGGGTGATTGTAGATCAGGTCCAGCTCTCTCAGGTGTGAAGGGTTTGATCTCAGAGCTGATGCCAGAGCAGCATGACCTTCCTCTGTCACCATACAGCCAGATAACCTACAACAACATCAAGTGTTCATGTTAGTGTGCTTCATTTTTACAGATAATATACAAAGGATGCAAAGCATATGGTCTGTGGAACACAACTGGACCACCCGATCATTCCATATGACCCGCAGGCCAAGTGACTGAAATGTAATACAGTTGCAGAGTTACACACACACACACACACACACACACACACACACACACACACACACACACACACACACACACACACACGCAGTTACTTATATATCCAATAGTGGTCCGTTTTGTGCTAAAGTGGTTGTTCTAAACTTAGGGCCAGTCATGAATATGTTCATACGGTTATTTGATTATGTGTAGTAGTTTAATTCACTGTTGTGATTTAGTCAGGCAGTCAGTCACTGACTATAGATATGACCCAGACTGTGCTAAGGTCCTGGACGCTGACGCAGTTTAGTAAAAGCATGATCATTATTATTAGTGCAAGACAGAAATAAATAATTGTAGCTTTCCTTGTTGTAACAAATGTGCTTTATAAACACAGTTACAGAAGCCAGAGGAAAAAAAAAAAAGTTAAAAGGTCAAGGGTCAAGAGCCTAACTAAAGCAACATATCTCCATCATGGTGACTTCAAATGAAACTATTTTCATTAAAACAGAAATGGCAGAAATAAGGTCAATCTAGTTAGTAATAAGTGAAGCTGGCAATGCCGTTTGTGGAGTTGTTCAATCCCCCTCTGCTGAGATCTTCACAGGTTTAATGTCTTTTTATCTTCAGCTGATTTCATCTGAGTTTCTCTCTCACTTTTCTGTTGTTGTTTATCTTTCCTTTGTTGATTCTGCTTGTTGATAGCAGGTGTTTATCATTAATGCTCAATCATCACTTAATTATCCCACTAACTTTAGCACTGCATCAAAGGTACTTTAACACTCAGTAGTGTGCACACACGATTACTAGCCAGTGTTCATTTAACATGGGCATTTTGCTGTGTACTATTACATAAATCTTACCCATTTCATTCATGTATGACGGACAAATATGATTCACATTCAGTTTATTTAGTCAAGCAAGTCTCAAGTCCTTAAATTTGCGA
Source organism: Squalius cephalus (assembly GCF_949319135.1). NCBI lineage: Eukaryota > Metazoa > Chordata > Actinopteri > Cypriniformes > Leuciscidae > Squalius > Squalius cephalus. The sequence continues at coordinate 55,974,457 of NC_137122.1, read as the reverse complement.
CTCGAGTCTGACTCGAGTCAAGTCATGTGACTCGAGTTCCCAATCTCTGGGGATTGGTTATAATGTGCAATACTGTAAAACGAGTAATAAGTATGATGCAAAATGAGCAGATCTAAATTTAATGTATGCAGCCTTACACACGCTACGTCTATGGTTAACTGTTTGATAATATTAGTGATTGTCATTCCTTTATCACAAAAATGCTAAAACTGGTTCTGTTTTGGAGAGAAGTTGGATCTTTGCAATGATCTGAACATTGATATTTGATGTGCAACAATAGCTCACTCAGTGTTGATTAAAGGGGTGGTTGATTATGATTTCACTTTTCTGACTTTAGTTAGTGTGTAATGTTGCTGTTTGAGCATAAACAACATCTGCAAAGTTACAACACTCAAAGTTCAAAGCAAAGGGAGATATTTGCTTTTAAAGAAATCGTTTTTTAAGGACTACAACAAACGGCTGGTAGGGACTACAAGACATTCCTCCCGGGTTAGTGACATCACCAACCCTAAAATTTACATAAACCCCGCCCCCGGGAACAAGATTTATAGATTATCATGACAGAATATGCTAATCACTGACTAGAAGATAACTACACATAAGCTACATAAATTCATCAACTAACCATTCAGAAACGTCCTGTTGCTTCTACATGTTGTCACTTCTTCTTGAGTCTCTCCATCATTGTCTGACTCCAGTTTGAACATAAACATTGACATTTCCAGTGCATGTCGGTGTGAGGTAAAAGGACAGGAGCTCTTGAAGCTCCACCCCCTGTGCTGAGAGCAGCAGCTAATTTGCATTTAAAGGAACACACACAAAAACGGTGCGTTTTTGCTCACCCTCAAAAAGTGACAATTTTAACATGCTATATTAGAATATCTGTAGAGAATTTTGAGCTAAAACTTAACATACACATTCTGGGGACATCAGAGACTTATTTTACATCTTGTGAAAAGGGCATTATACCACCCCTTTAAGGCCTCACAAATGATTAAAAAAAAATCATACAGTATGACTTAAATAGTGATGAGTGTACTGTTATAATCATTTTTTTGTTTATTATTAGACTTGTCACAGATGAAGATAATTAATCTAATGCCTTGTATATTCATTCAAATGACTCAAATTCAAATGATCATCTCATAAGTAAAAACCCCTGACAATTTTAAAGTACAGTTCAGCTCATGCGTTCACCTTGCAAAATAGCTGATGTATAATAACTTGCTTTCCACAAATGATCCTGTTTAAAAGTAGTAGTTCTTTATATAAAGTGTTTTCTCTCTGAGCATCAGTGACCGTTTACAGGCTTTTGTGATAGTTGTGCATGAGTCTGTGGCTCTGTTTACAATTTACATTGACATGTGATCACCGTGATCAGATCAAGAAGATCAGATCATCAACCAATCAGAACATTTTACATTTATCCACATCAAGAAGCTTCTGTATCCAGATAACTGATCAGGGCTGCGTTTCCCAAAAGCATCGTAAGCCTAAGTTGATCGTAAAAACGATCTTACGACTGATCTTAATATTATGGTCTGTTTCCCAAAAGCATCGTAGCTTAAGTAGCACTTGAAAATCTTCGTAGATCTATGAGTGCTCTGGAGTAATCGTACATCCCCAAGTGCATCGTAAGAAGACAGATTTATGAGGACACCTGCAGGACAACCGGCAGATTACACCTTTAACTTTATTCAAATGCAATGTGATTATAATATAAGGTTTTGATTGTACTTTATTGTACACATTTCATTACTCTTTTTTGTTGTTGGTTAAATTAATGTATAAATTAAATAATTAAAAAGGTCAGAAAAAAAAATAGAAATAATTTAATCTAATAATTTTAATCAAAATTAAATGAATGAACAAAAAATAAATAAAAGAAATCCTTTAAATCTGTTAAAAATTACATCTTTGTTTCGCTCTATCTCCCCTAAAAGGACATTAATTTCATCTTTTTGAAAGGTATCTTTTCTTGTTTTTTTTTTGTTTTTGTTTTTTGTTTTTTTTCAGCCATTTTGTCAGTGCCTCCGCCTGTAGGTAGGATCTTTATATAGAGTTGTATTGATTGCTAATCCACAACAGATGACAATTATTAGGTTAAACGTTCAGAATACGATTCCATATAAGGTTATATTTCAGCACTTCGCGAATGGACAGCGACTCTTAAGTAGCATGTAGAGCGCGTTCTCGCGCCTTCATGTTAAGTGCATTTTTGGGAAACGCTCATGGAATTGCTGCGAGCGTTCGTAACCTTGCACGTAGAAAGCGCTCTTAAGAGCTAAGATACATCGTTATCGGGAAACCCGGCCCAGATTTCTTTTCCCCATGCAATATTAAAATTGAGTAAGACACGAATGGTGCCAGTCACCTTTATGTGAAATGTGAGAGAAATGCTAGGGCTTCTTTAAAAAAAAACTTCAATTGTTACAGGTATTTTTTTTTTTGGGAGTTGGAAATCATTTCGGTCACAAATTTGTTTGCATGTCTTTTCAGTGCAGTGATACACAATGTATTTTGATGAAAATTATTATTATTTAATTATTATCTTAAAACATTTTTTTATTTAACTGTCAGTATTACCTGTAACATTTATATTCTACATGTATATTTTACACAAAAGAGTTAAATACCTCAGTGTGTTGAGTTGACAGTTTGGAGTCAGGAGCGCATCAAACAGCAGCTTCACTTCTGAATCCTGCAGTTTATTGTTACTCAGATCCAGATGTCTCAGGAGGGAGTTTGATGATTGTAGAGTTGAAGCCACAATTTCACAGCACTGATCAGTGAGATTACAGCCAGACAATCTAAATAGGGCAACAATAAAAAATTCATAGCATAAAAACTTCACACGTAGTTAGAAATTGATTGAGAGCATTGTGTGCATTGTCTTATGTTTCTGATAAGAAGCTGTTTGCATACAACATCAATGTAAATATTTACATCCAATTGTGATGCTAAGTTCCCTATCAGTCAGTTATGTTCAACATTAATCGTCTGTGATTGATGAATTGGGATCTCGCCCAATCACCTACAAGTGGTAAATGAACGAAACAATGCACGTTGGCTAGTGACCACACCTCCGATTCTGGGTATATAAGGGTCTGTGTGCAATACTCACATCAAGATTTCACTTTGGAGCCGAGCGGACGTTTGTTTCGCTCTGCTCTACAATCATCATTGTGGTCAACGGATCAAGGGGGAACCAGTTCCAGTGTTGGTGTGACGGAGTGTGCACGGCTAGTGCAAGAGGCTTTCCCCAAGACAAGCAGATCTATTGCCAAAACATGTGTACTGCTGCTGCTCCAGAGAGCCATGAGAACCGCATGTTCATTATGTATGTGTGCCTGGGCCTGCTTTGCTAGAATGGCTTAACGCTAGTGGACTATTCTTGTGTGTAGAATATACCACTGATATGAATTTTGAGGAAAGTCTGTGTACTCAGTGGCCCAAAAGCTGTCTGGTTTAGCTTCAAAGCAACCAATCCAGTTTAACATGAATGACCAAATAGGGAGGCCAGATGGGGCACAAAGGTGACCAAAGAGGGAGGCCAGATGGGGCACAAAGGTGTGAATGTACCCTGAATAAAAATGTGGATTACTTTTGATGGCAACAAAAGGCCATTGCATGGAAGAATACCTCACTAACTTCCTAATTGTTAACATTTTGGCAGTATACAGAGCCATGGTATTACGCATATATGGTCAGTAATACTCCTGGATACATGTGAAATTCTGCAGTGTATAGTGTTGTCAAAAGTACCGAATTCGGTACCAAGTTGGAACTGAAAGTTTAAAAATGTGACGAAACCAGCATTTCCCCCTAGCATTTTGTGCGCTGTTGAACATATTCTCAAACACCTCTGATTGGTCATTGCGTTCATGCGCTCAACATATATGTCTATAATTGGTTGACATACATGTCTAAGAAAAAAAACTTCTTCAATTGTTACAGGTATTTTTTTTTTTTTTTAGTTGGAAATCATTTCGGTCACAAATTTGTTTGCATGTCTTTTCAGTGCAGTGATACACAATGCATTTTGATGAAACAGACATATCTTAAAACATTTTTTTATTTAACTATGTCAGTATTACCTGTAACATTTATATTCTACATGTATATTTTACACAGCAGAGTAAAATACCTCAGTGTGTCGAGTTGACAGTTTGGAGTCAGGAGCGCATCAAACAGCAGCTTCACTCCTGAATCCTGCAGTTTATTGTTACTCAGATCCAGATGTCTCAGGAGGGATTTTGATGATTGTAGAGTTGAAGCCACAATTTCACAGCACTGATCAGTGAGATTACAGCCAGACAATCTAAATAGGGCAACAATAAAAAATTCATAGCATAAAAACTTTACACGTAGTTAGAAATTGATTGAGAGCATTGTGTGCATTGTCTTATGTTTCTGATAAGAAGCTGTTTGCATACAACATCAATGTAAATATTTACATCCAATTGTGATGCTAAGTTCCCTATCAGTCAGTTATGATCGACGTTAATCGTCTGTGATTTATGAATTGGGATCTCGCCTGAGAGCCCAATCACCTTCAAGTGGTAAATTAATGAAACAATGCACGTTGGCTAGTGACCACACCCCCGATTCTGGGTATATAAGGGTCTGTGTGCAATACTCACATCAAGATTTCGCTTGGGAGCCGAGCGGACGCTTGTTTCGCTCTGCTCTACAATCATCATTGTGGTCAACGGATCAAGAGGGAACTAGTTCCAGTGTTGGTGTGACGGAGTGTGCACGGCTAGTGCAAGAGGCTTTCCAAGACAAGCACATCTATTGCCAACACATGTGTACTGCTGCTGCTCCAGAGAGCCATGAGAACCGCATGTTCACTATGTATGTGTGCCTGGCCCTGCTTTGCCAGAATGGCTTAACGCTAGTGGACTATTCTTGTGTGTACCTGGCCACTTGACCAGATATCTTAAAACTAGTGGCTTAGCAATGTGTACCTGGGTGCTGCACCCTTAGGTTTATTTAACTAATGACCTAAATAGCTATTTGTGCCTGAGCAATATAGCTCAAAGTTACCAAGGTAGAAATGTACACTATGTGTGTCGTTACCAAACAGGATATCATGTCGCAAGCTAATAGAGAAGAAAAGAACTCACAGCAACCACCTGAACAAATAGTTTTAAATTCTTTGTCATTTGATAGTAGTCATTGTCATTATCAATACTTTTGATTATGCTTTTTATTGTAGCACTAAGATGACTACATTCTACTATTTATCATTTATATATTTTTTATTAAGTAGGCAGACACACAGTTCTTGGTTTCCTCATGCTAATAAACCTCCTCCTTTGGAAATAACGTATCGTTGAATGTTTTGCATGAGGTTTATGTTGAAATACTGCTTCATGCTCTCGGTAGTAGAAAGAGGTAGTTATCGTTAATCAATGTAACTGTGGTGAAAATACTTACCTTTAACCTAATACATACCTTTAAGCTAATGAAAAGCGAAAACGTAAGCAAATGACTATTTCACTTAGTGTCTATATTGTGACTACGCCAACGCGTGTGGCACGACATCATAAAAACAATGGAACATATAATAGGTGAAGCTTCTACGCTGAACGCGTCGCGATGCGAGTAACACAAATTTATATTTCTGACGTACTTCTATATGAAAAACAAACAAATTTGCACATTCTTTTGTCGCGTTCACAGTGTGGCACCCTCATTGCAGACATGGTGTATCGAGTTCACTACCAGCAACACTTTTTCACTGGACCCTCACACATCTACATTGATTTCTTACTTCTGCTGCTATTAAGTATCTTTATATATTAACTAATTTCATAATTAATGAACTTTAAACTATCCCTAACTGTTTTTAGATGATTTGACCAATTTCATAATGAATTTTGTAACCGAACCTTGCCTAAACTACGGATATATCCTGTTTACCACCGCAAATCCGCCCCTAAATTGAATCGTCCATTGCATTGTACAAAGCACCATGCAAACAAAGGCAAACCGACCTGACAAAGACATTACCGTATGAAAGTGCTAGGCATGATGCTTTACAAACAATGCAATCTGCATATCTATGCATGCTGCTACTGGACAGAATACAATTAATTGCTGTAAGCCCTGTTGAAGCAAAACTGTAAGCAAATGCCTATTTCGCTTTAACACTGTCTCGCGCCAGACGCGAGCACTGTGACAAAATCATTATATAACCTGTTAATAGGGGAAGCTCCATGGGCCCGGTCCCAAATGGCACACTTCACATGCACTTTCGGTTTGTGAACTTACAATGGCTGCTGCATGCACGTGTCCGTTGGTGTCCCATTTGTGATTTTAGGATTCAAAAGGGTGCTCACGAGCGCTCCCTTAGCACTTTTGGCGAGCCCGTACTGAAGCGAGCTCCGCGGCAGACTTCTTCCCGACAGTTAAAGCAGCGTTACATCACGAAAGTGCGATGCAAGACACTTAACCGTTTCAAACACTTATCTGTATGATGAACTGATAAGAAAAAAAGTCAAACCTCAGTACGTTGAGTTCACAGTTTTGACTCTTGAGTCCAGCACAGAGCAGCTCTACTCCTGAATCTTGCAGGTCATTGTTACTCAGGTCCAGCTCTCTCAGGGGGGAGTTTGATGATTGTAAAGCTGAAGCCACTATTTCACAGTGCTGATCAATGAGATTACAGTCTGCAAATCTGAAAACAGGGAGTACTCTGATTAAAAGGCATGTTCATTATTGGTGAGCTTGTGTCCCCAAAAGATTTCAAGACTTAATTATGTAGCTGAACTTATGTCAATACATCTTATATATGATTATGCAGATAATAAAATAATATAAATAATAAAAATAATCCCTTGGGCAGACGATTACTAACGTGCACTAACGTGCACTAACGTGCACTAACGTGGACGCTCTGCCTAAACCTGGCCATGATGAAGGAGGTCGACAAAGTTCGCTTTCTCGACTCACCCCTCTCCCAGGTCGGCTATGCACGTCATATCATTGACCCAAATATAAATACTGTATGTTCATATTTTCACACTTACAGAGCTTTTCTGCAGTTCCTCACAGCAGGTAACAGTCTCCATTTCCCCTCTTTTGATTTGAATTTGTACTTCATAAAGTCTAACTCATCCATCACCTCCTCTGACATCAGGATCATGTTTGCCAAAGTTGAGCATTGTGCAAGAGAAAGACTTTTTGTTTTTGTTTCAGAGTTTAAAAATGTCTGCATTTCTTTAACAACAGAATGATCCTTCATCTCAATCATGCAGTGTGACAGATTCATCCATCTTTCAGGACTGACTTTGTCTTTTTGACCTCGTTTGAGGTTTTGGATTATTTTCTTGATGCTCTCTGGGTTGTTCTCTGTGTGAATCAGCACATCCTGTAAGAGCCTCTGGTTGGACTCCAGTGAGATGCCATGAAGAAAACGAAGTAAAAGATCCAGGTGTCCATTTTCACTTTTCAAGGCTTTATTCATTGCTCCCTTCAGAAACACATCCAGAGGAACATTCCCACACTGAGTTCTGGACTTTCCTGTGAGAAACATTTTCAGAACTTCACTGTTCTTGTGTAGATAGCAGAAAAACACATACAGTGCTGCAAAAAACTCCTGAAAGCTCAGATGAACAAAGCTGTAAACCTTCTTATGATAAATCACAGATTCCTCTCTAAAGATCTCAGTGCAAATTCCAGAATACACTGAGGCGTCAGTGACGTCTATGCCGCTCTCAATCAGGTCCTCCTCATAGAACATCACATTGCCCTTCATCAGCTGATTGAAAGCCAGTTCAGCAAGTTTCACAATCACGTCTCTGTTGGACTGCAGGAGTTTCTCTGGATCTCTCTCTTCATACTTCTGGTTCCTCATATGAGTTTGAATGAGGAGGAAGTGGATGTACATTTCAGTCAGAGTTTGAGGGATTTCTGCACTGAGATCTTGTTTCAGGATGTTTTGAAGCACAGTGGCTGAGATCCAGCAGAAGACGGGTATGTGGCACATGATGTGGAGGCTTCTTGCTTTTCTGATGTGTGAGATGATTCTGCTGGCTTGATGCTCATCACTGATTCTCTTGCTGAAATATTCCTCCTTCTGAGGGTCATTGAATCCCTGAATTTCTGTCACGCGCTTGATGTAGTTTGAGGGGATCTGACTGGCTGCTGCTGGTCTGGTGGTGATCCAGATGAGAGCAGAGGGAAGAAGATCTCCTTTCATGAGGTTTGACATCAACACACCCACTGATGAAGTCTCAGTCACATCAGAAACTTTCTCACTGTCTGAAAACTTCAGTGTCAATCTGCTTTCATCAAGACCATCAAAGATCAACACAACTGTACATTCATCATACATATCTGAGTCCAGATCTTGAAGTTCAGGATGAAAGTCCAGCAGAAGTCTGTAAAGACTGTACTGATGATCTTTAATCAAGTTCAGCTCTCTAAATGGAAGCACAAACATGAAATCTACATCCTGATTGGCTTTTCCCTCGGCCCAGTCCAGAATGAACTTCTGCACAGAGACGGTTTTTCCAATTCCAGCGATGCCTTTAGTAAGAACAGTCTTGATTTTGTCTTTCTTCTCTCTTCTCTTCTCCTCCTCATATCCAGGTTCAGGTGAAGGATCAAAGATGTCATTGCAGTTGATTGGAGTGTCTTGGAGTGTCTTGTAACTTTTCTCCATCTGTAACACCTCATGTTCTTCATTCACTCCTTCACTCTCTCCCTCTATGATGTACAGCTGTGTGTAAATCCTGTTCAGGAGGGTCTGATTCTCTTGTAGTTTGATTCCCTCAAATACCCTCTCATATCTGTTCTTCATGCTGGTTTTGTGCTGGTCTTTGACTCTCTGAAGATCATCATGCACTGGTTGGTGAGAATCGAGCTGCAGGGCTGCTTCTGTGTCATGATGACTGATGTGTTTCTGACAGGAGGAGGATGAGCTGGTCTGACAGGACACATATCTGATCTGGTCAGATCTCCCACCACTGAAAAGACATTAAGATGATCAGAGAGACAAAACAAATAGGATAGAACTTTATAAAATTTGAGAAAATATTTTTATTGTATTTTTTAATGTCATATTGGAAAACATCTTATTTGGTTCTTATTGAATCTTATTTAACACTTTATTTTGTTGGTCCCTTTAGATATTCTGTTGACTTTAAGTAACACTGTACCTACATATCAGTCATTAGAGTATTAGTAGACTGTCTGCCTAATATCTGCTAACACTTTATTTTGATGCTCCCCAACAGACATTCTACTGACTATAAGTAACTTTGCAAGTACGTCAATATTCAACCAACCTGAAAAGTATCCCTACCAGTCTACTAATATTCTAATGAGAGTTAGTTGAAATGTAAGTGCAGCGTTACTATAGTCAACATAATGTCTAAAGCAGACTATCAAAATAAAATGTAACCCAATTTTGTGTTCTTGAGTTTCTCAAGGTTCTATTCTAAGACCAATATTGTTTCTTATATACTGTAGATTAATGATGCACAGCAGGAATTTAAAGGCAAATGATGACCTGTATATTTTTACCTTTATATTTAAGCACTAAAAAAAAAAAAAAAAAAAAAAAAAAAAAAAAAAAATGTTTTTATCAAAAGCAATGCTGAAATTTTATTTAAAGTTTTTTTTTTTTTACATCATGATTATTATTACTGTGATGTACTTGTTATTAAAAAAAAACATCAGTTGATTTATTCTTTCTAGCTAAAGAACAGTAATGCAGAGATAATATATCGGAATCTTAATGTACAACTTTGGTTCTTGTGTAAAAGGTTCCACCCTACATGATTACACTGAGAGAGGGTCAAAGGGCACTTCTCAATTTCTGAATTCAGGGGACTGGAATACAGAGTTGCACATGATACTCACACAGGGGCAGAGGTCACAGCAGGTCCATCACTGAGATTAAGCGGCAGACCAATGGAGTTGTTACTCTTCATAGAAACACAGCTAGATATCGGAGATGCAGCTTTCTTTCTCTTCTTGCAGATAATTCTGTGAAAAGGACATTAATATTTCATATTGCTTATTTAAAGTTTTTCTGTATGCTCTATTAAATTAACACCTGTTAATGCTAGAATTTGAATAACATATAGTTTTAAAAAGAAAACATAGGTATTGTTAACAGTATTGCTTTAAAATGCAAACTTAAACCAATTATAAATTAAATTTAAGAAAACTAACCAGAACCACTTTGCATGTGAAATACTTCCTGAATGAGAGAGATACAACTGGGAGCCCAGCTGTCTGAGATCCAAGTTGCCAAGACAAAACCTGATTTAAATAGGCCCATCAATAGATCAATGTTAACCCTCACTGCAATACACTTATAGACCTATATAGTGTATAGACCTAACTTGCATCAGGTAACACTTTACAATAACAGTACATGAATAATCATGTATTAGTACCTCAATTAATAGTTACTTCAACATGAACTCAAGATTAGTGAAAATATGAACTAATCATGAACCAATGAAGAGCAATCCTTATTCATACATGAATAACAGCAGTACATGTTTGATAGTAAATGCATTAATTAACATTTCACGAGTTCACACTTACATACAATTAGAGGGAGTAAAGTTTAATGCGTATTTGGCGCGCTGTCCAGGGGGAGGGCTCTGAGCCCGAACCCAGAGTACCCCCCAACCCAAGTATGTAAATGGTTAGGACTAGAAGTGTGGAGAAGGGGTAGTGGAGGGATGCTGCTAAACTGTCACAGAATTGAGGTGAGACTGCTGAATATATATCGTTGATTGCTGAGTGCTCTCCACTCGCTTTAATTATCTGCACGTGCTCCTCCCGAACTTTAATAAAACATAATTTAGGAGTAAAATAAATTAATCAGTCACCGTAAGAATAAATAAGTACTCTGAATTTGAATTAAACGTGATTTAATAATAACTGTCATAATTTAAACTGTAATATCATAATCTGCCACCTGCAGCTTTGTGACAAATAATTTGTATCTTTGGTTTTTGTACCAGAGGTGAATAAGGATGGCACTTTTAGTGTAAATGTATATTCATATATTAGTTAATGATTTGTGACATCATTATGTCTTTACTTGAGGGGGCACATAATTTTTAACTCATTATTAAATAACCATACAGTAACGCAACTAATTACAATTGTTTATTTTGCCATGACTGCTTGAGGGGGCACATTTCATTAAAAATGAAAATTCTGTCATCATTTACTCACCCTCAAGTAGTTTCAAACCTGTATGAATTTCTTTCTTCTGCTGAACACAAAAGAATATATTTTGAAGAATTTCGGTAGCCAAACAGTTGATGTACCCCATTGACTTCCATAGTATTTTTTTAATGCATTATTTTGTCATGACTTGGATGGGGCACATGATAGTTAATTCACTGCCGGGCAGTCTGGTTGAGGAACGACCACTCCCCAAGAAGACAAAGGACGTTTCTGGAAATTAACATTTGAACTCTCTCTTGTGAAATTAACATCCCCATCCTAGACGCATGTCTCACCTCAGTATCGTCCTAATCTACATTGCTTTCCCTTGACCCCCTCTTACCCCATTCCTTCTCTCCCTCATGCTAAGATCACCAAAATTCACCCAAAAATCGAGATGGTTTAATATGAACAATTATCATACAACACTATACATGTTTGGTATCATCTGAAATATCTCAGTGCAAATGGTACAGAGGTATCATCCCCACAGAAGTAAACCAAAAGCTAAAGTAATAAAGGTTTTAAGAGTTTAGAGATATCTTGCTTACAGAGGAGGAGGGTGGGTCTTTCATGCAATTGACATCCTGTCCTCAAAAGGTGTAAACTCTGGAGACTGTGATTAATGCAAATTTCCATTGTTAGCAAATGTTTCCATTTGAAAGAGGTTTCTGTCCCGGTCTGAGTACTTAAAGAAATGCCTCAAGAGGCTCAGGGCGATTATGTAGCCTATAATATTTTCCTGAGTCAGGTATACATCTTTCACTCTTTATCTCTGAGCATTTGATGTTTTGTTTTGTTACAAATATTAGCCGGAACTCTAAAATCGCAGTTCCGGCTAATATTTGTCACTAATTCAAGTGTACTTGGGCTGTAAGACTATAAAGGGGATTAACAAACTCTAAAATCGCAGTTGGTGTGCCCTATGCTCCATTCAAAACTTTAGTCTGTTACTAACCTGACGCAGATTTGTGGTAACATACACATTCTACTTAGGAAAATAATTTTAGAGCAAGAATGAAATCAAATGTAACAATTTCTTATGTCAGGTAAATGTATCATGCCAATTACTTAATCAATTCAAATATAATCAATACAAAACATCAAATGCTCAGAGATAAAGAGTGAAAGATGTATACCTGACTCAGGAAAATATTATAGGCTACATAATGTTGAGTGTTTGAAAGACATTCAGCATAATGGGCTGATCTAATTACAAATCGCCCTGAGCCTCTTGAGGCATTTCTTTAAGTACTCAGACCGGGACAGAAACCTCTTTCAAATGGAAACATTTGCTAACAATGGAAATTTGCATTAATCACAGTCTCCAGAGTTTACACCTTTTGAGGACAGGATGTCAATTGCATGAAAGACCCACCCTCCTCCTCTGTAAGCAAGATATCTCTAAACTCTTAAAACCTTTATTACTTTAGCTTTTGGTTTACTTCTGTGGGGATGATACCTCTGTACCATTTGCACTGAGATATTTCAGATGATACCAAACATGTATAGTGTTGTATGATAATTGTTCATATTTAAACCATCTCGATTTTTGGGTGAATTTTGGTGATCTTAGCATGAGGGAGAGAAGGAATGGGGTAAGAGGGGGTCAAGGGAAAGCAATGTAGATTAGGACGATACTGAGGTGAGACATGCGTCTAGGATGGGGATGTTAATTTCACAAGAGAGAGTTCAAATGTTAATTTCCAGAAACGTCCTTTGTCTTCTTGGGGAGTGGTCGTTCCTCAACCAGACTGCCCGGCAGTGAATTAACTATCATGTGCCCCATCCAAGTCATGACAAAATAATGCATTAAAAAAATACTATGGAAGTCAATGGGGTACATCAACTGTTTGGCTACCGAAATTCTTCAAAATATATTCTTTTGTGTTCAGCAAAAGAAAGAAATTCATACAGGTTTGAAACTACTTGAGGGTGAGTAAATGATGACAGAATTTTCATTTTTAATGAAATGTGCCCACCAAACTAAATAGGGTGAGTTTTACATCAGTTTTAATGTAACGTTACTCTAGCTAATTGTCCGTGGGAAACCATGGCATGACCAAACCAAAGCTACTACCAGAGAAGTAAAATTGGTCGGCTTATATCTGTAGTAGTGGTCATGATCTCTGACTAGAGAAAATGTTATTTTAATTCAAGTGTATGCAGATCCATGGGGACTATACAACATATCAAAGATAGAGTAAGCGTGAATGCGGCCATCTAAGATATTAGCTAATTACCTCTGTTTAGTGACCAAAACTGACGAGTTTGTGATCATGAGACCTGCATGATTATTATTAGTGTGATGTACTTGGTAGTAAATTATTCTTTCTAAAGAATAAAGGCTAAGGACCATTAATGCATAAATATTTTTTTTTTGTAATCTTTCTGTACAATCTTGGTTTTGTGTTTAATGTTCCACCCTACATGATTACACTCAGAGAGGGTCAAAGGGCACTTCTCAATTTCTGAATTCAGGGGACAGAAATACAGAGTTGCACATGATACTCACACAGGGTTAGAGGTCACAGCAGGTCCATCACTGAGATTAGGCGGCAGACCAATGGAGTTGTCACTCTTCATAGAAACACAGCTAGATATCGGAGGTGCTGCTCTCTTTCTCTGCTTGCTGATGAAAAAAGACATTATAAGACAAAAAGGCTGAAAAAGACATTAATATTTCAAATTGCTTCTTTAAAGTGTATCCGTATGCTCTATTAAATGAACACTGAACACTTAAATGAAGGCGGATTCCATCAATATTGCTCCAAATCCTAAAAATTCATCTGCATTTAAAGTCCTATTGGTTGCATATTTTGATATTCTTGATTGCATGGACCTTCAACAAAGACATTAAAAAAATCATAATTTGTGTTTCGAAATTGATACAAAAAACATGTTTTATATTTTCATTATTGGCAAATGTAAAGGCACTTTCACACCAAAAGTGAAATGAATAAGCCTCAGGTTGAAAGAAATGCAAAATCACGCCAGTACAGTAGAGGGTGCAATTAAAAAAAAAAAAAAAAAAAAAAAAAAAAAACTTTTTTAGTTATTCTGCCATTCTGGAATGAAGAAGAATAGATTGCAAGAGAAGAAAGCTCAATGCGCTTACCTTAGCAATAATATAATAATAAATCATATAAATAGTAATAAATAATAAATACAAAAACTGAAAATAAATAATTAAATAGATAAAAGATAAAATGCATAAAGTATATTTGTGTAATTTAACACGGTAGGTAGCCAACCAGGGGTGCGTTTCCCGAAAGCATCGTTAGCCAACTATGGTCGCAAGTTCCGTCGTTATCAGCATAGTTCAACGATTTGGTGTTTCCCGAAACCATCGTTCCAACGAACGTTCACAAACAGCATCGCAAACTTGTGTGGTAACTTGGAACAACAGCTCTCGAGCTGTGGTTAGAAGCATAGTTTCTAGTTTACATGAGATGTAGACTGAATAAATCCTTATCTTTAGCAAAATAAGCAAGCTGACATTCAGTACAACCCATGTTATTTATTTAGAATACATACAAATGTAATTTACGTCTTTTAGTTTGTCAAGAGATTTAAAGCACCGTTTTTGAAGACTGCGCATGTGCGAACGTGCTCTACTATGTAAGAACGAGCCAAATATTGAGTCTGGTAATAAAGCAAAATAACTGAAAAAAATTAGAAATGGTCTTCAGATGGCATGTCTGTAACTTATATGACAAAATCTAGCGTTAATTCGATCTCAAACAGATTAATTAAAATAAGTTATTAGTCCACCACATGCGAGACGTCATAAACCAACGTGGTTGAACGATACTTTGTGACATACGGTTTCGGGAAACAGTCGTGACTAGCAAGTTGATTTCTCCAATGATGCATCGTACTATGGTAGTTAAGCAGCGAGCTATATAGTTGTACGGGAAACGCACCCCAGAATGCCTATAACTGTCTGTAACTGAGAACTGACTCGTCCGTAACGTTACGGACGAGTCATTTCTCCGTTACGGACATGAGCTCTCTGAAAGCGACACTAAAAGACTACTTTAAAACTCACAGAGACCTCAAACAGAAAGCACAAAGCCTTTCTTTAAAGTGAATTTTGTTTTGTATTAATTGTATCTAAATTTTAATCAATGTTTCATCAACCAATTGCCTGGATTTAATAAATAAGAAATATGTCACACTGAGCTGTGCGTAACACCCACAGACGTGAAGTGAATGAGACAGAGGCTGTCCGGTACTGTCTGAAATGGTTAACTCTGTTTAGAATGCTTGAGCAGTGTGTGTGATTGTCAACAATCTGGCATTATCTAAACATGAACTGTTGACGAAACGTGTTCATGCCATGAAAGAATGGGAGTGAGCAGCAGATACAGAGTGCTTTAATTTGCGATCAACCTTGTTTTATTGTAAGGTGAATTCAGCAAGGCATGCTGTATCTTTGAAGTCTATTTGTTAGTTTTTTTCTTTCGTGATTTGTGTGGATGACACGCAGCGACATATACAGTAGGCCTATCATCAGCTGTATGATGTGTTTTTACCCTGAAATGTTTAATTTCGAGAGAGACCCGGCGCACTCAGTTAGTGAGACAAAATAAACTTGCTAAAAAGAGATCCAGCGACTGAGGCAAAGAAAAATGCCTGTTCTTAATTCATGTTGCTTTGAACTTTTTTCGTTTTGTACCATTTTAATTGATTAACTTAGCTGCAATTTCGTTGGCAATACAAATTTAAAATGTCGCAAATAAGATTCTGTTTCTTATTTTGCATCGCAAAGGGAATAAACTCAAAACTCGATGCAACCCTGTTTTAAATAAATAAACTGTCCCGACACTTTATTTATGCCTTGAAATGTTCGATGGGGTTTCAAACTTAATTAATTTTAGTGTTCTCTTACATTTTAATTTTTTTTTTGAAAGCAATACTGTATTGAAAGTCTTCTCTTTTTTCAATATGTTTTGAAAAATGTCTTCCGTTGCTATGGCCGGGTATCACTGTCAGTCATCTCAATTTCGTAAATGATTCACAAAACAATAATTTAGCAGATTAAAGACAGGCCTTTACCCTGGATCAGCTCTAATCTAATAAGTCTTTTTAAACAAAGGGATAAAGCTTGGGCCAAATATCGCTCCTCAAAAGACTCTACTGACAAGGAAAATTTCAGATACCCCAGGAACTTATGTAAGACAAAAACAAGGAACGCCAAATCTAATTACTATAAATATTTCTCTCAAGATTTTCGTAATTCTAGACAGTTTTGGAATCATTTGAATCACATTCTTAATAAAAAAAAAAAAGCCCTATAAATCAGATAAAAATAAATAATGAAATTTCTTCAGACCCAGTATTTATTTCTAAGGCTTTTAATCAGCATTTCTCTTCCATTTGTGATTCCCATCACTTTAACTCCTATGAGATGACTGGTACCTCGAACTTAATTAATACTAATAATTCTTTTTCTTTTATTAAAATCTCTCCAGTTGATGTTTTTCATGCCATTTGTGAGCTAAAAGAAAACAGTAAAGCGGGTCCGGGTGGTCTAGAAGCAAAATTTGTGAAACTTGCTGCTCATGTATTAATGTACCCTTCTTGCGGACGTATTTAACTTATCTTTATCTACTTGTGCATTCCCCTCCATATGGAAATGTGCAAGAGTTACTCCTCTTTTCAAAGAAGGTGATAGATCTGATATGAACAATTTTTGTCCAATTTCTATTATCTGTACTACTGCAAAAAATTTTGAGAAACTTATTTTTAATCAATTATCAAAATATTTAAGTCAATTCAATATTTTATCTCCATTACAATCTGGATTTAGACGGAATTTTTCTACTACTACCGCTCTACTGAAGTTCACAAATGATGTGTTGTCATCCTTTGATAAATCCCAATTTACAGGTGCAATTTTTATTGATCTTACTAAGGCTTTTGATTTGGTTGATCAATATCTTCTTCTTGATAAGCTCTACTCTACTGGTTTGAATCAAAATGCTCTTCTTTGGTTTAACTCCTATCTTCATAGTAGACGACAGTGTGTTGTTTTTCAGGGTTGCCAGTCCGACTATTTACTTGTTGATAAGGGTGTTCAACAAGGCTCCACGTTAGGACCACTTCTTTTTACTATTTTTATTAATGACTTACCTCAAATGTGTTCTAATTCTTTTGTTCATCTGTATGCTGATGACACTGCTATTTACACCTCTAACTCAGATCTATTACAAATTCAGAATTCCTTACAGTCTGACTTCAACCTGGTACAAAAATGGCTTCATAGTAACAAACTTATATTGAATAAGAAGACGTCATGTTGCATGTTGTTCGGAACTCGACATAGTCGTGTTTACTCCTCGGAGTTACAAATTAATTTTGATAACGGGACCCTTCTTGAGAAGGTTGACTCATTTAAATATCTTGGACTCTGGATTGACCCGGAACTTTAAACCACATATTGCCTTTATTACTTAAAGATCATATGGTTGTCTAAATTCACTTTACCGTTCTATTAACTGTTTCACTTTTCCTGTCAGAAAAAGAATAATTTCTCAGATGATACTGCCTATTATTGATTATGCTGACATTGTCTATCAGAATACTATTGACACCAATCTAATACCCCTTGCTGTTGTAGTTAACTCGCTTTGTAGATTTATTCTGAGGTGTCCTTATAGAACTCATCACTGTTTAATGTATGAATCACTTAACTGGTTGCAACTTAAATCAAGAAGGCAATTCCACTGGGTTCAATTTATCTTCAAATGTGTTTATTTTAAAGGGATAGTTCACCCAAAAATGAAAATTCTGTCATCATTTACTCACCCTCAAGTTGTTTCAAACCTGTAAGAATTTATTTTTTCTGCTGAACACATAAGAAGATATTTTGAAAAATGTCTGTAACCAAACAGTTGATGGACCCCATTGACTTCCATAGTATTTATTTTTTTTCCCACTATGGAAGTCAATGGGGTCCATCAACTGTTTGGTTACAGAATTTTCATTTTTGGGTGAACTATCCCTTTAACTGTCCCTCCTATTTAAAACAGTATCAAAGCCCGTCTACGGAAAGCCTGTTCACTCCAACGCCTTAAGTCCTATTGGTTGTAGTTCCAATCAGAGTTCCACTGGGGGCGCTCGTCAGGAGTGCAAAATGAATGGGAGTCAATGGGGCTAGACGGCTACATTTGTCTCCCTCACCCGATTGCCGTTGAGAAATCTCAGATTTGATTGTAGGTTTTGCAAGTTCAACATGGGTTATAGATCAAAAGTTGAATGAACGAGTACTTATTTCTTTTCGATTTCTTACAGGTTGAGTTGTTGTTGCCCATAACACGCTAGCATTCTGCTAATGACGTCATTGACATTTTGAAAGACTTTTTAAAGCAAATAAGTGACTCTAAAAAATCTAACTCCAAGCAATGTGTAATTTCTTTGCATCCCCTTTCGAAAACAACATTCAAATTACTAGACAAAAAAATTATATCCTAAGAAAAGTGGATTTTGAGCGGTATAGCTCCATAGACCTCCATTCATTCTGCACTCGTCATGTGAGCGCCCTCATATGGAACAAGAGTGGAACTGCAACCGGAAGTTTATTGAGTGGCACTTCTCCCCTCATTAGACTTTCTCTGACAGTATCTAATTCCATGCAGATCTTCATATCCACTCAGTAGGGGTGGGAGAAAAAATCGATCCATCGATGCATTGCGATTCTCTCTCCAACGATTCTGGATCGATTCTGAGCTTAGTTTTTAACCAGATATGCGATGACGCTGAGTTTGCTTTAGAAACACCCATAATCTGCTTTCTTCCAATTCCTCACACACATACACTCAAACTTTCCGTAAAATAATCTTTCATAAGTTCGGAAAGGTTGAAGCGAATCACAAGGACATTCACAGGCTTCATTGCACAGGATGCGCTGTGAGAGATGCGCGCTTTGTTTGATGTTACGTTACACTTGAAGCGTGCTGTCTCGCTTTTCGGTATTTTCCTTACAAATGCTCTACGAAGTCATCATTTATGTGGTTTGGAATGCAGTGGACTTGTATATTTAAAATATGAACATCACTAACAGAAGGCTGGGCAGGGGGCAGGGGTAGATAAATAATCATTCTGGAATTGGATCGGATCGTGAGGTGACTAAAGATTCCCACCCCTAACATTTACATACTGTGAATCGTTTTTTTGAATCGAGAATCGTTTTTGAATCGAAAATCGATTTTGAATCGAATCTTGAGCCTAAAAATCGATATCGAATCGAATCGTGACATTTTCTGAATCGTGCACCCCTACCACTCAGACACATGCCATACCCCTTTTTCTTTGTACCAAGAATTTATAAAGAATTTGGACGTAGAACTTTTCAATATAAAGCGCCATGGGACTGGAATCATCTTCCTCTTTCCTTGAGATCTATAACTTCTTTTCGGTTTTTCAGATCATCCCTATCTCTATATCTTAAAACAACTTGTTTATGCTTTTAACTTTTAAGTTAACTTCAATCCTTTGTTCATTTGTTTATCTGTTAAAATGTCATAGTTTCACATTTATTTATTTAACTTTGAGTAAATAAAACTTAGGTTAGTGTGATGGGTCGGTGTGAGTTGTATTCTATATAGTGTGATGGGTCGGTGTGAGTTGTATTCTATATAGTGTGATGGGTCGGTGTATGTTGTCTGTTGTATTCTGTATTATAGGACCCTCTTGAAAATGAGATGTTGCATCTCAAGAGGCTATCCTTTAATAAATAAATACAAAATAAATTCAAGACGAGCTTCATAATCTTAATTTTCTGGTGCAATCGGATGACAATCTTCCTTCATAAGTTTTGTCATCTGTGCTCTACTGGAATGTAGAAAATGTATGTTGTAGTGTAGCCTACAATTGATAATTAAACAAAACGCTTGACTTTTGCATAAATGTAATAAATAAACAGAATAAACAGTTACATAATTAAGCATTAAGAATGGTAAAACATAAACGCTGTCGGCTACACTGAGATTCGATCTCGGATCGCTTGAAGCTCCGCGAGGCTCATGCTGTTGCGTTGACCACAGAGCTATCGTCTGAATGCTGTTGAGATAACGTCTTATGGTCGTGCAAAGCCTCATTGATGTAGCCTAATATTTTTCTATTGCAATGTTTTATGTTGAAAATGTTTTCATTATTAAATGTATTCAATTTAATTTCAGTAATTTCAGTATTGTGATTATGAATTCGTTAAATGTTTCATTTGAATTGATCAGCTTTTAATCGCTCTCAATGAGCCACAGCGCGGCGGCAGTTTATGCAATAGAGAAAATAAACTGACACTTTGCAAAGTCTGTGATTGTAGCGCCTCTTAGCGGTAAGAGGCTGCAAATACACACCCACAATTTACCGCCGCAGGAACAGTTGTGTACCTGGTTATTATTCTGGTTGAGTATCATCTGTATCTTTAATTATTGCAGGTTTGCATTAATATCTTTAATTATTGTAGGTTTGCATAATATTCTGAGATTGCACTTCACCGTTTTTATTAATGTTGAGTGATACTGAATCTGTGAGATGAGTAAATGCCTGTTCACATTAGTCTAGAACTAGAATAAACACAGCGCACACAATGCCTCTGCACATGATTTCTCTCAACATGAGGACAGAAGAGCTGTCTGTCAATAAATGGAAAAACAAAGCAACTTGCGTTACTTATTTGAAAAAGTAACTCAGATATTTTAAGTAATGAAGTCATGAGACACTTTACTAGTTATTTGAAAAAAGTAATCTGATTACATAACTCAAGTTACTTGTAATGCACACTGGATGTAACAATATATTTTTCAGCATCAGACGTTTTCAAATTCCACACATGTAATGGTGCGGACGTTAAAAAATATTTTAATATGCAAAACTGTTACCCAATCATAGCAGTGGACGTTTATTTTAAGTCTTGATAAAGTCTCTAAAAGTGAGTACATTACATTGTAAGTGCTGTTATGCACGTGTTCTGTGCATTTGTTTCATAATTAATTCATTTATAATGAAATCCATAATTTCATGCATTCATCTATTTGAGGTACAATTTAAAATGTGAATGTGATGTAAATTCATTTGTTGCTCTTTAAAACGTAAGGTGCAAGAATGCTTCACTTTAGCGGGAATGACGAACTACTGCGTCGCCCCCCGATGGACTGATGATGAGCAGACGCCTCACGAGGCTTTGCTAATTGCATTTAAGTTTAAAATCAGTGATTCTTATGTCATAAGGACAGCAAAGAGGATTTTCATAAAACTAAAGACTCAATGACCTCTTTTCATAAAAAGTAGCCAACGATGTATTTGTTTCACTTGTTTAATGTATTGAAAGCATGACTAAAGAAGATTAGCATTGGAAGCAGACTATGTATTGCTATGTATTGACTATGTACTGTATATCTGCTGATGTGTTTGTACTATGTTCATTTATGAATACAGTTCTCACGGTGTAAACAAGACGAGCCTAAGAATCTGTGTTGTTGTGAAGACAGCTACACATATTGTCTCACATAAGTCACCTGACACCTTTCTCTGATCATTAAATCACTTCACTGGGACTCAGTTCAGACAGTTTTAGACCCTCAGTGGGTGACCAGCATCTTTTCTTTTTGTCTTTATAAAGTGATTTACTTTTCAGAGAAAAGAACCTCGGTGAGTGATTCAATAATTGCACTTCCACTACTCACACAGGGTTAGAGGTCTCAGCAGGTCCATCACTGAGATTAGGCGGCAGACCAATGGAGATGTTACTCTTAATAGACACACAGCTGAACTCTGGAGATGCTGCTCTCTGAGTGTGAACAGAAGCCTTCTCCTCTCTCTCCTCACACACACTCATTCCACAGGCCGACTTCTGCTTCTCTCTCTCCTCACACACACTCATTTCACAGGCCGACTTCTTCTCTTCCTGCTAGATGAGAGGTTTGATTTCAGGCCTGTATGTGGATGAAGAGAACATATACACTGAATTTTGACATGAAATTAAATAAAAAATAATTAGTGGGTTTTACAGGTATCATTTTAATAGTACCACTAATTCACTTCATTGAGTGCTTTAATATGTGATTTTGGACATTTACAAAAAACCTGGATTAGTGAATGAGTTTATTAGTACATTTTATTATATATGTTATATGTTGGTGTTTTGTTTGTGATTAATAAAATACAGACTTTGCTCTTGCTTCTATCTGTTTTCATATAGACTGTTTTATGCATTTTTTTTAATGCTTTTTTAATTGAGACTAACAGCACAACCAGCAACAATCATTAGTTAAGTTTTAGAAATTATTATTAAGTATTATTTTAAAGTATAACAATAAACGTGGAGGTCCTAAATGGGGTTGGTCGTGTGTTGGCCTTTCTACAGATGAGACTCAGAGGCACAGATAATTAATTGTGGTATAGGTCAAATGTACAGAAGAAATGTAAGATTGTGGTGAGAATGGGTATTTTAAATAAAAATAAGTCTGGTGTAAAAATGGTTAAATAGTCACATGTGGACCACATTAGTATGGTGACCAAGTAGTGCACAACACAAAGAAATTTAACAAGCAAACACAAGTTCACAATCACAACAAAACGAAAACAAGCCACAACACAAAGGAAAAGCTCCCGACCACTAGAGGGGGCTCTCGGAGCGTGTTAAAGTTAAGTTAGTTTTAGCAGAGATGTGCAGTGTTTGAAATCACTCCTTATTCCCTCATTCACTATTCCCTACATCACTCCACTAATATAGTCCAGTTGAAGGAGTGAATGAAAACGAGTGAGTGAATTTGAGCACTGAGTTCGCCGGAAGGGCAGCTGATTTTTGCATAGTTTGAGCTCGATGTTTAATAATTAAATGAAACCTGGCATTTATCCTAAACTCTGCTATGGAAACTAACATGTATAAACCGTAATTAAACAGTTTAATAATCAATTAAAAAGGAATTTATATCTGTATGATATTACGCTGGACCAGCACAGTTTGGAAAATGGATAGATGATTGATTCAGCTGCGGCACCATCTCCGACTCTCACAGTGCATTATGGGTATTCTCTAGGCGTTGAGCGTATATTAGGGCTGCGGTGAAGTAAATAAGTATTGTGATACTTGGTGCCACAGTGACACTCTTGTCCCAAAAAGTATTGCTCAGTTTTCCCTGTTGCACAAAATTTGAGGGTTCCCCCACCTGCCAAATCCCACTTTAACCACTGATTATCCAAACAAAACAACTGACCCTCAATACATGATCGGAATGATCGTGTCGGAATGAACGGAAATGAACGACTTCTGGTCCAATGGCGTCATTTCGTGTGCAGTGGAAAGGAGGCTTAAATGTGCAAGGGCCTGTTTACACCTGGTCACTTCATGCGTTTATTTCTGATCAGATAGCTATCAGATTTATCAAAACGATTCCATTTACACCTGGCCACATAAATGTGTTTTCGCAAAACGGATACTTAAATAAACAGGCCCTTATACCCTTGTCTTTTCACAATCGGGATCAGGAATGTAGCACAAGATCCCGGGCCCTATAGGCAGTCCTTATGGGCCCCCATGTTCCTCAACCCCCTAAACCTTATACATGACATTGGAGTTTTTCCCCCCAGTAAATGCCATTAAAGGTAGCCTAATATTAATGCCATATGTGCTTAAGTCACCATTTCAGACTTTCTTAACATACTCTGGTCCACAGTCACTTTACTTAAAGGGCACCTATTATGCCCCTTTTTACAAGATGTAATATTGGTCTTGGGTGTCCCCAGAATGTATTTGTGAAGTTTCAGCACAAAATACCCCACAGTTAATTTATTATAACCATTTGAAAATGTCATTTTTGGGGCCTGTTTTAAAAAGAGCTGTTTTGGTGTGTACCACCTTAAATGTAAATGAGCTGCATATCCCCGCCCTGCTGGACCCAGATGATGAAGAGAGTCCGGCACAGAATAAACACGAAAGAGAATGGACTAAACGTCTGGGAATGGGTATTTGATACATTTATGTACTTACAAAGTTTTAATCGCGTCCCCTTTGCAATTATGGATGTGCAACACACACACACACACACACACCAATTGTGATAACGTTCACACAATTTGTTGAAACTACACACACACAAATACTGTGATAACGTTTGCTAAGTACAAATGATTTTTTTTTTTTTTAAGTACAAACGAAATTATATTTATGCCAGGGGTGCTGTTGTGTCATGTTGACATTACTTGTCGTACAGGTGCTTATGTGGCAAATGTGAGAAGATGGCTACAGAACCAGAAAACAAATGCTGCAGGGAGATAGACGTTTATATACTGTCTATGGAGATAGAGCATGTATTAATTTATTTACATTTGTAATTGCTGCAAAAAATGATACGTGACATAAAACTATCTGACGTTGTTTGTTGAGACATCCTATGACGACGACAATAAATAGCTTTAGATGCATTAAATTGTTGAACTGGCTGACATCGATTGAAATGACTATTTGCTCAAAAATCATAAAATACACTTCTTCTGGAGGTGACATTGGATCGTGAACAGTAGGCAACGATCCACACTTGAGGATTAACTTTAACCCTCGTTCACTAAACAGTCAGTCAGAAAATGATTCGCGCAAACATAAACGTATTTAGGAAGTTTAAGTGGTGCCTTTTCTTCATAAATAAAATCCATCCGCTGCGTTTTCAGTGGCTCTGATGTCAGTGAAGTCTACTATGTCCATTCTTACATCCCACAACAGAACACCTACACTTCTTAGGAGACATTACCGGCTGTCGTTGAAACAATGGAGGATGGTGACGTACAGATCACCGAGGGCGGGGTCTATGCCAAAACCAGATGTCAATCAAATCACGTCGGTGGGGCTTAGCTCATTTCTACGTCACAGTGAGGGAAATCTAGAACAGGGTGTTCTGAGACAGTGCTTATGATTTATTGAGATAGTAAAAAAACTACTGGGTGGATTTTTATCATTCTAGGGTGGTTTTGCTCACACAATGCCAACACACATTTATGTTCAAACACCATGTAAAAGTGAATTTTGCATAATAGGTGCCCTTTAAATGATTGAAAGTGAAATGTTCTGCTCTTTCAACGGGTTCTCTCAATTCATTTTTAGCACTAACGATCGCGGAGATATTCAAGCAGTTTAGCACCATAGACAGTATATAAACTGGACACAGCGACCCCATTGGATTCAACGGAGAAAAGTGAAGTCAATTAGAAGCACTCACTTCCTGATGGTCAAGCGTACTGCGCAGACTCAAGCTGAGCTTGATGACGTAGATGTGACGTGAGCAAACCATCTGTCTTCTAGTAGCTGTGCCAAGAGAAATCTGAATCATTCCCTTCTGAAACTTTCAGAGACGGAGAGCGTGAGTAGGAGGTGTCCATGAGCTTGGAGCAGGAGAAACTTTTGCTAAGTATTCTGATTTATTACTTTGTCATTTTGCCTCCACATCCCCCCGATTGCGCGCGAGCTTCTCCTCCTGTCCATACGGTAATCTCTCTACTGTGCGACAAAGAGTCGCGTGGTTATGACGCAATCGTTAGCCTATTTTTACAAAAACTGCTTCTACGGGACCATAACGTAAGATACAAGGTAATGGAGCCTTTTATACATTTTCGTGTTTCTTTAGAAATAAATAATGGACAAATGGAGTCTTTAAACGCCTCAGATGTAAAGTTATTCGATGTAAAGTTAGTCAATGGAATGCTAACAGCAGGTGGTGGTCCGCTAGCCAATGGCAGCACCCGGGGAAACTTCAAAATAATATAAAACCCTGCCCCCCTGTTTAGCACTATAGATTTTGTGTTCTAGTTTGTGCTCAGATGGACTCAACCATTTGGTGCATTAGCAAGGGGTGGGACCGTGAGACCTTATAGTCTTTACTTTTTCTATACAAAATGTAGTCAGTAAATCAACGAGTTATTCAGCCAATACAATAACTTTACATTTCATCTGACATTCATTATGAAATTTAATTAGGAAATTAAAATATCCAGGTGAAATATATATTCCAGACTTTTCAAGGGCCCTCTCTCCCCTTGGGGCCCTGGTAAAGTTTTACCCCCAGTCTGACGCCCTTGATCGAGATCACAGAAAACGCATGACGTGGCCAGGTGTAAACAGCCCCATAAGGGCCGCCATCCTTTTACAGAACTCAACAAAACAAGAATTGTATACATTTAAGGTTTACACATGGGCAATCTGTTGTTATTATTTGGCTCACTTATGGGCACTGTTTCGGTTCAGGTATTTAAATTTGTGCAAAAGTAAATTTGCTGACTCTCTAAATGTTTTCAGAAGCAGCCTCAACCATGATCGACTAGACCAGGGTTTAAAATAAAATAGGCTAATATATTGTCCTGTTGAAAAACTGAGGAAGTGTAGGCCTAACTATTTTCTGAGTGGCAGTTTCCACCGTGAAGTATCGAGTAGTGACATCAACATGTCCTTTTTGACAAAGTCTATTTAGACGCAAATGATCATTACAGCTATGAAACGTTAAAACGAACTTACCGTAACACGTGAAGTTATTTTCTGTTTCTGAATACTGCGCTGCTTTGGATTTGTGAATACACACACACACACACACACACACACACACACACACACACACTGCTTTCGGTTTCACTTCCTCGGGCTGAACGTGATGACGTTAAACTACTACGTGCTTTACCTACTGCATACTGCACTGAACTAGGACTCGGTCTAGTGACACTTAAAAAAAAAAAAAAAATCATTTAAAAAAAAAAAAAAAACATAAATAAAAGGATTATATAAGTCAATAAATAATATACATAAATAGGCTGTGTAAATAATTCACTTTCCAAATCAAAGGATACTGTTTGGTAAATAATGGGCGTTCATTTGGGACATTTGGGACCACTAAATTTGGGACATTTGTACAATATCACAGACAAGTCAAGAGTTCATGGTTCTTTCAGAAGAGCATGACAGTTGTCAAAACGTGTGATTTTAGTTTTTTTTTTCTTATTGTTGATTGTTATTGCTTGTGTAGTATTTTGAGCATAAAAAAAACAAAGTGTGATGTTTGTGATATATTTCACTTTTGTTGGTGTCACAGGATTGTATTGGGTTTATATTGCGCTGGGTGATAGCAAGTTCGGAATGGCCAAAAAAAAAAAGCTAAACAGGCAAGCAAACATGTTTTGAGACAGAGGGTGTGCAAAGAATTTTGGATGATTGGATGATACAAAATGAAGGCCACAGAACGAAAGCTGATTTCCAAGGATCCTCCAGATTGAGACCTCTTTCGCCGCCTATGGTCCCACTATCCTGTGTGTAAGGTTTTGTGACAGTTAAAGGGTAATTTTAAGATGTAGATTTTTCCCAATATTTTTCAACTGTCATTTTATTTCTAGCGAGAAATAAGTATTATTGTCATTAAATATATGCTTGTTTTTGGGTGAGTTAGTCGTTGTTTTGCTGAAATGCTCGTATGTTCTCCACTAGATGGAGCCACGTTACTTTGGAGTCACTCATTTCAGTCAGCGATTCAACCCAAAACCATCGATGAGAGTGTAGCAGATTTCAACACGTGTGAGGTTTGGACTGTGCTTCTGTTTCTGTTTCTGTTTCTGTTTCGAGGGGTTATTTTGCACGCCTCATGAAAATACACGAGACCTAATCAAATCCTGAATCTACAATGTCATTTTACTGTGTTGTGGGGATGAAAGCATCTCTCAGGTAGGCCCTGATCTTCATCTTGTGGTGACTGCATATCCACTCTTCAACTCTGGTTTACACTTTGTGAATTATCTGCAAAGATAAAGTAATAAGTTATGATAATGAAGTCTTAAAGTCGGCATGAAATCAAATTTGACAAATCTTCTTTTTATATGTAATATTGTAGTGTTTATTATAAATGATTTATCTGTGCACTTCATTATTTTTTTAAAATTCATGTACCCTTATAATCTTTAATCAAATACATTACCCTTCCATCCCCCCTCGAAACGACCTCTCTTCTCTTTCGGTCACGTGCCATGGCGAAAGGGTGCGGCCAGAGTCGATGAGGGTGCTATCGAGATGCTCTCGAGGGTGAACTTGACTGATAACAGAGAATGTCTAATAAGGCTGATAACTTGACTTGACTCATCTTGGTTCGCGGGAATAATAAAATAAAATAAAAAATCCTTCATGGAAGGGTAACGGTGGGGAGTCCGGTGGAGAGAAATCCTCCACAACTGAATGTAAACTGGCATTCAAATCTGCCTCCATTTTGTTTGCAACGCCCAACCTCCAACGATCCAATCAATTCCCGAAGGACGAAAACAAGCCCCGCCCTACATTTTTTTCTAATTTCAGAAGCCGTTTCACTCGGATATACGTCACAACAAGGAAAAAATTACAATCTCAACTTCCGTTTCATGCCGACTTTAACTGTGGCATCTGTGAGTTATCTTGTGCTCAAATTGGATGTTCTGTGTGTCTCTCATCTTCATACAGCAATGAGAGCTGCAGACTGATTTACATAAAGTGTCATTTCCATAAACTCATCAGCTAAAGGATGCTTGTGCTGTTGGAGTATATGAACATATGACAGAAAGCTATTTGTATTGTGCAGTTATAACATGTCAAACAGTGCTGGTGAATTGCCACCAAAACATGGTTATTAGTATGGTTTTTGGAAATAGTATCATCATTATACCATTTTTTTTAAAACATTTACCATGTCAGTGCCATGGCATACTTTAATGTTTCTTATAAATGCCATACTGAATATCATTTCAGTGCTTATTCTCAATTCTGACAATATCAGGATATCAGAAACTCAAATAGAAAAAAATAAATAATTAATTGTTTAATTGGATATTGGAATATTGGTTGGATAAAGTTGGATAAAATGTATTTTACAAATCATTTCAATTAAATATATTTTGAATATATATACTGTATATAATATGAAATACATATATTATGAAATACATTTTGAACAATATTTACTGTATGTCTTGTTGTAATTATTCATTATATTTTCAAAAATATATATATACAAAAATTATATCAAATAAATGACTAAAATGTATTTTAAAAAACATTTAAATAAATACATTTTAAAATGTATATTAGTCTGCCAAGACACTTTCCTGACACTTTCCTGGCCAATTCTTTCTACAGTAGTCAACATTTGAAGTGGATCAAAACCCTTCATCAAAGTTCTACATGAATTTTGAACAATACCCCTTCTTGTCTTTGATGACAACTTTGATGAACTTTTTTGATTCACTTTAAATGTTGACTACTGTATACATCTAAACACATCATAAATAGACACGCATTGTAGTCCAAGATCATATTTTCAAGAGCATTTGGATTTTGGCCTGGACTTGGACTCGAATGAACCGGTCTCGACTAGTCATAGAAAACAGTAGTCGAAAATTAGACAAACTTGAGTCTTTGTCTAGTCTCGAGTACTAATACACTGGTGCATAAAGTAAAAAGGGAAACTTTGCATTATAATGCACATTATACTTATTAGTCTTATCAGTTGCCATTGGATTGCCAGGATATCACTGGCTACTAATAGTAATTGTGAAATAAGGCACTGTTGCATCGGCAGTGGGATATATGAGATGACATATAACAGGAATGAAGTAAAGAGAAGGTAATTGGGGACGACTGCCCCTGACACGCAGGGTGACCCTGGTCTCTAGCCAAACCTCCAGAATCCATTGCTATTGATTTGTGGCTGTTTAATGAGTGTTGTGCTGAGAGGAGACTGATGTCGGATCATGCACTTGTCCCTGGTGTCGTAGTCTGTATATCTCGGATCTGTCTTGAGAATGTAGTTCAGGTCGTCAAATGCTGGTAAACAGCATCTCTGCACTGTAGCCCTGTTGCACAAACACAGTTACACTTTTACCACCAAAATAGTGCTGTTACTGTTGCTCGGCCAGGATCTATGAGCCTCTCTGACAGTGAGGCACTGCATTGGGTGCTTGATTAGTTGAATGATTTGGTAATAATAAAAATAAAAGTTATCTAGTTTTGTGCTATCTAGTTTCTAGAGTTGCTGCTAGTTTGAAAATTGTACTTTCACCTGGTTCAGAATGAGCACATTGGTGTGAGGCAAATTTTTTTTATAATAATTTCAGCAAAAATATGCTTCCTTCTAAAATACCTTGATTTGTCTAAATTCGCTCATGTCCTTCTTGAAGAAGGCACTCACAAAATGTATTGTTTAATTTAATTTAAAAATAGCATAAATTACAAAACTGAAAATGTATGTGTATTTGCACATGTAGCGTGGTTTGCTTAGCAACATGCTAACTTAATTTTGGGATCAACTGTGATAAGTCAGCCTGATAACTCATGTTTCAGGTCAGAGGTCACTCTTCCGCCAGAACTGGACTTGTGTACGGCCGTTACTGGAAATCAGTGATAGTAGTTTATAAAGTTATACATATTTTTCTTACAAAGATGCATGGCTTCACTTCAGAAGGCCTTTATTAACCCCCTGGAGTCGTCTGGATTACTTTTATGATGGATGGATGCTCTTTTTTGATCTTCAAAAGCTTCATTATAAATCTGGGAAGAGCCAGGGTATTTTTTAATATAACTCAGATTGTGTTTGGCTGAAAGAAGTCAAATACACCTATGGCTTGAGGGTGAGAAAATAGTGGGATCATTTCCATTTTTGGGTGAACTAACCCTTTGAAGTATATTTTAGTTTACCATAAATGTTTGTCAGTACATCCATCAGTACACTTTCAAAGACATAATTATAAAACTACATATAAATATGAACTTAAGATCCAATTAAGTGGGTCAAAAAGAACTCTTAAGCTTATACATTTAAGCTAAAATACCTTTACTTTTAATTGCAATTAAGTGTCCATTCAGTTCATTTTAAAGTATATTATTTCCGTAATAAGTGTAAAATATGCTAAAGTGTACTTCTTTCTGACAATAGACTTTTTTATAGGTTTTTAGCTTTATATGTTGGTCAGGCGGTCTCTTTCTGTTGAAGTGGGTGGTTCTTGGCCAGAACAAGCTGCAATGTTGACCTTTTGCTGTTTAGTTTAGGCTACACAAGAGCAGGTTTTGGAACAGAGCTGTAGTGTCATCCGTAGCTCAGTGTTTAAGGCCGTAAAAGCATTATTATTTGAACTTCAATTTAATCCAGAGTCTTAGGGTCCCTTGTGTTTGTCTTTGGCTTTTCCAAACCCACTCTTGTTTTCCTGAATTAGTCGGATCGATGTTGCTGTTGTTCCACTGAGGATTTCCGAGCTGACTGCTTTCATTCGCTGACATTTCCCTCAGTGCTCCCTTTTTAACAGAGGGTGAGCCCCTTCTAAAATGTTAAAAGTGCCGCCATCAATCTTCCCACCTCAGACAAGTGTCAGGCCAGTAGTCAGCCTTGCACTCTTCTCCTGTTTGTTGGCCGCAATCCACACAGTTTAATTGAAAATTCTTCCCATACCTTGACACTCGAATAACAAAGAGGGCATAAGTTTTACCCTAACTGCTATCCAGACACATTTCAATTATCCCTGTGTTTGAATTGTAATCACGGTCTGTGCCATTCAAAGAGCTTGCAGCAGTTTCCTGAATACCTCTATTACTGCCAGAACGAAGATTATAGACCTGGGAAACAATGGGAAGAATGCTGATTCTATAAAACAGATCCCATTATAAAGCATAGAGGCATGCTTTAAAAAAATATTTTAATTTTAATAGTAAAAGGGTGTAAAAATGCTAAAATGTTGTAAAAAATTGGTTAACAGCAAGTGCCTTTACTCTATATAAGACCAGTAATGAATCTTAATAGCGAGAATTGAACCCTAAAATAATGTTGCTGTTACTTTTTGTATTGTATTACCATTGACTATGCATGTTTTTATTTTTGCATTCAGCTCTTGATAACTCAATATAAAGATTAAATGGTAACACTTTATTTTGACAAGACATTCTACTGACCAAAAGTAACTTTGCAACTACACGTCAACTAACTCTCATTAGAGTAAGTAGACTGTCTGCTTAATATCTGCTAACTCTTTATTTTGATGCTCCCCAAAAGACATTATACTGACTATAAGTAACTTTGAAACTACGTCAACTAATTCTACTTACTCTAACCTTAACAGTCTACTAATACCCTGAGTTAGTTGACATGTCATTGCAAATTAATCAAAGTAAGTTGACATGTAGTTGCAAAGTTACTTATAGTTAGTAGAATGTCTAAAGTGGATTATTGAAATGAAGTGCAGCTGATTTAATTTGCAAACTCAAATGAACGATGCTTGAATTTCAACTGACTGAAACATTTCCGGTTTATTTAACCAGTTAATCAGCCACCTGTAGGTATTTGCATCTATTTCCCCTTAGCTCAACCTACAGCTGCAAACCACATCTTGAGATTACTGTACATAGATGATGACAGATTAACGGTGAGGACGAGGTAAAGGATTGTGTTGAATCTGCTGCTGTGAGCGGTCCTCTGGGGCTCATTGTCCCTCTGGAACACAACCCTTTGGAGTCTCTGAGTGTGATGAAACAGACGCCAGTCTCTAGTGAGTTTCCAGCTCCTGCTGTCGTAGCCTGAGGCGACGTCTGTGCCTGGAGCACTCCCAGTGCGAATCCCTATTCTTCCCCATCCGCACGTGTTCCTGAGTGACTCGGGCTTCTCTCTCATTCTCAGTCTTTGCTGGAAAGTAGGTCGCTTCCTCAGATCAGAATAAATCTCAACAGTAATTGAATACATTTATGAAAATAAATTTGTAAACAGGATTTTCTTTTTTGCGACCCTACATTGTACAAACACAGTGATGTCCCAAGCCGATCTCAAGGATTGGTATCGGGGTAGATTAAGCTTTTTTTTTTTAAGTCCCCCTGTGATGCAAATCAAGTTTTTAATGTTGTTTATATGTCTGTGTTATGTTTTTAATATGCTTGAAGTCAAACCATGTGTAGATTAATAAGTCGACACCATTGCTGAGTATTTTCTCCTTAAAACTGCAGTGAACCAAAGACAGTCTCAAAAAACAGTTGGAAATCGCTGGTGTTTCTGACGTCACTTAAAGGGCTTAATGATTTTGGAAAATAATCTAATTGCGAAATTTTATTTTATTTTAGCAATATTGCGATTGCAATTTAATATGCAAAAATATTTTTTTAAGCTATTTATCTTCTGTATTATTCAACAAAGACAAGCAATATCTCATGATCCGATCTACTTTGTTTATTAATTAATTAATCTTATTAATAAAACTTAAAATATTTATTTAATTACATATGTAATTATAAGTACTTTTAAAAATAATTACACAGCATGTGTGTGTGTGAGAAAGAGAGAAGCAAGCAGAATTCCCAGGACTCTTCCCATGTGTTGCAGCGGGAGTATCAACTCCTGCCCTCCGGGAGGCGCTATAGGGTCCCAGAATGCAGAAAGAACAAATATAAACACTCATTTGTTCCTCTGTCAATATCTCTGCTGAATCAATACAGGAGAGTAAAGAAGTGATAGTTCCCCCCTAATTTCACTTTCATCTATATATGTATGGCTATTGAAGACCACTCTTGCAGGGCAGGGCCCCCATCATATTATTAAGTATCTATTTATGTTTTTACTGATGCTTCTATGTTTTTAGCTTTTTTACGTTGTGTCGTAATTGTTGGAGCTTGTATTGCAAGACAAATTTCCGTGTACACGGACAATAAAGTGCTATCTATCTATCTATCTATCTAATACGGTTGTTTAAAGCACATGCAGCGGCATCACGCATCTGCGTTTAAAAACTAAACTGCGTTTAAAAAGTCATCGCGCATCTGCGTTTAAAAACTTAAGCTCAGACTCGATTCTGAAATTCTCTGAATCGATCCAGAATCGTTGGAGAGAGAATCTATAGCACAATATCACAGAAATTAAACACAAACTGTGCTTTCCTGTATGCCAGGCCTATATGCTTAGCGTGCCAAGTTCATGCTTCATCTGCAGTGCAGACTGCTTTACTCTCGTGTGTCACGTGACCAGAGTGTTATCGCAGATTTTGCGGTTAAAAAATCATGTTTCATCATATCGCGATATTATCGCAAATTAACCGTTCAGCTCTAGTTACAAACTACCTTGTAACCAATCAGGTCAGCGTGTGATTGTCAACATGTGAACGATCTCTGAGCTGGTGTGAGTGGAGGCGGGGCTAATTTGCATATTCATAGAACTGCGTATACTAAATGAGGCAAGGGTGTAGAGTTACATTCAAGCTATTTTAAGGCATCACAAGTTTTTCAATCAAGGCAATATTAGCGGTGGCTCTGGAGAAGCTCTTTAGGTGGTCATGAAGCAGCATCTGATGTCAGTGTCTTCGTCACGGATATTTAAAGATAAATTAGTGACCTCTCCAAATGAGGTCATCCAGACTGGGAACGCCCCCTTTAAAAAGCCCTGTCTTATATTTTCCCCTCCGCATTTGATGAGCACCTCTCCTCTTATCTGCATTACTTTTCATCCACGGCAACATACTTAACACATAATAGTTATTAAGTTGCTCTAATACATGTTTTCTTCTCTACTCTAGAGAGAGAGAGAGAGAGAGAGAGAGAGAGAGAGAGAGAGACTCTCTACCGGTCAAGTAAACCAACTCCCTTGGTTGTTGTTAATGTGTGGTCCAGTGACTGTTTTGAAGAGCTGAAAGGATGTTTTCTCTGCACGGACTGGGACATTTTTTATCAGGATGCAAACATAGACATTACTAAATCAATTACTATGTACATTTCATTTGTGTGGATTTAATTATACTTCAGAGAGTCGTTTAGAGGTACCCGAACAGCAAACCGTATATAACAGGGGATTAAAGACTGCATTAAAAGGAATAAAATGGCTTTTAGGCTGGGGGACATTGTGGAACTTAGTTCA
Source organism: Squalius cephalus (assembly GCF_949319135.1). Taxonomy (NCBI): domain Eukaryota; kingdom Metazoa; phylum Chordata; class Actinopteri; order Cypriniformes; family Leuciscidae; genus Squalius; species Squalius cephalus. Next base: position 55,939,379 of record NC_137122.1, on the reverse strand, counting down.
GCACAAAAGGATCTTAACCAGAAACTGAGGACATCACAGATACAATATAAAGAACGGGCTGAACAACATTTGTCAATATCAGATACAAAAGAGCTGTGGAACTCAATCCGGGGAACACCTGACATGACCCCAAAAAAGGAAGCTAGTGTTTGCCTGCAATGAATCTGATAGAGCAAATGAGCTGAACTATTTTAAATGAGATTTGAGACTAACAGCATTTTTGATCAGTTCAAAATAATTGCATGGCCCCTAAAATATTTTGTTTTATAAATATCTGAATATGCAATATATCAAAAGAAAGAACAGACCCTCTGCTTTTTTTTAACAAAAAAAAAAACCTGTTTTGTTCTATAGCTTGATGCATTCTTATTTTTTTTATCAACACTTGAATATGGATAAGTTTCATAAAAAAAGCAACATTTTGAGCAATAAGCTGAGAAAATCATGTTTTTGTCAAAGATCTGGATCGGATTCAGAACGATGATCAAAACACAGATGGAGTAGATCGAGTCCATCAACACCCCAAAACTTAACAGTCATGTAGCTCATCCTGGGTTGACATTTCATTCAGTAACATTAGGCAATTTTGATTTATGATGTTTAATGTTGATGATTGCGTTATTTTACATATGCATCTTCTGCTTACATACTGTATGACATTGCTTGTTTCTGCATCTTCGCCTGTGTTTTGATCAGGAGATTCAGTACTCTTTCAGAAGATGTGTAATAGTGCTCCCTACCGAATAACAGTGAAAACACAGAAAGCCGGAAATTTATGTCAATGGCGGGGAAGCGTTGTCTCATAAATGATGGCAATTTTCATCAGTGGCGAGGAAAGAGTTAGCCTAATAAATCCAGGTTTAAAAAAAACAAAAAAACTTTACATTCCAACAAAGAAATGGGATCAGATGGAATTGTAGGAGCCCATTCAATATGCTTTCAATTTGTATTATTATTGTTCTCAACTTATTCAATGGATTATATAGTCTGTAGCCTCGAAAGTGAGCCAAGACTGCTCTTTTTACAATCACTAAACTTGTTTAGTGTTCAAAATCACTAAACACTAAACACTGTGTCAGTTCAACACGATCTCACAAAGTTCAGTGAAGCTGCCAACAATGCACAATAAATCTCTTACTTGCATCGTGTCTACACTTTTTGTTAATTAGAGGTTTTGCGTGCCTGCATAAGTCAGCACTGATTCTGAATAAAATCTCTGGTGTTTTGATACATTTGAATAAATTCTGACTAATTTAAACAGCTGTGATTGGCCATTGTGTTCAAGAGATCCACAACTATGTCTGTGATTGGCTACATTGCTCACTGCTGCAAAAACACGTTGTATATAGATACAGTTGACGTTCTCCAGAACGCAAACACAAATATGCACTGGAGCGTTTGCCAAATCTGTTTCGCCAATATATTATTACAGCATCAGCTTACTTGCATTTTGTTCAACAGAACAGTGTTTGCAAAGTCGTTCTCCGACCCTTTAAAATGCTTCCACACTGCCAACATGTTTGCTGCATTTATAAAGCTTTTGCGCCTCTCACAGATGCTGGTTGCGGTTTGATCGCGTCAAAAACGTCATTGTTCGTGCCAAATTTATTTTCACTTATTCGATTTGTTTGCTATTTTCGGCTGAATAATTTCAGTTGCTAAACATTCGGTGCATCCATAATTAGGACATGGTTTCAAACGAGTCCAAAACACAACATAAGAAACTCCATAGATCGCGAAGTGACGACATGCTGCTTGGCTAAAGCTTCCGGCATCATGTCGCGATCATAACGCAGTGTTTTCCAATGGCATTTGAAGGTTTGGCATTTCAATGGCAATCTTGGGTGTGGTGTGTAGGTATAGTGGCTAGGGACGATGTATAGAGACCGATCGGACACTCTTTTACAGCTGGAGCGTGCTTGGATTGGTTTGATCGCTCTGATTGACAGGTCTTGATTTACCATAGGATAGAATAGGAGCGCACAGCTGAAACTGTGCTGCAAGATCATCGCTCATCAACCAGGATCTAATTACTTGTTTATTTTCAGTACTTTCCAGTGCATGACTTGAAGACACTTAGAATATGTAACAACAGCACGCTCGCTTAATTTTTCCACGTGTGTCTGCTGCACGTGTTTTGTACATGAGCCACAAATATACCCTCTCTAATGATGACCTTGCTTTATTGACCACTTGCAGATTAATGTCAATTAAACTGATCTGGGATCATCATAGACCCCAGACCAGTGGGGGATCGGAGCTCTGTTGTAGTTCATTAAACAGGTTACTACTTATAATAAGTGCTTGGGGGGGTCCACATCGATATTGAGCTTAAGTGGCATACACGTGTCGAGTGATATTGCACAAGAGTTCACCACTCTGCACTTTTTAAGAGGATTACTATTATTCAGAGTGAGTAGCAATATTATGATAACATTTTATAATCATTTGTTTTGGGAGCCTAGTAGTAAAAATGAAAGCTCAAATATGTTACCTGGTGAGAGTGGCAGGGAATATCATGGGAATGCAGAGACTCTGTACCTTACAATATTTGTTTGAGCTGTCCATGATCCACCAGGCCAAGATTTTAGTGGACTCTTCGCATGTGCTGTATTGTATGTCATGCAGCTAGGGGTGTTGTGTGTTATCTAAGTAATTTATGAATTCAAATGGTATTGTTTTATAGGAATTTGTTTTTTTTTTTATAGGGAAGATTGTTTGTAAGTGTGATGGTTTGTTAATGTTTGTATGATGTAGGTTGTTGTGGGTTGATGTTGTAGGTGTTCTTCCATCCAAGACACATTTCTCCTATGGGAGACAATACCTTGACCTTAACCACTAAGAGAATACAAGTATCGGATTGGGACTTGGTATCGACAGATACTTAATATTCAATGACTTTGATCGGGGGCACAAAAAACTTGTTCGGGACATCACTAGTACAAACGGTTTGGAAGATGGATGGATTAATAGATCTTTGCTCCTTTGAAAAAAATGTGGTATGACTAATATCTTTCTTTGGGAGTCACTTCATGAGTGCATGTATATCAATTTAACAGCAGGGGTGTTTCGTCCGAGGAGGCAAGCATGACAGTGCCTCATCTAAAATATGGATGAGAAAATAATCCACTGTAAGAATAAAACAACACAAAAATTACAAATGAATGTATAAATCACAAATTTTTCTTAAGTGACACTGTCTAACAGCAACATCTCTCTTGCCTTACCTGAGCCCATTGAGTTTGAACAGGCCTCCTAAAGCCTGCTGTGGGTAATTGAGAATAAATAGGGAGTGTCGCGTGAGAGGAGGACATGCCTCCATCACATTACGATTGACTATACGCAGATTATACGCAACAAACTTCTGTATTCTGTAAAACAGGTTGCATTGCTTCCAGTTCAGGTCTTTTCGTTAAATATTAAAGGAGAACTCCGGTCAATTTTAACATTGAGCTCATTTTTTGTACATTTGGAGTGCTGTCAATACAGAGAACAACGACAAAAATCGGTGTTGCCTACACCGAGCTATTCTATTTTTAAAATTTGCACCCTGTTGACTTCAATGGGGCAAGTACTAAACCTGCTTTTAGCCTCTTAACATCCTTGATGTGTCATTACAAGTGCACAGAAAATGTGAGTGATTCCTTCTGAGTGAACACGAGTGAGTCTGACTGCAGTAGATGTGAAAGAAATGTATAAAAATGATGTTATTTAAGCCAGCGCAAATACCTTTGTTTACATCCTGTTTTTCGGTTGAAGTCCAAAGTAGTCGATTGCCGAGTTCACGCGCGTGATCATAGGTATTAAACCTATGCGTGTGAACTCTGCAATCGACTACTTTGGACTTCAACCGAAAAACAGGATGTAAACAAAGGTATTTGCGCTGGCTTAAATAACATCATTTTTATACATTTCTTTCACATCTACTGCAGTCAGACTCACTCGTGTTCACTCAGAAGGAATCACTCACATTTTCTGTGCACTTGTAATGACACATCAAGGATGTTAAGAGGCTAAAAGCAGGTTTAGTACTTGCCCCATTGAAGTCAACAGGGTGCAAATTTTAAAAATAGAATAGCTCGGTGTAGGCAACACCGATTTTTGTCGTTGTTCTCTGTACTGACAGCACTCCAAATGTACAAAAAAATGAGCTCAATGTTAAAATTGACCGGAGTTCTCCTTTAAGCTGTTTTACTCAAAATTCCATCGCATATGCATTTTGTCTTCTTCTCAATAACATTATATGGATGCTTGTTTCCGCCACAGAATAAAAAAAAAGGTAATTGCGACTTTTTATCTCACAATTCCGAGTTTACATCATAATTTACATGAGATAAAAAGTCAGAATTGCCTGATATAAAGTTGCAATTGCAAGTTATAAAGTCAGAATTGCGTGATATAAAGTCGCAATTACGAGTTAAGTCAGAATTGCATGGTATAAAGTCGCAATTTGTGTGTTATAAAGTCAGAATTGTGAGATATAAACTCGCAATTCTGAGGAAAAAAAGTCAGTATTTTTTTCCTTAGAATTGGACTTTATAACAATTGTTACTTTATATCTCACAATTCTGAAAAAAGATGTCAATTGCGAGAAATTGGGAGAAAAAAGTCAGAAGTTTCTGACTTTATTATAACAACAATTTTGACTTTATTATAACACACAGTTGCGAGTTTATATCTCGCAATTCTGACTTTATTATGTAAACCCGCTATAAAGTTGCAATTGTCTTTTAAAGTGTTTTAGTCTGTAGTATAAGATGCGGATATTAAAATCAAATAAAAAGCCAACAATAAATATAACTACACTGTAAAATCCAACAGTGATTCTAACTAACACTTTTTAGTTAACTTTACTTAATGTCTTAACTTAATTGTAAAAATCTAGTAATCTGCACTATTCACATACTATGTTTTGTTTACTAAGAAAACTCAAGTTAAGATTAATTGATTGGTTTGAGTGTGGTTTTTGAGGTGGGGAAAATCTTAATGGATCTTAATTTTCACTCATTTCCTTCTACAGTTATTTTTATAACTTCATAACTTCAGTTATTTTTCTCTGTTTGCATTCACTCATTTCCCAAAGTCATCTTGAATGTTGAAATTTTAATACAATTGAAAAAATTGAGAGAACATCACATAAGCTGACTTCATAAATTGATGTTGATTTCCCTAAAATGTTTTTAGCCACCATTATGGCGATTAGTGATCCCTTTGGTTCAACATTCAACTTCAACATTCAGCCTGCAATACACAACAATGGTAACAATTATATTTTATTTAAAGTAAATTATCAAGTACTCTCTACAGTTCTTTTTTAGTTACTAGAACAGTAAGTGAACTATACTAAGTAAGTATTTGTCAGTACCACATACTATTCCTATTTCACTTTACTTGTTTTTTTTTTTGTTTTTTTTGGCAATCGGTTTGCATGCTTTTTTTAAGTAAGTCCAACTAATTAGATTGTACAGCTTGGTTAGCTGATTACCATCAGTTCATTATCACTTTCTCCGAAAAGCAGATACGATAAGACCTGTTCTCTTGTTTGTTCTTGGAAGTTCGGCACTGATCACCTGATAATTTCTTTTTGTCTGCATTTGTTTTTGGGCGCACTGTGCATCATACTTCTTTTTAACAAATAGATCATTAATTACATTGTTAATGTAAAAATACAAAATGCCGTTGTTGTTGTTTTCTTAATAGTGTAAGTAATGTTTGTTTTATTTAACCTGAAAAATGTGTCAGCATTAAGTGAACAAACATGATTTTGCATGCCACATGTCAACAATATATCATTATACAGTTATTTTCATGCGTTATTCAAGTAATGCGGATTTATGGACAATCCATTGAATTAGATAGATAGTTAATCTCATTTGATTATTTACTTTTCATTCATAACTGAATGGACACAAACCAAAATATCAGAATATTCACATCAACTGTCAAGAATGAAGAAAGAACAATCAAGAATGAAAGTCTCCTGATATTAATTTACATATAGTTCTCAAACATACTTAGAAATCAAGGACACATTGCATCATGATTGTCATTGTACAAGCGCCGGACTATTTGTTCTATTTTGACCGAATTAGTTGGTATCCATTATCCTGGGCTTGTGTGACATTGTAAGGGTATATGCTTTTCCTGCAACCTTCAAATATTGGTTGCTATGGTTACATACTCTACAGACAAGTGTGAATAAATCACTGTCAAAGGTGAAAAAAAGACACTAGCTGCAAAAGTTGCAATGGATGCGAAACGCTTTGATTCAAGGATTGTGGACACCCACATGGTTGGAATGTCATGGATGGGCCAATTTAAGAGTGTTTGTCTAAATGGTCCCAAGCATTAGCCCTTAAGTGAAGGATAAGACCATGGATCTGCACTCTTTAAGCTGTGCAGGTCTTCTAATCCTTTTATGCACTTGTTATGTGTTAGACAATCCTGTCTGATAGCTGTATGGGTAAGTATACTTGCACCACAGAAAATGGCTTTGTTGTCCTTAAATGAACTTTTGCATTGGTGTAGGTCACTTGTGAAACGAAGACACACTTACATAAACACATAGGCCTACATGATCAGATTTATCTGATCACGACGTGATCTACACCGTTTATGTGTGGGAGGGATTGTGGGGTGTTGAGGTGGTTGCCCACACCAAATACAGTATGTTTGCTTTGTCGCAGGTTGCTCTCTCGCTAATATACTTGATGATTTTGGAGTTAAAATGCAATTTATCATTGTGCAAAAAAATTAAATAGAAAAGCTTGTTTGTCAGGTTATGTTATAATGAACAATATAACAGTAATTGTGTGTATTTATGAGCTGACGGGACCCGATGTGACATCAAACAATCAGAGAGGTTCCCAAATCTCAATGTTTTTATTTTTTTGATTGGATAAAATGAATGGAGAATATCTCATGTTTATTCATGGATGTTCGAGTCCCTGAGCACCCATGGGACCGGTGCCTATGATGTAACGGATGGAGAAAATGAAAACTCGATCAGTCTACTGACCTGAAACAACCTTAACAACACTTTTCCGATGACCTCTAGTACCTGCTAGACGTTAGCATTGCCATTCATTGCCATGGCAATTGCCCGTCTGGTGCAAACCACCCCAGAAGTGTGCCACCTGGATGCTGTCATCTTTGCTGTCATCAGTTCTGGAAAGACTTTTTCCCTAAACCTTTTTCTTTTCTTTTTTTAGGCCTGTTTTTTACTTGCACACACACAAAACATAACAATCATCAAAATAGATGGTTACTTTTAAATGACCATCAGCAGAGAAAGATGCTTTTTTCCCTTTCTGTCCAGCAGATGCTGAAGCAAACCAGACCCTGAACCCTGTCAATTTTTTTCAGTTGCAGTATTTCCAGTGACTATTTATGTGTAAAGACAGCATCTTGGCAGCATCCGAAACAAATACTTCCCTATGATAGACAAAAAAACATTTATGTGAGAAGAGTAGCATTCATAGAGTTCATAAAACAGTAGGTGAAAAGTACCTGGATTACCTACTACTTCAGGCACGATTCTATCCCACGAGGCCACAGGAGAGGAATTGTGAATGTAAGTGAAGTCACGCTACTGACGCTATAGGTCACATGACAATGACAACATGAGTAATATAATATGTTGTCCGGATTACGTTCATACACACATCCAAACTATATAGAACATACTTTTTTAAAGTAGCAAAGTAAGGACTTATACAAAAGAAGTCCCTATGCCATTTTTGGACATCGACTTTGTCATTTAAGAAATAGAATATGTAAGGAATAATTGAATAATCAGGATATTATTAGAAAAATAATGCACACCTGAGGTGGCAATGAGGCCATGATGCAAAGCATAATTCAACAGTCAATTATTCTGCTTATACTGCTATAACCACACCTCAAAACATTGTTCAAATGTTTTATTTTAAGACATTTGTCAGGTTTCTGTCTTTAAAACACTCTTGTGTGTTGGACTTTCTCTTTCAATAGATAATACAAAGGTAATGTTGTGTGAAAACATGGAAACTGTTTGTCATTTTATACTTTTTTTGTATATTTGTTTGCTTTGTCAGTGTATTTTGGGTCTTGGTTATTTTGCTGTTGTAAGCTATGCTGTTAAGGACCTTTGGAATAACTGACATAATTGAACTGTAATGTTTTCTGAAGAAATAATTGCATACCGTAGAATGTTCATCAATCAGAATCAAGCATTCAACAGCACTGTAGTACAAACATGTATATTTGATGAACAAAATGAAAACCAAGATGGCTGCCGAATGAACTGACTTGCCTTAAAGGAATCATTGACCCAAAAATCTATCAGCATCTACTTATTTTCATATCATTCCAGAATCTGTATGTTGTTGTTATTTTTGCAGATGAACTCAAAAGGTGACTTTCTGAGGCATATTATTCTAACAGTTCTAACTAATTTTTTATTTATCTTTGCTTATTTACAATTTGTTGAACTTAATTGTAAAAATCTAGTAATCTGTACTATTCACATACTATGACATTTTTACTCAGAAAACCCAAGTTAAGATTACTTGATGGGTTTGAGTACCATTTTGTAAAGCAAAAAAAATAGTTTTTGAGGCGGGGCAATTCTTTCCACTCATTTTCTGCAGTTATCTTTCTCCTTAGTTGCCTTCGCTCATTTTCCAAGGTCATCTTGAATGTTGAATTGTCAATACAACTGAAAATATTGAGAGAACATCACATAAGTTTAATAAAATTTAAATTGATGTTGATTTCCTAAAATGGTTTGTCGCCATTATGGTAATCAGTGTTCCCTTTGGTCAGGTACTTGGAACTTCAATTATTTTAACTCTCTTTCTGTTGATGCAGGCAGTAATGCAGGCAGGAAGGTAAGTAATAAATAGGTTGCTTTTACTAATGACCAAACTTTTCAATCACTAATCTGCGTTTCATGTTGAATTATAGTCTATTAAAAATGGCATTGCTAATACCCAAGTCATAAACACCACATACTATTGTGAAACATTAAACATTTAAGGTGTTGATTCCCCTCTAATTGTGCCAATATCATGCAATCAACCCTATTTGAGTGACACAGACATCAACATTCAGCAGACAAAAACGCAACAATGCTAACCATTAAATTATTATTTTTTAATTAATAATACAAAACAATTTTATTTGCTGTCTTTATTGTGCTAATAATGACACAAGACGACAAATAAAATTGTTAAATAAAGCTAAAAAACAGTAAAACAAAGCAATTGCTGAATTTATTCATGCCACAATGCACTCTGGGAGTGCGCTGTTACTCATAAATATTAAGCAAAGTTAAGAAAACTTGAATATATTGATAAACTGTACTAGATTTATCTGAGGCAATAAGTTTGCAAGATTGTTTTGAGTAAAGTTAACAAATTGTGATTTAAAGTATATAAAGAGGGAGCTGGTGATTTTCAGTGACATGAGCAGCAGCGACTGTTGGCAAGTGCAACAAAGTTTACCTTCAACTTGTCAGCTACTGTATAATCAACTTGGTTTTTATTTCAAGTTATTATGGTAGTAGATATAAGAGTTATATAGTGCATCAGTCATTTATTATTATTATTTATATGTTGGTTTTATGTTTTTAGAGCCTTTTTTAGTAGTTATAGTCTTTGTGAAGTGCCGTTATGAACAAGTTATGAGTGTCCTCTTGACATATTGAGCTGTGGTGCTCATATGGGTGACACAAGGTCAAATCTGGTTTTGTCATGTGTCCTGATCCCATTTTCCTCCTCTCTTCCAAACAGTTTCTTGTCATTCTATACTTTGGCTATCTATCGAATGATGCAAAAGCCCAAAAATAACTCCGAAACTAAGATTTGAAGGCGATCAAATGTTACAGCTTCACTTTAACTGTCACTAGAGTCACTCCAATCATTCGTCCACTTCACAGCCATATTAGAAGCAACAAGCACTTGGAGAGCAAGGGATGAGTAATTTATATTAACTACTCTTCCTCTTTTTATGGTCGTTCAATTAAAATCTCATTTCATTCCACACCCTTGAAACGTGGGAAGTTTCAGCGGAAAGAGGCAGATTTCTTTCTTTCTATCATCGTCAGTACGACAGCAGCTCACTCTGAAAGGAGTTCATTAACCAAATGGCTGTAACTCTCTCTGCCTTGTTGTCGTTCGGAATATAGACCTTTTATTTGACCCTATTTACAGCCAGCCAGCTAAATGTGTTCAGGATTTGGGGGATGATGGCAGAGCAAATGCATAGTCGTGACATCTGATGTCAGTGATTTATACTTGCAGAGGAGGGTTACTGATTCAATGTCCCATTTAAAGGCATATTAAACTCAAACAGAATTGACCTTGAGAATAGAAACACCGCTTTGGAATCCATTGCTGTAAATACCATCAATAAACAGAAAATGATCAGCTGTACTTTATTAAATATCCTCCATTAGAACTGGTGGGTCACGACCCACAATTGGAGGAGAAAACACTTCCAATATCTCTTACTGACATAATGTAAAACGCTGTCTGTCCAAATAAACTCAACAGTATTTTGGCCACAAATTTGACTGTAACTGTAAATAGTCAAATTAGGCATATGCCAATATGTGCATGTTGACAGACATATCCTTGTCCTCTAAAACCATGAACAAAACTACTAAAAATCAAATACTTGCGGTGAAAATGAATCCATGTTTATAATTGTTTTGTGTATTTTTGGGTGGTGAATTATGCCGAAATTCTATATTCGGTCAGTGTCATTTGAAAGAAAAAAAAAAATAAAAAATACAAAATAAAAGGATGCATATTGTTGGGTCTATGCAAGGCCAACAACAATTTTGGGACTGTATTGGGTCGCCACTTCATGCCTAATGTAAAAATCTGTGCCTTGAAGCATAACCAGTTGCATCAACCATATCATTTGCATACAGAACACAACAATCAGAATTGGTATTCAGCAAATATCAGTGGTCTTTATTCAACTTGTGAGAGGAATTTAAAAATTCTGCACTCTAAGTCTTATTCACTCAAAAGCAATGATGGTAATTGAAATTGGGCTGGGAAAATGGCATTTTGACACCTTTGAGAAGGAAATACCACGTGCAGTTTGTTTATCAATCACTCCTTTCTATATGTAAATGCTCCAGTCACTGAAGAACCAAGATCTCCTCCAAACATTGGTACATCACTGTCATCAAAATCCTAAAGGAATAAATTACGCTAAAATTAAAATGATCTCATTGTTTAGTCACTGGCCGCCATGCAATTGAGGCTGAAGTTATCCATATGACTCATATTTTATATTTAAATTTTGAAAGTCATGCAATAGCTTAGTATCAGCAACAGACTGAAATGTAAGTATTTTTAAACTAAAATCTTGACATCTACCTTAGCTCACCTTAACACATTCATGAGAGAAGCAGCAATGTCTGATTCATGAACACATTATTCTTTTGAGTGAAATCTGTTTAATGAGCCTGTTAACAAAAATGATTCAAATTGATTTGGAATGTAGTCATTTGGACCACTTTTATGATGGTCTCTTACTGTTTATGTATTCTTTTTAAAGCTTGAAAGACATAAAGTCTTATTTTGTGTTCTACAGAAGAAAGCCATACAGATTTGGAAACTACATGAAATTAGTAAAAGACCCAATTATTTTTTTAGGGGAACTATCCTTTTAATTGAACCCCCAGATGTACTGTATTTGTTGACAGTTTTCAACCAGTAAATGTAATCAGTTTAATGCATGTTGGATAAGCTTCTGCCACCTGGTTGCACTGTTTCACTGTACAGTAGATACACACATATGGGAGGCTGTTCTGAACATTCACTTACACACAGCTAAGTTCTAACCATCATTTTGGAATACAACTGGATAAAATGAAATCCTACTTTTTTTCTCATTGAATATCATGTTTCACCCTGAATTATGCATTATGTATACAGAGTAAAATGGGTTTTGAATACCTTTTAATGTGCTGTAAACAGACTTAAGCTGACAATTGTATATCTTCATGTTATGTCCTACACCATTTTTTTGGATCTTGATTTGAACAAAAAGTCAAAAGAGCATTATTTTTTGGTCGGCGTTATGTTAGTCAATTTTCAGAAGCACAACTGTTTATTTAGGTCTTGTTCACAGAAGTTTTGACATTTTTTCTACAGTAAAGTTACATCATGAATCATACCTCTTTCGTACAATTATTTTTGCATGGTGCTCCTGTTCTTATTGCGGTGAGCTTCACATGGATTTGCTGGCAAATGAGACATTGCAATCTGAGAGGGAAAATGGGGAGAAAAGTCAGATTTATGCCTGGTACACATTGTATGATTTTTGGGCTGTCCCAGGCAAAAATTACTAATCGTGGCGATTTCTGTGGTCATGGCTCCTAAACGGTGGTTAAAAATGTGTTTACCACTAGTGAATGCTAATGACATTTTATTCTTCTATACTAACTTGCGTCGTAGCCTACGATTCGATAGGTTTCATCATCGTACAGTCTACATAGCCAACTTTAATAGATCCATGTCGCTGTCTGATTTGTAATGATTTTATAGGGTTGCCGATATTGCGAATTCTGTAGCAGGCGTTAGTCTTTCACCTTTCTTTCTTACTTAATTGATTAGAGAGAGTACTGGCAGAGGAGAGCAAGATTTCAGCAAACGCAGTTGGTAGGTTTGATACCCTAGATCAAAAACAAGTTGTTTCGAGTTGGACAGCGGGGCGCCCTTTACTGGAGCCATGAAAGTATTTTAGTCCTCATTCTCTCTCAGGAACCCACCTAAGAGTATGAATTCTAGCTGTGTCTTCTTAACTTATACAGGCCAATCTTAGGAGGACCTCTCACTCCAATCTCGCATAGTGTCAGTCACATCAGTAGTTGCTGGAATCAGATCAAACACAGGTGAATCTAAATTTCAGATTGCATTTGCAGTTTGCTTTGCAGATCAAAGGCCAGTGACTGTGGCTCAGCGGTTCAAGAATGTTTTCAAGAAGGATCAGAGGCTGTAGGTGTTGCCAAGGCGGGATTTTCCTTACTTAACCTGATTAGTCTGGGGAACGTTTTCCAAAGCCGAGCAAAGAGGAAAACCAAATTATCTGAAGTAAAAACCCCTTTGTTACCCTGAAAATGTCTACTTACTGTGCAGAAATGCACATTCTTGAAATAATAATCCATTATTACAGCATGGTGCTATCGCTTGCTCACTTCCCCAGGGTTGTAACATGATCACAAGGCTGCGAGGAACTTTTCTAAATAGTTACTGTGATAGGAAATGAAGCCAGAGATTAAAAAGCTTCCAGCCTCCACTAGATTCAGAACGGATTGTCTGTGCAGAACAATAAAAATTCATTATTTGTGCTGCCTAAGGCGTAGGTGAAAAATGTCCCAAATTTCATTGTAATATTTCCAAAAGGGATACAGTACACCTTAAATGTAATTTTTCCGTAACTACGTGTGCTTGTAACCGTTAGAGCTCTTTGTCCAATATTCAAGCAAGTCATGTGTTTCCTCTTCATAATGTAGTTACACAGTACTAAGCAAAGCATTTAGGTTTCTTTTAGTTCCGATTGAGGTTTAATGTGGAGACACGGGTTACTTTACATATGGTAAACTTAAGTTCACGGTATTGCCTTTTGGGTTTAGCTACAGCAAGTTTTTGCATTTCTTCCAGAAAACTGAAATAACAAAGGCCTGTTTATTATGCTCTTGTTTATAATATGCATGATGTACAAGCAGTTTTAGTCAGATGAGCATCCAAGACACAAGTCTCGTTCCTGTCATTTGTTTATAATTAACCATGACGGATTGGCTCATCTAGCTATCACATCTACAAAGAGAGGAGGAAGAGGATAAACAGGGATGAAAGCAAATCACTCATAGCCTGATTAGTCCAGTGTTCCATGAGTGATTCATCATCTATCAGTGAAAACAAGTTATATTCAACAACATCCTGAATAATCTGTCAAAATGGAAGTGGTGGGTTACTCTGGCATGTTCAATCTGGGATTTAAAGTTGTTGTGGCCAATTGATTGCCCAATTATTATTATCATATTATTGGCCAGTGCTGATACTGAAGGTCTGGCAGATATCCGATCGGTTGACCAGCGGTCAGAGGTGTGATGAATGGATGACATCACAGCACTCATTGCATGTTGGCTCAGATTCGAAGGTAGTGAAACAGAGCCAAAGGCTACTAAAGCCTGATCACTGGCAGCCGGACATCAACTGATGCCAGATTTTACTCTAGGGATCAGTCACATGTAGTCCACTACTCACACCACTACACGCCTGCTGAACTCCACAGATTCCCATGGATTCTGAATGTCCATTATTCACAAAGGTATACTGTACATACAGTGTCCCCATGCCCCTTGTGTGTTCATTTATAAAATATTTTGGCTAATTTTACAATGTGAAAAAAAAAGTCCACCAATTCCATCTGGGCCCCGAGTCCCTGTTCCTTTTCCATTATTTTCCAGTTGAGATTAGTGTCAAAAGGTCCACCACTGCATAATCAGACATTTTATACAAATAAGTAGGGGTGTAACAATATATATCGTGTCACAATATATCACAATACAAAAATGCAACAATATGGATCGTGGATAGTGACAATATACTGTATATTGTGTATAGTTCACCCAAAATAAAAATGACTGTGTGAGAAAAAAAATCACGTTTTCAGAGTTTTATTGTCAATACTACATTAAACTACTATATATAATGTTGAATATAATGTATACTAATGCAATGGGGGAATATTTGTGGGTCCTGATAATGCCAAATGTCGTATGTCACCAGTAAAAAATGGCCTACATTATTATTAAGCATATTCGTCTAAAATAATTCTGTATTTTCAGCTTCAGAATCATGAATATTTTTATTCTGGTGTCACTATTGTTCTGTGAATTGAATTTCCAGCACAAGCCTAATAATTTACACCCACAGTGTAATATCTAATTTAGCATTTTAATCAACAGTTAACCTATTTTTTGTTATTGTTTGTTTTTTGTTAACCTATTATCATATGTCTTGGAGTATCGCAATATTATCGCATTGTGATATGTATCGAATCGTGACATGAGGCTATTGTTACACCCTCACAAATAAGTACATGTGACCAGATTTTGGATCATCATCTATAGGCAAAGTTTGTTTGAAGAATCATTTGAGGGTAGACCAATACCTCCCAGTTTTTCCACCCAGTCATGAACTTTTGTTCTTCTTAAACAGTGTCAGAATGGTTCAATACAACTTCTAAAGTTGTTTCAAATAACACTAAGCTCAGTTATGGATTCTGCCCTGCGATAACAGAGTCTGACTTTAGGTCAGATGAACTGAGCCCTTAAACTCATGTCTCCTAATAAGGGTCATCTCCGATGGGCTGGAGATTGCTTGATTAAATAAATAAATAAATGCATACCCTTTCACTATCCACTTTACTACACCAACTGGGTTTTAAAAAATAGGTGGCATTTTTGGTGAATGGGGAATTTCCACCCAAAAGGACTGAAATATTAAGGTTGCACTACAAATAATCCTTATTCGTTGTTTTGACTGAATGAGTCGGACATTTTCATTCATGCTCTTTTTTTTTTATCCATCATGAAAATGATGTAACGCTTGGTATTTTAATGTTACGTTGGTATCAAAAGTAACTGTGGCAAGAGCTCTTTTCTTTCCACTGTTTTCTGTTCCTCCTGATTATTTTCTCTTTTCTTTGATTTCTACTGTTTTATGAAAAGGACAACATATACAGCATATTTGTAGTTTGCTTTCCCCAGATTTAATAAATGATGTCTCATGAATAATTCACTGAAATGCACTAATAATCTTGTTTTTCTCATCAATCCTTTTCAAATCCTTGCTCATTTCTCTTTCCCATGCAGTTTTATTTCCACATGGGTGATTTAAAAGATAATTTTCTTCTTTTTACACTTCTAATCCTTACTATAAATATTTACTTATATAGGAAAATACAATATCTGTCAAAATGACAGAAAGCACTTTGAAATATCCATCAGTGTTCCAGTTAATTAACTTTTTAGATTAACATTATATACACTTGCATTTAGTTTAGACTTGCATTTAGTCCGTAAAGTTGAAGTGGAATATCATCTGAGCTTTTGAGGTTATTCATGGTCTGCTGAAAGTTTTTTTTTTTTATATATAATTTTACACTTTCAAGTTTCCTTTTGATGTTTGATGGTTGAGGAGTGAGGAGAATAATATTACCTCATTGTAACCTGTTTTTGCAAATGCTTGTGGCAATCAACAGATCCGCGGAAACGATTAAAGATGCTGTATTATTCATGTCAGGCCAGTAGTTATAGCCTATAGACTGAACATGTAATAAGCATGCGCAAGACATCACCGTTTGCACAAATTCACGTTTTTGTAGTTTTGTAGTTTTACAGAGACGATAATGGTATCGATTTTAAAAAATTGCACTATGAAACCCGTTTTCAAATGGCGTTTTCATGCCCCCGTTGTTTTTCAGGCCTGTTGTTGTGCAAATGAACGACCAAAACACATAAAAAGTTTTCCGTTTTTAGTTTAAAAGAGTTTCATGTAAACGCCCCCTCTATTCAGTCATGCTGAATTTCCCCAAAAATCTGATTAATTATTAATCATCGTCTTTAAATCTATGGTTCCTGTCATTTCCAGTGGTTTGCTCATTCCCAGTGATTAACTCAAGCTTGTACCTTGTGTCCTCGTATGTTTACAGTCACAGGCTTAAGCATCCCCTGCTCTCAAACAAACATTTGCCTCTGTTTGAGCGGCCTTGTGTTGCCATCTAAAAACCATCACCTGCTCCCTCATTCAGTCATTCTACCAACTCAAGCTACTCAAGAATAGTGAAGCACATTACTTCGGATCTGGAGTAACACACTGGTAGAGGGGGAAACGGGGTGGCAGGAAGATGGACATCATGTAGACTGTGATTGATCCCGTGGCAATGTTTTTCCGTGACCCATGTGCTTTAGCTGTAATGCAGTAATGGAATTAGGAGGTGAGGCTGAGGACAGCAAAAGACGGATTTCTGCCAAGCAGAAGGCGAATTCAGGACACTCGTTATGGGATAATGACGACAAGGTTTCCATTACAACCAAAGATTTTACACACACATTGCATATTTTTTGAACAGATTAGAAGTAACTATTCTTACAACTGTAACGACAAAAGTAACTGTTTCCTAAATCATCTTGACCATATGCTGCAGGCTTTTTATGCAAGCTGATATCTATCTGAACATTTATATTTGTGTCAAAATTGTTATTATTTGACACTTTGTTGTTCTCAAAATACCATTGGATATAAGCATAAATTAGTCAATTGTTGGGATAAATTAAGTGTAGATATGAATAAATGTGTACATATTTCAAATTATTTTGTCTTCGAAGAAGTTGTGAGAAGTTTTCATATTAAAATCTCTGACTTTAACTGATCACAGTTTGAGGCATATGTCTTAAGAAAAGTTTCTACAGTATATATATAACCTTAAAGTGTTCTGTCAGAGGCTTCATGTAGAAGAAACTTTTAGGGGTTCCCATCATGGGATCATTTTTTGGATTTAGTTTTAATTCAGTTGTAATTCATTTTTAATTATAATTAAATTGTATTAATTTATCAGCTCGTGAACAACATACTTTAAACATAACAGCATTATGCAATCATTTAAGACATATCCCCTTATATGGAACCTTTTTGGCATAAAGGTTTCTTTAAAATTGAGTCATAGGGTTTTTTCTGAGAGTGAAAAAAATTGCACAAAAACAGAATGAACTGGCAATTTCCTCAAACCCTAGTACATCACAATACAATGCATAATTCAAAATATGTGGAAATAGCTGTGAAAATCAATACAGATAATTAGGTCATTAACATTGGACAATGCTTTGGACCCTATTTTTTACAGCTTAGAGTGTTTTTTTAGATGTAGTTGAGATCTCCTCTGAAAGGGAGCAAGTGAGATTACTGGGTGTTTCTCTGGAAAAACAAAACTCTAAGGAGGAGGAGATTTCAGGAAATGTCTTCATTTATTTATTATTCAATCTTATCGCTGTCTAGAAGAAGCAACTTAGAAATTAAAACAAACTCGTTTGTGATTTTCTCTCAGATGGGTTTCGAATAAAACCCACCTGACAAATCATGAATACTCAGCAAATAAGCTTTCTTTTCTATTGATGTGTTGTGTTTCTGATTCATATATGTGTGTGTACTGGTGTGTGTTTCACAGTGATCAATCTGTGTGCTTGTGTTTGACTACAGAGAAGGCCGTATGTTGGTGATTAGCTGTGAGTATGCGTGACAGATGCTCTGTGAATACTACTCTCATCCCTGCAGACATGCAAACAGCCTTCTCTCTTTCCCTCATCTACATAGAGCACTACACCTTGACACTTCAGTTTGCCCCAGTCTAAACGCGCTCGTTGACTCTCAAAATCAGACAAGCAGCAGGAGCTCAGAGCTAATTCTGATTCCAACAGATGCTTTTTCTCAAAGCTTTGTTTTATTGTTAGATTGTTTTCCGATGTGCTCTCTAGCGTAAAGTTCCAAACTTTTTTGTGACATTTGACAACATTGCATTTTGGTTACATTACAGCATTAAAAAAAAAAAACCTTATAGATTCCACCAATTCAAAGACCAAATTGGCATGCGGTTTATGTACCAGGATTCCAAAAAAGAAAAAAGAAAACAAAGAAAAAGATTTATACTAAAGTGCGGCACATCAAAACTATGGTCGCAAGTTACATCATTAGTTTTGTCGTTAGTTAAATGACCTTGTGGTCATAGTTGGATAATGATGCTTTTGGGAAACACACCCGATGTTGGTTTTCTTTAGCCCTAAAACATTCATATTTAAAGGGACAATCCACCCATTTGCATTAAGCTTTGCATTGTTAGAAACCCAGTCATACTATTGAATGGTCGTGCAACACTCTCTCATTTTCCCCTGAGACGGGAGAAATCCGTTATTTACCTTTTACACTTCCTCCTACAATGACGCAAAAATCGTAATTTTGCGTCATTGTAGGAGGAAGTGTAAGAGGGGGGGATTTCTGTTGAGACTACAAGCACTAGTTCCTCATCTTTCCCAGGGGGCGGGACCCGCTCACGCTACAGACCTATTACAGATCAGTGGGTGGGACTTTACTCTCTGAAACTGAAAGCAATATCCTCCATCTTGTTTGAAGCTAAGCTAACAGGCGCTGTGGAGACAGATGTAAAGTTATGACAATAGCGGAGGAGAGTGCTCAATATGATATAGAAGAAGATGGAAGTCTGATGCTTGAATCAGGTGTTTGTGGCTACCTTTACAAGCCGGATTATAGCGAAGAGCAGCCGAGGCAGAAGACCTGCCTGCCGTGGACGAGGAGCCCAGACTGGCTCGAGTTAGGGCGGACTGGTGGCGCCGGTGATCTCACTATGCAACTCATAGACTGTAAGATGCAACTACGAACACAGAGATAGAGTCCGTCTGCGGCAAAGAATTTCAACCATGACAATTTCTCCTGGACGAAATCTCTGAATCAGACGAGGACACGGACGTTTGTGTTGAGAACTATCCTAGTTTCGCACCGCATATGTTCTGACTGAACATCCAGGTACCATGCAATAATTCACCTTTTCGAAAGAAATACAAACGAGGAGTAATGCACTAATGAGTTCGCCAACTAACTAGACATTTTGTGTGAATGTGAAATGAATTTCAAGCTCTGGTGGTAGCTAGCCTTGTAGACGGAAGAGTGATTTCTCTTATAGGCAGATATGCGCTTTCTGGATTAGTGGGAGTGGCTTGCGGAGCTGTGCAATGTGGTGCATTGTGGGAGTTGTTGTCTTTCATACAAATGCGTCCTGAAGTTATTTTTTGTCTTTCCTCGGTCACGAAGGCACCAAATTCAAAATTTATTTTACATTTCAACTACATATATGACCCACTTTAAATAAAAAACAATGTTCAAATGGGTGGAATGCCCCTTTAAATAATCAAAATTTATTTTTCAAAAATAAAACCTCAAAATAAGCCTATTAACCGTCTGGCACTATTTTTGATGTTTCCCATGTGTCTTGCCAAGTTCATCTTTAAAAGTGTAGTGTTCTCCAATTGCTTCAAAGAAATAGTAAGATAATGAGAGATGGATAAATATCAAATATGAAACAGAGATCAATATGAACATTGCTGTTCTGAATTCAAATGATGTCATAAGATTTATACACTTACCGGACACTTTATTTGACCCCATTTTGCCTTCATAACTGCTTGAATTCTTCATGGCAAGACACTGGAAACATTCCTCAGATATTTTAGTCTAAATCGACATGATGGCATGTCACACAGTTGCTGCAGATTTGACGACTGCACATCCACACACGTTGGCATTCACTGGCTTCACTGAGCGCTTGCACAGATACACACGGGAGCATTTGAAAGCTGCTGTCTATCAGAGGATCCCTAATAGATCCACTGATAGACGGATCCGCTGAAAGAAGCCTGCTTTGATTGATTGATTTTTTTATTTTCACAATTTTACATACAAACTGAAATGCAATTTGCCAATAAAAATAATACATTGTGAAAAAAGGACTCCCTCTGAAGCTACAAGCTTATAAAAACAGGGATCCTAGACACCACCACCCGACATACAGCATGACCTAACACAACGCTGTATTAACGCACGCCAAAAGTAAGATCCCATTTCTCAGTCTGGAGTTTAAAATGCTCCCGGGTGTATCCAAGCGCTCGGTGAAGACAACATGTTGTTAAAGCATCGTAGCCAATCACAGACATATATGTTGAGCGTGTGAACGCAATGGCCAATCAGAGACACATATGTTGAGTGTGTGAACACAATGGCCAATCACAGACATGTATGTTGAGCTTGTGAACACAATGGCCAATCACAGACATGTATGTTGAGCGTGTGAACACAATGGCCAATCAGAGACACATATGTTGAGCGTGTGAACGCAATGGCCAATCACAGACATGTATGTTGAGCTTGTGAACACAATGGCCAATCACAGACATGTATGTTGAGCGTGTGAACACAATGGCCAATCAGAGACACATATGTTGAGCGTGTGAACGCAATGGCCAATCAGAGACATATATGTTGAGCGTGTGAACACAATGGCCAATCACAGACATGTATGTTGAGCGTGTGAACACAATGGCCAATCAGAGACACATATGTTGAGTGCGTGAACGCAATGGCCAATCACAGACATGTATGTTGAGCTTGTGAACACAATGGCCAATCACAGACATGTATGTTGAGCGTGTGAACACAATGGCCAATCAGAGACACATATGTTGAGCGTGTGAACGCAATGGCCAATCAGAGACATATATGTTGAGCGTGTGAACACAATGGCCAATCACAGACATGTATGTTGAGCGTGTGAACACAATGGCCAATCAGAGACACATATGTTGAGCGTGTGAACGCAATGGCCAATCACAGACATGTATGTTGAGCTTGTGAACACAATGGCCAATCACAGACATGTATGTTGAGCGTGTGAACACAATGGCCAATCAGAGACACATATGTTGAGCGTGTGAACGCAATGGCCAATCAGAGACATATATGTTGAGCGTGTGAACACAATGGCCAATCACAGACATGTATGTTGAGCGTGTGAACACAATGGCCAATCAGAGACACATATGTTGAGTGTGTGAACACAATGGCCAATCACAGACATGTATGTTGAGCTTGTGAACACAATGGCCAATCACAGACATGTATGTTGAGCGTCTGAACACAATGGCCAATCAGAGACACATATGTTGAGCGTGTGAACGCAATGGCCAATCAGAGACATATATGTTGAGCGTGTGAACACAATGGCCAATCACAGACATGTATGTTGAGTGCGTGAACGCAATGGCCAATTAGAAACATATATGTTGAGCATGTGAATGCAAATGGCCAAACAGAGACATATATGTTGAGCGTGTGAACACAATGCCCAATCAGAGACATACATGTTGAGCGTGAACGCAAATGCCCAATCAGAGACATATATGTTGAGTGCGTGAACGCAATTCCAATCAGAGACATGTATGTTGAGCGTTCGCGCGCAATGGCCAGTCAGAGACATGTTGAGCGTGTCAACACAATGGCCAATCAGAGGTGTTTAAGAATCCATTCAACAGCGCTCAAAATGCTAGAGGGAAATGTTGGTATCATCAATTTTTTTTTTATTTCAGTACCGATTTGGTACCCAAGTCGGTACTTTTGGCAACACTAGTGTGAACTTCAGCAGATCATCTTGACCATGTCTACATGCCTAAATGCATCGACTTAATGCCATGTGATTAGATGATTAGATATTTGCATTAACATGCAGTTGAACAGATGTAACCTACCTAATGAAGTGTATAAAACTGAATAGACAGCTCATTCTTTGAACTCTAATAATTTTTTCTTCCTTATCTTTAGGTAACGTATACACTCATTGTCAATTGTTATAGGTCAGATCAATTTTTTTTGTGTGTGTGTAAAAGTACCAAAATTTTTACATTTCTGTCTTCATGTCATACTCAGTGTGTGCACTGCTAAAATGAATTTAACGTAAACAAATTATTCGCTATACACTGTCATGTATCCTGATTGTATTTTCTATATATTTTAACTATGCTGAACCGTAATTTTTATTTATCGTTTGGAACTGAAATGTATTTGCAGGGTTTCTGAATTGGACATGTTTAGACATTCATTAATTTATTGTGTTTTTTTTGGTGCTTTAAAACACAAAACATCTTTTCTCCAGTACTAAACTGACTAGAGGGACCATCTTGTGTTACTGGTCAACCTGAGATCGTAGTCTTTGTACTTTTGTAGCATTTTTGTGATGCATTGCAGTTGGCCAATTCTGACAGATTATGCAACATCTCTTCAGTACGTGGGTGTCCTTTATCAGAACACAGCTCTTTCAAACTGCCTGTAGCTGTAAACCCTGCTGTGAATTATTGAATTATGCTAAATTTGGCTATCTTTTGACACCAGATCCTTACACCCAGTGATGAATAAGTAGCAGTAACCTGGCTTTATCATTCTGCCATCTGATCCTTCTGATGGAAATGTCAGTGAGAGGCCAAGACACTATCATCCAAAAGCTCCTGAGTACGTAAATCTGCATGACTCCCTCTTTCTCTTTCTCTGTCTGGTTAGTGAGCCAGTCAAGTATGCCTGTCTCCAGATGAATAATCTTCCCTTCCCTGGCAGTCTAGCTAGGCCACAAAAGCTGACAAATGATCCACTGACACCTATAGCCCACTGGCATATCACTCACTCTGCCAAGACTGAGAGAGATTGAGATTAGTGCTTGACAATAAACAAAAGATCTCTAATTAGGCTAAATTAGAATACATGTTTTTAAGACGTTTGACTTCAGACTTATCTCGATAATTTTCATTAAATTAGCACTAGGGCTGAACGATTAATCGCAATTTACATGTAATCGCACTTAAACATCCGCCTCTGGCATTCAGATGGGGCAGTATTTGCTACCAATCAGCCGCACTCCACTGACAAGCTGCGCATAAAATAATCGCAGCGTTTGCCAAAACGCGTGTGGTTTTATTGCGATTAATCGTTCAGCCCTAATTAGCACAAAGAAGGATATATGTGGTTTGTAATTTATGAAAAGTGTGTAACGGCCTATTACTCAGAGGGTACTTTTATGCAAGCCTCCAACACATTTGTGTATATTCACTTGCACAATAGCCTGTCATTTTGCTTTTCAGCTAGTGAGTCACACACATTGTGAAGCATGCTGTTATCACATTGGTCATCTTTCCTCAAGCACAAGGGTCTCATTGTGTTGGTTGCTTGGTTATGGTAGAACAGTCTGATTGAAAATCTCAGCACACCTCCAAACCTTAAGATCAAATCAGTGAGCAGAATGTCTTTTTTCTGGCGTCACATAGAGAAGCTCCCAACTCACAGCTTCTTTTCTTTATCCTTGTCTGAAGAGTGTGGCTTGCGGTTATATGGCTGGTCTGTTATTAAAAAAGCTGTCCGTGCCTGTTAGTTATGTTTCCTGGTGAATATCATAAATTGCATTAAGCTACTCATAAATGTTATTCAAATTTTATCAGCTTTGATCACAATCTGTTGAAGCATGACAGAAAAAAAAAACAAAAAAACATTCATATTCAGTCTAAAAATCTAATTTATATTAGAATGTTTAATTATACGACAGCAATGGCATTTCATCATTTATATATTTATAAAGCAAATATTGACTACTTGATTGTTTATAATGTTGCAAAATATATGCAGTACACTCATATAAAGCAAAACAGTATACCA
Organism: Squalius cephalus; assembly: GCF_949319135.1. Taxonomy (NCBI): domain Eukaryota; kingdom Metazoa; phylum Chordata; class Actinopteri; order Cypriniformes; family Leuciscidae; genus Squalius; species Squalius cephalus. Next base: position 55,915,056 of record NC_137122.1, on the reverse strand, counting down.
GCAAATCTTGACATTGTGTTTACATCACAAAATCTAAACTGTATTATTGTCCAGCTCTTTATATAAAGTTGAATGTATAATATATCCAACTTTATCCACATACATGCAGTAGCCTATACTAAAATAAAGCAATATATATACTGTATAGTTCCCTGTGGGTTCGGGAGTAGTACCCATAGTTTGGCCTATGTAGAATAATACATAGGCCCAACACTTCAAAGTGTGCCATAAGACAAGACATCCAGACGATCGGCATGGCAAAGCCCGAGTGGAGAGCACCACAATCAGATTGATTACATCTTAGTCAAAAAGTGCTTTTAATCCAGCATCAACATTGGCAAGATACACAGTTGTCCAAGTGCTGATACTGGAAGTGACGATTACTGTCTGAATGTCTTTTCGCCTACACTCTGAAAAAAAAAAAAAAAAGAGTATTGTTCAGGAACCGGTATTGTTATCGATATCGAACATTTTTGAACAATACCCAGCCCAACTTGCAACACAAGCAATTTATTTACTAAGTGTTTGTGTCCGTCAAGAAAGCATTTGACACACAGCTTTGTGAATGACAATGAAGAAGTACAAAATCAGCTTGAACCTTGTCAGAGTGCAGTTGCACAATTGAGCCGTTAGTATCTGGTTCAGGATTACAATAAGTGTAAGTCAAGGCTGTGTATACTGTTTTTCATTCTCTTCACCATGATGGATGCCCTGAAAGACCATGAGGGTACCATCAGCATAGGTGGCAGAACAATCACCAACCTCCATTCTGCAGATGACATTGATGGACTAACTGGAGAAGAATCAGAAAAAAACTAAAGTAGCACACCTAGGTTTGCTCAAACAACTGCTGCAATGACACACCTCAAGCCCATCTGGAAAGAGAGAAACATTCGTCTGGGATCAAAAGTGAGATTACAGCACTCAGTGGTCATCTCAATCTTTCTCTATGCTTGCGAATGACACTGCTGGTATCACTATAATTCTGTGCAGTGGAAGCATATGTGGGAGGTGTTCATTTCATTACCAACACTCCTGGAGTTTCTCTGGAAAAGGTCAAACTTCTCGTCCTCAAATAGGCACCTGGGGAGTGTGAGTTTTAGCTTGTGCCCTACAAAATGAGATTTTTCTCTCAGAGTTTTATTAATATGAAAGCAGAGAGCTTAGAAACCAAGCTAAATCATGACACTGCTGCAGAGAAAATGTCAGATAAATGCTTTTATGCCCTGGTAAGCAAACTGCTTAATTTTATTTGACTGAATCTAATGACTTTAACATGACATTCACAAATTGCATTAATTAATAGATCCCATTTGTCAGGATAAACACAATTGTCTTGCCAGATAAAATTAGCTTCCTGTATTTCCATGAATTGTTTGAAATGGCATAAAGCCAAACCTGGTCTAAATCATTTGAACTAATCTAAGAAAATTCCATGATGGAAACTAAATTTTCTTGTTTTCATATACCAGACTTGGGATGACTCTTTGACTGGTTTCTCTGCTAGACCCCAATATCAATGTTTCCTCTGATTGAAAGCTAAAATAAAATAAAAAAGTTTTTCAGTGAAATTTCAGTCTGTTCTTCACACAAAGTTATTATATTGTTTGAGAAGGGTCTTTGGTGTTTTATGCCCCCAACGTCGCCTTCCAGGCAGCGAGGGGATGGGTAGGTTTAAGGTTGAGGGTAGGGTAGGGTTAGCTGCCTCTAAGGAGCCATTGGGGGCATAAAACACCATCGAGCGTTTGATAAGCCTTGTTAGCACACATGTCATAGGGCTTCTACAAAGTTTAGAAAGTTTTAGAAACCACACACACTTGGAACTCACCTAGCCCCAATCACCAGCACTATATAAACCACACACACACTCCCTCAGTCATGGCCTGACCTCGTTTGATGCTACATACTACCTACTAACTTGATGTTATTGACTACAGTACCTTGCTAGCTACTGCTACCTCATTCATACTGCTGTTACCTCATTGAAGTCGATCTCCATTCATCCAAGCCATCTTCCAGTCGTTTAGTAATCCCAGTTTTCTTCCAGTCTTCCCTCATTTTAGTCTTGTTCCCACGTGTGTTTGTGCTCCAACGGATTTGCAAGACAAGATTTAAAGTTAACAATACAAGTCTATCTCATCTGCTAAAGATCTGCAATATCATCACCTGTTTATGCATTGAGTTCCAGCCACATCTACAAATAAACTTACCCGTTTGAGTTTTACCTCAGTTCTGGTCATTACATCCAAGCTTGAGCGTGATAGAAGGTGGATTTTCCAGTCATTTCCCCGAAGATCTTCTCTCCCTTTCCAAAGTTGTCCGTCCCCTGGAAGACTACGTGCAGGAGTTCCTCGAACTGTGCCACCTGGTGTCCTGAAGCGACAGGACTTTAAAGACCTGTTTTTAGAGTGGGCTTGAAGACCACCTGTTCTGACTACTGCCAGTGAAAAAGAGAAAACATCCAGTCAGCTTCAGTTATGTGTGGAAAATGCCTTGTTGATGCTAGAGGTCAGAGGAGAATGACCAGACTGGTTCGAGCTGATAGAAAGGCATCAGTAACTCAATTAACCACTCGTTACAGCCAAGGTATTTGCAAGGTAAGAGCATCTCTGAACGCACAACATGTCTAACCTTGAAGCAGATGAGCTACAGCAGCAGAAGACCGTACGGTTTTTGGGATGAAAGCATGGATCCATCCTGCCTAGTTTAAGTGATTCAGGCTGCTGCTGGTGCAATGGTGTGGAGGATATTTTCTTAGCACACTTTGGGCCCCTTAGTACCAACTGAGCATCTTTTAAACATCACAGTCTCGCTTAGTATTGTTCATAACCATGTCAATCCCTTTATGACCACAGTGTACCATCTTATGATGGATACTTCCTGCAGGATAATGCACTATGTCACAAAGCTCAAATCATCTCAGACTTGTTTCTTGAACATAACAATGAGTTCACTATATTCAAATGGCCTCCACAGTCACCAGATCTCAATCCAATAGATCAACTTTGGGATGTGGCGGAATGGGAGATTATCATCAAGGATGTGCAGCCGACAAATCTGCAGCATCTGTGTGATGCTATCATGCCAATATGGGCCAATATCTTTGAGGAATGTTTCCAGCACATGTGCGACCAAAGAATTAAAGGCAAAAGGGGGTCCGACCCGGTTCTGGCGAGGTGTACCTTCAGTGGCTGGTGAGTGTATAAGCTATAAGCAATTAGCAACTGGCAATATACATGATTAAAGGTTCGCTCTATAAATGCAACACAAATTGGTACAATGGGTTTACATTATTATCATATCCTTCAACCATCAAACATCAGAAGAAAACCTAAAAGTATTAACAAATTACTTCAGCAAACTATGAATAACTACAAAAGCTCAGATGAGTCTTACCACACCAATGTCACTAGACCATGTAAAATGTATAATAACACATGTAAGTCTTTATTATGTAACATATACAGTTTGCATGTTGCGTTAAGCAAAGGTTTCATTGACTGGAAAATGTACTTCAGTACAATATTAAAAAATATTTTATTTCTGTGCCCTAGTAAAAATGTATTATAGGAAATGGAAGTGAAAAGGGGAGATAAATAAGTTTCAAAGTGCCATTTGCAAAAGGAAAACCGGGAAAGAGATGCAAGTGAGGATTTGGAGGAGAAAAAAGAGATTTTTGTGTGCATTCCAGTGAATTATTCATGGAATATTGTTTATTAAATCAGGAGAGCGGACCACAAGAGCACAGTTATCTGTTGCATTTTCCATATTGTTACACAAGAATACAACAAAAATAATGAGGAACAGAACACAACGGACTGAAAAGAGCTCTTGTCACAGTTATTCTTGTGATTCCAATGTCACATTAAGCATGATTAAATGATGGCAAAGTTCAACCTCATTTTCCATATAAGGTCATCAGAGCAAGTTTGAGGCTATTCAATAAACCAAAGATTGTTTATACAGTATGTCTCAAAGAGATAGCTGAATCAGGACAGCATTTATTCCTGAAACCATTTTAAAAGTTGGTTGTGGATTGTGCTTCTCTCAGGAGAGTTTCTGCATGTCTGACTGTTTATAGAGGTACTTGGCATTTTCAGCTCTGTGCTTATTGAAGCTGGGAAGAATAATGATATGTACTGCTTCAAAAAGAGCTTTAATACATCACATCTTTGTGTACTCTTAGAGACAGGAAAGGACTTTTTAGATCCTCAATTTCTATGCAAGCTAACAGCCGTGCTAGCAAGCCAGCTGAGCAAAGGTTGCTAGTGCATGGAAGGGGAAAGACTTGTTTTTCTTCTATTTGGTGAGCTGAGTCTTTCCATCCATTTGGTATAAATGTATCTGGAAGCTTTGATTAATAAAGGATTATGGGATGACGGATTAGAATAGTTCAGGTGAGGATATGCCCTGTGAAAATACATTGTTCAAACAGTCTCCATACCATCAGAATGAAGACCTCAGATCAGATGACCATTTCTATTTAAAAGAACAGGATTAGGAAATCCATCTGTACTCAAGTCATAGTTAATTTCACTGAAAGCAAAAATAGACATACAGTCCTAGGGTCACGTTTGTCGACTGAAGTTAAGTAAACTCTATCCTGGTTTTAGGTCATTATATACAGAATTTGTTTAGACACTTGTGAAACTATCGGCAGACAAAAAGGTTTTATTTTAGTGTTGCACTTAGTGTGTGTACTTTCAGTATACTTACCTAAGAAAGTGCTGGTATAAAGTAACTACATGGGTTAAGTTTAGGTTTAAGGGTATGTTCAGGGTTAGTACCTAGTTATTACCCAGTTATTGTAATTGCTGTAATAAGTGCATATTTCAGTTATTGCAAGAACATACTGTAAAGTAGTTTATATATATATATATATATTAATATTATAACTGCATTATAATTGTACTGCGTGAGTTCTAGCCACGAGAAGCCTGCAGCTCCTATCAGGCTTGAATCTTGCATTGGTCCTTACAAACATAATTTAGTGCAATCTCATTAGTCATGGAACTAGACCAGACAAATTGAACATTAAGCTAAACAGCATGTGGTCATATCAGTTATTTTGTTGCACACTCTAAGAAAAGTTGGTAAAAATAGGGCCCAATATACAGTGTTTTTTCACAGGTGTTTCCCTAAATTTTCATATTACATATTGTATGCATTGTGTTGTGTTTTAGGGTTGAAGGAAATATCCCTTTTCCTTGTGTTTTTTTTTTTTTTTTTTTTTTTTTTTTTTTTGTACAAATGTCCCTTAAACCTTGTTCAGTTTTTCCAGACTACCAAAATGTGCATTTAAAGTCAATATGAGTTTTTCTCTTACAACTTCTCACAAAACCAAATCATTTGAGCTGCTGTCTACACCAATGTATCGCTCCATGTCAACAATTGACTCATTTGTGCCCATCCAAAAGTATTTTACACTTCAGCGTATTTAATTTTTGCACACAATCCTTTAATTTTACCAATGAAGTTAAAATTCCAATAAAGTTGGAATTTATGCATATGCAATTGCATATAGGAATGTCAAACATACTGATACTTTAGTACCAAGTTGATGCATAGATAGATAGATAGATAGATAGATAGATAGATAGATAGATAGATAGATAGATAGATTGACAGACAGACACAGATAGATGGATAGATAGATAGATAGATAGATAGATAGATAGATAGATAGATAGATAGATAGATAGATAGATAGATAGATAGATAGATAGATAGATAGATAGATAGATAGATAGAATGCCAGTTGTGATTTTAATACGCTTGTTCAAAACCAGCTGTAATGAAAATATTTGTGTGCACCTATTATGAAAATGACTGTTACCTCCAGAAACATTGGCACAGATGTTAAGATGTAATAGTGGTGTCATTAGCATTAGACTAAATCTGGGCCAGGTTCTTTGTTTAGTCCTTTTTTGGTTTTGTTGTTGCAAACATCTGCTGTTATTAATTTTCCCCCTCCACCAATAAACCATACCTTTTTCTTAGCACTAAAGCCAGATGTGGTTCCTGGGATTGTCATTGCTTACACTGAGTACAGCAGTAATTCAGAAATGTATAACATAGTATGTGTCAGGAAAACCACTGTGAAGCAAGCTAAAATTAAATTACAGGCTCATTGCTAGTTCAATAATGATCAAATTTTGTGTTTAGTAGTATTATGCCGTTTCAGAGGGCAATATGTGCACCTTAGCTGATGTGTTTTTATTTTTAATTTTTATTTATTTATTTATTTTAACCAAGTTTCTTACTGCAATTTCTAATATATTACCTGTCCACAGTGTTTGTTTTTATACTCATGGAAAACTTGCACTTTCCTGCATGGGATACTGTATCCCACAATGCAATGGCCTTCCATTTCCAATGTGATGAATGAACTGGTATAGTAATTACAGATATTACCATTTTTATTTCTGGTAAGATAATTGGATGCCACTCACATGCAACGATGATGTCATGTAACAGCATACTATTGTTTGAATTATCATTGCATAATATAATTTTATACAGTGCATACTGTGCAGTATCAAATAAGTGTTTAGTAATAAATTCTAAATATAGTCTGAACAACTTCATTTCCCTCCCTGTGTGAGCCACATCCTAAATCCTCTGAATGTGGGCTTTTCTATAAGTTATACAAGCTCAAGGTCACAGGAAGCATGTGACCAAGTCAACTCTGGATTAAAAACCTGCAACCATGGCGACATGAGGATATAGTCTGGCATGACACTTGCCTTTGACATTTAGGGATTATTCAATACAAATGACGCAGTCGTACAGTGATGTTTGTCAGAGATCATTTACCTTTGGATTTACTTGGGGGAAAATCCCATTACACTACATAACAATCAATGATGGATAGTTTTAAATATCGAATCCTAATAAGGCTTATGTAACCATCCATCCATTCATGTAGATGATGGAGAGTGAATCTTTGTGTGATGCAATTATGAAATCCGTTATATCAACAAAGTCTGAAAAGCTTTTCAGTTGCTATTTACTTCATACATAAAAAAAAATGGGTGAATTTCATTGCATTGCATTGGAAACAAAATATCAATCCAAGAGGCATATACAAGCAAATGCTGCTAGAGCTGAGCACACTTCTGAACACTTTCTGAGCTGAACAAGATGTGCTTCCCTGGAAACAAGAACATCAAGAACATTAACATGCTCTGTGTCACAACCCTACAAGTAGTGCAGAATCTGAATTATTTAACATTTTTAAAGAATAATTTAAAGAATAATTTCCAGATTTTCAGTGTTGAATCAGAGTTCAGACTTTTGAGTTCACTAGGTGTCTCGTGATGCTCTTATAATGATTGTGGGGTATATTAATGAGTTTGGGCTGCTCTCTGCAATTAAGGGCTTCGAACATGAAACTCAAGGTCGTAGTACATGGAGGGGAAACCTAAAAGTTTAGAAAAAAAGAATTTGTCGAGAAATAAAGTAAGTCTACCAAGTAAATATATCAAATTAAAGTTCATCAAGAAAAATGTTCATGTTGGTTTGACGACACCTTGCTGACAGTTTAAGATGTCTTCAGGTTACAATATACAATGTTAAAAGTTAGATAAAATAGATTGATTAGATAATTATCTTACCTTACCATAACTCATTTTTAGGCTAATTTTAGGCTTACCTCATTTTTACCTTGTTTTGCTACAGAGTTCTAGATATTTGCTTGGTCATTTTTAAGTGGTTGCCAATGTGTTTTATGTGGTTACTATTGCATTGCTTGGGGGTTGCTAGAATGTTCTGCTTTAATTTGCTTAGAAGAGGATGGATGGGTGGATGGATGGATGTGTGGATGGACTGATGGATGAGTGGATGGACTGATGAAAGAGTGGATGGGTGGATGGACTGATGGATGAGTGGATGGATGGACCGAAGGATGGGTGGGTGGATGGATGAGTGGATGGATGGACCGATGGACGGGTGGATGGCCCGATGGATGGGTCAATGGATGAGTGGATGGGCTGATGGATGGATGGAGCGATGGATGAGTGGATGGATGGATGGAGCGATGGATGAGTGGATGGATGGATGGGTGGGCCGATGGATGAGTGGATGGATGGATAGGTGGGCCGATGGATGGATGGATAGACAGACAGACAAAGAGATTTTTAAAAGACATTTTCATGTAAAAAAAAATTTTTTTTTTTGCACAAGTCTTCACATTTTCCCTAGTGAAGACAACTCTGAAGTAAATCACATATTGTGAAACCCAGAGTTTAGGGATCATTGTTCAGGAACAGCTTTGAAAATGAAGACTAAAGAACATTACAGACATTACATTAAATAGAATAAATGCATAAATTAGAAGGTACAAACAATTATCCAAATGTTTTGATCTCTCATTGAGCACTCTTGATCTGGAATCAACATTAAACCCCACTAGCACTGGGGAAAACATCATCCTTTAAACTCTGCGAGAACAAGGAGAGTTCTGGGAAAAGCACATAGACAAACAATCTCTTTGAAGGAGCTAGAGGTAAAATGCATACCAGCCAACAATATCAAGAATCCTACACAGGGCTGTTTAGGACAGGCACAAAAGAAACCATGTGAAATGGTAACAGCTGCAAAAAATATTTATGTATTTTTTGCCCTCAAATTGAATGTATGGTTTGGTTCAAACCTTACATTTTGATTTAATAATCAAAACATGTATTTTCCCAAACACAAAAACATTGTTACTTAATGTTACTTAATGTAGATCAATATAATATAAAACACCAACACCACCAACAACACAAAAATTCTGCATGTGTTCAAAACTCTCCTGTCAAGCAAAAATACAAAAGTAAAACAGGTTTAAACCAGAAACTATGATTTTCGAAAAATGCACTAGAAATAAATGACACAGTCTTTTCACTTTCAGTGCACGTCACTTATCCGTGGCAAAATGTGAACTTTTTTTCACTTTTTTTTTTCTAGCTGTCTGCAGTGTTGCTCCTAAAACCTGCTTCTGAAATGGCTTCTAACATAGAAAATATATCGATAAAAAAATGTTTTAATGTTCTAATGCAATGAAATAATTTTATATAAAAACGTGCACGCGGCTCTCAGACTCCCAGTGAAGCACAGCCTCTAATTCTTTGTTCAGTTAAAATCTATGGTAGACTGTCGTGACTTAGAACAGCTATTATACTGGTACGTGAAAGTGCTGTAAACATATAGCCTCGCATGACTTATCGCTGTATTCTGTTTAAAGATGATTTAAATATTGAATAATGAATAATCAAACAAATCCTGTGTAGAGCCTTTAAACACTGAAAACCCCTTTCTCATTCATTTCCTTTTATTTGGTCCACATTCAGGCACTGCCGTCAGCTCTTATCTTGGTCTTGGACTCGTGTCTCAGGCAGGGATTTAGGCAACTCCACTGAAACTGACCCAGGCTCACTGTGGAGAATACAGGAGGTGCTCAGTCTTTGAAGTGACAGCCAGGATTATTCAGTGCCCAAAGCAAAGGCCTCGGGAGAGATTTGGGTAAATCCAAGTATCAGTCTACAACTGCAGTTTGCTCCTCATAAATGCTGGCAGAGATAGAGCCAAAAGCAGACTGTGTGGAAAACATTATCTCAGACTCTGCTAGATCTCATCTATGTGTTTGTTTAGAACCATTGCAGCGATATTCCCACATGGTCAAAATGGAGCAAAATGTGTTGTTTAAAAGTGTGTTGTTTACTAAGCTGAGCATTTTTGAGGATTAAATAATCACCAGATTAGGCAAAGTTTTCAAGGTTTTGCATGCTGGGCACATACACTATATTGCCAAAAGTACCGGGACACGCCTCCAAATAACTGAATTCAGGTTTTCCAATCATTTCCATGGCCACAGTTGTATAAAATCAAGCACCAGACTGCTTCTACACACCTTTGTGGAAGAATGGGTCGCTCTCAGGAGCTCAGTGAATTCAAGCATGATAAGTTGTTAGGTCCATTTGTGAAATTTCCTCAGTACTAAATATCCCACGGTCAACTGTTAGTGGTATTATAACAGAGTAGAAGCAATTGGGAACAACAGCAACTCTGCCACAAAGTCGTAGGCCACGTAAAATCACAGAGCGGGGTCAATTCATTTTATTTGTCTTCCGAAGATAAACAAAAGTAAAAGATGACAGAATTAAAAAAAATTGGCCAAACTTTCTTAAAATGACTGTACTACGTTGAAATGGAGATATTGGTCCAAACAGCTTGATTTGTGTTCATTTAATGTGCCAAATTAAAGTGCTTCAATATTGCCCTCATTGTGTCTTGACATTATCCAGCTCAGCACTACCAGCAACACCCTGTGTGAACTTCAATCCACATGTTATCACTTAAGTAGCAATGACATAATTCATCTTTCATATGCCTGTGCTGGTATGTCTTTATCTGCTGTAATTAAACTCCATAATTAATCACCCATTTGACTCAAACAAACAGCATTAATCAGAAACAATACCCTTTGAAGCGTGTGTGGCCGCTGCATTTTAATTTGAGCATTTTTCATGCTAGTCATCATTCCGCATGCCGTTTCATCTCTACTCTCTTTTTATCTTCAATCTAGTGAAGTCAGGCCAATGAAACCTCAATGACTGATGAAATATACACATATCAGTGTACCTAATTTTTCTTCCTAATTGTTGTATTGTGTCCAAATTAGAGTTTTATTGCTATTAATCTTAGTAACAAGGTCTATTGCATGTGTAATTGTTCATGTAAAGCTTTGTTCACACTGAATCCAAATTAACTAATTCAAATTTGTTTTTTTCTAGTTTAGTTTAGTTTGGACTAAAGTGCATTTCATTGCACAAGATTATAATTAGTTTCCGGATCAAGTTAGTAAGATGGAATTTACATCACAGGTGTTTCGCTGTTCAGAATACAAACTAATCTAATTTGGGGGGAGGGAATTCTAAATTGGCTGGTTGAATAGGATAAGTCAGGCATTTAATGTCAAGACTTCAGTCATTTTTCCCTGTTAACTGACCCCTGGGTCACACTGAGCCGTGTCGTTCACACTTCATTAAGGCAGTTAAGTGCATGCCCATTACATCAATGACACGCGTACAGACTGCCTGCTTCGCTAAACGATCATACTCGACATCTAAATTGTCTTTTCTGCAGACGAGTCAATTTGCGCTTAAATGGATCACGGCCTGCAATCGCTCAATGAAAATCAGGAGATGAATGGCTTGAACTAAGGATAGGATGGTTGGGATGCCCTTGTGGGAGAAAAAAATTGCTTAATTGTTTTGAATGTGCACTTGTAGTGTACTTCAAATATTAAAAGTATATTTTTCAAAAACCTGTACTTGCAGATTATGTAATATAATGAAATAAAAGGCCACTTGAGTGCACTTAAAGAGAACACGCTTTAAAAACACTAAATAATCTTTATTCAGATGTTGAATAACATAATAAAGCACATGTAAAATACTAGATTATAATTTGTGTTATTTGATATTACACTTGAACTAAATTATTAAATTGCAGTTTCATCATTACACGTGTAATTACAAGTATATTTTAGTTTACCATAAATGCTTGTCAGTTCAACAGTAACTTTAACAATATTTCAAAGACAAAATTCAAGCTTTTAATGTTGTTTATATGTGTTACGAACTGCTCGGAGACACGAAGGGAGAGATCCAAATGCAGCTTTATTTTAAGGGTTATCCAGAATCGTAATCCAAAAACAGGCAATGGTCGAAACACAGGTAAGCAGTCCAAACAAACAAGTAAACAAACAAACAAAACAGGCAGGGACCAGAGGCAAGAGAGTAATCCAGGGAACAAGGCAAGATATCCAGAAAACCAAGAAACATGAAACCAGGGAAAATGCTCGGAAATGCAGACTAACAGTACAACAAGACTTCGCGGTGAATGAATGAATGAACATGGTATAAATAGACAGACTAACAGGATGAGACACAGGTGAATGCAATCAGTGAATGAGGTACAGGTGAATGTGATCAGTGATAAGTGATGAGTCCGGGCAGTGAGTTATGGGAAATGTAGTTTGTGAGTGAAACATGATAGTCTGGTGTGGAGTGCCCTCTAGAGGCTTTCAAGGGCACTCCTGCTGGTTATCATTACATAGCCCCTCCCCAAAGAGCGGCTTCCAGACGCTCCAAAACTGTCCAGGTGGGAGGTGGCCCGGAGGCGGATCCGGGGGCGGGATGGAGGGCCAGGTCCGTGGAGCGGAAGAGGACCTTGAGACTGCAGTAATACAGGAGGCCAGGATGGAGCAGGCAACCAGGGCGGAGCAGGCAACCAGGGCGGATCAGGCTGTGCAGGCGACCAGGGCGGAGCAGGCTGTGCAGGCGACCAGGGCGGAGCAGGCTGTGCAGGCGATCCTTCAGGCGGCCAAGGCGGAGATGACCCTTCAGGCGGCCAGGGCGGAGACGACCCTTCAGGCGGCCAGGGCACAGGAACAGACACCGGCTCAGGAACAGGAACAGACACCGGCTCAGGACCAGACACCGGCTCAGCGGAGACCATCTTGTCCGGAGACACTGGTTCGGCGGTGGCCATCTTGTCCAAAGACACAGGCGTGGTTTCGGCCATCTTGTCCGAAGACACAGGCGTGGAGTCGGTCATCATGTCCAAAGACACAGGCGTGGAGTCGGCCATCTTGTCCGAAGACACAGGCGTGGAGTCGGCCATCTTGTCCGAAGACACAGGCGTGGAGTCGGCCATCTTGTCCGAAGACACAGGCGTGGAGTCGGCCATCTTGTCCGAAGACACAGGCGTGGAGTCGGCCATCTTGTCCGAAGACACAGGCGTGGAGTCGGCCATCTTGTCCGAAGACACAGGCGTGGAGTCGGTCATCATGTCCAAAGACACAGGCATGGAGTCGGCCATCTTGTCCAAAGACACAGGCGTGGATTCGGCCATCTTGTCTGAAGACACAGGCGTGGAGTCGGCCATCTTGTCCGAAGACACAGGCGTGGGTTCGGCCATCTTGTCCGAAGACACAGGCGTAGAAAGAGGAAGAGGAACAGATTCAGGCTCAGTATCAGGATCAGTTTCAGGCTCAGGAACAGATTCAGTCTCGGCGGGACGAGACTCCTGACGGGTGGACGTGACGTGAAGCTCAGTCTCTGGATCGGCTGACGTGACGTGAAGCTCAGTCTCTGGATCGGCAGAAGTGACGTGAAGCTCAGTCTCTGGATCGGCAGAAGTGACGTGAAGCTCAGTCTCTGGATCGGGATCAGCGCACTCTGAGCTTGACGGGACCAGCGGCGGCGAGGGCTTTGAGCTGGGTAGGACCAGCGGCGAAGAGGACTCTGAGCTGGGCAGGACCAGCGGCGAAGAGGACTCTGAGCTGGGCAGGACCAGCGGCGAAGAGGGCTCTGAGCTGGGCAGGACCAGCGGCGAAGAGGGCTCTGAGCTGGGCAGGACCAGCGGCGAAGAGGGCTCTGAGCTGGGCAGGACCAGCGGCGAAGAGGGCTCTGAGCTGGACAGGACCAGCGGCGAAGAGGACTCTGAGCTGGGTAGGACCAGCGGCGAAGAGGACTCTGAGCTGGGCAGGACCAGCGGCGAAGAGGACTCTGAGCTTGACGGGACCAGCGGCGAAGAGGGCTCTGAGCTGGGCAGGACCAGCGGCGAAGAGGACTCTGAGCTTGACGGGACCAGCGGCGAAGAGGACTCTGAGCTGGGCAGGACCAGCGGCGAAGAGGACTCTGAGCTTGACGGGACCAGCGGCGAAGAGGACTCTGAGCTGGGTAGGACCAGCGGCGAAGAGGGCTCTGAGCTGGACAGGACCAGCGATGAAGAGGGCTCTGAGCTGGACAGGACCAGCGGCGAAGAGGGCTCTGGGCTGGACAGGACCAGCGGCGAAGAGGGCTCTGAGCTGGACAGGACCAGCGATGAAGAGGGCTCTGAGCTGGACAGGACCAGCGATGAAGAGGGCTCTGAGCTGGACAGGACCAGCGGCAATGAAGGCTCTGTGCTGGACGAGACCAGCGGTGAAGAGGGCTCTGTGCTGGACGGGACCAGCGGTGAAGAGGGCTCTGTGCTGGACGGGACCAGCGGTGAAGAGGGCTCTGTGCTGGACGGGACCAGCGGTGAAGGCTCTAGCTTGGCGGGCATGTCGCTTGCTGTCTCAGGTGCGGCGGGCATGACGCTCTCAGTCTCAGGGGCGGCGGGCATGACGCATACTGCCTCGGCTTCGGCAGATCTGGCGTGAAGTGCGGGCTCGGCTGGACTGGCGTGAAGTGCAGGCTCGGCTGGACTGGTGTGAAGAGGCTCAGGCTCGGCTGGACTGGCGTGAAGAGGCTCAGGCTCAGCAGACGTGACGGGCACGGTCTCTGGAAACGCCCCCTCATCCACAGGGCCCACAGAAAAGGATGAGCCGCTTATCCTCAGGGCGAATTCAATATATTGACATAAAGTCCATTGAGGGGTGTTGTCTGGCATGAGATAATTTAACATGTCCTCAAGCCCATATCGGAAACTATCCTTTAAGACGGCATCTTCCAAGTCTACCCCATGGCAGAGCTCACAAAATTCTCCAACATATTCCTCTATAGATCGGTTACCTTGGCGGAGGCGGAAGAGACTGATTAGTAGGTCCATGGTGGGTCTCGGTTCTTTCTCGGCTGCTGGATCTGAAGTGGCGAAGTCTTCTGTTACGAACTGCTCGGAGACACGAAGGGAGAGATCCAAATGCAGCTTTATTTTAAGGGTTATCCAGAATCGTAATCCAAAAACAGGCAATGGTCGAAACACAGGTAAGCAGTCCAAACAAACAAGTAAACAAACAAACAAAACAGGCAGGGACCAGAGGCAAGAGAGTAATCCAGGGAACAAGGCAAGATATCCAGAAAACCAAGAAACATGAAACCAGGGAAAATGCTCGGAAATGCAGACTAACAGTACAACAAGACTTCGCGGTGAATGAATGAATGAACATGGTATAAATAGACAGACTAACAGGATGAGACACAGGTGAATGCAATCAGTGAATAAGGTACAGGTGAATGTGATCAGTGATAAGTGATGAGTCCGGGCAGTGAGTTATGGGAAATGTAGTTTGTGAGTGAAACATGATAGTCTGGTGTGGAGTGCCCTCTAGAGGCTTTCAAGGGCACTCCTGCTGGTTATCATTACAATATGTCTATGTGGTGTTTTAAATATGCTTTAAAACAAACCATTTGTAAATTTACAAGTCGACACCATTGCTGAGTATTTTCTCCTTAAAACTGCAGTGAACCAAAGACAGTTTCAAAAACACGGTTTGAAATCGCTGGTGTTTCTGACGTCACAAACTACCTTATAACCAATCAGATCAACGCGTGATCGTCAACCAGTGGATCTCTGAGCTGGTGTGAGTGAGTGGAGGCGGGGCTCAATTGCATATTCATAGAACCACGTATAATTAATGAGGCAAGGGTGTAGAGTTACAATCAAGCTATTTTAAGGCATGAAGATTTTTTTTATTATTAAAGAACGTTTAAATATGTCATTTTGGTGATCAAAAAAGCACTCTGATTACATTCAATGTAAATGTGAACTGTATTACATTTTAATGTAATTGTGAATAACATGTTATTAAGTGTTCGAAAACATTACATTCAGTTCACACTTGAGAAGGCTATATTCTTTTAAAGTATATTTTTTACACAAGTAGTTCTCTTTTTAAAATTCTTAAGTGCACTTTTTTCACAAGGGTATCCTTTATAGCTATCCCTAATAATGGTGTCTAGTGTGTGTTTTCATACTTGAAAGTGAGCATTTACATGTGGTGCAATGTCACGTCAGTAGGCGTCAAATCTGCATTTCATCTCATAATGTTGACTATTATGGACAAATCAGCTGTAAGCTCAACTCTACACTCCATCAAAGGTTAAGTGCAAATATAATCTGTTGAAATAAAAATCTTACTTTATTTAAATCCACTGGTATAAAGCTGATTATGGACGGGTTTATTTTAACCATCATTTAAATAATTTTACATGCAGTGTTAGTATTGCTATACATTACAAGCTGCTGCAGATGCCAGAGTGACCGACTGACCCAATAAAATTATTTAATTCATTAATCTGTAACAGTGAGAACATAAAGAATAAAATCCATAACTAAACACAAATATGATATTTGTAAATAAAATCATTTTATTTAAGACAGACTGGGAAAATGCATTGGCTTGAGTAACTGTGTGACTCTATGTCAAAAACACATGATTTCAGTGTAGAAGCGCTGCATTTGTTATAATGGCGGCAGTTTCATTTTGACGCATCGCTCTGCTCACATCTGGTGTAAATACAGTGCTAATACATTTGCTCTTCTGCCATATTCTGCTGAAATGTTCCTTGATGGATATTAGAACGAGAAAGATGATGGTATTAAGTTATAGGGATACTATCCAGTCAACCAGTCATTATAGTAATAGAGTTAATGCCACAAAATTATCAATCCATGTAAAAATAAATGAACAATATTGATTTGAATTGTACTATTATACTACTATGTAGAAAAGAGTGTGTAGAGAGACATGAAATGAACACAAAAACAAAAAATGTTGACCACAAAATCACATTCCAGTATTTGGTTGATGGGTTGCTACACATATGGTATATGCAACACTTTCTCATCTCAGGGCATCATATAGCATGCAGTATGTTCCAATGTTTACGCGAAAATGAGTTTTTATGTCCATATGATGCGCCAACCCGTTCACACTAAATGCGTCTCTATAGCACGCAGTGTGTTTATTGTGCAATGTATACGCGAAAATTAGTTTTTACGTGCATAGGATACGCATGGGTTGGTTGGGGTAGGTTTAGTGTGGTGTGGGGTGCGTGTGTATTATACGTTTGGGTAGGATTAGTGGTGTGGGGTGCGTGTGTATTACACGCAATAAAGTGCGTATCAAATGCACGCGAAAACTGCGTATTATATGGACGTAAAAACTCATTTTCGCGTAAACATTGGACGATAAACACACTGCGTGCTATATGACGCCCTGAGATGAGAACGGGCTGGTATATGATAACAGAATGCAAGAAATGATTCACTCTTTCACAGACTGTAGTTTAAAACATGCACTGGATTATTGCATCTGGAATAGTCTTTAAATATTCTTCCTCTATTCTGCCCAGCCGCTGACAATAACTCGTGGACTTTGCAATAGCAGGCTGCTATACTGAATCCATGGAATGTGAAGGATGGAAAGATACACAGAGAAAGTAGACTGAAGGAAGGAAGGTGTGTGTGAGTGTGTGTTTGTGTCTCATTAGTCTTGACTCGTCCAGGAGAAGCGCCTCCCTCCTTGTTGATGCAGTCTTGCCCTGCAGTGAACATTGTGATGGGGTATAGAGAATGTGACAGTGTGTCAGTGTTAATGCATTCTTCCTCTCCAGCAACACATTAATGAGGGCTATATGTGTGACACTTTTCAGCTGTTTTAACAATGTGGCAGTGATTCAGGTCTGGTTCTGGAAAGGCCCACTGTCAACAGACTTTCGCCTGTATGTCCCCCCCCCCCCCTCTTCTATGTAGGTCATGCTATTATGAGACTGGTGTGTTCAAGTATGTGAGTTATGAATATCTTACAGAAATATTCCAGGTTAAATGCAACTTAGGCTGTATTTACTTGTGCATTCGAGTTCTCCTGGGAAGTTCGTATTTACGAGTTGGACTGATCAAAATTATGTGTTGGATTCACTTAAAATATCCATGCACCACTTTTGCATCACACTTTTTAAGTAAATTCAACTGGAAGTAATTGTATGTAAATTAACAAGAACATATTTGTTATATATACATAAAAATTAGTTCACTTAACATTCTATACTTAAAAAAAAGAACATACAATTTTTTTCTTAGTAAAGAATGTTGAGTGAACTCATATTTACCGTATGTGATTTTGATGTCAGGTGTGTTTGAATAACTTGATGTTTTTGATTTTCTATGTTTTTAATACAATTTCTGCTGTACATTCAATTAATTGTGCATACTGTGGTATTTTGTACATGCTGAAAAAAAAAAATCATTAATTTGAACAAATTTACTATTAATATTGAAGATTGATTGCGTCCACAATGTTTTCTCACTCTTATGCCCCAACTTGGAAACGCAAAGTTTATGAACTGAGAGATTTAATTAATTTTCAGTGATAACCAACAGCAAGCCAAAGATGCTGTTGATAGAGATATATTGACTCTCATTTAACCCTGAATATTCTTTTAACAACATTTTTCTAATTAGTTCTTAAAACTTGGGATCAGCATACATAAATGAGATTGCTACTCTGGGTTTTATCACTCAGGAGATTAAGCGGTTTGTGGGTTAATGAAACAGGTTTCACCTCTTATAGTCCAGTGAGTCAGTATTGATTACTGGCTAATTACCAGCACAGGAAAGAGCAGTCAGCCAAAGAAAGCCATGGGTGAAAAGGACTTAACGGGAAATTGCATCTGTGTGTCTAAATGACTCAATTAGGGGCTCTGTGCCCACAATGTTATGAACTATAGCTATCATCTTGCCATAGTTCTTATTGGATAAAAAGAACTGTGCTGTAATTTTAGCACTTAAGAGACATCAGCACTGACAGCTGTTTCAATTGACAAGGTCCCTACACAGTGTTCACTGTTCACTACATGCAGAGCACTGTTGAAGTTCGTTTCACTTTAATAAAATGCGTTCATTTTGTTAAGGTGAGTGATAAACGGCTATTGCAACGTTTTTTTTTTTCCATTTCATTTTCATAATTTAAAGATGCAGTCCGCAGTTTTTCCTCTTTGTCGCCATCTCTGTTCGAAATCTGCAATTGCAGTTATTCGCGGAATTATCAACTTTACGTGCGTTGTGCCGCGGCACGGCACAGCGCTGATGAATCCAATGTTTTGAGGAGAATGTGCGGCTGTCAATCCAATCGCCGCTACGGTGTGGATCCTGTCATTCGCAATCACAGATTCTACTTTTTGGAGTTATGACCAACAGAAGGATTTTCACCGGAAAATGTCATCTGAACAATTAAGTAGCATCCACTTTTGTTCTGACCAACTAAGGGGAAAAAAGCATTGCAGTAAATCACACAGATTAAATCTAACGATCGCTAATCATATCACGTCAAACCATGCAAATTATACTTTGTTCTCAAATTGTTAATGTTATCAACATCAGCATTACGTGACTACATTTAATGCCCTTCCGATATTTGTCCTTGTTTTCGCATGGGCCGGTTGCAGTCTCATTTTTTCTTGTTTTTTCTCGTTTTACAATGGGTGAATCTCCAGTTGTCTCTGGTGATTGTCGTTTGAATCCGCCATCAAATTGATAAGTTTAATCATATCAAATCCTGTGAGAAAAGGCTATAAATCTCCACCTCCAACATCCTCACACTCATGGCCTACTAGCCGAGACTCTTCTTTATGAATGAATGAATGAATGAATGAGGCATTTATATAGCGCTTTCATATGTACTACTGTACACCCAAAGCGCTTTACAATCATATCAGGGGTCTCTCCTCAACCACCACCAGTGTGAGCATCCACTTGGATGATGCGACGGCAGCCACAGAACAACGGCGCCAGTGCGCTAACACACACCAGCTATAGGTGGAGAGAGGAGAGAGAGTGATAGAGCCAATTCAATGTAAGGGGATTATTAGGAGGCCATGATTGGTAAGGGCCAATGTGTGGAAAGTGTCCAGGACACCGGGGTTACACCCCTACTTTTTACGAGAAATGCCATGGGATTTTTAATGACCACAGAGAGTCAGGACCTCGGTTTTACGTCTCATCCGAAGGACGGTGCTCTTTGACAGTATAGTGTCCCCGTCACTACACTGGGGCGTTAGGACCCACACAGACCACAGGGTGAGCACCCCCTGCTGGCCTCACTAACACCTCTTCCAGCAGCAACCTGGTTTTTCTCAGGAGGTCTCCCATCCAGGTACTATCCAGGCTCAGCCCTGCTTAGCTTCAGTGGGCAACCAGTCTTGGGCTACAGGGTGATATGGCTGCTGGCAGATGTTTATGTAGACAGATGTGACGTAATGACGCAAAGACATGCTCGAATTTCCAGTGGAAATCCACCAGTACCACTGGAATTAAATACATTATTACAAGCTTACCTTTTTGAATCGAGCAAGGCAAGCAGATCGTCCTGAACACTGGCTGGTTACGTACTTGCTCAAAAATTGATTTTGGATCATTTTAACCCAAAAAAGCTACAGACTGCAGCTTTAATATGAAAATAAATAGGGGTGTGCAGCGGAGCCAATATCTGTTTTTGTATGTGTATCTGTAACAGTCACAAAATTATTTGTATCTGTATTTGTATTTGTATTCTGTATGAATAAATCCTGAAGTGGGCAGGGCTTTAAGTGGATGTTCATGAAATTATAGTGCTTTTCCACTGCTCAGCTCAGCTTGGCTCAGTTTGTTTTAGTACCGCTTCAAAGTGGGTGGAATTACAGACTGATCGTTTTAGTTGCTCCGCCTCTACTGCTGTGACAATCATAAACGCGAAACAAACAAACGTGTGACACAAACAAACACACAACACAGGAGCAATGGAGCATATTGATGCAATGGTGTTCTTGATACTCGGCATGTGGATGTTTTTCACTGCGAGACGAAGAGGTTTGTTTGTTCGGGTTTGGTGTCTCGTGTCGCAAATCCAATGACGCTGGTAGTGACGATTCTCTCTGACCAATCAGTGACCTGCAGTGTTTATACATCACATTTTAGTATCATTTTACACATTCGTGTATCATTTCGTACAAGGTTTAAAACATTTAAATAGACATATCAAATAGTAGAAAATCTCTATGATGTTGTATTTTAGTTGATATCACTCTTGTCAAAGCCCTGATTTCTGAGAGGCAATGCGGCTATTTGATTTCATTCATAGAGTTTACACTCATTCAGCTCACACACTCATTATTGCGTAGTGATTTTAGAATAAAAATGCTGGAACTTCAACTACTTTTCACTGGTGGATAAATTTCCCTCTCCACTTCTTGAGAAGCAATTTTGCAATGTACCCTTATTCCCCATGCTGTTTGCAGTTTCCTTCGAAATGAATGTGCACTCCCTTCAGATTGGAATCTCACTTAAGATGGCAGAATACTCTATGTAGTCCACTTCGCAGGGCACTTACGGTTGAATGGATCCCACTAATTGATTTGTAGCAACAAAGTGACCAGAACTCATGAATTTTCAACGAGAGCTGATCATTTTACATAAAGATTGCAGCTGTAGGAATGGAAGTCCTGTCTTGAAGCTCAATGGCCACTTTAGGATTCACATTGTCTTGACCATTCAGAAAAACATAATTATTTTTTTTTTTTTACTGTTTTTGAGGTAAAGGTGCTAAATTCATCATTCCTTTGATAGTATTGCTTTAAAAAAAAAAAAAAAAAAAAACTTATATTATTGCTTACATTAATGTAATCTTGATAAATACTTTCAGCATCCAAGTAGACAGCAGCCATATTTGAATGACTATTTAAAACCCCAAGAATCTAGAAGGAAAGTGAGGTCCGGGGGTAAAGAAACATACTTATTCTACACCCCTCATGTCTCTTCACAGTGCCAGACTAGAGTCAAGCCCAACAAGGTATTCTTTCTTCTTTCCCTGTTGATTCTGCCAAGCCCATTCCCTTGGCTGTGTTTTCATTAGATAGCAGGTAGAGACAGTGGGAATCACATTCATCCATTCATGTGCATCACTAATTAGATGATGAGGCATTTGGCTATTTACATCTTATCAAGCTGCGTTTGGTGGAGATGGTATGTGACTTAAGGCACTGAAGCTAAGCAGGGTTTAGCTTGGTCAGTAAATAGATGGGAGACCTCTTGGGAAAACTAGGTTGCTGCTGGAAGAGGTGTTAGTGAGGCCAGTAGGGGATGCTCACCCTTTGGTCTGTGTGGGTCCTAACGCCCCAGTATATTGACGGGGACACTATAATGTCAAAAAAGCACTGTCCTTCGGATGAGACGTTAAATTGAGGTCCTAACTCTCTGTGGTCATTAAAAATGGCTAAATTTGCCCCTTGGCCTCTGTCCATCATGTCCTTCTAATCATCCCCATATACTGATTGGCTTCATCTCTGTCTCCTCTCCACCAATAAGCTGGTGTGTGGTGGTCGTTCTGGCACAATATGGCTGCCATTGCATCATCCAGGAGATTCTGCACATTGGTGGTGGATGAGGAGATTCCCCACTTCTATGTAAAGCACTTTAAGTACCCAGATAAGCTCTATATAAATGTAACAAATTATTATTATTATTATTAGGTACTGTACACTGTGGAAAACTCCCCAAAAGTGAGCCGTACCTAGCCGTACCATGGAGTGGAAAAGCGCTATAAAACATGGTGAGCTTTCAGCAACCTCAGCCACTTCCGAATTTGGGATTGCAACATTATATCTATCTGCTGCAAGGTCCCCAATACCAGCTTGTGTGTTTTCGGAATTGCATTAAAGGTGTTGATAATGTTCTACCTCTTTTACAAAAGGGCAGACAACAGAGCTTTTTCTCAGTTTTCTGGTAGCACCGATTTAAAAAAAAACATCTCACTTCTGATAACTATTTAATGATCTTTTTCAAAAGGAATGCTCAATGAAATATCTTCCATGGAGCTGTATGCAGTTCTGTCGTGCAGCAGAAACACTGTTCAGAAGCTCAATGTGCGCCTGCTGCTGCAATTATCCTGCTGCCATGATTACGCACTGCAGATGCACCAGTCATCAGTGCTTCAGTGGAGTACTGTATTGCTGAGGGAATTTATGTCTTCCTCAGCACTGTCTTTGAGAGGTTCCCTGATGGACTTTACATCCTGTGCCTTTCTACAAGACAAAACCACTTCCACTTGCTTTGAAATCGACCACCCCTGTAATCAAGTGAGACCCTTTCCTCCATCAGACCCCTACAAGGCGGAGACATTTGTTACAGTGCTGTTCCCACTCAAGCCATAGGTCAGACATGTCATTGCATTTCATTAGTTCTGACCGTATCAATTATTAAAGATGGATGGAATAAACTCCTGTTGCCTAATCTTCTTCTTTTGAAATTCACAGATAAACATCCACACAGACGTAAAGCCTGATGGTTTAAAGCATTTCAGGAAATGAAGTTTTATCGATGATGCTATGAATTTGGTGACGTTGTTACTGTTTGGCTCATGTAGAGGATGGAGATTACGTCAAAGGTTTGAGAAGCATAAATCTAGCCTGTGGCTCACATCAGTGAATGATCACTTTAGATTTTTTTTTTTTTTTTTTTGCATATTAAAAATCAAACAGCAAGAGCCTGTAAGCCTCTTGGCATTTGCCTGTCGTCTGTGGATTATAGTACAAACTGTTAGCCGTTAGTAGATGGATTAGCTTTAAATATGAAAAATGGGAGAATATTCATGTTTGCATGTTGACACTGACTCAAGGAACATATTGCTTTTTCCTGGAGATTTTGTTTTCCATGCATGACATTACATTGTATAAACAATTCTATGCCGACTAAAGAGATAATGAATACTTGTAGTTCCAAGTGCTGGCATGCCTGAAGCTGAATAGCTTATTTGAAACAGCATGAATAATGGATTTAAAATGACATTAGACTACCTTTCCCAAAAAACTCAGAGAGTTATGTTTTAGTGATATGCAATATATAATCGCCTGCTTGCTATAATTGGGTGCATCACCAATAACTGGATGAAGTGTAACAGAATGTAACAAAACAAGAGCCACAAGTTGAACTATTTTTAACATGGCGTGTTTATACATAGACTATCATTTACAATAGTATACAATACAATACAAAAAAGCGCAGAATGAATTTAAAAACAGGTAATCAAAAACTGAAACCGAAGATGGAGGCAGGGGCGCAGGCGACCCCCGGGGAGGTAAGGACAGGGACCATCCTGGTGGTGGTGGGGAGGGTGGAGGTGAATGTTTGCGTCGTCATCTGCGAAATCAAACATGTGTGAGTAACGATCTTTTATACTCTAGGTATTAGATAGTGATTGGATAACCAGAAGTAATGAGTGATGTAACATTGAGTCTTCCTGGCAGAA
Organism: Squalius cephalus; assembly: GCF_949319135.1. NCBI lineage: Eukaryota > Metazoa > Chordata > Actinopteri > Cypriniformes > Leuciscidae > Squalius > Squalius cephalus. Next base: position 55,891,022 of record NC_137122.1, on the reverse strand, counting down.
CTTTACGCTAAAGCTTGCATTTCTGCAAAAAAACTTGGGTACTCATAAAACAATGGAGTTCTGTTGAAGTCTGACAGTAATTGTCTTGAAATTTATAGCTGAGGGTGGTAAATTTGTTACACAAGTACTGCTTTTATTGCTTTTGCGCCAGTGCTTTAAAAGGAGATGAAACAACTTCTCTGAAAGAGTTTGCCATGTTGACTGTACAAAAACACCAAAGCACAATACACCGTCAGTGTCTAAGCTAAAAGAAGACTTCTTAGTGGATGAACTAAATTAGCGTAAGTGTGAAAATTGTTTAAATGGAGTTTACAAGTCCAAAATTGGCCATAGGTGAAGAAACACCCAGTCAACGTTTAAAGAAACTGTTGTTATGCTATTTTTCATTCCATTATTTAGTAAAGTCAACATAAAGACATAGACTTTCAATACATCTGCAACCCATTTTACTTCCATAATCTGATGCATTTATTAGTAAAACAGGATATTCAATGATAATCTCAGATATTAGAGAATCCGTCATGAATAAGTAAAATATATTTACAGAAGTTACCTACTATTCTTTAACTTTACTGTACAATATATGTGTGTGAATTAAATTTGGCATGTGGTGTAATGGAACCATTCACGATTTGCATAAAAAGGGGATTTTCATTTAGTTTTGACCAACTTCTTGGTAAAGCCACGCTGACTATATATTGAGTACAAATGTTCAAATATGAATCATTTGCCATCCTAACAAATACAGATAATGGCTTCACTGCACACCCAGATGAATAGGACGTTCCATCAGATTGAACAAAACATGTTTTGCACTTTCCTTTAAAACAGTAATTACTTTAAATATGTAAAATGTGGCACTAGAGACACAATTTTAGCACTGTTTCCATAATGAAAACCGTTATCATTAACTACTGCCTCAGACCGGAGCTGTTTGTTTATCTTTTGTTTGGTTTATTTCTTAATACAATTTATTTTCTTGGATCCATTTCAATCCCAATAGATTTTCACACTTTCCTAGAGGGTTTATGGCTCAAACCTTCTGACTGTGAAATGTTTGCAGCAGTGCGGCTATGTCTTGAAAGCATTTCATGGTGTGATGTCTGTTGCTGTGGGGTTCTTTGTGAAAAAGAAAAACACTTTAGCATACTTTTAAAAAGAGTACTTTTTATGGATATGGTATACTTTAAAAGAATATACCTGAGTGCAATGTAATATTGAGTAACACTACAGTTAAAATTATAATAAAGAACTTTATTATACTTTACTTTAGTAAACACATCAAGATAAGTGTCCTTATTTAAAGCCCGACAAAATATTATTATAACATTGATTTAAAATGAACTTTTGGTAACGCTTTATATAGCCCGGAAAGTACTGCATAATTAAGATGAATTTACAGTGTAACTTTTGGAAATTATAGTGTACCTATAAAGTATTTGCATGTAAGTATAAGGGAACAATATGTAAAATTTGAGGAATAAAGGGGTAACAACCAGGAGAATTAAAAATTATGTATACTGTAATATTATAGAACTAAGAGGTACTTATAATACAACAAAGATATACAGATAGACTTAAGCATTTGAAAAGAATTGTTGATTAAAAGAGCACTTTTAAATGAAAAAGAAGTGTTGTAAATCTGTTTTGAATTAAGTTATTTTTCAAATAAAGGTTTCTGAGTCAGTGATATAAGATTGCGTGTATGTATTTTTATTGTACTTACCCTGTAACTACATGGAACAAGAGGGTAACAAGCACCACTACATGAAACAAGAGTATCTTTCCCCAATAGTTCTATAATTCAGTGCACTTTTGTTAAAAAGATTACTGTATAAATGCATAGATTCTGTATAGATGCATTCTCATAGATGTACCCTGTAATTTGAAAAAATACTAATTATTACAAAAAGGTACGCAGTGTATGCTCTTGTTAAATTGCTCCCAAATGTAAGATTGTTGTATCATAATAGTGGAATAAGTACCCCTTAGTTCTATAATACTTACAGTATAAATAATTTGTTAATTCTCCTGGCTGTTACCCCTTTATTCTCCAAACTATTACATATTGTTCCCTTATACTTCCATGTAAGTACTTTAGGTACACTATAATCAACAAAAGTTACACTTTAAAATCGATTTAATTACTCAGTACTTTCCGAGCTGTAATCTAAAGCGTTACTGAACTTTTCATTCAAAATTATTACAGAGTGCAATTGGTAACACATGAATGTGTTTAGAAACTTAGGGTTTTGTATTGTATTACACAATTAATACTGAGTGATATTAATTAATTGACAACATGTACTTACTACACTGTTAGACTTTTCAAGGGTTTTTTACAGTAACTTACTGGCAACACTGTTGCCAGTAAGTTACTGTAATTAAGAGTTACAGTACCAAACCGTATTTCAGTTTTGTGTAAATACAGTGCATTACTGTAAAAACGAAGCTAATCAGTACAGTGCATTACTGTAAAAACTAAGCTAATCAGTACACTACTGTAATTATTTTTATTTGTACTAAATATAAATTAGATTTGATAATTTTGATATATGATTAATTTTATTTTTATCCCACATAAGTACTACTTTCATACAAACCAATTAGACAAAGTTATCACAAAATACCATTTTTTTATTTAAAACATTTCGTATATATCACAAAATAAACATGCCAATGCTGGAAATGATGTGTGAAATTTTTACACATTAATGGGTGAGTTTAGAGACAACATTTTTTTGTGTTAATTTTAACTCATTCATTGTGTTAATGATTTTAACAAAGTAAATATGTCAGAGAGGTTAGCACAAAGATGTGTAAACGTGTTAAATTAACACATTATGTGCTGTCCTTCACTGCAAACATTTTTGAAAACATACATAAAACCATAAACAAAACATTAGCATTTGACTAAATGAATGTAGAGTCATTGGTTGTTTAGCTTATACAAGTATTATAATGAAATATCAACCATTACATTCATAAAACTGCAGAATATAAATAAATTAAGCATTCAAAAAGGAAATGTCCAAAACAGGACAAAACACAGTTCTTTTCACAATACATGACACATAACCCCACCTTAAAAATAATTTCACTTATTTCCAAAAATGTGTTGGATTCATGTACACTGGTGGCCAAAAGAAGTATTTAAGTGTCTTAATGTTTTTGAAAGAAGTCTCTTTGATGCTCAAGAAACATTTCTTATTATTATCAATGTCTGACTGTCTACTCCATCTTTTCTACAGCATAGGAGTAAAAATCATCATCAAAATAATCTTTAAAAAGCCAACACAATGTTTTTGTCCACCTTTGTGAATAAATGAACTTCTCCAAAGATTGGTTCCTGTTCAGAACTTGATTGACAACATCAGAATGTTCCCTGGTCTGCATGCGTGCCCACAAACACAAATGTACTCAGTCCTTCAGAGGAGATCCCGGTTCCAAAACTATATGAGAGAGAGAGAGAGAGAGAGAGAGAGAGAGAGAATATTAGTGTCACATTATTTTTAACCTCCTTTTTTGTTAATTTTTATTATTATTTTCACAAAAACTTAAGAATATATATTTGTAAACAGCTTTTGTCAATAAATAGCATACAAAAGAACTAAATTAAATTATGCCAGATTAAATTTTAATACTTACAAATCCTAAATTCTGTCCAAAAATGATGAGATCCATAGAAAAAAACGACTGAAATCGATGAGTTTAGCCCATTTTAGCTTGTCTGCAGTGAAGGAGTACCTGTTTGAGACAAATACACAGTAAGACACATGCAAGAAATCACTGTGTGATGTTCGTTCTCCTTCCTACAGTATAACCCACCTGTGCGCTGATATTAGGACCTTCCTAGTCAGGTGGGACTGCAATGCTAGAGTCTTCTGGCTAATAAAATATCAAAATAATGCAAAAATATAAACTTAAGTTGTTTAGAATGCTAGATTTGGTATGAATGAATTAGTGAGAGTTTTACTGCAGTGTTTACCTGGATACATTTAATCTGGTGAGACTGAACAAAGACAATGGTCCATCTTCTGATTGGTTCATTTGCTGTGTAATAAAGTTAGACATAATGCAAAGGTCACTTATTTGATATAAAGTTTATAGAGATTTTATAAGATATTGTAAGCTACCTAGTCTGCACCAGTGGCTCAAAGCAATTTTCACATAGCGTATGCTAATCATTTCAGCAAACTTATCTCAAAATATATCACAAATGGGCTGCTTTACCTCTGGAATCTTGCTAGAAGTCACTGGCGCGAATTGGCGCTTTGTTGCAGTTGCCTTTAAACACAAAAATGGAAGTATATATTAAATTCCATTTAAAAAAAACTATAATATGGTATAGTTTGAAAAATAATGCTAAAACTATAAAGGTTCTCATCAGTAGGCCAACATTAGGCTATAAACAGAATTTCACATTAGTTTATTCACATTTATTGTTTATGTAAACGCGTTGCTCGTTGGCATATTTTAACTCGACAATTCAATCTAACAAAGTGTGTAAAATGAAACGTTAGCTCAGTTTACCATGGTAAAGTTCGTTACCGCCATGTTGACGACGAGTAACGTTAGGCTAACGTTAACGTTATAACATTAAACTGGGCACAATCCTGTCAACACACACAGAAGTTTTTTTTTTTTTTTTTTTTTTTACCTTGCTTGCTGATCTCTCTCTCGGTGAAGTGAATTCCGTCTCTTCCCCGGGCCAGACACGAACGTCGCGATCCAACAAAACACAGACCCCATTACCTACACTGGATGCACTGACGCGCCACGACAAATCCCAGACAGTGATGCGCCGCGGCCGTTATATTTCTGACGTAGTCCGATACGAGTCCAAGCGCTCGCGCTATTTCTGACAAGGGACAAACAGGTTTGCATTTAAAGGTCCGGTCGCTTCAATGTGTCCAATATAGACAGCCTCTGGCTATTATAGCGTTGTAGACACGCGGTGTAAGGCAAAAATTAGGAAATAAAAAGCACGGTGGAATGGTGCCAGCCAGAGAGGCAGTTACGTCAAATACAGTAGTATACAGCAAATTTAAAAAATACAGTAAGTCTCTGTATGTGGTGTTAGACGTCACAGAAAATTCCCATGATGCAATGGGAATCACAGTTATTTACTGTAAAGAGAAATAGCAGTATAATACTGGGGGATTTAAAGTAAATAACTGTAGAAATTACAGAAAAGTCTAACAGTGTAGGGTTAGGGCTTAGATACGCCTGGAGGTTTCATCTCATGAGACTTTTTTTTATTTATTTTTTTTATCAAAAGTACTATTCATTTCTTTGTGGAAAACTTTTTTTTATTTATTTTTTTTAAATGAGGATAAAATTATGTGTACCAAATGTGAGCTTTGATGAGTGATGACAAAACCTTGAACAAATGAAGCTCTTCTGAGAGTTACTGAGTTTTCTGTGGGCCTGTGTAGATTAATCTGTTCAGATTTAGCATTTCCTGCAGTCATTTATCATCTGGAAAGGAGTTTGCGATGCTTTCCTAAGTGTGATAAATCCACAAACGCTCCAGATTCACCAAACATTGTCTTAATCACAATTGCTTGGTTTTACCCGTGATGTCCTCCACCTCTGCAAGAGGCTAGCGCTGATTTCGTGGAAATTTGAGTGTATTTTCATAGCAGGACAACCCATAGCGAGCTATTTTTCCTTAGTGGGTCCTGGAGGGACACGTCCATGCTGACTGTGTGTTTTTGAAGGCTAATTTCAAGTCCCAGAAGCTTTGCTCTGCTTTGATCCACTGCAGAACATTAAAGCAAGACTAACTGCGAAGCTAGAAGACTTATCAAATGAATGAGCTGTGATTATTAAAGGGAATATGTTGTTAATGTTATGAAGCCTTTATTATGATTGAAAAAGCTTACTGACGGTGATATAAACAGAAGTGAGAAGACCGATTGACCTATCCGATAGTCTTAGGAAATGTGTGTGCAGGTTTCTGTCCTGGGCTTGACTAACTGTTGAGAAATGGCTGCCTGTGCTTCTGCCTGACCTGAATTAATATGGAGCAGCGCTGCTGGCATGACTCCCGGATCATGGGAAAATTGTGTAAGACCTGTGTAGGATCTTCCCTGTGGTGCCAGCTGATGCCTTGTGGCTTGCCTTACTATATTTGCATCATCAGGCTTTTGGGGTCAGTTTATACCAGTAAAAATGATTACAACAACACAACGCACGCAGTGTTGAACCAAGCAAAGCAGCATAAAATGAATAATCATTACAGAAGCAAAATTGGGAGCTGGGATCTGTTGTGCAATGGCTTCAGTGTGCAAATGACCCAACGTTTTCTTCTTCCTTGATTTGTATACACATTATATGCATGCCAGAAATCATAAATAATCTTATACACCACACGTGTACACTGGTGTTACGGGTTTGGAAAGTTTACTGTATTATAGCCTACATGTCACATTACTATTTCGAATTACACAAAATGTTCAAGTGTTCATGTTTCCGATTATTTGCATGTTTTTGGTCTAATCAGCAAACTTGGAGCACATGCTAATTGCATTGCACCAAAAATGTATTTCACAGATGTGTAAAGAGTGAATTCACATTATATAAGACATCTGGTGTGTTGCTTGTCATTAATGTTGTTAAATCTTTGTCATTTTAGTACTTGAATGTTTCCTTTCCCTATATTGTGTCTGTGTGGAATAGGATTGTAAAGGGGAAATTCACATTATAAAAGACTGCTTTGTCTGCTTTTATCAGTAAATAAAGAGTCGACCCATCAGTTAATGTCCATATATTTATTACACCAAAAACCTCAATGCAGACAACACCAGTTATCCAGGCTTGGTGGAAAAAGCTGCCTGTGGTGACATTTCTGCAGAATGATATGTTGTTGCTTCTTGCACAGTTTGATCCAAAAAGAATGTCAATCTGGCAACGTTTTATTGTTGGTTGTGTATGTATCATAAGTCCGGAAATGAAATGTTCAGTAAGTGGTGCCAAAAGATCAATGTTTGAAAATAACCACCTACTCTAAACCTCAACATTAACCTAACTAATAGTGTTAACAAAAGCAAACGTGAAATAAAAAGTGCATTTTTGTAGCATCCATGTCATTTTAGCTGCTTCTATAAATCTTTGAGGTTTTTTATTGTGACTCGTGCAATGTACCGAGCAAGTTTACTATGTCAGAAAAGCCACGCTATGTGATGCAAACATCAAAATGTATTCGTTTGCAAATCATGCACTATGGTAAAAGTGTTTTAAAGGTCATAACATAGTATCATGCAACAAGGAACCATGCAAAAAGAAATCTTTATGAGCCTGTTCCCGTACTATTCTTGTATTTGTGTGAAAAGGAATAAAAGTTGTTGTTTTTTTACTGCCATTCGTGTTTATTTCATGTGTATGTAGGTAGTCTACACTTTTTGGAGTTTCTCCAAAGAGCCAATGTTTTACAGAAGCCTCCTTTAAAATATAAGTGTGTCAAACCTATTTCATGTGCAGCTATTTGTTTCCTATTATTCTTAGGCTAATTTAAATCAACCACAATATGCCCACAAATCAGTAAAATAAAAATAAAAATGGTAAGAAAAAAGTATTTGTTTATCAAAGCATGCATTAGGTAATGATGTCCATGGTTAAGGGGTGTTGAAGCGAAATCCTTAAAAATCCCCAAATCCTGGGCCTGATCCATAAAAATGAAAAAAAGTTATGAAACAACTGGGAGAGAAAAAAAAAGAGTGATCCTCAGCTCTCTTTGTGACTACAATCATTCATACAATTTATAATTTTAGGTCCCATGTCGCCTCAGCATCTCACAGCCCTGATCACACAAAGCTCTCAACTTCAAATAGTACAATATGCAAATACAGTAACTGAGTTGATGCTGCTTTACATATGAGCCTGTAGGCTACAAGGTATGAATGGATTTTGATGTTTGTTCTGTGTGAGGAAAGCGAGGTCTTTTGTTATCTAAATAGATTGGTTTATTGGACTGTTACTATTTTCTGTTGTTTTTTATTTTAAACAAGTAGTTTTATGCTTATAAAGAGAGCCGTGTTGTTTGCAACCTCAACTGAGTTTCAAATCATGTCCAGATTTGTCAATTACGAGTTCTTATTTCAGTTAAGATGCTGTTAGAACAGATTATCAGAGAGCCCGATTTCACCTCCAGAGACCAAAAGTACAAGAGTGTCAGCAGTATATGCAGAGGTAATGTGATTTTCTTTTGAATATCTATTTGCCTACTTAAGCTGAAGATAAGGTCCTTAAAGTGTCCTTGTTTGGAGTTTTCCTGAGGGCCTTCTGTCTTCTGCCCAGAACATGGAGTGGATTGTCAAGAGCTGGCATGATGCCCTGCATCGGAAACAAATTTCCCCTGTTGGAGTGAAATCAATTATTCATGAAGTTTGCATGAAGCATTGAGAATGAGCACAGCAGTGAAGGGGAGATGAGAGGAGAGGAAATGGGTTTATGGATTGTGTTGATTGAGAGTTTTTTTTGTGTGTGTGTGTGTGTGTGTGTACCAGCACTGACAGGATTCGTTATGGACAAAACAATAGTGCTTGACCATACTATTACTTCAACTATGGGCATTTGGACCCTGCAGGCCTTTAGAAAATACTGTAAACTCACTAGTTTATTCAGCTTGTATTCAATTCTGCCATTTTTATAAAGGAAAAAATGTCATTTCCACCAAATCTCAAAAGATTCTTCTGTAGAACATGAATGAATGAATGAGGCATTTATATAGCGCTTTTCATATGTACTACTGTACACCCAAAGCGCTTTACAATCATACCAGGGATCTCTCCTCAACCACCACCAGTGTGAGCATCCACTGGGATGATGCGACGGCAGCCACAGAACAACAGCGCCAGTGCGCTCACACACACCATCTATAGGTGGAGAGAGAGAGAGTGATAGAGCCAATTCAGTGGATGGGGATTATTAGGAGGCCATGGCTGACAAGGGCCGATGGAGGGAATGTGGTCTGGACACCGGGGCTACACCCCTACTCTTTACGAGATTTTTAATGACCACACTGAGTCAGGACCTCGGTTTTACGTCTCATCCGAAGGATGGTGCTTGTTACAGTATAGTGTCCCCGTCACTACACTGGGGCGTTAGGACCCACACAGACAAAAGGGTGAGCGCCCCCTACTGGCCTAGGAGGACTAGGAGTCTTTGAGTATGTATAGAAAGGTCAAGATCGAGAACTCTATGGCCATAAATATATTCCTTGGGTCAATAACACCTCTTCCAGCAGCAACCTAGTTTTCTCAGGAGGTCTCCCATCTATTTACTGACCAGACTCAACCCTGCTTAGCTTCAGTGGGAGACCAGTCTTGGGCTACAGGGTGATATGGGTGCTGGCAGTCTTGCTAAGTCATCATGACTGACAACATCAGTCTTGTTAAGGCTAATTTCATACTTAGAATATTATGTTTCCCAAATACACCCTTGTGAAAAAGCAGTGCACTGTAGTATACTTGTAAAAAGAGTACTTATTACAGCAAACTGCAAATTCAAACACTTAATTGCATGGAAGTTGCAATTAAATGACCGTTATATTTTAAATGTATATTAAATGCAATCACTTTGACACAGTTAAGACTTAAGAATATCTTTAAATGTTATTTCGTAATTATACCTTTGAAAGCGTACTGCCAAAAGTACTGACAAGCATTTATGATGTTTGTCATTTCTGTTAAAACACATTTGTAATGAAGTTGCAGTTTATTACATTTAAAATATGTTAACTTTAATTGTAAACTTTGAATACATAACTTTGAATAACACACCACAGTATTATCAAGTCCCTTTCAAGGAAAGTCTGTTCACTCGGTGGCCATATTTACAGAATGAATGAACAGAATGAGATAATTTCACCCAACATGGTAAACCTATGTATGGGCTCAGTCTGTGGTCACGTGAAAAAGGAAGCAGCGACTGGCTTGATGGCACTATACAATGGGGAAAAAAACATGAATATGTCTATAGCTATATAAGTAAAAAAGTAATTGTGTGCTTTGCTCCCATATTTAATAAAAAATGCAACGATTCGACCCTACTGGGTCTACTTCAGGCAAATGGTGGACACATTTGATTGAAGGGATATATATAGGTCTTCATCAAATGTGTCCACCATTTGCCTGAAGTAGACCCAGTAGGGTCGAAACGTTGCATTTTTTATTAAATATGGGAGCAAAGAGCAGTGTTGCGGACATCACCTTTTTTTTACGTCTATAGCTATGCTTCAGTCAGTACGACTGACTTGAAAATTGGCATGCAGTGTCTTTTTCCAAGGTGCCGTGATTGTCTAAGAGGACATTCGCGTATCTTGAAAAACATGGCCGCCACCGGCCAATGAGTTTTTAGCACCTGTTAGACAAGGTAAATGAAGGCCGACCAGAACCAAATTCACTGGGCCTTTTTGACACATGGCCCTTGAGGTCTGTGAAAAATTGAAAAGAAATCGGCCATCAGAAGGTGCCATCGCATTTTTCCAGCACGTTGATTGTCGGGTATATTACGTGATTTTTCACACATGCACATGATTTTCATACCAAATGATAAAACTCCTCATTCTGAACAACTTTGCCTCTAGGACCATTGCTGTCAATAAAATCGTTTATTATAAATCGATTTATAAATCGACTATTTGAAAAACCTACTTTCGCGAAATAGTCCTATGCTTTTCAGCTCTGGACTCTCTAGGTCAATAATTATATATATATATATAAAAATTGTGAACCTTAGCATTTGGTGAGCTATAACAGGTTCATTTAGCAACAGCCATGTCCAAGTGTACACAACAGCCTATAATTCCAAAACAAAATCTCAGAACTTCATGAAATTAGGTGAGCACATGCGACATGATTCAAAATAAGCATGCAAACATTTATGGAGATCGGGCAGTAGGTGGAGCTATAATAGTTTAAAAGGTTTCAAATACACGTTATTTCTGTAGTAAATGACCTTAAATTGCAGAAAGTGGTCTTCTTTACATGCTAGCTATATAATATGTAATATCTTATAATTCCATTTTAAAGCACTTGAGCCCTGATAATTGTTGCTTGCAGCTGTATTTAATATTGCATTATCTGTAAGTACATGTTTTTTTTTTTTTTTTAAATACTATAAGTGCACATTCAATACAATGAACTGCACTTATTTTCCACAAGGTAGGGCTGGGTGATATGGCCTAAAAAAAATCCCAGATTTTTTTCACAAAAAAAATCCCATTTACGATTTAAATCGATTTTTTTCCCCCTACTTAAAATCAATCTGCAGATGACAAAGAAATTGTTCAAAACAAGTTTTAACTTTATTTTGTTTTGATTTTCCCTTCTGGGATTTGATCTGGATGTCCAAAAAAAAAAAAAAAAACAAGATGGCAGGCCCTGCCATTATAAACAGTGAAAATGTAACATAACATACAATGTAACATAACATAAAACATAAAATTATGTGACCCTTTTTGATAGGTTTTCTTTAAACACAAGTTTAACATCTTGCTATTCAGTAGATAGGAGGTAGTTCTGATAAAGTGCAAACAAAGCATTCAACACCATTAAATATCAGTGCATGAGAGCATAAAGTGCTTATTTGTTGTGCTTTTTTTAATTTGAACATCCTTTCTTTTTTTCTAAAACACATAACTCTGTTGTGGCGGAGTAAAACGACACCCCTTCCAGCTCTGTACTGTTATATAGCTGAGGCAAGGCTTGGTAGCACATACCTGGGGTCCAAAACTTTCAGCATGTGAATAAACCCCAGCTTTTCCACAGTATATATGGGCACCATATCTTTTGCAATATACATTGCAACTGCATCCGTGATTGCTTTCCACCGGGCCCCATTCTTATCATACCGGATGTTTGTAAATGTTTGTAAGACTGTAGGTTGTTTTTTGGTGTGCTTGTGCTTGTGTCTTGTTCATTTCGCAGGGCACAACATCTCTCCCCCTCGGCAGCATGCCTCTGTTTGAAGTGCTGCAGTAAATTGGTCGTACTGCTACCTTTGCTAGCTACAGACTTCAACCACACTTTGCAGCGGGGTGTTGTTTGTTCTGCGTCTGACACTGCAAAACCGAACCAATTCCAAATTACGGATGACACTGTGCCTTTCTTGTGAACGAGTTCTTCCCTGCTCGCTGCCATGTTGTTTGTGTATTTCTATGGCAAATGCACGGGGGGAGGGCTGAGCCCATTCTGAACTACGGGAGCCCAGAGGGGAGCGTCGCCGGATGTTATAGAGAAAACCGATTTTCATTCAAACAAGTTGACGTAAACCACACATTCGAGTTAATCGATAAAATCGATTTATCGCCCAGTCCTACCACAAGGGCACACATCATTTGACAAAATTAGAAAACAATAGCTCTTTCTCAAACTTCCATCAACTGAAATTGATTTTGTGCCAGTCTTTTTCACTTTAGACATTAAAACGTAGACCATCCAAACCCATGAAAATGTGATGAGATTCAGTCGAGCAGAAATCGTCACCATCTTCTATAAGAAGAATCATCATATAGAAGATCAGAAACATCTCAGTATAAATAAAAGTATTTTGCTTGAATTGCTGTAAACCAGCTTTCATGCAGCTACCACAGTCAATTCACTCAGGTGTACTGGGTTCAGATTATATGACTAAATCATCTGTAACGATTTATGGGGAGTAGAAACGATTTAGAATAACCTTTCTGTGGTTCCTCTGGGAAATTCATTGCTTCTCTCAAGCTGTTCTCATGGGCAATCAGGACACTGATAAAGCTGGGGATGAAAAGGGTTCATCAAGAAGCAGATGATGCATCATGACATATTGATATACTCTCACTCTCCTAATAAATTTAGATGCATTGTCCTCCCACATGTTCGAAGTTTTCTTTTGTTGCCTGAAATATCATCCATTTCCTTCATTATCACTCTTGACCCAGAAAGGTCATCTGTGGGGATGTCTCTATATCAGTGGTTCTCAACCTTTTTTGGGCCAGCGCCCCTTATCCATTATCCAGGTCCCTTATTACGGAAATACCGAAGTTGGGGCCGGTTTCACAAAGATAGACTTTGACTATGGCTTAGATATAGTAGATAGTCAGACTTCAGATAGACATCTAAATCAGACCGTTGCACAAAGCACTTAAGACTCTGACTATCTTAAGTAGGACTACACGGCAATGCATTCTGGGTAAAATAAGACACTTTTCAAAACAAAAAACATGGCGGATCGAGTAAGCGCATTCAACCGCTCAGTGCAGTTTACCCCAGTGGAAAATATGTGTTTGTTGGAGGACTATAACAGTTACAAGGACATTTTACTTGGGAAATTTAGCGGAGAATGTAGTAACAAGAAGAAATGTTTAAATTATGAGCCATTTTCCCTTTTCTTTTGGCTGTTTGTAATGTAACTGATTGTTACTGCTGGTTGCCAAGGTAACATAGAGTCTTAGATCTAAGTTAGCCTGGGGGTAAGGTGTCTAATTTTTTTGGTCTAAATTAAATCAGTGTTTATTTTTGTGAAACAGTCTAACTTGCATTAGCCAATAGTCTATGAGCAAATTTTAGACTTGTCTAACACTATAGACCGGTCTAAAATAGCTTTGTGAAACCGGCCCCTGATCGGTTGTTTTTGTCACATGACCTGCTGTGCGCTTGCCATTCTGAAAAGTTGAGATGTTTTCAACCAACCGCGTTGCTTTTATTATGAATAACGAATTTGCACGCGCATGAAACGCGGTATGTGAACGGCCCCTGACTGGTTCGAGTCGGGAGTCGGGAGTCGGCACTCGGCACCGCGGCGGAGTAGCACAGTACCTGCACAGTACCAAGACGCCTGCAATTTTGTTTATTTACCACTAGAGCGCCAAAAGTTATGGACTGCAGCTTTCATATTACAAAGCATGTCACTAAAAGCCAAATAACAGATTTGATTTGACTGAACAGTGGGAATATTATTATAGTTTCCCAGAGAGCAAAACAAGTAATTTGAAGTAGAAATTAGCCTATATATCAGTGTATATCAGTGTTAACGAAATGCAACGGTTACAAATTTGACATTTTTGTACAAATTTGCTGTACCGCGAACAGCCAGTCAGCAAACAAGAAGCATTCTTAGAAATTATTTTCAATGGAGAACACTGACAGGGAAAAGGCTGAATATTTGAACTTTCGAATTCAAACTTTCAAAATCGATTTGAAAAGTACTGTGAGCCCTGTGCTTGATGTATTTCTGCTAATTTCTTTACTGCGGTTTGCAGAGACGTACTTGTACTGCATGTGGATGACCTGGCTGAATCCCTGCTCAACGAGATATCGAGATATGTTGTTGGAAAAGCAAGAATCAGCAGCCTGATCTTTTGCCAGAGAGCCGGATACCACTGGGCATATTTGACCCACATGCTGCACCAGCCAGAGGTGCGAAAAATAGCCTGGGCTTCGTCGTCGCACTGGATGTCGACAAGATGCTCCTGAATAGGGGGCTCGCATCTGATCACATCCGTTTGAAAGGGCTGCACAACCCAACTGGGAACATCAAGGGTAAGGAGGTTCCCTGAAGCGGATCTCCATGTCGGCCTTAACCATCCTCAGGTGGTCAGTGTAAACTAGGATGAGGTCATCGGTAAGAGCCTCAGACACCTGTAATGAGTATTATTTTACAGTTCAACTGTTCTCTTATCTCCATGAATATTTTTAGTCTGAATTTGAATTAGTTGTTTTATTGCTTATTATTCTAGTAAAATGTTTATTTATATTTATAAGATAATGTGTGCTATAGGTGGGTCTGTATTTTCAGTCTCAATATAATCACTCGAAATAATAAACAGTACAATGGTATTCATGGAAATAAAATATATTAGGCCAATTATAATAATAGTGGGCCTGTTAGATCTATTTAGTGTTGTTTCTGAAAAAAGGTCACCTTGGCCAGCTGTGGGAAATAGCAAACTGCCTCCTGCTTATAATCTTCTAACAAGAATAAACGTATTGGTTTTAAAAATTATTATTGTATTATTCATTATTTTAACTATCTTGAAACTATCCAAGCAGCGTTTCGCGCTCAGATGTGACCGCGGAATTAATACATTACCAAAATGTGATTACAGAATATATTTAAATTATCCATCAAATTGTAATTTTCTCCTAATAGTCTTGCGAGTTAACAATAATGCCTGACCAGTAAATTACTTGGTGAACAAAGAAAACATTTGGCATTAGGCATTGGCATTAGTTAATGCCTAAAAATGTAAGAGTTTTACCTTATAAATAGAATTTCGTTTAATTCATTTTAAAATTCATCGCCGGAGTGAATGGGAACATGATTTATTGAAAATATTTGAAAATATATAAGTGGTTCTCAAGTCATTACCTTTTTAATGGCTTGTCAACTTTCCATTCCTCCGATGCGTGATTCTTGTCAGTGCTGGATTGTTGGTCTATGACTGGAAAAATAATAGAGTCGTTGCAAAAGAAACGATACTTAGCTTACATGTCGCATTAAACTGGCAGATTTTAGAATGTTCTAGGCGATTATTTTGCAAGTAATTACATGTTTAATCTTGTCTTGTCTGCATCTTTGGTGTAAACTCGTGAACGCCCCCCCCATGAACACCTGAACGCCCCCCTTTCAAAAATCTTGCTTCCAACGCCCCCCGTTTTTCTCTGAATGCCCCCGTTGAGAATATGGATCAAGCTCAATGTCAATAAAAACCTCGTCAGTTTCCTCCATTTGCCCCCTTATTCTACTGGCCCGCTTTAAGATGTTGGTGTTTACTTATACTGATCATGCATTTTTTATGGGTCACCACTGGAAAAGCAGCCAGGATATACGGCGGTCATTATGCATTCTAATCAGGTGCTGTGGTGGCAGAAAGGAGATGGAAATTTATATCCCATCATAGTTCAACCAGCCTTTGCACAGACTGTACAGGCCCATAGGTCAGCCAGGAAAAACGGGCATGCTTTTCTGGGAAGGGCCTCTTTAATATGCAAGATTTAGAATTAGCAGTCATGAAGCTGGTTTTCCATGCATGCCTAACAAGCAGCTGTTGATCTGGCAAGCAGGCACGTATGTATTTTGGGGCATTTGAGTTTGTTAGCTGCATGGCTTCATATGCTGGTGAAACTTGTGGCTGGTGGATCTGCTCCAAAATGTGCTATACTAGGAAACTCACTCACTTCTGTTGTGCACGTTGCCTCCAGCCTGTAGCATCCACTGCAGACTCATTACAATCCACCCACTAGCAGAGGAGATAGAAACTGCAAGGGTTTGGAGAAAATATAAGCTTTTTTCCATAACCTAGTGAGCAGCGTCTTCGAAGAGAGCGTAGAAACTCATTAGTGACCAAATCTGGAATGCTCTGCAAGGCAGTAATTCTGTGCACTACACAAACAGGGCTTTGGGTTTCTTCTCAAGGAATTTGGCTATTCGGCAACATATTTTAATAATTCAGTGATTTTATTTTATTTTTAATCCAAAATTAATCAAAAATGTTTATCTTTGTAATCTTTAGTCAGAATCTGAAAATTGTATTCCCCTCTGAAATGCCATTATTTCTCTTATGGCGCCACTTTGACAGCTTGGTCTGAACATAACCACCCCCGACCATCAGTCTGCTGTGAGCTAGAGATGGTGAGAAGGAGCAATAAAATCAAGCCCTGTTCTCTTTTTCTCTATATAGAATTGCTCGCTTCACATTTGTTCTTATTTTTTTTTTAACCTTTGGTTTTGTTTTCAAAGAAAAGACACAGAAAGAGAAACACATTTGTGTCTGTCTGCCGCAAAAGTACTAAAATCGTTCCAAAGACAGCGGGCTGTCCGCCGAAGACAATTTTTGCGGAGGCAGCCAGAAATCATCTCTCTGCTTGCAGTGCGTCAATCCTGCTTTTCGTCAAGGTAAGTGTATACACACACGCACGCACCACATTATACGTCAACAATAGCGGTTCACCGTTATAGCGGAACCGTACTGGAGTTCACATGAACCGTGACCCCAGACCACCTTTTTAAGTGGACTCGAGAACGGTTCGCGGGTGCGCACCCGAGTTCGGAAGACAGCGTTCACATCATCCAAACGAACCGAACTCTGACGTCATTCGAACCCGGGTGCGCACCAAAAGTGCTAGTGTGAAAGCGTGCTGCACTGCTAAGGAAAAAGCTACCCAAGTATTTGAAGGTTGAGCAGCGAGCTCATTGGCAACTGATACGGCAGGAACCAATCAGCTGTGCCCTATAGATAACTATGTGATTATGAACAGGTGAGTCAAAGGACCTATTAGCCTGCACCATCTACAGTTTCATGCCAGATTTTTGTATGTAACAATTTTGTAGGTATGGTTCTGATAGAAAACACAACTTATTCAGGTAAGATGTGCCAACACAATCTCATATAACTATTTATGTTTTGGCAAATTGAGGACTAATTCATATGAATTCGCACTGCTTACGCCCCATTGATGGTTATGTTTGTGGAACTTCATGCTATGTTTTTTTTTTTTTTTTATTAAATTTTTTGTATGAATTCATTCAAAATCGCCACCTTGTAAAACATTTCCTGTGAGATTGGGTTGGATGTGCCAGTAGCTGGAAGCTTGGATCCGTTTAGCCTGCTATGAATAGATTTCAGCACCAGGTCCAACACAAAGGGCAGCAGTGATCTGGTCTGAGGGCGTCTCAAGGGTGAGATACATCTATCCTGGCAATACACTTGTGAATAGGAGGGATGCTGGAAGATGTGCATGTTGGGGGATGGGTGTATATTTCAGGATGTCCAGGAAATACAATATGTCCAGTAATGGCTCTGCTGGATGTTATTTAGAGTGAGATAATACTCACTACTAGCATTTAAAAGTTTGAAATGATCTAAACGTTTGTGTTCAGACAGAATGTGGTACTGTTATTTAGCAAGATTATAGTAGTATAAAACTATAGTCTGTGCATTGGTACATTTCTAACATTATTGCAGCCATGCATACAGCTTTGCAGAAACGTTCTAGCCGTGAGGTTTTAAAGATATTCAGGAAAGATTTCAACCCACACATTTTGCAGCACTTCCCAGAGGTGTGACTGGCTTGTAGGGCATTTTTCTCTGACCTTACACTGAAGCTTGTCCCACAGGAGCTCAGTAGGTTTTAAATCTGGCGATAATGCATGCTAGTCCAAAGACAGTACTCTGACTCTCTGTTTCTTCCCCAAATAGTTTTGCATAGCTCTGAAATATGCTTTGAATCTTTGTACTTGCAGCATGATGAAACTGGAACCAATCAAGTGCTGACCACAGGGAACGACATGGCGTTGTGAAATAGAAAGGTAACATTTCGTGTTCCTTGCACTCTGTATCAATCTCCCATCTCACCAGCCCAAAGGCACTTCATTCATGCTTGACAGAAGGCGTCAAGCATCGATTCATTTGCCCTATGTTTCACATGTCCTCTCTTCCTTGACCGAAACCCCTCAAACTCATCTGTCCGTAATACTCTTGTCAGTCACCCACCATCCAGCTCGTTTATCTTCACTTTTTATTTTTCAGTTTCAGCTTTTTAAACCTTTCCTCTAAATCTACTAGCTGAGTGTCTTTTACTCTGCTGTGTGTGTCAGCTTGAGCAGTTCTTGGTGTTTGTTTCTTGGCAATCGTATACATGGAAGTACCTTAATTTTTAAATAAATAAATATATAACACCGAAATTGAACTTGGAATGACAGTGTGTTGCAATCCAAGGAATGAAAATGAACCTCCTTTGTTGAACAGAAGATTGGGTTTCAGGTATGCTAAAACATTTACAAAGGTGTCCCTGATAGTCCTAATCTGTTTCTGTCAAAAATATGACAATATCTGTGTATTGGAATGCTAATATAGTTGTGTTCTGAGACAAAGCCATTATAAAGAGATCAACCGTGTTCTCATTACTATTGTGTTGCTATAGGATTTTGAGTTAAATTCACATATTTTGGACACAGTTTTTGTGCATTCTGCAGAAGAAGCCAGTTTAAGATAATAGTTTGCAGTATTTAAGTGAAAAGTCTGCAATAGAGTCAAAACATATCCACTTTGCACCATATGCTTTTAAAAAATCAGCCTTTTCCCAGTTGGTTGGTAAATTTATGGTAAATCAGTTGCAGTGCTTGTGTGTTCTGACACATTTCACAATCGAACAATGAATAATATCAAGCTTGTGTAGCCAGAAGAGTTTGCATTCAGTCCGATTTGCTGGACATATGTAGAAGAAAATTCTAACAAATCAAATGTTACTTGTAAAATAGTCTCCTATCCTCAGAGACAACTCCCACAGACCGCACACAGTGCCTTCACTGACTGTCTATTACATATTTAGCACACAAAATGTATGAAGATCACATCAGATTGTCTGCCATTCAACTTCTAGGAGTTGTGCAACGCTTTTATCAGTGTGTCAAGAAACAAAATTCTCTTTAAATGGTAAAATGATACAGTATACTGTATATTCGCCTTTGTTTCCTCTCTGTGAAATAATCAGTGCTTATTTTTGTTTACACTTTTCCACTAAATTGTGTGCTGCCTAAAGCAGGGGTGTCCAATCATACTTATGAAGGGCCAGTGTCCTGCAGAGTTCAGCTCAAAACCCAATTAAACTTACCTGAACCAGCTAATCAAGGTCTTATTAGGCATACCAGAAACTTATTAGAAATACCAGATTTTAACGAAATTTGAACCAGATCATCTTCAGACCATGCCACCAAAAAGTTATGAAATTCAGGTTGATTTGTCAAATTGTTCTCGAATAACGTGCGAGCGAATTTGACGAAGAGCGTGCCAACATGAACGCAAGGCTATATGTCTGTAACACTTTAGTGTATTCTGACCAAACTTGGTGTGTGTTATGACAACCTGAGGTTACCTGCACAGTTTCAGCGCAGTGCCACCTAGTGGTCAGGAGATATGAAAAATTGCTATTTTTGCTTATAACTTCTGAACGGTCTCTTTAGATTTGGTGCAGCATCAGTACCCAATTTTCCCATATTGGCCGATATGTATTTTGTCGTAAAATGATATATTTTACAAACGCATTGGCATATTGTTACAAAACTCGATATGTGTCTTCAAGACTAAGCCCCGACAGTACTCAAAAAGTTATAATGAAATTTACATAAATGATAAAAACTTTTTATTAAATTAGCCTATTGTAATGAAATTGGTCTTAATAGATTCCTTGGGTCATGCGGAGAACATAACATTTTTTTGCCATAGTCGGCCTAACTTCCTGTCCACCATTTTGATTTTCTTTAAAAACGTATTTTTTTCGAACCAAATTCGAGTCAGGTAATCTTCAGACAGTGCCGACAAAAAGTTATGTTTTTTGTGTAAATCGACGAAACTGTTTTCGGATACTGCAGCAACAATGTTGAGGCATGATGCCAAAATGACTCTGAGGCTGTATCTTTGCAATGCTTTGACATATTGATACCAAACTTTGCATGTGTCATTGTCACCTTATTCTGACCACAACACATCAATTTGGTCATAGCACCACCTATTGGTCAAAAGTGATAAACCATTAAATCAAATTACTAATGATTGTACTTATGATTTTCCAGACAATTTTCCTAAAATGGTCTTAATATGTCTTTAATTGCTTATTGTTGCAGTTGGTCTGATGCTCCCAGCCATGTTGGCATGACGTGTTCTTTGAGCTTTGCCCCGATAATTGCTTTGTTCATGGCACACCATATTTTGAATGAGTTTATTCTGCAGCAGATTATAGTACGCCTATGCTTTACATGTTGGTAAGATGGTCTTTTTCTTTCTAAGTGAGCGGTTCTTGACCAGAACAAACTGAAAGTGGACCATGGATTATGCCAATATTTAAAAGTCTGGCTATGTGAGGCTACTGGTATAGCATCTACAGTTCAAAAGCGTGGGGTCGGCAAGATCTTTTAATGTTTTTAAAGACAATATATTTTCCAAGATTGCATATATTTAATTAAAAATACAGTAAAAACAGTAATATTGTGAAATATAATTACAATTTTAAATGACTTTTTTGCTAATGTATGTTTTTAATATGTATATTTTCAGCATCATTACTCCAGTCTTCAGTGTCACTCGATCCTTCAAAACTCATTGTAATATGATGATTTGGTGCTTAAGAGATTTTCTGATTATTATCAATTTTGAAATCAGTAGTGCTTCATATTTTTGTGGAAACCATGATTTTCAATTTCAGGATTCATCGATTAGAAGATTCTTGAGTAGAACGTTCAAAAGAACAGCATTTAATTAAAATAGACATTATAAATGTCTTTAGCGTCACTTTTGATCATTTATCCTTGCTGAATAAAAGTATTTATTTATTCAAATACTTACTGACTACTTTTGAATGTATTTTTCTCCCAGTAGTTCATGGCATTTGTTTATTGCAAATCAATCATTTAGGCACTAACACGCGTGCTATTTTTTGTATAACAATTTTATTACAAAACTTAGACCTTTTTCATCTTTCAGTGCTGCCATGCTTTTAGCATATAACAATACAGTATAAAATCTCAACCCAAAATGAGCTAATAAAAGCAGTTTTTCATTGATGCTGTTGCAGCATTTAGATGTTCATGCTGTTTTCTTTACACGTAACATTCCTTGAAAAATACAAACACCTGCCGAGCACGCCACGATTTAAACAACTTTGAATTACCAGCCTGACCATTTCAATTGTGACAAGTTGTAATCAACATAAAGTATCAGTAGTTACACAAGGAAAGAAAGAGATAAATAGAAGTACACTGCAAATAATGACAAATGTGTTGATTTTTTTTTTCAACAGCCCAAGGCACCCAGGCTTGAAATGTGTTGGCAATTATCAAGTTATTTTTTACAAACCCACACACACATACACAGACACACCAAATAAATAAATAAATAAATAAAATGCTTCAAGCAGGAGGTGATAAGACAGAACAGAAGCGTGTGAAAAAAGAATAACACACTCAGCTTTGCTTGTTTTACATTCTACATCTGAAGTTCACAGTGAGTATCCCAGGCAGTGGATAGATCTATCTAATAATCCTGATGGAGAACAGTAACCTAAGTGGTTCAGAAATCTACTGCATGACTACATGGCTTCCTGTACGAAGGGAGCGGTCAAATGATCCAGGCTGTTAAGATGGAAGTCTGAGCCGTATCACGTTAAGTAGTTTTCCAGTAAGGCGTTGCTTGCCCAAAGCAGAACCACGGTGCCTTCAAGCTAAAACTCTGAATTATCACCAACCACAGCTTTTGCCTTCGAGATCCAAAAATAAATGACAAAGACGTGATAGTTTTTAGGACTGAGAAGTGTTAAGAGACAAGATATATAGAAATATCTAGAAAATTCCAGTTGATATTGATGTCCATGTTCGGCCTTGATTGAAAATGTGCTTTAAAGATGAATGATTTGGTAACAGACACCTGGTAACTCATATCTCCCATTGGCTGGGAGATTTCTGTGCTTTTTAGTTCAGTTGGCGGCAGGCCTCAAATGTCCATTTCGAAGCCCCTCCGTAGATCTCAATGCTGGTTTCCAACCAAGAGAAGACGTTCCCCACTAATGCTTTGCTGCTGCATGTGGCCAAGTTATAAATCTCTCCCACGGACAGCTTTCGGTCCCAAATGTTGAAATTGGCCATGTCACCGACAAACGCTTGAGTAGCATCAAACCCTCCACCGAGAGTGTCCTGCAGGTAGATAACATTTATTTGAGATGCAGATAAAATAAACGTTGAATGCCTTCAAAGACATAAGATTAGTCCCTGTTAACCTTTGAAGCTAATCTGCACATAAATGATTCATAAATGCGTTTCATCCCTACAGTCGTCTTTGAAGGTCTCTTCATTTAAAATGAGCCAACACCTTCTTGTCTATTGGCTGTGCTATAGTGTATTTTAGAACTGACTGTTTACAATTATAACTTCGTATAATTGGCTCTGTTACTAAACATAGTGTGTTGACCTCTAAGGGCTTTTCACACTGTGCTTTAAGGTGCTATATGTAATTCTTTGACTGTACTAAATCATAAAAATGTGCAGATATTTTGAAAACATGCTAAGTTCACATAAGAACAATGCTCCCGGCAGTTATTCTACTTTGAAATGTGTATTCCGTGTCGGAATGTCTGTTTTTATTTTGATCTGTGTGATTCCACCAGCTGCCAATTTTCCCAATAATATTTCGACACACCCCAGTTGCCAGTTTGTTCAAAACACAGCGTATTGCAGCCATGGAAGCCAGCAAACGAACTGGATCAAAGATTGCAGATTCTACCTGACCTAAAAAGCCTCGGCATCCATCTAAAAATCTCTATGAATGGGAGCATATTAAAACATGGACATCAACTTCCAGATTAAGGGCCAGATTGAATAAACAGGGCAAATTAGCGCAATTTCAAAAAAAGTGCAGACGGGAGTGGAAAGTTCTGTGCATGATCTACTAACGACGTGCAAATAAAATAACATAGAGGCAACCGGATCATTTCCATAATGACCAATGCAATCTACCAAGAGCCGCGCAAATTAACATCTGGTTTAAGGCATGCTTTTTTGGGGGTGGTTAATAATGGCGCATATACCATTAAAATTGACTACCCTAAGTCTCCTCACCTTCCATTGTTAATTGCGCTTGCTCCCGTTGCGTGTCCACAATCTGGCAACCCGCATGAGTATTGAGTATTATGGGCAGGGTAAATAACTCTCTCCAATATTTTTTTATTTGGACTGCAGTACTCATTTCAACCACTAGCTATCAATATTACATACTGCCCCTTTAACCCCGGGTTATCGTCATTTTAAACCCTGCCTTTAACCCAGCATAAAGGAACGTTTCACACTTGTAATTTAGAAGCGGGATTAGCACTGTTTTTTTACCCAGGGTTATGAAACCCTGCCCCGGAGCAGAGTTAGCACTGCTTTTATGGTGTTAACCCTGCATTACGGTGCCAAACTTGTACACTGTGAAACAAAGCGGTGTTAGAATGTTATGACTAGATGCTCAACAACTGACAACCAATAGCGTGCCTCATATTCACGTGCTTTGGTCAGTCATTCAAACACAGTGCACTGTATAAAAAGTAGTTTCAGCATTTGAGGGGAAAAATGTCAAATGGTGACAGAAGACGTGTCAATTGGAGTGAAGAGGAAACTGTTTCAATCTTACCTTTATATTTCAAACCGTCCATTCAGGATAAACATAATAGTACAGTTGGCATTATATAATATGAGGATGCGCAATGCTAGTGTAGAGCTCTTATGTAAGCATATCACATTGCGATACATGTGTGACAGTGACACTGACACCGCAAATATGCAAATGAAGACGTTAACCCAGGGTTTAGGAATGTACCGTATAAAACGTCAGCTTATGAATACCCAGAATTAATTGTTAAACCCAGGTAAATTATGAGCAACGTGAATCAAGATAACACAGTTTAAAATGACGCAGGGTGTCAAAAGCCCTCTAGAGGTGCATTCACATTTACAGTTGTTCGCCGGCTTCTCGCCGGTGTCTTCTGGGAGACAGATTTCGCAAGGGGTTCAAGTTGAGGTGCTTGTTTAAAAGTCATCTGTGCATCATACATCGCTACACTTTTGACCATAGAAAATTTGCCTATTTTCACCTGCGAAACTTGGCCGAAATTTTGTGACCAGGCAGCATCCCAACTAAAATGTAACTTTCTAAGTGAACATTTACATGCATTGTAATGTTATTGAAATTGTGCCCCTTACACAAACTCACAATAGAGTTTAGCACTAAATATTTCTAAGCTAGTATTTGATCCACTAATACCATAAAAATACAAAGCATTAAATATTGTTTATGTATGTATTTTCAAATATATCTTTTTAAGACTGTTGAAAATTTTCAGTTTATTGCTTGCTTCAATAAATTATTGGATTGTCTTATCTGAGAAGAATACTTGCAATGCTGCCTTTCAATTTGGCAAAAAACAAGGTGTTTTATAAGGCAGTTGCCGTTTGGAGGAGCCTCTGGATGGGAGAAAGCCTGTGATGCCTTAAAATGCAGCTACGTAGGCAGCTCGCTGTGTTTTGGAACAGAGCCACTGTGTATTCTTCGCTCATCATTAAATCATCTTTGTGTAACACCTAGAGCTACCACACTTTTCTGTATTGATGAGTGAATTCAAACAGAGGACGCATACCTGCTCTTGTCCCAGAATCAATACCCCTTGTGGTTTGATTGGATGATAAGGGGCCAGACTGTCCCCATTTCCCCTCATTACACCATCCTGATAAGCTTCCCACACTCCATCTCGAGTGGTCCATGTGATACAAATGTGATGCCATTTCCCATCGTTGATCAGGAAAGGTAGCTTAGCAACCTACATCAAAAGAGGGCAAAAACCAGATGAAACCTAAACATCACGTTCATTTTGATGCAGACTGCCTGCTTTAAGTTTGTAACTTCATCCATCCATCCATCCATCCATCCCTCTAATGCTGATAGTGTTGGAATGTACCTTGTCATTGATGAGCATTTCCATAGGGTTGTTTCCCCACTCAATAAGAACCAGTTCATTGGCCTGTCCAGGGACTGCGTAAGAGAAAGGCGTCCCCACTCCTGGAGAGGCATTGGACTTGAGCCACATGCACACTGTGAAGGCGTACATCTCCGGCAGACTCTTCTTGACTTTAGCATACATGTAGTTGGTCCTCAGAGGGAATGTCAGCTGAAATTTATCCAGTGGTCTGTTGTCCTTTTGACCTGTCATTAAAAAAATAAATAAATACAAACATCAATTGCAGTCTACTGTATAGCACTAAAACAAGACAATCTCTCAAAATAACTGTGTACAGCCGCGTTTCCACCGAAATTACCTGGAACAAATTGTCCCAGGAACTTTCTTCCCCAGACCTGTTGGTGTCTTAGATTCCATTGTGGTCTAAAGTACCATGAAGATTATGCAAATTATTCCGGTGACGTAGGACTGCGCACTACTTTCCAGTTACCGCTGTATTTCATCCTCTGAATTTAAGTTTAATAAAGCCTGAACTTCGTTGTTGGTCCATCGGTCGTACTTTTTAAACTCCATTGTTGATTCGAGTAGCAAACAACTCTTACTGCACGCAACGCAACAGATTTGAAAATGGTGGTTGAAAAAAAATGCAGCGTGGAGTCAACCAATCAAAATGCGGCATGAGCTCAACCAATCAGCATGTTCAGCGCCCAAGTCACACCCCCGAAAGTTCCTGAACTTTGAGAAAGTACTACCTCGCCAGCAGGGACTTTCTGAGGGTGATTTTTACCCAGAACTTCATTTAGACCCTGGTTCCTGCGGTGGAAACCCCAAAGTCCCTAGTTCCTGGGGAAAGCTCCTGCGGTGGAAACTCGGCTAAATGCATACAAAATCTCTATACATAATTCTAATCAACTATTAATTGCCGTCTATAAATGTATTCACGTAAAGAAAATATAATAAAAGCAATAAAAAAAACAATAAAAAAAAAACAAGGTGTGTTTAAAGTATACTTCTAATAAACAATAACCAAAAACATCTATTGATTTATTTGTTTCTTTTCGCCTGGGGAAAGAAAAGCACACTAGTTCTGTCCTCCCACCTGGGAGTCTCCCTCGTCTTATTTATTTCTACCCTTGTGTTTGATTCGCGCTACAGGTAACAAGGAGAAAAAGCTGCAATCAATGGAAATGGTTGGCAGCATTTCTGGACTCAGGCAGAGGAATAGTTCACCCAAAAACTACATTCTGTCATATAATTTACTCACTCTCAAGTTGTTCCAAACCCATACAATATTCTCTCCTCCATAGAACATAAACTAGACTGCAAGTTGTTATTCCTACAAGCTGAAATTCTTGCCAGTCGCTGTACCTCTTACATCAAGACATATTAAACATGATTTCTAATCAATGAATCTGTTATTTTATTCTAAATCCTGCTCAATGTTTTCATCCAAATAATGTACAAATTAACTTTTTTGAACATGCGTAGTAGTAACAAATTACTGCCATTTGCATTATAAATGTAAGAATGTGACCCCATTACTGGTACTGTTCTTATAAAATATAGTTACCTAAATGTAACATCCAAACACAAATATTTATCAACATGAATATTTAGTCACAATGATTTATCCCTTTCTGTCCTGAATTTATAACATTTACAGATACTAATAACAGTAAAATGTGATTTATGTACCAGGCTAGGGCAAACCCCTTGTATAGAGCATTAAAGTGGCACAAGAAATCTGACACAAGCTGACAGGCAACATGAAACTAGATGCTCATTCACTTCTCTGAAGCACCTCATATAAAGTGCTCTCAGGCTTTTTGGTCACTTGCGTCGTGCACTTTTCTATTACAGCTCGCTCTGACCGTTGCCACTGAATGCATTATATACTCCTCATATGAGGGTGGATGAGGTTATGTGTGCACATTGTAAAAAACGTGACTAATCAATTATGCTATTCGTTCTTGGTTTATTTTCAGTTACAATTTTATTGATTTGATCAATTAGTCATTAAAGGGTTAGTTCACCCAAAAATGAAAATGATCCAAATATTTACTCACCCTCAAGCCATCCTAGGTGTATATGACTTTCTTCTTTCAGCCAAACACAATCAGAGTTATATTTAAAAAAAAAAAATCCTGGCTCTTCCAAGCTTTATAATGGGAGTGAAGGGTACCTTAGATTTTGAAGCCCAAAAAAAGCGCATCCAGATATCATTAAAGTTATCCAGATGGCTGCAAGGGGTTAATAAAGGCCTTTGAAGGTCTAGTAAAGGTTAATTGAAGTGAAGCAATGCAGTTTTGTAAGAAAAATATCACTATTTATAACTTTATAAACTGTAATCGCTGGCATCTGGTAACGGCCGTACACGAGTCTAGTTCCGGTGGAAGATTGACCTCTGACCCAACGCATGACGTATTGACAAACGCGGAGAGGATAGAGTAAAACAAAACACCGGTCAAGAATAAGAAGTCTAAAACGTCAATTTTTTAAAGAGAAATATGGGAGAAGCTTGAGTTTGTTCCACGAGAGGCGTTTACTCTCACCTTAGCTTACGCTACTCCTACATCCTACGTCATGCGTCGGGTCAGAGCTCACACTTTTATGATGGATGGATGTGCTTTTTTGGGCTTCAAAATCTTGAGCCCCATCCACTCCCATTATAAAGCTTGGAAGAGCCAGGATATTCTTTTACTATAACTCCGACTGTGTTTGGCTGAAATAAGAAACTCATATCCACCTAGGACGGCTTGAGGGTCAGTAAATTATAGAGTCATTTTTACTTTTGGGTGATCTATCACTTTAAAGCTCAAAACATATTTGGAGCTTGGTGATGTGATTGGATGGAAAAGCTCAGCTTGGAAAATTCTGCAAAGTCTCTTTGTGCTTCACAGAAGAAATAGTCTTATTTGTGTGGAATAGAATGAGGGCGAGTAAATGATGAAAATCCACATCCCTTAAAATTCCCTTCATGCCTTTAAGACTGTAAAAGGTTGTGGGAAATTATGCATTTTAATGACCGACGAAAACGTGATTCACATGAATGAAAATTCATGAGCTTGCAAAAACTCTCTGGTACCAATCTGTAAATCAAGCTATAAAGCTGGTTGGGTGGAATTGGATATGCAAAGCAATGCAGCTCTGTAGACCCCCTCCTCTCTGCGACACACCAGCGACACCACGACGGCAATTTATTATCCATGCTGGCTCGCTCAAGAGTATTTTCTCATAGAAAAAAAGAAAGCAGGTAAGATAAGCGCCCGTTACATCTACACGACACGCATGTGATAGGTGGAGCAGAAACGCGAACGGTTACCTTTTTCTAGATCGGTTATTCTCTGGTGCAGTGAGGTGAGAGTGGACTCCACGCGCCCGCGCTGCTCGCTCTCGTTGCGCAGCCCGGGCTTCCCTTCCTCCAAACCGTTCACACGGGACAGGACCTGCTTCTCCAGGTCGTCGATTTTGTTCTGAAGAAGATCCTTCAAGCTGTTCGCCTGGACGGAGTTGTTATTCCGGCTGAATTGCTATGAAATATAAATGTGAATATCTGTTTGTGAGATAAATGTTTCATTTGAGTTTACATAAAAAAAACAAAAAAAAAAACGCCAACATTATAAGAAAGGCGCACTGGTGCTCTGAAATATCGAGTAAATATATTTCATGTAATCAAAATGACTGAAGTCAAATTTGATCAATCAACCTGAATGGATCAAGTTACACAAATAAAAGTAATTTATTAGGGTCCAGATTATGCGGAAACAACTGCACACTGTGTATAATGCATTTTTTTAGTTAAGAGTTTTTATTCCTCCATTTTTACATCATGCATATGAATGAAATGCGTTACAATGTTCATTATCAGAAAATAGGCTAGTTTACGTTAAAAAAAAGCGCTTAAACGTTAAGCAAGACTCATTTTACTGGCCATGGTGTGAAAGATTCGGAATAGTTATTTTAATATTTATTTAATTATTTCATTTTAATCTACGGTTTTCTGTCAGCAGTCTCAGTAGGCGTAATGCGTCTCTTAAAAGAGGATTATGCGCCATTATTCAGCACCGCTTTATAATGTGGTGAATCGGTGCACTATTCTAAAATAAAGTTATGAGAATCCACCGCGGATGGAAGAAAGCGCCCCAGGAGAGAACAAACATAGCCTACCTCCAGGTTTTCAAGCCTCTGCTTGAGTGACTGTAAAGTCTGCGAGAGTTGAGCCAGTGTGTCCGTGGGACCCCTCGACACATCTCCCATTGTGTTCTTGGTGCCCATTTCCTTCCGTCGTCCGCCGACCCGCGCGTCTCCGGGCTCGGACGCGCTCTGACTTTCACACCGCGTCAGCTTGGAAGTCAGTTCCCTGATCGTTTCCTTCTGGTTCATGATCGTTTCCTTCTGTTGCAGCACAGTCTCTCGCAGTTGCATGACCGTGCTCTTGAGGTCCTCCCCGGGAACGCTGTTCTGCAGTGTGGCGGCGCATATGTCCATATCCTTGGGTACGGACGTGCAAATGAACTGGGTCTGTCCGAAGTCCTGGCTCATCCCGTCCGCTAAAAGACAAAAAAGTAACAAAAGTTTCCAGTGCATCCCTCTCGTTCCAGCCTCCATGGCGCGTTTGTTTTCGAAGTCTCTTCTGGACAAGTGATTTCAGCAGCACTCTCTCTCTCTCTCTCTCTGTCTGTCTGTCTCTCTGTCTCTCTCTCTCTGACAGCTTGTGCTGGTTGTAATCCGGTTGTGGTGCGCGCGGGGTTTATATAGCACGCGCGTCTGCGGCGGTGAGCTGCATCACGCGCCTGATCATGATCTCCCGCCCCTGGATATTAAAGCAGAAAAAACAACCAGTAAGTCAGAGAAACTCGTTTTTTTTTTTACCCCGGTGGCCGGATTTTCTTTTTTTTTTTTTTTTTCTAAAGCTGAGTTCTACACAATCATTGGAAGATTTTCGTCTTTGCTGGAAGAAATAATATAGTTACGTTTTACAGAAAAAGAAGTTTGATATGCAGTACATATGCCTATACTTTATGGTAAAATATTATGTTTATTCAATTTAAAACGTATGAAGGTCAATGACATGACGTGTATTTGTGTGTCAAAGTGCATTATTTCCTTTTAAAATTATGACATAAATCACTTTATTCTATTAAACCTATTTAGTTGGAATACATTTTAGTACAATTAAATAATCTACATATTATTTTGTTTGTGTTAACTTGAACCCACACAATGTCAGGTGGAGCAACTGTCCGAACAAATGAACAAGACTAAGAAACTATATAAAATGGTGTCTTAATAATACAAAATTAAACCTTTTAGGTTTGAAACCTGTAAACAAATGTAACAAATATCAATAGTTTTAAAGCTATTGAGATAATTGAAAAACTTTTGTCCAGAAATTTGTATATTCCCAAATGTGAGGGTGGCACAACTGCAAACATGAGTCTTTTATTATGAATTGACAAGGTAATAACAGTAAAGATGATAATGCATCATCAAGAGGAGCCCGACTGATCCTGGCAGTGAGAAAAGGTTTGTAGATCTCTCTCATACAATGGTGAAAACTGCTAATCTCAAGTATGGGTAGGTTGGTACACTTTCCATGTCAGATGGTACAACCACACATACAACTATTTGGTTGTACTACCTGACATAAAAACAGTCAAAAAATAATTTAAACACTTTTTAATGTTATTTAATAACTGAAACTTGTTTAAAAACATTGTGCATGACTCAAAAATATGCATTAGTTTTAAAAAGATAAAAAAAAAACAAAAAAAAACTTTTTTGAAGCTTTGTTTGTCAATGACCCACATTATATGTTATAAGGAAAGAGGCATTTCCCATCATTTTCTGTGTGAACGATCACATTACTCATTGTTACCATTGCACAATATGCAATATACGAATATCATCTTAAACCACTAGCATAAACCACCCAGTGTTCTCTTAAGAGAAGTAAAAGACTACATAATTGCTCATCAGAATAAGCATTGCATTATTTTTTTCCAGAGAAGCTCATTTATAATTTATCAGTGTTGCATTAGCTGGAAAACAGTCTCTCAGTACTAATATATTAAGCATTTGTTAAGAAGAAAAAAGAATAAATAAATACATTTTACTTTTTTATTATTGTGTATGTTATACTGAAAAAAAATATGCAAAGTATGTCTGCTTAACAGTGTTTCTCTTGCAATAACATGAGATTCTACAGTATATTGAATTAACAGCCTGTATAATGTTACTATATTGAAATGTATGCTGCCATTTCCTGTCTGCTGTGTCCATTTCACTAAATGGGTGTCTGAAAAGACTTATGAAGACAACAGTTTAATTAGTGATGGAAGCATAATTGCAGTATCAGAATGATTATTGATCCTCTGCCACACACACACACGCACGCACGCACGCAGTGCATCACTGACGGTAACGTCAGCGGTTCTGTTATTGAGTAGTTGGGGGATGTGTTACTGCAAATTGGTGTAAAAACTATTTGCAGGTGCTATAGACCCCGGCAATGGCCATGCTTGTGTGACATTGCACATCTCTCATGACATCACACATTGTGCTGAGAATTGTAGAGACTGTTTTCAGTGTGAGCACCAAATTACAAATTGAATCAGAACTAATAAACACGTATAGCCAGTGCACTTCACATAAAGAGTCTGGAGAGTCCAATGATGAATGACAAAGTAACCTTATGGAATTCACACACTACATGGTTGAGTACATAGTGCATAAGCACATAGTGTATACAGTAGTGCGTCATTTGGGACACAACTAAAGACAAAAGGTCATCAAGGTAACACACATCACACTAAAATAATGCAGTCAACTAAATGATGTTTTATTAACAAGGTTCGGGAGGAACACATTCTAATGATCAAACAATCAAGTCATTCCAACCAGCTGTCAGCATCAGTAATCAACAGGTCCACTCAATCAGCATGATTAAAGGCCTATAAATACACACAGCCGACTCACCCATATATCTCAACAGTTTTCAGCATCCCTCCACCACCCCATCTCCTCACACTTGCCTGGTTATCTTCCTAACCAAGAGATACGGGGGGAGTACTCTGGGTTCGGGCCCAATTTCTGAGCTCTGAGCCCTCCCCCCGGACAGCACGCCAAATACGCATAACTATTTATTCTCTGATTATTTGTAAGTGTGAACTTGTGAAACTGCTTAAAATGTAACATAAAGCACCCTGATGTCCATAACTGACATAAAAATAAATAATAAAAGCATTTTAGTCTTTAGATATAATCAATGATGTGTCACACACTTCTGGGGATATAAATTTTCCTGCTTTTCACCAAATTAAAATATTTAAAAGCACATTTGTATTTTTAGTTATTCATTCTTATTATTTAAATGCTTTCTACTTTCAGATAGTATATATATATATATATATATATATATATATATATATATATATATATATATATATATATACACTTTAGCAGGAAAATGTATGTATTACATGCATTTATGCATTTCCTGTTAAAATTGATTAACAGGTTTGATTAAATGGCTTTATGTAGAATTCAGAACCCTTGTTATTAGCGACACCGGTGGCCACTAAGTGAACTGCAGACAGCAACTTATTGCTCGTGCTCGTGTACACGTAACGTTCAAGAGACCGAACGAGATTCAATCGCCTGATATTCTAACAACAAATTATTTTTCGTTCTTTGCATAGTTTTCGTTCTCTTAACGAGCATCTCGACCGCGTCCTGAGAGCGACTATACGATGAGTATGTAAATATGTGCTGCACACTTTACTCTCAAAAACAAGATAAACACACAATAAAAATGTCAACAGGGAGAAAGCGGCAGTTAAGAAAGCATCTGATCATAGAGATGTGAATATGTTTGCATCAGTTCTGCAATTCCAAGGCATTATGTCGACAGATGAGGTCATTAAAATCACACTATGATAGTTTAATTATAAAGTATATTTGAGACTTTAGACTATATAGATTTGGCTATGTGAGACTAGTTTGAATTATAATCCCTTTTCTTTGCACAACATTACAGTAGGAAACAGAATGGTTCTTTTGACATTATTTTAAACACTGTAAGCATTCGTTTCATGTGTCACTGAATGGAAGAGAGGCTTTCGGAAGTGTTTTTTTTCCTGACAAAGATGTCCCAATTCTTTCACAAATCCGTCTACAGGCTATAATAGACAACCTAGGAAGTCGAGGAAGGCCTTTTTTTTTTAAACTTTCTTCACAAGCTGTTCACACATTAGCAATAAAAAAGTGATTAATGCATGACAATTCGTACATATAGCTCCTTTAACACAGAAGTTTTTAGTGTAGCATTTTTACAATTATTGTCATTTAAGTTGGCATGAAACAGAAGCTGCAAATGACTTTTCTATAAAGTGACGCATTTCTGGATATAAAAGAAGAAAAAATAGATTTTATCAGTGGGTTATTGATTGGATTGTGAAAAGAGTGTTGAATACTGGAGGCAGATCTAAATATATTTGGCTAAACACGCATCATGGACTTGCATCATCTTATGACATATGAGTCTTATGACAGAAAGAGCAAGTTATGACATTATTGATAAAGATTATGAGGTCAATTTACACACATATATATATATATATATATATATATATATATATATATATATATATATATATATATAAAAGCACAGGTGACATTTAATATGCATCAAGAAAATAAATAGGGTCAGTTTCAAAATTTTCATTTTTTTTCCATTAGCATTTTTCTTTATTTTAAATCTCTTATAAATTGAAAAAATAATTTACATTCACATTTAAAAAAAAAAAAATATTAGGTGCATATGCAAGATTTGCATATCATTTCACATTTCAGTGGAGTCAGCATTTTCAGTTGAATATCAATTGGGCCCTACTGTGTATTTTTATGAACCATCTTCCAAAGTTTGCTCAGCAACAGTCTTGGGCTAAACAGGACAATTTATATTTTATAGGTCTAAGCTGTATCCTTTATGGAATGAAGAGGCAGTGCATTGTAAACACGTGCTTTTCCCTTACTGGACAAGAGCTCATAGGCCATCATTGCCCCTGACCTGCTAGAGCACTAGGGTCTTAGAGCACATTAAAACAGTTCAATTAACAGGTGACATAAACTGTGAGGAGGAGAGCTTTATGGGTCGCGAATGAGACTTGCATGACTCACCTCACTTTTCAGTTGTAGTCCATATACTGTATAAGAGGCCATTCACAAAGAACACGCTTTTGCGGTTAAAAATGCAAGACAGTGGAACGGGACAACAAAAAAAAAAACGCTTTTTAACATGTTTTTAGAACGCTGTGTCATGCACAAGACGTGGCAAAACGCAAGCGCTACTGTCAAACACATCTGTCTAGCGCATGTTTATGTTGAAAAACAGTCTAATAATGGAATGCTGACATGGACATGATTTTTTAGTCTCGATCCTTCAAAACTGAAAAGTATATCTGAAGGCTGAAATCATTGAAAAGGCTATAGATATTTTTAAGGATTTAAGGATTTCTCCACCTCCATGTTGTGTAATAGCTGAGCTGATAGCACTAGTGGGCGATTCCACCTCCAATGATTATATTCTGGAAACCTGTGACAGTCAAGCTTTTTCTTGTCCAGTTATAACCAGATTCACATTGGTGCCAGTATTGTATTTTTGTTGTTATTTTTTGAGATCCTTTCACAGGTCTGGCCATTTTTTAAGTGTAGGCAACAGTAGTGTAAAGAAAACACCCATGCATCCTTGAAAATGCAAAGAATTTGCCCAAAAGTTCTTGAATTATGGGAATACTGCTGTAGTCAGTTTAAATATATGTCAAAAGTTCATAAATGTTCCTACACAAAACACAACCACACAACTGACATAGTTTATTCACAAATATCCTTGACATGTTCAAAAATCTACACTAGGTGACATGATACCCATAGTCATGCTGGTCTGAAAATGAGATGTGTTCTGGCACATTGTTGGCGCGTTGATATTTTAAGGCTATTGAAATAGACTGAGCCATTGACCAACTGAAACTTGGTCTAAAGTCAATGGCGCAATATTTTTTTGTTATTTAAAGAGCACGTTAGTAATGTGCGCCTATAGGCGGGTCCACAACGCGCACACACTTTGTCCCGTAGATGGTCTGCTAACGCTTTAACCTCGCGCACGGCAGATCCGTTTCCTCGCTAGAGAAGCGTTCAGTTTTTCCACTGGCAAATTCCGCCATGTAAATAGCGAATCCGCCATGGAGCGAGTGCAGCTGGCTTATAAAGGGAATGGGAGATGAGACTCTGATTGGTTTATTGCGCGTAAAGCCCAAAACACACACATTACTCATTAAGAGAATAGGGACAATGGGGACTGTCGTTAAACTAGCAGTGGATTCGGACACACCTTAAGTGAACTTGCGCCGTGCGCTTTAGACCATGCGCTTATAATGTTAAAATAGGGCCCTGTACTTTGCTTCATCGCTTGCCATCTTTAACGACTCAATGATTGTACTAGCTTAGTGCTAATTACCAAGGGGGTAATTCAGCACCCGGAAAGCGTACCTTCTATGGGGGCATCCATTGGCTAACAAGCCTTCACCTGCTGTTAGCATTCCATATACAAGCGAATAACTTTACATCTGAGGCATTTAAAGAATCCATTTGCCCATTGTTTATTTCTAAAGAAACATGACAATGTATAAAAGGCTCCATTACCTTGTATCTTACGTTATGGCCCCGTAGAAGTCGTTTTTGTAAAAAAAGGGTAATGATTGCATCATAACCACGTGACTCTCTGTCGCACAGTAGAGAAATTACCATTTAGAAAGGAGGAGAAGCTCGCAGAAAACCGGGGGGACGTGGAGGAATAAAGTCCGATAAAGTCAAGGCAGAAGCCCATAGAGAGTCATAAAGTTGCTCCTGCTTCTAGCTCATGGACAGCTCCTACTCACGCTCCCCATCTCTGCAAGTTTCGGAAGGGAATGATTCAGATTTCTCTTGGCACAGCTACTAGAAGACAGACAGGTTGCTCACGTCACATCTACGTCATCAAGCTCAGTTTGAGTCTGCACAGTACGCTCAGCCATCAGGAAGTGAGTGCTTATAATTGACTTCACTTGTCTCCGTTGAAGTCTATGGGGTCACTGTGTCCATTTCTTTTACTGTCTATGCTAATTACTCACTGGGTTGCTGAAGAGCCTCCGCTATCATTCGCCTCCATTGGTAGTTCCTCGAGGAACCATCATGAAGGCAGAAGTATTATTGCCATAGCTCCATGAACCTTTCCTCCATTGCATAGTTCCACATAGCAACATCAATACAATCGTCTCTCTTTCGTTTCACCATGTTTTAAAAGCTGTGTACAGAAGAGCTTCTGTGCTCCTATTGGTCAACGTCACAGATGTGATGGAATCCGTGGTGGAGGACTGGGAAAAAAACATGCTAGTCTTTCAGTCGGGACGTCGTGAAGCGTTGCAGACACGGCATCGGTTGTCGTCCACTATGACACAATATACAAGATAAAACGATTGATTCTTACATCCCAATGCCCATTGTTGTTTATGAATCACCAAACCGTCAAACAGATCTTGTCTGAT
This sequence comes from Squalius cephalus, assembly GCF_949319135.1. Lineage (NCBI taxonomy): Eukaryota > Metazoa > Chordata > Actinopteri > Cypriniformes > Leuciscidae > Squalius > Squalius cephalus. The sequence goes on along the minus strand of NC_137122.1, from coordinate 55,853,980 downwards.
ATTGTGTAGTCTGAACCCAGCATTATTGGTCCAAAATCCTGCTCGACTTACCTTTACATTTAAATATCAACATCAGTACACAAATTTCATGTCGCTGGAAACTTAAGGCATCCCACTTCGTCAGTTTCCTGCTTAATTTGTTTGTCTGAACACTGTCCACATTAAAACAGTTCATTTGGGAATCTGCACTGAACATAAGATGATGTTTCATCATTATTAGATACTAGTTTATAAAAAGAGCCATAAAGTATATGCGCTAATGTGGCTTGGTCTACTCAGCCCATTCAGAAACCCTAGACAGTAACTTACTGGAAGAGCAAATCTAAAAGTGCAATTTACTGCTCCCAAGTTGGGTTATCCAAACTCCCACTTTCTCTCTCATTAAGGCGTACAACAGAGAAATTGTTCTAGTTTACTCCCTCACAAGTACACATACGTTAACACTCCAGAGCTTCGTTATAAAACAGACTTTCTCCTGTGGTGGTCGGCCACTAAATAATGCATGCATCTCCTTTAACGGCAGAAACGCACCGAGTAACTGCAGAGATCAATGACTGTAATTCCACATGAGGCCTCTCACCTTACCGTAAATTAGGAAAAGATGGCGGTATCTTCTGAAGTTGTATTATGGCACTTCGTCTTTGCAGCAGTTTTTGTCTGAGGACCTCTAAAGAGCTGAGGGTTGGGAGAGGTTAGTGCACAGCGCTAATAATTTCTCGAATGCCTCAGCAGAGTTTCGGTGGTTTCCCTGTTCTTATAAGTTATGATCCTACAGAGGACCTCTGGCGCTGTGAGCTTGTTCATTATCTTTCTCTTTTTCTAATAAGTTTTCAATCAGAGAACCTTTGATAACATGGTCTACCTTTAAACCTGCTCTTGTTAAAAGGAAGAACATTTTAGCATACTTTTTAAAAGAATGCTTATTTTGAAATAAAATTTGGATAGGACTTAAGTACATATTTCAAAATTACTTCTATTGTCTTTGAAATATTGTTAAAATAATACATTAGTACATGTAATACATTAACCCCTTGCTCATCACCCCCAATTTTGGCAAGTGCTGCATACATGAAATGCCCAAAATAAAAAGGTTACTGCTCATAAGTAATTCTGAATAGAAACATAACACACATACATTTAGAAAGCCAACCCTTGAGAGTTTATAGTTCAAGACTCAAAATTAACCAGACTGTTATTAATATTGAGATATATAAGCTCAAACATATTTTGAACTAAAATAATCTGGGATCACCAGTGATCCCTGTCAGGTAAGGGGTTAAAGTATATTTTAGTTTAGCAGAATTTCTTGTCAGTTCATTCAGCTGTAATATATTTGACCATATTTCAAATACAATACATGTAGAAGCAATTTTGAAATAACATATAAAGATGTGCTTATTTAAATGTAATTTATTTAAATATATTTGTAATCACACATTTTGTACATTTAAAATATATCAACTTTAAATATAATATTGAATACACTACCGTTTTAGGTAGTAACCGTTAACACATCAAAATAAGTGCACTTCTTTAAAGCATGGCAAAATATTATTAAAACATAATGATTTAAAATGTACTTAAAAGTAAAACTTTTCATTTGACATTATTACAAAGTGCACTATTTAAAAGTCTACTTAAGTGTGTTAAATGTAGGGCGGGGCTTGACTTTGTCTGTGGAATTGATTGGATGGTTGTGGTTAGCTATTGGCTGATCTCATGTGAGTGACAGGTTGCCCCGCCCTCACGCCAGTAAACGTGTCATCAGAGAAGAGAAGAGATGTCACTGCAAGAGGAGGGGAAGTTATTTTGTTTAAAGATTACTAGGGCACATGAATTAAACGAAAAATGATGATGATGTGCATGGATAAATCATTATAATTCATACTGCAATATTACATAAAAACATTTTGAATTTATGGTTACTGTAAGCAGACTTGTAATCTGCATTCACAGAATTGAAATGTCCATCATTCATATTCATACTCAAACATAGTTCCTCTCATTTCCTGCCATTGAATATCTTTTAGGATGAATTATTTATGCTTCCAGCTACCAATAAGAGTGGAGTACTTTCAGCTCCATTTAACACATTTAAACATGTTTGAATCCATTCGGCTGAATTCCGCAGACTTTTCCCACAAAATCAATGCAGAAAATGACTGCATACTCCATCTGGACCTGGTTGTTTTTTTGCATGGCTAATTAAACAAGTGGATTAAGCTATCTATTCTCCTCCCATTAGAGTTGTGTTTGTTCACTGAGCTGCTTTTAGTACTGTAATCTATAAGGTGATCTTTCCATTCCCAGTGTGCGCAGTGCACTAATATAACCAAACAATCAAAGAGCCTCAATGTGCTAAATAATGATGTGCAATGAACTGTGGACTTAATGGGGCTTACTGGGGAAATAGGTCTTATCTTTTAAAAGTGAACTAGTGGGTAAAATATTAGCAAGAAATTGTTCTATAGTTGGTTGTATTTCTGTTTGATCAGTAACCCTCCATATTTTATCCAAAATAATTTTAGTAAGATTATAGTTGTGCTGGGAGTCCATTGTTTTATTTGTGATAATGCAATGAAATATGGCAAATTGTGCTGACATCATTTTGGTCAAGCTGTCATAGAAAGAAATTATGAATGCATGCAAAAACCAGAGAGAACCAATGAAATATTAATAACGGATCATGTTGTAGTCAGTGTATGCTTCTTCCTGTGCGCTTCCTGTGTTTTTCTGTAAAAGTTTTTTTGCATAGTAAAATAAAACCTGTAGCAGCCGTTTGTCTTTTATGCAAAATATTTTTTTCAGATAAATACCTTAACCAAGTTTAGTGTTTTGTTTTCCCCCTCGTGTAATTATATATATATTGCAAGTTGATATTCTGATCATATTTTTTTCCAAGCACATCTTACCAATTCCAAACCACATCAATCTTAATAACTACTATTGATTTTGTATTTAATCATTTATAAGTGATATATAATTGTTGAAGAAGGCTGGAAGTGGAAAAAAAATTCAGGTGTTATTAAGCATTACTAAGCAGGTTTTCTTTTACAGGTAAAATGGGCCTCAAAAGAGATTTAACTTGCACTGTAAAGTCAAAAATCATTAAATTCTCATGAGAAGGATGCAATACTAATGCAATACCAGAAATTGCAAAATTAGGGCATGACCGATGGACAGCAAAACACACATTGGTTCAGCAGGGCCTAGAAGAATAGACACATGGAAACTGCAAAAAAAAAAAGGAATTATTTTTTGATTGATTGATTTAATTTAAAAACCTAATTGCAGCAGGTATAAAGGAATTCTTATATCTATTCAATTTGCACAAGGGGAGTTTAAGTCTCCGTCCTGAAGGAAGCAGTTGAAGTTCAGTACACAATGGGTGAGTGACATCAGAAAGGACTAACTGGCCCTTCCTAGTCACCCTATGCTCATAAATTTGTGTGATAGTCCTTAAGTCGGTCCCCTCTATCTTGCTGCAGATTGTAACTATACTAGTCAACTGCCTCCTATTCTTGACATTAAGATTGCCATACCAACAAATAATGTAAAAAACTTAAAACAGATTCAATAAAACATTTATATAAGTATATAATTATAAGTATAAAACATTTTCATAAAGGAAGCATCCATATTAGCAATCCAAATGAAAAGTTTCCTTAGAAAATACATATGCTGAAGAGATTTTCCTCTAATAATATCAGTGTTTGCCTCGAATTTTAGTTTATCATCAAATATAGTCCCTAAATATTTATACTGGTTGACCACTGCTACCTGATGTCCCTCTATGACAGTGTCTCCCATTAAAAATACTCCAACAGTCACCTGTATATAAAAAAGAGGGGACAAAACACAACCCTGTGGGGTACCAGTGGAAGACAACAATGCATTAGACAACACACCATTGACACGTACTCTTTGGGATCTATTAAGTAAAAAAATCCACCAACCAACAGACAATGTTTAAGTCTAAATGAAAATTATCAATCAGTTTCTTTGCCAAAATATGAGGCTGACCACAGTCAAAAGCAGAGGGAAATTCAATAAAAAGCAAACGTACATGATTTTTTGTGCCTTCCAAATGTCTTAAAATCATATTTAGTAGGGTACAGGTGGCATCATCCACTCCTCTACCTGATCTATATGCAAACTGCTGATAGGATCAAGTGCTGACTGTGTAAAGGCTAAAATCTCCTTCCTTACTATTTTTTTCAAAATATTTTATAACCAAAGAAGTAAGTGCAACAGGCCTATAATCATTAAGAGAAAGATAATAGATTTTTTTCCCAATAGGCACCTCTATGGAATCTTTCCATAGAAGAGGGACTTTAGAAAGTTGCAATGATTTATTAAAAATTAAAAATAAATCCCTAAAAGCTGCTCTGCACAGTTCCTCGACAGACTACCACCAATGTGATCAGGGCCTGGACTCTTTCTAACCTTAACCTGACCAAAACAACTACACTGAACAAAATTATAAACGCAACACTTTTGTTTTTGCCCCCATTTTTTGTGAGCTGACCTCAAAGATCTAAGACTTTTTCTATGTACACAAAAGGCACCTTTTCTCTGAAATATTGTTCACAAATCTGTCTAAATCTGTGTTAGTGAGCACTTCTCCTTTGCTGAGATAATCCATCCACCTCACAGATGTGGCATATCAAGTTGCTGATTAGACAGCATGATTATTGCTCAGGTGTGCCTTAGGCTGGCCACAATAAAAGGCCCCTCTAAAATGTCCGAAAACCAGTCAGTATCTGGTGTGACCACCATTTGCCTCACACAGTGCAACACATCTCCTTTGCATAGAGTTGATCAGGTTGTTGACTGTGGCCTGTGGAATGTTGATTCACTCCTCTTCAATGGCTGTGTGAAGTTGCTGGATATTGGCAAGACCTGGAACACGCTGTCGTATACGCCGATCCAGAGCATCCTAAACATGCTCAATGGGTGACTATGCTGGCCATGCAAGAACTGGGATGTTTTCAGCGTCCAGGAATTGTGTACAGATTCTTGCAACTTGGGGCTGTGCATTATGCTGCAACATGAGGTGATGGTCGTGGATGAATGGCACTACAATGGGCCTCAGGATCTCGTCACGGTATCTCTATGCATTTAAAATGGCATCAATAAAATGCACCTGTGTTCGTTGTCCATAACATATGCCTGCCCATATCATAACCCAACCGCCACCATGGGACACTCGATCCACAACGTTGACATCAGCAAACCACTCACCCACACGACGCCATACACGCTGTCTGCCATCTGCCCTGTACAGTCAAAACCGGGATTCATCCGTGAAGAGAACACCTCTCCAAAGTGCCAGATGTCATCGAATGTGAGCATTTGCCCACTCAAGTCGGTTACGACGACGAACTGCAGTCAGGTCGAGACCCCGATGAGGACGACGAGCATGCAGATGAGCTTCCCTGAGACGGTTTCTGACAAATTGTGCAGAAATTCTTTGGTTATGCAAACCAATTGTTGCAGCAGCTGTCCGGGTGGCTGGTGGCTGACGATCTTGGAGGTGAAGATGCTGGATGTGGAGGTCCTGGGCTGGTGTGGTTACACGTGGTCTGTGGTTGTGAGGCCAGTTGAATGTACTGCCAAATTCTCTGAAACGCCTTTGGAGACGGCTTATGGTAGAGAAATGAACATTCAATTCACGGGCAACAGCTCTGGTGGACATTCCTGCAGTCAGCATGCCAATTGCACGCTCCCTCAAAACTTGCAACATCTGTGGCATTGTGCTGTGTGATAAAACTGCACATTTTAGAGTGGCCTTTTATTGTGGACAGCCTAAGGCACACCTGTGCAATAATCATGCTGTCTAATCAGCATCTTGATATGCCACACCTGTGAGGTGGATGGATTATCACGGCAAAGGAGAATTGCACACTAACACAGATTTAGACAGATTTGTGAACAATATTTTGAGAGAAAAAGGCCTTTTGTGTACATAGAAAAAGTCTTAGATCTTTGAGTTCAGCTCATGAAAAATGGGGGCAAAAACAAAAGTGTTGCGTTTATAATTTTGTTCAGTATACGTACATCAGCTTTACTAATTTGAAATTTAACAGGAGTGTTCTGAATCACTGAATTCCCACAATAATCAGACAATTCATTTGTAAAATCATGAGTATCAAAACGTGTATAAAATGAGTTACAATCATCTGCTAATTCATAATCAAGTTTCCCTCCTAAAGTAATACATTCTTTCTTCTGTTTAGTTCCAATTATAGACATCACTCCATCCCAGGCTACATGAGATTTCCCATTTGTAATCATATATTTTCCATATACCGCAACTTTGCTAATTTCACCTCATTTCTTACTAGTTTATGGGCCTCTCTGTACTGAATACTATCACCTTGTTTAAAATAAATATTCCTTAGATTAATCGTATTTTTAACATTTTTAGTGATCCAAGGCTTGTTGTTTGGAAATACTATGCAATGTTTCTATTGAATTACCAAAATTACCAGAAAGATTTAAACAGTTCCCAGTTGGTACATTCAAAGCATCCCATCAGCTCTTAAACTGAGTCATCAGACCACACAGGAACTAATCTTTTCTCTGTTTTTTTCCCTTTTCAAGACAGGTTTATAAACAGGGGCCAGATAAACAACATGATGGTCAGACAGGCCCAAAGGGGCTCTCAAGGATGACTTATATGCCCCTTTAAAAGAGCCGTAACAAAGATCCAGACATTTTCCACATCTGGTAGGACAGTCCTCTTATAGATCAAAATGGCTAAGTGATGTCTCCATTTTACAATGATTAAAGCCTCCCATCGCAATGTTAGGTGCATCAGGAGAGATGCTTTGCAACCGTAAGATGTCTGATGCATTTTTCACATTAGCCTTTGGGTGAATGTATACAACCGAAATGAATATTTGTGGAAACTCTCGGGGCAAGTAAAAGGTGGTGAAGTGATACCGACAAAAGTTCAATATCGGGACTACACACAGATTCCCTCAAAATCGCAGACTTGCACCAACGCTGGTTTACGTAGATGCATACACCTCCATCCAAAGATTTTCCAGTCAGAGCAGCATCCCTGTCCAACCACAATGGGACACAGAAATTTCCAGATCAGAGTCTAAATCATGTTCTTTAAGCCAAGTCTCAGTCAAGGAAACAACACATGCATTCCTATAATCCGAGAGAAACTGAACATTTGTTTGTAATTCGTCCAGTTTGTTCCTGAGAGACTGGCAGTTAGCTAGAATTATTGAAGGGAGTTAGCCTAGAAATCTAGACGCACCCTAGCAGCAGCAAAATGTATTTTGCAGCCAGGGTAGTCTAGCAACTCTCCATTGACTTTCGGAGCTGTAAAAACCTAAATTGGGTCAGGCCAATCACATCGTGTATAGAATAGGTGGGGCGGGCTTAACATAATGACGACAAATTTGCGACGGTTCCCTGCAACTTGAAAACAAAGAATGGCTGCTGCTGCTGGAGAACAGTCTTTCAAATCGGCTTTGGCCGCGACTCTGGAGGACTTGGAGTTAAGTTCTTCTTTGAGAAAAGAGCAAAGAACGGCACTTAAGTCATTCTTAAAAAAGGAAGATGTGTTTGTAGTTTTGCCGGCCAGATTCAAAAGTTGAATCTATCAACTAACGTTAGCTCCGCTGTTGGGCAAACGCTTTGGTTGGTTGAAGCGCTGTCCTATTGCGTGCAGAGGGAATTTGAAAGACTTTAGTGGGAATTTATCCCGCCCCTCGGATTGAGCCGTGTCTATGGAAAGTTGCCAGAACTAACATCTTGATGTAGGTCTGACTTGCCAGGCTAGAAGGGAGTGGAATGTGATTAATTCGCTGTTTACGCAATCTCTGACGCAGTCCCCCCCTTTTTCCCCGTTTCCTCACCTTCTGACTAGCCTTTTTGTGCCCACGTGGGAAAAATCAGTTCTTAAAATTTCTGAAGGCCAGTCGTGGATTTGATCCAACGCGCCGTAGTCAAAAGCATGGCACTCAATAAGAAAGTCACAACTATAGTGAAGCCGCTCTCCATTCCCAAGCTGTCCTCTCACAAAATATCCAAGGAATAGCCAAACAATCAAGTAGCTGATTGCCATTATGATGGTTCAGTGTAGACAATGGAGGGAAGAAAAACTTTAGAGTAAAAAAAAACTTTAGAATAACTCATACAAACTAAAAAACAAAACAAAAAAACAAAACAAACAACGAACAAACAGTGTTGCTGCTCCGACGTTACTGCTTCTACAGGTCGCCGCAGTGCAGTTCGCATTCGCACGTTGCATTCAAATGTGCAGGGTTTTTTTTGTTTTTCAATTCGACTATTATTCGAAATTCTAATTTTTATTTGACAGCTCTACTAACATGCTCTTGCGTGCCATCTGAACTCTTGTTTTGGGTGCATAGATCATCTCTTCTTTTTCTGCTCTTTTTCCTGTTGTGGTGGTTAGCAAACAGCATTACATTACCACGAGCGCCCCCTTCTGGTTTGGAGTATGGCTCACCTGTGACTGTATGCACCAAACAGTGATGTCTGTACCCTTATGTTCGGGACGAATACATGTACTGTTACACCGCTAATATATACACTTTATTTTGATGTTCCCCTTAACACATTCTGTTGACTGTAAGTAATGTTGCCCCTACATGTCTACTAACTCTCATTAGGGTGTTAGTAGAGTATTTGTAGACTGGTCGGGTTAGGGTTATAATAAGTTGACACAATAAAAGTTTTTGCATAAATTAAGCAGACAGTCTACTAATACTCTAATGACTGCTAGTTGACATTCAGTTGCAAAGTTACTAATAGTAAACAGATTTTTCAAAAGGGACCATCAAAATATACACCATTTTTTACAAACATTTGTGTGCAAGCAATGATATAAAGAAGATTCTTCTTATGCAAGTCATTTGGAGATTTTACATTTCGTAAAAAGTAGTTTAAAACTAAAAAATAAATATCATATTTGTTTAGATAAATTTGTTGGGTGGAGAAACAAACCCTGACCAGATTGTTTGAGGAATATAAATACAAACCTTACAAGTTCTCTAAAAACTTCATGTCCATATAATTTGTCAACTACTAACCTACACCCTGAATTCAGCAGTGTCACAACTGCCCTTGTGGTCACAGGAATGAATTTAATTACTTCATCACAGCGGAAAACGCAAATTAAAGATCATTGTTTAATTCATGTCCAGAGCAGGATGGATTCGGTCACTCTAGGGTCACCACACTAGCTAGAGACTCGAATACCAGCTATACCGTGAAATGAAAAATAGCCTTGAATCAACTAATTAAAAGCAATCTTCATCCTTCTTGGTCACACACGAGCAGCGCTCTCTATTCATAATGCTTTGCAGATTAATGTGTTTTTAGCTTTCCTTAAGTCCTTAAAGGTTATAATGTTAAAGCTGTAGAGCAAACCATCCTTTTTTGCAGGATTTCACACCAAACATATTAAAGATCTGGGAAAGAAACAGAAACCATTCACCTTATTATAAGTCAGTGTACCATCAGAATGCTTTTGAAACTTACACACTGCTTCAAAGTACATTTTAATCATGTCTTAATATTATTTTGTCGTGCTTTAAAGAAGTACACTTATTTTGATGTTGACTTACACAGTACTTCATTATATAAAACCATTGAAGGTTCAGTGTCTGCATATGTACGGTACTCTTGTATTCAGCGAGAGCTTATACGATTGAGCTAATGTGACTAACAATAATAGTTGTTGAACTTGGCAGGGTTAAACAAAGTTTGCCACTAGAGTAATAATCATATCTCTACATTAACTCTCAATGCTCACCATTGAGTTGTTGTGTAATCAGAAGGATGGTTATCTGTAGCCAGGTGTCGTTGTGTATTTCCCTGTCTGTTCTTTTAATGTGGTTAGATTTTGATAGATGTTTCGACAGTAACTATGTCCTGATAATGAATTGTCAAATTGTAAGATCATTCCTGTTCTGGCTGGATGCGATGCTCAATACTCTTGTAATTTCAGTTCTGTTCCAGATGGAGACTAACTTGAAAGAAAAGGAAATTCATCTCTGGTAATGATGTTTGCTAGTAATGACTGCATTAGACGGTAATAGTATTTACATACGGTATGAGCCTGAGCGCTTGAATGATGACTTCTGTTAAAAGTTTAATATTCACAATATTACAGCTCTTGAATTGTGTGTTCTTCAAAAGCCACAGACAATATGATATTAAATAATGACCCCGATGCATGTCTTCATCCCACACTTGACAGTTCACATCAAGCAAACCAACATTTATTTGATATATACATACAATACAAACATCATATTCTAAAAATTAGTATTGAACAAATGCACACGAGTCAGATTTCATTTTACATCGAGTCAACCTGATAAATATTTTGCATCTTTGGAAGTGTTATAATATTTGATTAAATTTTAATTATGTTGTCTGTCTGTCGAAGTACCAAACAACCTCCTAGCAACCACTCCGAACACCTTAGCAACTGCCTAGCAAGGCTGACATCCCTTCAAATCTCCATTCAAACTGTGAAAGTATTCAAACTAAACAAGATAACCTTAAAATGTCTAACTAACCTTCAAACTGTTCTAAACTTCCAGACAATGTTATGTGAAGACAAACATTCAAGGTCTGTCTTGACGAACTTTGCTTTTGTACTTCCTTCAGTTTTGCTCAGCTTTTACTGGGGCTCTGTGTGTGTGTGTGAGTATATGTGTGAGAGAGAGAGAGAGAGAGAGAGAGAGAGAGAGAGAGAGAGAGAGAGAGAGAGAGAGAGAGAGAGAGAGAGAGAGAGTGAGAAAGAGAGAGTGTGTGTGAGAGAGAGAGAGTGTGTGTGTGTGTGTGTGTGTGTGGTCCTGGTAAACCCAATGTTATGGGGACAAAATGTTCCCATATCGAATCATAAAGCACAGCCATTTCTTCACATAATACAATTTGGCCTTGGATGTAGCGTTGTAGCGGCAATTGAGGTCGATGAAAAATTTAAATAATCTCAAACATATTTTCTGAAATTCCCAAATAATGAGCATTTTGTGTAATTTTCTTTTTTTTTATTATTATTTGTTGAATTCTAAAGGTAACAGAAGACTCCTCTATGGTATGTTCTTGCTCAAAGTTTACAAATCAAAGCATCAGAAGGTAGTTTTTCTGTTTTCAGGTTACAATCTTTTTTCATATTAATCGGTATATAATGTAGCTCAATAAAACTTCAAAATTGGGGTATAAAATACAACAAGCATAGTGTCCATCGGAGGTACTATCAGCTTTGAGCAATAGCATTGGATATACAGATCAATTGAATTCAATTAAACAGTTTCACTCAGCATGCAAGCAAGGCGTGGATTAGAGGATGTATTGTATAATCATTCATAAAGCATTATATTAAATACACTGGCTGATATATGTAGCAAAAAAAAAAAAAAAAAACCTTAAAATAATCATACAAGAGCCAAGGTAATTGCATTATCTTCACATTACACAACGTCAGTGATTTTTTCATAATGTCTGATGGATTTGGAATAGGTATAGGATTGGCTTGCTATCAATAATGAATGAGTCTGAACATCATGGTTCTAGTTACTGAGGTACGCAGTAATATACCCTCTATATAGTCACAGACATGAATCAGGAAAGGCATTCAGGTGTCTATGTAGCCAGGGAAGCTTTCAATAACCCAAAGGCACATAAAAAATGCATTTCTCAGTCCATTCTGTACCGTTCCTCATCCTGTCACATGGCTCTTCTAGATTAGTCTTCCGGTTGCTTGACTTGAGGAACTTCCTCACTTTTCAATTATTCACACTGACAGGTGTTCAGCGGCGATGATTACATAATTACATAAAACTTTTCCATCTTATAATAGAGACAGAAGCAGTAAACAGGGATAGCAAGAAACATTAATTTGTGGGTTGAAAAACTATTAAATCTACAGAAATATATTTTAGTTTATGCAGTTCGCTACTGATGCAGTTAGCCTCTGACTATCAGTAACAGTACGCGCTCTGACCATCCAATCAAAGGACGTGAAAATGCCAACGTTATTGTACGCCTGCTAGATGGCCCCAATGCTGTCAAATCGAAATCTGATTGATCTGACTGATTATCTGATTGGTTAAAGCAACAGTTTCATTGCCATTCATTTTAAGCTACAGACGCCCGCACTATCGATTCTGAAGGCCTCACGGCAGATTTATTTGGCCATGGCAACACATGATGGCTGAAATATAAACGGATAAAAGCTCATAAAGCTCATAAAAAAAAAACATACACTACTGGAAGAGAGACCAAGAGAAAAGCTATGAAATTAAGAGAATGGACCATTTGGAATAATTTAATACTCATTCATGGAATACATATATTGAAGTGCAAGTCAGTGATTCTGATTGTGTTTAGGCCAGCAGAGAAGGCCTTGGTCCTGACGGCCCACCAGTTTAAGTTGTATGGTTGAATACGTTGTTGAACATGAGACCAGACCCACACTTGCCCTGCATTTTATTCTTTCATTTCTTCTCAATATAAAGCAAGGCTATTCTCCACAGAAAACAATCTGGCCCTGGATGTAGCGTGAGCTCCTTCACAACACTCACCATTCTTCTGTCGAAATGTGAAAATCTGAGTCACGCACTCCCACTGGCTCACTCTCACGTTCACCACACACTGCCAAAGCACGTTATTGACCTTGTCAGGCGTTTTAAACACGTTTCCAATGTCAGTCTGATCGTGTTCAAGACTTGCAACACCATCTAATTTCTCTTTCCTGGAGGGATGATGGAAGTTTTTCAAGATGTATAATATACATTTCAGCATCAGCTCCATTCAGACTGTCAGTCCAAATCCGACTGAAATCCAAACAGATTTAGCAAGTGTGAACGGGAAAAAAATCAATTATATCCTATTCAAAGCGCATTTCTGGAAATCCGTTTCAGTCTGACCACTCTGATCAGATTTCGTGTGGTTTATGTGACTTTCTCACGCCACGTTAAACGTCAGGTGTTGTTATAGGAAACATGCTGAAAGACGCTGCCAAAACAAGGCTGTGTTTTTTCAAAGTGCCGAACGAGCAGAAAATTACGATATGTTTTGAATATGTAACGGAGACATGTTTTGAAACTGGTGGAGACGACAGCACGGAATAAAGCCATACATACTCAGCCTCCATGTTTCTGCTGCTGCCTCAGAAGACACATTAGACCAGCTCAGCGGCTACACATTATCATGCTGTAAATTAGAGAACATCTGTATTGCAAACAGAAGGCCCAGTCTTTTGTGATTGGTCTACTCTGCTCTGATTGGTCAGATGACCCAGGCAGTTTTGATTGGTCTACTCTGCTCTGATTGGTCAGATGACCAAGTCTGTTGTGATTGGTCTACTCTGCTCTGATTTGTCAGATGACCAAGTCTGTTGTGATTGGTCTACTCTGCTCTGATTGGTCAGATGACCCAGCTGGTTGTGATTGGTCTACTCTGCTCTGATTGGTCAGATGGCCCAGCCAGTTGTGATTGATCTACTCTGCTCTGATTGGTCAGATGACCAAGTCTATTGTGATTGGTCTACTCTGCTCTGATTGGTCAGATGGCCCAGTCTGTTGTGATTTTGTCTACTCTGCTCTGATTGGTCCGATGGCCCAGTCTGTTTTGATTGGTCTACTCTGTTTTGATTGGTCAGATGGTCCAGTCTGTTGTGATTTGTCTACTCTGCTCTGATTGGTCAGATGACCCAGTCTGTTGTGATTGGTCTACTCTGCTCTGATTGGTCAGATGACCCAGCCAGTTTTGATTGGTCTACTCTGCTCTGATTGGTCAGATGGCCCAGTCTGTTGTGATTGATCTACTCTGCTCTGATTGGTCAGATGACCAAGTCTATTGTGATTGGTCTACTCTGCTCTGATTGGTCAGGTGACCCAGCTGGTTATGATTGGTCTACTCTGCTCTGATTGGTCAGATGGCCCAGCCAGTTTTGATTGGTCTACTCTGCTCTGATTGGTCAGATGGCCCAGTCTGTTGTGATTGATCTACTCTGCTCTGATTGGTCAGATGACCAAGTCTATTGTGATTGGTCTACTCTGCTCTGATTGGTCAGATGGCCCAGTCTGTTTTGATTGGTCTACTCTGTTTTGATTGGTCAGATGGTCCAGTCTGTTGTGATTGGTCTACTCTGCTTTGATTGGTCAGATGACCCAGCCAGTTTTGATTGGTCTACTCTGCTCTGATTGGTCAGATGGCCCAGTCTGTTGTGATTGATCTACTCTGCTCTGATTGGTCAGATGACCAAGTCTATTGTGATTGGTCTACTCTGCTCTGATTGGTCAGATGGCCCAGTCTGTTTTGATTGGTCTACTCTGTTTTGATTGGTCAGATGGTCCAGTCTGTTGTGATTGGTCTACTCTACTCTGATTGGTCAGATAGTCCAGTCTGTTGTGATTGGTCTACTCTGTTCTGATTGGTCAGATAGTCCAGTCTGTTGTGATTAGTTTACTCTGCTCTGATTGGTCAGATAGTCCAGTCTGTTGTGATTGGTCTACTCTACTCTGATTGGTCAGATGGCCCAGTCTGTTGTGATTGGTCTACTCTGTTCTGATTGGTCAGATGGCCCAGTCTGTTGTGATTGGTCTACTCTGTTCTGATTGGTCAGATGGCCCAGTCTGTTGTGATTGGTCTACTCTACTCTGATTGGTCAGATGGCCCAGCCGGTTGTGATTGGTCTTCTCTGCTCTGATTGGTCAGATGGTCCAGTCTGTTGTGATTGGTCTACTCTTCTCTGATTGGTCCTGAAGGGGGTGTATTCTGGAATCCACTGCTGCTTCAATTTATATGTAATAAGTGATTATAATCAAGGTATTAATATGTTTCCTTCTAAATATCAAATGAGTTGAATTACTTCTCTGGAGATTTTACTTTGTTATAGAAGTTACTAGTGTGATCACTGAAATGTTCTTTCATATATTCTTTAATGTCTGTATTTGATATCTGAATGCAGTAAGAGTGCTTGCTTATTTAGCCTGGCTTCCAGAAATGAAATATGGACTTGTTTTGTGTTTGAGAAAGGTCTTCAACGTGTTAAAATATATAGGGGTCATTGAAGCCAATAGTTTAAGGGACCATTTCTTTGTTAAAGCCTTACTTTCCAGTTAGACTAAAGTGTTGCTCTCCTTGAGAGAATAACGCATTATCTTGATGTTTTGAGAGGATATTTCTCCTGTTTATAGTTAGAGCCTGGCCAAATCCAACCTTGGAAAAGCTGTGTGTCGGTGTGTGTGTTAGTCTTCTTGGTTACAGGTTAAAGAAACCACTGGCATTATTGGAGATTGACTGAGTTGTTGTTCTGGACAGGCTGGCACCCAGCAACCCAAATCTGCAAACTGGAAGGTCATGACGTGCCTAACTTTAGGGTCCGAGTGTCAGCTGCATAATCGATAAATAAATGCTTCCGTCTATCTGTATATGTGTAGAAAATTACTATGTTTATTGCTTAGCCAATCAGAAACTGCAACTGCAAGGACGTAGCTTAGCTTAGACTTTGGTGTAGGGTGTTACTGCTGTGATCTATATAGTAACAGTAGTATAAGTTACTATATAGTAACTTATAGTATTATTGACATATAATATTTGTGAGATCAAACAAATAATGCTTTATGCAAGTTTTCTTTATTTCTCCTTCTGTCTCTCCACATACTCTCAGGGAGGTGTATCCTACTGCATTACAGTGATTCCTCCCTCCCTCCCTCCCTCTTTCTCTCTCACTGCAAGGCCTTGCCTTCCCTCAGTCGTGAGAAAAAGCCCTCCTCACACTCTTACATCAATAATTTAACTGAAGACACCCCCCTCCCCCCTCTTCTCTCTACCAACTCCAATGTATAAATAGACTTCTTTTTGGATAAATATTTCATTCTCATCTCTCAGTCTCTGTCTTTCTCTCTCCACCTCTCTCAAGGAGTCTTACTGAGTTGCCAAATTACAAGTTACAGTCTGTCATGTCTCTCTCACCTCTCCTTAAGAGAACCCTGATTGCATTGGCCCAATGGAGTAACTAGGTGAAATCTAGTCCAGAATCTGTCCAGATCATGAAAACATCATATTTGAAAGCTTGTTTCTGCCACGGAGAAGATATAAAATCGCAATTCTGACTTTTCTTACAATTGCAATTTTATAAATCCCAATTCTGACTTTTTTTCTCCCAAACCTGCGAGTTTATATCTCACAATTCTGACTTTTTTTCTTCAAAATGTGTGATATATACTCACAGTTGTGAGTTATAAAGTCAGAATTTTGTCATATATACTTGCAATTCTGAGGGGAAAAATGTATTGCAAAAGTATAGTAATATAAAAAATAAAATAAAAATGTATGCGTGAAATGTGACCTGAAAAAGGTCACAAAGGTTTTTTTTTTTTTACCTAATGTTGGAATTGCAACATAGTATGTAGTTGTCCTAAATATTGTTGCATTTATGTTGTTTACCCAAGAGTCACTGTTATGCTACCATCAGTTTCAAGTGATGTATTATGCACCATATATGCATCACTGAAATTCAATGACAATGCACTTCTGAGACAAATTTTGTTTGTTCATTTCCTTGAGTCATCATGGGACAAAACACAGTTTATGGAGGCGATATAACAAATGGACCAGCGCTATCGTGGCTCCCTAAAAAGAACTACAAAAGATATTTCATTAGTTTTTCTCTCTTTTTGCCACATTTAATTTGGCCTTTAGTAAATAAGATAATTCATCTATAGCACAAGGGAATGGCCTCTAATTATTCACCAGTAAAAAGGAACTGGGTGTTGGGAGACGCTTTGCATCACAAAGACCATTATGTGGCGCTATATCAGGCATCAGTTCACACTCTTTATTCCTGGGCCATTTAGGGATGTTGTATGTGGTGAATATTCTTTGTGTCCTTCCAGAATCCCTCTCACGGTTGCTTTTGCACACAGATAATCCACCTAAATGGGTGCACATGCTTTTATCTTTATGTAACGTCACTGTGACCAACATGCGGGTGAGCTGGAAGACTCTGCAATTACCATAGTACTGTCCTCACATCCTTTACACTTATTATGAAACAGAATGCCTATTCCTGTCCCCTTGTGGCTCTTCTCCCCTTCATCTAATACAGAGTCTCATATGTCTCATGTGAAACAAAATACAATATGCTAAATTTCAGACATCTCCCCAACCACTGTTATAACTTTTTTACGTTTTTTTTTTTGCAATGGGAAAATTGTGAATGTTATTTGTTATTGACAATGTAATATGTAACATGAAGTTTATGGGACCATAAATACTGTTAAAGTGAAAATTTTGTTTGCTTACATTTTGTTTGCTTATTTCACTGTGTATGAGGTCACTTCAGTCTGTTTATTCTTGGTTTGGTGTCAGAGCTCTGACATTCCTTTTGTCTTGTCATGGTAAGCGTGCGGTTACGATTTCGCTCGTGCAACCGCTCTTCCGTCCATGTAAGTTGTTTTGTGTGCAGAGCATGGTGTTCGGATCATGGCACTTCGGTCTAGTTTGGTTTCGGTTATGGGTCGGGGTTCGGACATATTAATGGAGGTGTTTGTCTTCTTTTGTGAGCACATGGGATGAGCATTCGCTCATTCTCCATGTGCTCTGTCTTGTTGTGTGAGTGTGCAGTTTCTGGCTCCTCCCTCCAACGGTTCTACGGTTGGCCTTTCTTCTAATGGCTTTGCTCTGGCTCCTCCATCCAACGGTTCTACTGTTGGCCTTTATCCTAATTTATCCTAATCCTAATCGAAAAAATATGAGAAACTTATTAAAGAAATAACCATTTTTCATTTTTATGAGAATGTTTCTTGTAACTGTGACTTATGACATCAATTCTCAAATTGAGAATTATAAAAGCATGAAGAACAGGCTACAAATCTTCATAAGATTGTGAATGAGATTTCAGGGCTTTGGCAGAGGGAGATACTTTATTTTTGAGAATTTTCCGATTTGCGTCAAATACTCCTTAAACACAACTTACCTCATCCCTTCAGTTTAAAACTAAACATTCAAGCTTCTTTCTGTTCTCAGTCTCTGTAGTTTGACAGTATGATAGAGTATTTGGCTTTCCTCAAATCATTATTGCCCAGCACTGTCACTGGCCCTCGCTCAGGCTCACGAAATTGGCCAAGTGTCATGACAATGGAAAACTGATGGCATTATCTTGTCAGTTTTGTTAGCCAAACTTTTTATAAGATATATAATTTATAAATATAAGTTTCAATAACAAAATAAGTTTCTTCAAGACTTCAATTCTAAGACAAAATATAATTTCTGCATTTGTGTCCCAGAAGTGCAGACATTTACAGAGACCTTTAGAAAGGAGAAGAACACCAAAACATAAAATGAATTCCCCACCGTTCAGTATTACTGAACTTTAAGAGAATGTGGACCAACGCTCTGTTACCTAACTGCCCACTGATGGAGAGACAGAGACAGCTGGAGAACACTGACCTTGGTGCTAGAGGAGGGGAAACATCGATTTCAGCCAACCATGTTATAGATTTAATGAGCAAACAGAAGGACTGATCACTGGACATTGACCTCCAGGGTGGGAAGTGTCATGGAGAAGAGTTAAAGTTAATGTTCCACCCATCTAGCAGACTAATGTGTTTTGGATAATGATCACACTTGAATCACTTCTGTTATTTTTTTGCTCTTGAGAAAATTCTCACTTCAAAAGTGTCAAATTCAAAAGAGATCTCAGTCACACTTTAAATGAGCCCTGTATATACCACAAATTATAAAGATATTCTCAAATTCTTGTGAATTCACTCCATACGGCAATATATATATATATATTAGGGCTGTCAAAAGATTAATCGCGATTAATTGCATCCAAAATAAAAGTTTGTTTTTAATAATATATGTGTGTGTACTGTGTATAATTAAATTTGTATATATAAATACACACACATGCATGTATATATTTAAGAAAAATGTGTTATTTATATATATATATATATATAAAAAAATTATATTTATATATAATATAAACTATATAAATATATATACAGTATATGTATGCAAATATTTCTTAAATATATACATGCATGTGTGTGTATTTATATATACAAAATAATTACACACAGTACACACACATACTGTATATTATGTAAACACAAACTTTTATTTTGGATGCGATTAATCTCAATTAATCTTTTGACAGCCCTAATATATATATATATATATATATATATATATATATATAGTGATAAAATGTCAGGTAAAATATCTAATCATATATGGCTTAGTGCTGTAATATGTAATGTTTCATAGCAGCAGGTCAGGTTGGTATTTTTGTTCTTTTTTTGTTGTCACAAATTTCCATTACTCTGCGGAATTGTTTGTGATTGTATTATTTGTGTAGCTTAAATTATTTTTTAATAGAGTTCCCCATCGCCTTGCTTTCTATCATTAGATTATGTTCCAATTCTCAAACTCCATCTAAATGATTAGCTCGAGTTATCCTTTGGAGACGTGCTGAAATGTTGGGTAGGGCAATTCCAATAAAATCGGATCTTATAAGGCTTTGTTTTTCATAGCTTTTGTTGTTTTACAGACCCAGTGGCTCATAAGCGCCTCGCTCGATTCTTCCTTCAGGTAAATCCAAATGCCAGCTCTTCCTCTACTGCCCGTGACCATCGATCAAAGAAACTGCTGCCCAGGTTTCAAACGCATGGAATATTGCACATTTCTGCAAAGTCAAAGTGAGCAGCCCTCACCTCACTGAAGGTTATGAGAGTCATGATGCTGAGCTGGCAGAGATGGTGATGATGATGGCAGCACACGATTCTGCCACAACACGCACGGTGAATCAATCCTTGACGTCACTTGCCTGCACAGACAGCTGCCTTCTAAAGCAGCATCCAACTCAAATAAAATCTCACAAGGGAGTGTTTTGGACAACACAGGTTCACTGGAAAAGCATACCTATACATTCAATTCACTGCAGTTTCCAGCTCATTTAAACACTAGTGACGATAAAACCACCAACAAATTTGATCCCTTTTCACACAAATTATGATAAAACCTTGTTTTCCCATGGCTTCGTGCTTAAATACTTAAATGCTCATGACTTCAAAAGACTTTTACCATAGTGCATGATTTGTAAACTATATATTTTTTTACATTTTTGTCACATAACCAGCTACATATAAGTGGCTTTTCTGAAGTAGTAAACTTACACAGTGTTGCACTTGTGATGCGAAACGCTCTGGTACGAGTCCTGTGAGACACAAATCATGATAAAACACTTGCATTAACAAGCTAAAAAAGCATGAATGCTTTCAGCTAATGCATTTTGGATCTCACATTTTCTTTTGTTAACACTATCAGTTGGATTTATGATCATGTTTAATGTAGGTTCTCAGTTATTTGCTTTACCATTTTAGTGCCTTAATTTTACAAACTACTGTGATACGACAATCAACGTAATAATACATTATGAGCACACACAAATACTAAATAAAATGGCAATTTTTTAGAAATTAGAACCATTGAATGTACTGAATTAATTTTATTTGCAATCTGCATTTCAATTGTTTCATCCACAGCTTTGTACGATTTTTTTCACTGAGCTTGTTGCAGTGCATTCTGGGATTGTCTTCTCTTAAAATTTAGCCAAAACTACATCATGTGAAGTAGTATACTTCCAAAATGCCTAATAATACAAAATTGCAAGGGATCGCATCATGTATTCCCAGAATGTTTTGCAACAACCTCTACAGTTAACTTTGCAACTAGCAGTCATTTGAAAATTTGTAGAATGTATGCTTGATATCTGTTAACTTTATTTTGATGCTCCCCAACAGAGATTCTACTGACTATAAGTAACTTTGCAACTATGTCAACTTATTCTACTAACCCGAACCCTAACAGTCTACCAGGCTACAAATACTCTAATGAGAGTTAGTTGACATGTAGTTGCAAAGTAACTTATAGTTAGTAGAATGTCTTAAGTGGACTATCGAAATAAAGTGTAACCAAAATGGATTTAAAAAATATAATTAAATCTGGGTTTAAATCTAATTAAAAATGCATACTTTTACCCAATATTTGTGTGTGTATTTTCATGCTTTTTTTTAGTATTTTATTATTAGTTTAAAAACATTCTAACTCTAAACTGTATTGAAATCAGTTCCAAGAAGAGCACTGTTTGTTTAAAGCACAGAGATTTTTTTTTTTTTTAAATACTTCCAATCACATGAACAAGCAAAAAGCAACAACAAGGAAAAAAAATGTGGGTGGGTGGTTTGGGTCCGGCTGTTTGGTGGAGTCTCTATTAATAGTAGGGATGCCAAGCTTGACATTTGGAATTTTTAAACTGATGATTCATTAAACGGACTTCTAAATTTAGCATGATTCACTACAATCACAGTTGTCAGACTGATGCACGATGCCCACCAGCCTTGGGTTAAAAATAAACTACAAAGCACGCAAATTAGCATTACATTCGATTTATTCTTGTTGACATGAAAACATTGCCTCATAAATGTTTTAAAACGAGGTCTAAGTAAGCACGATCCCATTGCTCAGACTACATATGCGAGTCCTAAATGTGATGTACTGTGTGTAGTATAACTGTCTAAAGCCACAACACCGTCAGCAAGATCTAATTGCTTTTACAAATGAAGGTGAACTTTTACAGTGGCATTCTAAGCGGCTGGGGTGGGGGAAAAAAGTAGAATACCTTGGTAATCGATTTCATTTGATTGTTCCTCCAAACACCTAATTGTTCCTTCTCTGATTGTATCTATTTTTGTTGTGTACTCCCTGTAATTGGACAGTGGCTACAGTATATCAAGGACCCTTGTTTTAGCGATGCAGAGAGGATAATCAAAATTATGTTTTATTAACAAAGTTCGGGTGGAACACGTTCCTAATCAGCACGAGAGGAGGCCTATATATATATAGTCGACTCATGATTCGTGACAGTTTGTCTGCATCCCGACTCCTCACTCTCAGCTGGTTCCTATCCCAGCCAAGGATACAGGGCTCAGAGCCGTCCCCTCGGACAGCATCTCAAATACTCTTCACTCTATCTGATTATTTGTAAGGGTGAACTCGTGAAAGAAAAGTTTCACTGACTGAGTTCAGATTCAGTTGTGCAGAGATATGAGGATCCCTAAGAAACCTGCTCATACATTAGGTATCAACCTTTCACTCTTCCAGGTCTTTGAGGTGTTTAGAACGTGTCCAGGTTTGTGTAAATAATAGACTCCTTTGAATCCTATACCAGAGTCTGCTGCCTTTATTGGAAGTTATTGTTGAGTTTAAATTCGGCAGCATTTGGTGAGTAGGAGGACAAAATGAGCAGTAGATCAAGGCCTGCAGGAGAACAATGCTTTGCCAATCAAAAGTTAATGCTGTTTCGTTCAAAGTAGCACTCCAGCAGGGCTGTGAAATGAGCATCACTTTGAAAATCTTTTTTTGCCATTTTTAACAGCTGAGGCAAGAATAATTGGAAAGAGGGGTTTGATACACGACACAGACTGGATTCAAACCTGGATTTCTCATGTGAGCACATGCTCAAATCACTGGTCACAGTTTAGATTACATTAGTTTAATGGCAAGTGTTAACTTGCACACTATTTCAATGGTCCACTTTAGACATTCTACTGACTATAAGTAACTTTACAACTACATGTCAATTTATTGTACTAACCCAAACCTAAACATATCCTAACAGTCTACTAATACTCTAATGACAGTTAGTTGACATGTAGTTGCAAAGTTATTTATGGGAAGTAGAATGTCTGACTATCGAAATAGTGTAACCTTTAATTTTTTTTAATTAAAGTGATCAAAATACTTTTCTGAATCCACTTTAATTTAACTTACACAATACAAGATTTGTATGTATGTTGTCTATAGTAACACTGTTTCCTACTTTCTCACTGTGAACACTGTGTTCTCACGTATCACTCTATGGTCTAATAAAACAATAAGAGCTAATCACATGATTTGTAATCAGTGGCCGGTGTTGGGTTTAATGCATTTCTAAGTAATTAATTACAGTAATTGAACTTTCCCCTAGAAAAAGTAAAGTAAGGGATTACGGTAACATTTTATTTTACAGTGTCCTTGTTACATATGTTACATGTACTTTCCATAGTAATAACAGTAAACTAGGCATAATTACATGCAACTAACCCTCAACCAAACCCTAATCCTACCCTAACCCTATAGTAAGTACATGTAGTTAAGTAAGGGATAATCCACGGCTAGCCATGCATTAAAGAATTTTAATGCACGACGTAGAGGCGAAGAACCACCCGACGCGAAGAGGAGGGTGGTTGCCTCTACGAAGTGCATTAAAATTCTTTAATGCATGACTAGCCATGGATTATCCCGCTTATACCTTGGTTATTTGCCAAGTTAAAAATAAGTTAAAGCTGTAACTGATGTTTACAGTGTAATTTTTTAACAGACGTGTAAAAATGACGGTTATTTCTTAAGTTTAGGCTCGTCAGTTCTTGCACTCCGTCCGCTTTAAATAAAGTAGAGCCATCGGATTGCTTTTATTTGAATGAATTCACATTTATTTAAATTCATTATTAAAAGAGAGAGACAGAGAACTGAAGGAGAAGGAACAGAGAGAGAGAGAGAGAGAGAGAGAGAGAGAGAGAGAGAGAGAGATGTGTGCACGAGTTAACGTTACCTGTGTGCGTCGATCTCTTCTTTAAAGTCTAGCAGCTACAGTCCCCTCGTTGCTTAAGCCTACCTAAACGTTTTCATATGCGTCTCTCACTCTGCTTGCAAGTGTATCTGTGTTACTATGGTTACCAATGTAGCGGATTAATTTCGAACTGTAATCAAACTGACTGGAACTACCTGTGCATTAAACGGTTTTACTGCACACCTTCCAGCCAATCAGAATCGAGTATTTAAACAGCCCATGGTATAATTCATATTACTCAGTATTTAACTATATAATTACACTGAAACTATGACACCTTAAAATAAAGTATAACCGGGATTACTCTTAATTTTTGCCTGTCAGTAGCTAATCTATAAATAATAGTTGAAATGCTATAACCAAGTTTTTTAGACACATATAATGTAAAATATCAACAGTAGGGCCTACACACAAAAGAAAGAAAAAAAAAGTTGAGCTAAATAAGGCAACATATCATACTCAACTTGCTAAGTTAATTAAACTTATTCACTCCGATTACAGTCATAAATAATAGGTAGTGTTTGTAACTAATAATGATTGTAAAAATATTTTCAAGCTACTTGTTTTACATTTTGTTACATTTTGCTGATACTTGCAAAATGTTCTAAAAAAAAAAAAAAAAATGTAGGATGAGCCAGTTTATTATCTTGGATACTAAACAAGAATACTCAAACATGTTTCTAAAAAAATTGTTTTGTTGGCCTTACGTAGATTCTCAAGAATTTGTCCAAAAATGATGTGGTAACTATTATTATCTCTTTCCCCACCATGCAATATATCAAAATAAAGAACAGAGCCTCTGCTTTAAAAAAAAAAAAAAAAAAAAAGTTTTATCTTAGCTTCATGTATTCTTTTTTTATCAACGCTTGAATGTGGGTAAGTTCCATAAAAAAAGCTAAATTTTAAGCAAAAAAGCTTAGAAAATAGTCAGATTACATCCAGACTGGATTCAGAACGATGATCAAAACATAGATGGAGTAGATCGAGTCCAACAACACCCCGAAGCTTGTTTGAGTATATGTGCATCCATTGCAACTTTTGTATGCAATTTGCCACGATGAAATGGGTAAAATGTTTGGCTCTAGTTTTAAAAGGCAAATAATATTCATGTTATGTAGTTAGCTTTGAAAATAAAACATGGAAATAAAAAAAAATAAAAAATGTAGTAAATTGTAGCTGCTTGCATTACTAAATACTAAACATTCTTTAGTTGCCTTGACAAATTGCCAAAACACTACCTGTTACTCATTAGATGACCAAGTATTTAAGTTGATGTTAATTGGAGGGAATTAGTTCAGTTTACTTAAAAAGTTGAGTGTGATATGTTGCCTTACTTATTAAGTCAGCTCAACATTTTTTTCAGTGCATTACATTACTGCACCATAGCACCACCTCAGTACTTGCTTGTAAGGAATATATTACTATATAAAAAATGTAAAAGAGTATCTCACCGAGGGGTCTTGTTTGAGATGCACACAGTATGTACTGTGAGGTAAACCACGACTGCCACCTCTCACACCTGCCTGACATTGTGCGATTTCCTCTGAGGCTGCCAGACTGAATTTTTTAAAACTATTTTGAGAAAAACAGGAGAGCTGAGCTCCAGGGAGTGATTTCTTTTCTGTCAGCATGCACAGCTCTTTTTGGGAGGAATGAAGCGAAGTTCCCTCTCGGCACAACCTTTTCCCCTGTATATCATTGGTGTCAGCTTCACACAGGTGCCTGAACTGATGTTTATCTGTATGTGCAGAGAATTAAGGGGAATATTTTTGTTTGTTTGTTTAAAGGGTGTGCAAGGATGTACATATAATTAATTTGTGAATGTGTTCTTAATTTGTCATTCTTAAAAAACATTAATTTGAAAGTCAATGTTTTGTTAGAAGCTATTCAAGAAGCAATGATGTTTGATGTTATTGACATCTGCCGTAATCTGCCGTAAAGGTTATTAATGAGAATTATAGGGGAATAATATTGTAAGTTCGTTCTCACATAAAGCCAGCACAGGCTCATTGGAAAAACGTTCCTGTGGCAACATGTTTGCAAAACGCAAAACATGCTCCAATACTTGCATCTCACTGCAGTTTCTAAAAGAAATGAAGGCAGTAAAACAGCAAACACTTTTAATCGTTTTCACACACAATTATGATTACATGGGCAGATTATGGATTAATAAAGTCTTATTTTCACTCGGCTCCTTGCACAATTATGTTATGACCTCAAAACACTTTAAACCAGGGATGGGCAACTTCAGTCCTGGAGGGCCACTGTCCTGCCAGCCTGGTCTCATTGTTAATACGTAGGTATTAATACGTAATTTTCAAAGATAGAAAACGTACTTTTTGTACGTTTGGATAGATGCTGAAACGTATGATATGGACGTATTTGCAACAATTAAACGTAACATTATTACGTTTTTACAGCTAAAATACGTTAAATATTTACGAATCTTTCATATCATAAAGATATTGTCACACCACGGTCTGTCCAGCAGAGGGAAACTGAGAGCACAAGGCCTTCCACATCTTCCTCCTAATTCTCTGCACATTATTGGTTCAAGGAAATCACCTGTGCCTTGCTAGTTAGTGTTAACCTGTGTATATTTAAAGACTAGCATTTGCTTGTATCTTAGCTCAGTCTTGAAGGTTTCTTGCCTAGCCCATGCTTTTGTGTTTTCCTGTTTAGTCTACCCTGAAAGACTTTTTGTCAGACCTTTTTGAACAGCTTCTTGGGTAAACATTGTTTTATGTTTTTTGACTCTTTTTGCCTGCATCATCCAGTGTGGATTTTGTACCTTGCTCAACCCAGCTCTTATGCTGGATCCTTTGTGTTGGCTCTGGAAGAATACTAGTAAAGACTATCTTTTTCCCTTCTAACCTGCCTCTTGTGATCTGCCTCAATTATCTGCCAATTGAGTCTACACTGTCCCATAGAACAGTGGTTAAGACCTTGGGTTACCAGCAACACACTCTGGGTTCGAATCCTGGACCTGACAGATATCTGTATAATTTACTTTTTACCGTTTTATAGATAAATGGAAGATCCCTTAACCTACTCCCAAACCTAAACATACCCATTTTATACAGAATATAAAAAGGATAAAACGTCAATTTTATAACAATATAGCATTAAAAGATATTTTGAGCAGCTAATCCTACTCCTACCCCTAAATCTACCCATAACCATTTCTTAAAACTATATAGGCTACAATTATGAAGAAAAACAACATACTAATCACAATAATGTATGTATTGCGAAAATGTCAAAACCGGCACCAAAAGTCGTTCACATGACGATGTGTTGCAGTCACGGTCCTCTCTGTCAGTATATAATAGTTTTGAATGAGGTACAGAGCAAATTTAAGTTATTAATCCATGAAAATGTTAATCTGGCTTCGCTCTGGGTGAAGGCGCGCGCGCTTCTCCATTTTACCGACTGAAACATGGCATGTCGCAATTTGTGACGAACTGGCGAGGGACAATGAGCGTTTGATATCACTTCCGTAAAACATGTCGTAACGCTTCTTCTTGAGGGCGCAATTTTTGAATTTGAATTAATCACGAGCACGGGATTTGACATTTACGGTCGCTGCTGAGAATGGAGATGAAGATCACTGGATAAAGGGCTGAATTTGGATCTCTTCCTTGCAAACGTATGGATTCTAAAGATTTGGATTATATCAAGCTAATAAAATTGATGTCTTTTGTGAATTTATGTTGGGTTGGTGTATTATGGTTCATTTGTGTCTCACGGTAAATAAACTAAATATTACAAAATGGTTAAACGATTAAAGAAGGTATTTTAAAGGTTTTAAAGTGTAGTCTTGTTTAACAGCATGTAGGCTAATCCTCCGAAACGAGTTTGCAGCAGAAGGCACGAACAGAGCGAAATGTTATTATTTCTTGAGTAAACTGCATTTAATAAATGCGACTGAAAACGTAATTGATAAGACAATTGAATGCAATAGAGTCAAAACATTAATGCCACGATTTCAATATGCATAAACAGGAATACGTACAAATTTGTACGTCGGTAGAGTTGTTCATACTTAAATAATTTACGTTTTTGTGCTGTAAATACGTAAATATTTTACGTTTTAGTGCTGTAAATACGTCAGTATTATACATTATTGTGCGTATAAAACGTAAGTATATGTACGTTTGGTAGAACTACACTTTACGTAAAAATACACACGTATTCTCATGAGATCACGTTGGTCCTGCAGAGTTTAGCTCCAACCCTAATCAAACACACCTGAACAAGCTAATCAGCGTCTTAGGATTATTAGAAAGCTACAGGCAGGTGAGTTTTATCAGGGTTGGAGCTAAACCCTGCAGGACAGTGGCCCTCCAGGACTGAAGTTGCCCATCCCTGCTTTAAACCATAGTGCATGATTTGTAAACAAATATATATTTGGAGTTTGCATCATTGAACCAGCTCCATATGTTCAGTTTTACTGATGTATTAAGCTTGCTCAATAGCTCAGCTGGTACAGAATTGTACTTGTGATGCGGAGAGATCGGGTACAAACCCTGTGAAAGACAAATCACTCTCAAAGTTCAAAAACAAGCTAAAATGCCATGGTTACAACTACATTTTTATGTCACATTTAAGTAAACTTTATTTATATAGCACCTATCAAAGATAGAAATCACAAAGTGCTTTACAGAGTGCAACAATTTAAATAAAACAGCAATAAAACACAAATGAAACTATCACAGATAAAAACAAAACATAAAAGCCCAATCAACTAAAAGCGCTTGTCTAAATAAGGGTCTTCAGCTGCTTTTTAAAACGTGCTTTTGTTAACACTATTGGGTAGGTTTAGGGTTTAGTGTAGGTGTACATTATTTTAAAACGTGATGGAGAATTAATTTAATCTTTTAGCGCCACTCACCGGACATTTCAACTCGTAAAAACCTCCGACGTAATAAAACATTGCCATATTCACATTCATCTGTTACGTAAAAAAACTAAACACGCTTTTAGCGCCACTCACTGGACATTTCACTTTGAAACTGTCGCGAAACTTACACGATGTAACGTATTTTGAGTTTTGCAAAAATGTTGCCACAGGTACGTTTTTCGAATGAGCCTGGGCTGCAAATTTCAGTTGAAAGTCCTGTGTGGCCAATTCAGTTCAAATTCACTTTCATTAACTTGAACATGAACTGAAAAGAGTCATTTATTGAAGTCTATATTTTGCCCGGTCTCCAGAAAGCTGACCCTTCGATCCCAGAATGAGCTGTAAACTGTAGATATCGCTTCAATCCTGGTTGTGTTGTGTAAACTTTCCCTTCTGATTTCTCGATATTGACTTCCTCGCCTCGCTGTCTTCTTCATCCGTACATCCTCCTTCTTTAAAGACCACTGGGATTCAGGCTGTTTGATTTGCTCAGGTCTTTCTAATGTGCGGGTCCCGAGGGAGCGAACGGATGGAGGAGCACTAACAGTTCTTCATAATCCCTCATTCCAATTCTTCTCCAGTGCTGACTGCACCATTAGTGACCCAGAGATGCTCACATACTGTACTACAGCACTGCTGAAACCTGCACCTGCCAAGAGTGCAACACTGATACCAACTGAATGAGGGGGGAAAAAAGAAGCTGAATCATGGTCATTGAAGTAAAGGATATTGAACAGTCAGCTCAGCTGAATGTCATTGCAAAATAGTCCCTGACGTGTCTTCTTTGCGTTTGTATTTCACTGCATTCATATTTATATCCTTGCTGAAAAGAACAAATTTGGTCTCATTTCCTATGCTAGTTCAGAAATTAGAAATAATCTGAAGGTGACAGCAGTGACATATGTAACCGAGTCTGAGGATGGAGATGATTGTGGAAAAAAATGATGGTTGAATAGTGACAGCAAGTGTAATGGGATACAGGCAGCTGTCATTCATGACACATTTCATAAACACTAGACGTCAGTCAAATTTTTTTTTTTTCGTATCTGTGCGATGATGATGTTCGTTAGTTTCTGTATCTTGCTAGGTGTATTGTAAACTACCCTCAGTGATATCACTAGGGATTTGTGGAAGCTTGTTTCCGCCACAGAATAAAACATTTAAAAAGTAACTGCGACTTTTAATCTCACATTTTTGACCATTTATCTCATAATTGCGTGACATAAAGTAAGAATTGCAAATTATAAAGTAAGAATTGCGAGACATAAACTTGCAATTGCGAGTTATAAAGTCAGATTTGTTTGATATAAAGTTGCAATTGTGTGTTATGAAATCAGTATTGTGATATAAACTATTGTGATATAAAAAAGTCTGTCTTTTTTTCCTTAGAATTGGACTTTATAACTTGTAATTGCGAGATTGTATCTCACAATTCTGATATTTTTTCTCAGAATTGTGAGATACAATCTCGCAATTACATTTAAACTCACAATTGCGTGCTATAAAGTCAGAATATCTTTTAAAATGTCTTATTCCAAGCTTCCATAGGAATGTGCCGAAGCCTAATTCTGAATTTGGAAAGGCACAGAAAATGAATAACACATTCTAAGGAGCACCTAAAGGGACATGGTTAGGCTTACTGCAGTAGTTGGTAACATTACAGTACATCAAACTTC
Organism: Squalius cephalus; assembly: GCF_949319135.1. NCBI lineage: Eukaryota > Metazoa > Chordata > Actinopteri > Cypriniformes > Leuciscidae > Squalius > Squalius cephalus. The sequence continues at coordinate 55,823,715 of NC_137122.1, read as the reverse complement.
ACATGTGAATATAGTAAGGAGAGATGACTGACGGGACGATGACGAAGGATTTGGTGTGCAACAGGTCCATTGACAAATATCTTGTGTTGTAAAATCAGTACAGCCACTCCCTATACACAAAGTATGTGTGATCGCTAAAGTTAAAGTAAAAAACAAGCATGCATTCAAAAGTGATTTCAATACTCTACATATTGATAGTGGTTCACTGATTCCTGCAAATTATATACAATACAATTACCCAACTGTATAATTGCGAGAGAACTCAAAAGCATTGAAATAATTTTTTTGCCCCATCTTATATTTTTTTCCATCCCCATGTCCCTTTAGGGGCACCGTAGAATGTGGAATTTCCTTTCCGAACACGGTATTTCAGCCATGACCCTATAGGTATCACAGTCAGAAATGAAATCACTAGCTGTTGTTGATGATGGAGGGTTATTAATAGATATGTAGGGCAAATAACACAGCGCCCTAAACCTCACTCCCATCCGGGTCACGGCACCACTGTAATATTTTCGTTTGGACCGTTCCCCATAGGGCTCGAAGTTCGAACCAGCGATAGTCATTATAGGAGTTGGGCATGCTAACAAGTACGCAAAATAGTACAGCCTTTGGAGGCCAGTGAAGTATGGAATAGAGTTGGGTTTGATTTAGTGTTAATTTAGATTTCATTTTAGAATTTCCATTTCTGAGGCAAAATATTAATTTGTTACCATTTATTCGCCCTCATGTTGTTCCATGTTCCGGCGTATGCTGTGTTTGTAGCCATTGGTGAATGATCTGAGGTTTAGATGGCTCAGTTCATGCTGAGATGGCATTGTTCTGCTGATGTCCGTCTCCTGAGAGAACCATGCCTGTCCATGTAATTGCAGAGGTGTTCAATCCCACTCCTAAAGGACCACCCTCCGGCAGAGTTTAGCTCCAACCCTAATTAATCACACCTGAACCAGCTAATCAGTATCACTAGAAACTTCCAGGCAGGTGTGTTGGATCTAAACTCTAAATAGTGGCTCTCCAGAAGTAGGATCGGACTACCCCATGTATAGTAATGTATAACAAATACACAGCTCATGTTTTTGGACTTGAATTATTCTCAGCTGAATCAGTTAAAAAGTGATTATTATTTGAGCTGTGAAAGCTATTACTTGAGCATATTGTAAGACTGGAAAAACAGGAAAGGAGAAACTCTCTGAGAAAACAAAGGAAATTAACATTTAAACTCTCTCTTGTGAAGTTAGCATCATCCTAATTTACATTTATAATTTCCCTCTTCCCCCATTCCTTCTCTCTCTCATGCTGAGATCATCAAAATTCCCCCAAAAATCTATATGGTTTAATGTGAATAATTCTCATACAGTATTATACATGTTTGGTCTCATTTCAAATGTCTCAGTGCGACTGGTACAAATGTCTCATTCCCAAAGAAGTAAACCAAAAGGCAAAAAAGTTCTTAAGAGTTTAGAGATAAGTTGCACACAGAGGAGGGTGTGACTTCCAGCCAAATGGCATCCTGCCCAAAAGGTGTTAACTCAATGCAAATTCCCATTGTTAGCAAATGTTTCCATGTGAAAGAAGTTTCTGTCTATATAAAGAAATGCAACGAGAGGCTCAGGGCGATTCTGTACCTCAGATCAGCCCATAATGTTCCTTCAGCATTATGTATTTTCTAAATGTCGGGTTTAGCCTACATCTTTTACTCTATTTCTCTGAGCATTCAATGCTATTATAGTGGTTATCTTTGAACTGATTATGAAATTGGCATGATAAATTTAGCTGACATAATAAATTGTTTTTTTCAGATTTTATTCTGAATTACTAGATCCCAGTTTAGATGGAGCGTGAGGCACATCTGGTGGGATTCTAGATTCCTGACTTACTGCTTGATTTTAGTAGTTGTTGAAGTTGTTATGCAGTCGCAAATAGGGGGCTGGATAAAAAAGCGTTGCGTTGAAGCGTTGAAGCGGCATTATCTTAATGTACTAGCTATAACCTCTGGTTATTGTTTGGGCTTTAACTAAGTTGTTATATGGGTGACTGTAGGGGACTACATGGGTACTTTTTAACAATAGCAAGCGTGTATGCGGCATTGTTGAATTGCTTTAGCCATAACCTCTGGTTATATCAGACTGGTGAGTTTGTGATCGTGGGATCCACGTAAAAGAACGGCCGGCGTGAGACTCTCTGAGCGACATAGATTCCTAATGAACAATTAAAATGTAAAGTAAAGAGTTAAATAGAATAATCAAAATGTATTGCTAAACTATTATATAACTGACCAATAACCAACATGGGTTCCCACTTTCACATGGGAGAAAACACCTTTTCTTCACATTTCATGAGAGCTGTTTAGCCTCACAACAGCATTCAGTAACTCTGAACTTTGAACAAAATTTCTCCAAATTCCAAAGACCCGTTGAAGTGCTCTGGCTATATGTTTGAAACTGTATATATTTAATGTTTATCTACAATTATTTTCATTGGTAATTGACAACATGCCACAGAAAGAGCTTAAGTTGCTTTTAAACCAGACAAAGTGAGATTTAAAAATCAGCGGCTAGACAGCACAAGCTCAGATGTTGCCATTGATTCATGTTCTTTCCCCTTCATATGCTAATTTGTCCTGTTGAACTGAGTGTACGTCTGATGTAGATGTCATTACAGAGATAAAAGTGTTGTCGAGGGATTAGTTTACGTAGCGCAGCTGTGTGCGTGATCAGCGGCTGGGGTCAGGCATCGGACAGGCTGATGGGTGATACAAGGGGAACTGACCTGTGAGATCACACAAAGGACTAGACTGAAAAGCATCCCCTCATTTGGTCTACTCTGCTCTGATTGGTCAGATGACCCAGTCTGTTGTAATTTGTTTTACTCTACTCTGATTGGCCAGACAGCCCAGTCTGTTGTGATTGGTCTACTCTGTTCTGATTGGTCAGATGGTCCAGTCTGTTGTGATTGGTCTACTCTGCTCTGATTGGTCAGACAGCCCACTCTGTTGTGATTGGTCTACTCTGCTCTGATTGGTCAGACAGCCCAGTCTGTTGTGATTGGTCTACTCTGCTCTGATTGGTCCGATGGTCCAGTCTTTTGTGAATGGTCTACTATGCTCTGATTGGCCAGATGGCCCAATTATTTTGGGATTGGTCTACTCTGCTCTGATTGGCCAGACAGCCCAGTCTGTTGTGATTGGTCTACTCTGTTCTGATTGGTCAGATGGTCCAGTCTGTTGTGATTGGTCTACTCTGCTCTGATTGGTCAGACAGCCCACTCTGTTGTGATTGGTCTACTCTGCTCTGATTGGTCAGACAGCCCAGTCTGTTGTGATTGGTCTACTCTGCTCTGATTGGTCCGATGGTCCAGTCTTTTGTGAATGGTCTACTCTGCTCTGATTGGCCAGATGGCCCAATTATTTTGGGATTGGTTTACTCTGCTCTGTTTGGTCAGACGGCCCAGTCTGTTGTGATTGGTCGACTGCGTACAGTGCATGTCGGAAGGCTGGGCTGCGTATATAAAATGAAGCAAGGGTTTAGAGTTACATTCAAACTATTTAAAGTAAGATTTTTTTTTTCAAGGAAAGAAAACGTTTAAATAAGTCATTTTGGCGATCAAAGAGGAGTTTTAAGGGATACAATTATTGACTACAGGGGGACTTTAATATATTAGCAAAACTGTTTTATTGCTAATTAATATTTAAATCATATGAACCAAAGCAAAAGTCATGTAGTTTAACCTCATGCAGAAACATGCACAACAAATATAAAATAGGAAATTTATCATAAATTGACCATTGTATGGCAAAATTAGTTTTTTTTTTTTTTTTTTCTAACATTTTGTTGATCACATTTCTAAGAATGTGACAGGTTCCTTTTTACAACCACGATAACAAGAACTAAACAAGACACAGGCGGATATGATCAATGAGTAACCATAGAAACAAACTAGAAACAAGAACTCAGGAAACAGGAACTAAGATACAGGGAAACAACCAGAGTGCGAATTACCCCACCATAATTGGGGGGTACTGCTCCTTCACTTCTTCTATGACCATCATGGTCCACTACCATATCAATCCCCACCATGATCGCCAAGTGCAACATGTGTTGTGCAACACACATACAAGGTCTAAACATGCGACAAACTGATAATCAGTAGGCTACAGAATATCTCATTGTTATTATATATCCAAAAGAGAACTGTGTTGATCAACTCCCAAAAGTTAGAAGTTAAGTGCACTGAAATACCATTCTAATTACTAGTAAAAGTAATACCTTTACAAGAAGCCTATTGCCTATTTCATGAAATATTGATTTGGTTTATTTTTAGATTTCATAAGACCTGGAGATAAAACCCAACCCTCTCATATACTGTATACACAGAAACCAATTTTCCATTATAGTCTATGGTAGTCAGTGTCAAATCAACACAATTACTTGGAGATATGTGAAACCTGAGAAATCTTTAATGTGATTAAGGAGCATACTATGAAAAACCATACTACCACAGAAGAACTACATAGCGGTAACATACAAGAATCCGATAACCTGTTAATGTCAGAACAAGCTGGGTATCATCAACACTACAGTATCCTACAAATGAGTCACATAATGAGTCTGCCCTCATCCTGTCGTCTCCCTGCGGCCTGCTCACGGCTTTCATCCTGTGCCTCTCCTGTCTGCTGGGCACCCCTTTCCTTAACACATATTCAGTGTATAAAACCTAACCGCACCTACACTTTTAATGTAATTGTTTGTAGATCTTAGTGCTAATATTTCCTGCTTACTCTTTTAGCACCAGCAAAGTGCCTGATGTCTGTGTGCCCTTTCCTTTTCCTCATAGTGTCTCTGTGAATAAAATCAAATCCTAGTTTCATTAAGATAGTATTAGGGTTATCAGATGAAACTACATTTATCGAACTAAAAATAATAATAGAATGTAAAAACAATACTAACCAATTAAAAACAAATTCAAATACTAGCATGTACTATTTAGCCTAGGCTACTTGGCTCTTTTTATTTTTCCACAGGTTTCACTGATGTTATGTAGGCTTAGCTACATCAGACCCTCTTGTGCATAATATAAAAACAACACGGATCTGTGCCAAACTAATTTCAAAAGGGCACAATCATTTATTCAAGATAAAATGAGAATGGACACCTAGGCTATGGAGTTCATCTCCTTGGAAATGACAATCGATTTTTACCTCACCACAATGTAAAGCTTGATTTAAATAGAGAATTATCTTGCTGCCTAACCTTGCTAACTAACCTTGGTAACTAACCAAGGTCCACTTTACTAGCCTCAGTGGGTAAGTAGCAGGTAAGTAGCCGGTAATTCAATGTATGAAGACGTGACATGAGCTAAGAAAGAACAAAACACGTTAATAAATGAAGGTTGTAAAATCAACAAGCTAGACGTCAGCTAGCAACTTACAGTTACCCATGCACGTCAGCAGCAAACCGAATTTAGCCTACTGGAGGAATTTCCCTAGCGTTTTGTCATTCAACGTTGACACTTGCTTGAGAAGTTGAAGTCGTTCTCTATCTCCGTTGTAGCCACGGTGGTTAAAAATGGTACGGTCCACAATAGGGGTGTCTGAAATCGCTTTACATTAAAATGTTCCTACAGTGAAAATAGGAGGTGACTTGTATTGTAACTGTAATTATATTTTTTCACAATATCAGAAAAATGATCTGCCCCCCCAAAAAAAAACTGATATTTCTGTCCCTTTGGGGTTCTATAATTCGAACTATGGAAACAACTAACAAACTAAAAGTCCTTGGCAAAGTAAACAGTATCATATCAGGCTACAAGTTACAAAATCTTTGTTCAGGAGTGTCCAATCCTGCTCCTGGAGGGCCACTGTCCTGCAGAGTTTACCTTACCTCAACACATCTGCCTGGAAGTTTCTTTGTGGGAGCTCTCAAATCTTTGCCAAGACAGACATGTTCCTGGAGCAACATATTTAGTTGAACCTGGAACAACATTCCTGTCAGAAACTTTAGTCTTAACCACCCCTAACTCTACCCTAAAATAAAAGGGAAAGAGGTGAATATCACTGATATACAGTATAAGCATATAATCCTGGCTATAAGCCTAAACTTGACATAAACTGTAAACTTGTCCCTCAAATCTGATTGGTTGAATGGAATGTTGATCCAGGAACATGTTGTACCTACTTGGTGAAATCACATTCACCCATTAAGGTACTATGGTGCTGTTCTCTCTACAGCTGCTTTGAAACAATAAGTACCACACAGCTCTATAATTCAACTAGAATGAAATGAGAGTGGATCAGCACATAAGCAGGACAGGAAGTGGTAGAGTAGAGACAACGAGAGGTCAGGACAGTGGGCATGTTTTCATGAGTGCTTTTTGTCTGAGTGGGCAGATGAGGGGTGTGAAAGGCCAAACACAAGAGAATCTCCTCTTACCACCTCGATGTGTGCATGTGTGTAATCACATCCAATTACAGGCGTTGTACTACTTACTGTATGTGTGAATGCAGACTCCTGAGCACATTAAAGACGGCTGTAAATCATGACTCAAGCTCTATTTTTTAAAAACGCCAATAATATACTGCAGGTGCTCTCTCTCTCTCTCTCTCTCTCTCTCTCTCTCTGCTCATTCTTGATTCTTGGCTGCGTTTCATATCTCATCCAAAACCAAGACGGGGGAAAAACACTGCATTGTCTACAAGCTTTTGATTCATGGAGAATTAAAGGCAGGAGCCATAACTCCATATCATCCCATAATACACACATCTAGACCGTTCCACTCTATATGTTTTAAAGTGGTCACGCCATACATTATTTCATTTTCCTCCCCGTCAACTTATATATTGGTCGCAAGGGTCCGAAATTTAGATTTATGGCATTTTTTCACCCTCCTTGACCCTGAGAATTAAACCAAGGAGGTCTACAATACCTAAAGAAAGCTATCTGTTATCATTCCCGTTCATCTCAGTGGCAGTTGCTCACCTGGCACAATATCGTTTGCATTGCACCATCCTTCAATAACAGCAGCTCTACATTTACATCTGCTTTTTATAGAACAAATAACTTTAATTTGACAATATGATGCCTTCAATGAAATTAATGGCAGTGTAATAAGGAGCAAATTATTTAGTTTCTTTGAATAGATGTTTAAACCCGTGGTTGTAAAATTTACATTTACATAGCCAATGAGTTCTATAGTTTAGCCTCGCAATGCCATAGTAAATGTGTATATAGGTCTTGCCATAAGGCCATGAACTCTCCTGGAAGCACATCTCCTTGTTTCATTGGACTGGATATCTCAATATTGAAGTAAGTAAAACCCCAGAAATATATATATATATATATATATATATATATATATATATATATATATATATATATATATATATTGTGATTGTTATAATGTCTAGTTCATGTAAATACTTGGTTATTGTGGAATGCATGCATCAAATTAGATGTTTAGCTTGTTTTATCTTTGTAGTAATTTTACAACGTTGGGAGAGAATGGTAGTCAAAATAGCATGTGCTCCTTGCAGACATTGCACTTCTCAAATGTTCACATATAAGATAAATACTTATAGAAATATAATTTATTTGATGATTCACAATTTCTAAATGTGTTATTTGTTATAATTTTCAGTTTAGACCAGATTTAAATCGTTCTAAATGAATAAATTATTTCTGGTTGCAGTATTTTAAGTCCTTTCAGTACCAGTTTTGTAAAATATAGTTAACTGTTTTAATCTGGGCTTTGTTTGTTTGCCCAAATATCTGTTTGTTACAAGGCATACACTGTTTGTGGAATGCTTTGGAGGATGGTTATTCAAGGACAGGTGTGAATGTTCAGACATAGGGGGTTGCATGGTCCATTGTTCAAGGATATGTGTTAATGTTCTGGAATGTGGGAATATAAGAGGTCTGGGGGTTTGTATATTCCTTTTAGAATTGTTTGACTTCAGTGGAATGTATCACATTAATAGGATTAATTCACATTTCAATTATTTATACTCGAACATACTCCAACTCTTACAACTATTATTTTCATTTCAGAATGACATCAGCAAGAGGTTCCTACAGCATGTATGATGTTATTGTTGCTGTCCAAAATGGAGAGAGTGATGTTGAAATGGAATCGGACACCAGTGATTTGAGTGATGAGGAGGGGGTTGAAAATGTCAATGAAGTGGAGAAAGAGAATCAGACACTCACTGATTGTCGAGCTGCTGATAATGAGGACATCGAGCCAAGCCAACCAGCTAAACTGACTATGCCCCGGGACCGGTATTGCTGGCTGAAAAATAATTTAATCAGTCCTAATACTGATTTCTCTGGTCCGGACGTCACCAGTGGTGCGGTTTACTTTTCAGCTAGTTTAAAAAAACACTAATCAGTACAGCTATCAAAAGACTGGAACAACTATAAACACAAACACCAAGGAAATTGAACAGATGATTGGCATGTACCTGAAGATGGGCCTGGTGCAAATGTCTGGAGTCCGTATGTACTGGGAGTCAGTCACGCGGTATACCCCCGTTTCTGATGTGATATCACGCCACAGGTTCCAATCTCTGTTGACATCCTTACATTTTGTCAACAACCTGACAATGCCAGAGAGCAAGAAGAAAGACAATCTGTGGAAACTCAGACTATGGCTTGATTCATTCAGAGAGAAATGCCTGCAGGTGGTACACGAAGAGCACAACTCTGTGGATGAGATGATGATTCAGATGACGAAGGTGAAATTCAGTGGTATCAAGCAGAATATGCGAGGCAAACCTCACCCATGGGGCTTCAAATTGTGGGTAAGAACTCAAATTTCTGGCATGCTCTGTGACTTTGATGTGTACTAAGGCAGTGTTGATGGAAAAAGAGCCAAATCTGACTTGGAATGTCAGATGTCCACACTTCCTGAAGGTCTGAACTACAAGGTCTATGCCGACAACTACTTCACCTGTGTCACAGTAGTAGTTCAGCTCCTTGATCGTGGAATTCATTATGTGGAAACAGTCAGGCAAGTGCTCTTACCCAACTGTAACCTTGAAGGTGTGAAGATCTTGAAGACAAAGGGGAGAGGAAGCTTTGACATCAGAGTGGAGGCAAACCACCACGTCCGTGCTGTCAAATGGTATGACAACAGGGCAGTCTTGTGTCATCCTTTGCTGGCACAGAGCCTGTGCAAAAGATTCAACACTGGAACAAAGCCTCCAAATCCTACATTGAAGTTAAGAGACCTTACATTGTGGGTGCATACAACAAATACATGGGCGGTGTGGATTTGTTGGACTCATTTGCAGCCAAATATAAGTTCCCCATAAAAATGCGCCGCTGGTACATTTCCATCTTCTTGCACACCATTATCCTCGCTGTGATCAACGCCTGGCTCCTCTACAAATGGGACTAAAAAGTCCTTAGGTAATGGGGGTCCACCAATGAGGTCCCAGCAGAGAGGTCATGTGAACCACCAACGGATGTGCGTAGGGACATGGTCGCACATTTCCCAGTGAGAGGAAGCTGCAAAAAAGGATATTCGAATACGCTCTGCAGGGAGTGCAATCTCCATCTGCTTTTCAGAGGAAAGGAACTGCTTTTGGGACTACCATTGCAAGTGAACACTGGACACTGTTTCTTTGACAGTTTTCAATCTGTTTTGTATTTAATATTTATATTTTATGTTTATTTTGAACAAATTCTAATTCATAAAAATATGACTGTTGGGTGATTATTATTATTCATGGTATTTCCTGTTATGGTGCTATGTGAGCAATCCACACTCTTAATGAGCCCTTAGTTGTTTTGTATATTTGTTCTGTCAGTGAGAGAGCAAATGCTGAAATTCTGCTCCCAAATAGGCCCAACGTTGCAATATTACATTTCCTTAAAAACTTACTAAAATTTAAGTTTTTAAAAAAATCCTTCATTATTTGCATCAGAGGCCTTCTACAACAACATCTGACAGGTAAACAATGTGTTTTTTGTGTCTTTTTTTTTCTGTATATTGGGGTCTTACAAGGTTAACTTTCCCAGCCAGTGTTCTCTTTCTTTTTTTCCTATTTGCATTTCATGTCAAAATTTCATATTCACAAAATCATGTCAAAAGACAAAATAGACAGAGTCAAACATGGATTGAGTAGATCGAGTCCATCAACTCCCTCAAAGCTTGCACAGTCGTGTATCTCTTCATGGGTTTCTACATTTCTCTCTGTAACGTAAGGCAGTTTTGATTTCTATGCTGTTGTAGATTTGATGATCCTGATTAACTTCTATCCGCTCCTTCTGGTTTATGCATATCTTCTTCTTCACTTGTTCTGTATATGTAACAGCGCCCGCCCTGAAAACAATGGATTGCTGTAATATCTTGTCAATGGCAGGGAAAGAGTTAAAAGATGTTTATTGTTTAATTTGTGCCTGCATTACACACTTGTCTGTATTCACATACACAGTGTTATGTGAACACACAAAGTCCATGTTGTTGTGGCCACATTTGGTTATGCTTCTTAAGAGGTGTGTGTTGATGAACCCGCTGCTCCTGCACAGAGTGTTGAGTCTTTCCACCATTACCTCACGTCCTGCCACCCGTCGAGCTTTTGGATTGGCTGCAGCTCACAGCGGCCGGGCTCTCTGACCACACCCAGCAGTAGATGCATGAGGAATGAGGGAAATCAAGCAAAATAAAGCACAGAACACAGAATAACAGAGAGAGGGATGACCCTGACCTACCTCCTCATGGGCGATGAGGGAATGATGTTATTTATTTACTTGTACAATGTAATAATGTGCCCTGTACTCTAAGGGTACGTTTACACTACAACGATATGCTTGAAAAGGAGAAGTTTGTCCTTTGAGTTTTCCTCGTACAGACGACACCATTGTCAAAACGATCCCCATTCACACGGATCTGCGAAAATGACTAAAAATGCTGTATTCTGCTGCCAGACCATTAGATGGCGATGAAACACTATAGACTGAACACGTAATAAGCATGTGCGTGACGTCATCGTCTTCAGAGATTCGCATTTTTGTTTACATGGACACCGTTTCAAAAACGCACTTTCCGTTTTCAAAAGTTTGCGTCTTCAGGCACCCAAAATGCCGTTGTCGTGTAAATAAACAGCCAAAACGCATACAAAGTTTAACGTTTTTAGTTGAAAACAGTGTCGTGTAAACAGCCTCTAAAAATGACCAGAAAGAGATATTTAGAAAATGTGCACATGCTCAGTAAGTTATATGACACAATGGCAAATAAGCTTATGAACTGTGTTATTTTAGCATTATTGAGCTACTATAGATTTTACTGCTCAAATTGCTACTTTTAATTATAGTTTTTATGTTTTAATTTTGTCCATATTGTTTCAGTTTTAGGGGGTGTTTACGCGACTGAAAACTGAAAACTTTTTATCCGTTTTGGCCATATGACAACAGCGTTTTCGGGGCCTGAAAACACACATTTTTGAAAACGGATTTCAAAGTGCACGTTTTTGAGAACTATTCAGTTAAAACAAGAATGAAAAACATTTCCATTTTTAATACATCTTTGTCATGTAAAAGTTCCCCTGGTTATAGTTATTTTAGTACATTAAGTTAAAATAAATGAAAATGAGAAATGTTTCCTTGGTAACTCGCTGACATAAAATTCTTTGAATTTGTTTAAATTTTATTTCAATCAGTTTTTTTTTTTTTTAAAGTAACGGAAGTTTATTTTTATTGTTTTATGTTTAGTTAAATTTAATAACCCTGAACTGGAGTCTAATTTCTAGGCATTTTACAAAACATATGGTGCAGAGCAGCACAACTAAATTTACAAAAAATAAATGTAAATTTACTTTAGACTTAATGACTTGACATTACTTTTTTCATCCTCAACAATATTTTAAAAATAAACAAACAAACAAATACATTTTAATTTGTACTAATCAATTTTGTAGCCCAACAGCACCAGTTCTAATGCTTAAACAATTAAATATACATCATTGCCTTGCCAAGATTCTTTCCTAAGATGAACAATTATATAAAAAATGCCATTATTAATTTCAATGAACAGAATTTACTTTCAAATTTGGTTTGGTGCAACTAGATGCCATCCAAAAAAAAAAAAACTGAAAACTGTTTCTGAATTACTTTGATTTGATTTGATTAGACAAAAAAATAGTGAAATACAATAATAAAGTTAAAAACTTGTTTTCATTGCGGTCCTTGATGTAAAGCAATTACTTCATTCCTAGCTACGGGAACATTGGTATGGCATAGTATTATAAACACAAAAATTGCAATAAATGTACACATTTACAAAATTTACACTCGTAATTAAACACATACACGCCATATTCCAATACAAACTCATCACTAAAAACACATAAGAACCAACTTTTAACTTTCATACTAAAACTAGCCATATTTAAAATACTTCTATTATCCAGAATTTACACATTTCATTCATGAGTATGAGTATCAAAAAACCTACAACCATACATAGATTTAAAATGACAAAATCCATACGATTTTGCCTAGTATTATAATGTTTCTCACTTACCCTAGAGAAACATGTATTATGTTGGAGCTCTTTTACTGTTTATCTTGTGTGGCATTTTTAGTTTAAGGTTTGCTACTCCGCTTATAGGTACCTAATAAAGATAAACATCAGCATGAGTAAAACAACTAAAACCTAAAACTAACCGTATCGATTTATTTTGAGCTTTTTGTAACTTATCCAACCACACACAAGACAAATCAGATATCCTTTACCAGACTTTACTGCTGTTTTATCAGCAAATCAAGTGAGCTTCACACTGGCCACACTGACTCTTGAACAACAAAACTGTAATTCAATTGTCGAACAAATTATATGCAGAAAAGAGAGCAATGCAACAACACTAGGATGCTCAGGAGTTTCACATGACTGGTCGAGTGCCTCAGCAGGCGATCACTTGCAGTCCACATGCAGGGTTTTACACTTTCACAATGCAGTTGATTAATTGTACAGCCCTACCAAGATGCCACAGCACCATTAAAGAACCTTTATATAAAAGAGTGCAGTTTTTCAACCAGCCTTGATAAATGTTGAGACTCCAGATAAGGTCTCAGGGGCTCACAATCACATGGGTTTCTCCAGCAACTCTATCTCACGACCAATCCTTACGAATGCATATACGAGTGAGCAAAAGGTGGTTGATTTGTACGGATTTGTCTAAACCCCAGTGATGGGTTGGTTTATGGGCGGGGGCAGGGTCAGGTCATTCATACAAATTCATACCAATTGGGCAACTCGTAAAATATGTCCGATTTAGCAAAAATCATACGAATTAGTACGAGTGAGGTCGTATGAATTTGTACAAATCAGCCACCTCGTAAAATTTGTGTCATTAAAATTGGTTTCTCCTGTAACAGTTGTAAGGCATTCTCACAGATGCTATTCTAAGCTCGCTTCATTTTATCCCTGTTTGTTACTAACAACAAGATTTAAGCAGCTTTAGTCGGTCAGGCCAGGCCAAGGTGACTATTCCGTAGTAAAACACAGCACAGCCTAACTTATCCACCCAAACCAACAACCTCCTGCCAGTTTATAGCGCACGAGTTAGGAGCACAGATTTAGACTGCTATTTTCAGATACGCACGATATACGTATATATAGTGTGGGATTTCTCCTTGACAAACATGACCTGTGAGTGGCTCATGAGGATGAGCTAAAGTATAAACACACACATGCGTGTATGAATGCCAAGGCCACCTATGATTTCGAAGGAACCAGCCTTCTGTTGCCGTATTTCGTCAAGCTGTTCAGGGTGCAAAGAGAGATGGCCCAATGCCTTCAGTTTCAACACTCAAGATCCTCCCTCAAGCGACATTCCATTACTTTTATTCTCAAGTAAATGAAGAGAGAAAGAAAGCTAATCAATCACATAAATGAATGACTAACTATAAACAATTACGTACCTAGGAGAAGAATGAGGTTTAGGAATAAGGGTTGACACGGTCTAATCAACTTCTAGATTTATTTCAAGATTTGGAACAGGGAAAAAATGGATTCCATGTGTCACTATTAAAAGTGACCAGGCAACAATGTTTTTCTGTATTTTTGGATAATGACATGTAAAATGTATTTTAAAGACCCCCCTGTGGTGAAAATCAAGTTTTTAATGTTGTTATATGTGTCTATGTGGTGTTTTAATGTACTTTAAAACAAACCATGTGTAAATTCATAAGTCAACACCATTGCTGAGTATTTTCTCCTTAAAACTGCAGTGAACCAAAGACAGCCAATCTACCTAACCAATCAGATCAACGTGTGATCGTCAACGAGTGGATCTCTGAGCTGGTGTGAGTGAGTGGAGGCGGGGCTCATTTGCATATTCATAGAGCCACATATACTTAATGAGGCAAGGGTGTAGAGTTACATTCAAGCTATTTTAAGGCATGATGATTGATGAAGGATGATGAAGGAATTTTGGTGAAGATGAGTTTTAAGGGATACAATTATTGACCACAGGGGGACTTTAAAACTATCCAATCCATACCTACATTTTAAAAGAGCAAAAACTTAATGGTAGATGGTTGCTAAGATATTTTTATCTTCTCATTTTTCTGCTTTTTAAAAGAATGTTCCAAATTCAAGCTCTATGCACAACATCGGTGAGGATGTTTTTAAAAACAATCTCCAAATCTGTGTTAGCCAGAAGGAGCAGATAGAAGTCGCTTACACACAATTAAGCTAAAGTGATCATCAAATTTTCAAGCATAGAAATCAAAACTGCATAACGTTACTGAATGAAAGGTCAACCCATGAAGGACTGTGCAAGATTTGGGGATGTTGATGGACTCAAGTTACTCCATCTGTGTTTTGATCTGAATCTGATCCGGATGTAGTCTTTGACAAAAACACAATTTTCTCAGCTCATTGTTCGATCCGTTTTTTTAATTATGATACATTTTTATTTTTTATACTGTTCCATCAATAATGAATAACTGCAGGAACAAATGAGTAACACAATAATAGCAGTCTAGTAACTGCTATTAACTAACAAGAAACTCTGATTAATGAATTAGTAAGTAATAACGCTCAGTTGAATGTGGTAGTTCACTATTAGATAATCAGTCACTACTATTTTTTTCTTCCCTCCCAGAGGACTACTGAGAACTACTATAGAGGATCATAATTAACATGAATAATGCACAATGTATCATTAATTCTACAGTGAAGATCATGATAACCCACGGGTGTTCAAGTGTTACAGAATCCTTTAGAAGGATGTCATTTTAATGTTGTTGTAAGGTTTTGGATAGTAATGACTCAAGTGTTACGACATCTGTCTAAAGGAATTATTTGGACCAGATCTTCTAAAGTGAAGATCATGGTAATCCTCTAGTAACGACTCAAATGTTACCAAATCCATCGGAAGGAATTACTATCCAAAACCTTTCAAAAACCTCAAAGCTTACAATGACTTCTTATGAGTTATTAATGAGTTATTATGCTTTTTACTTTAGAACACTGATCCAAATAATTAGTAATTCCTTTAGAAGGATGTAGTAACATTTGAGTCATTAGTAGGTTACCATGATCTTCACTTTAGAATTATACATTATTCACATTATGAACATATCTAAAAGTTTCCCTAGGGACATTTTCCTCGCTGCATTCACACCGCCAGTAGGAACTCTGAAGTGACGTAAACCGCTCTTGTTGTTGTGACGTTTATTTTAATGGCGCTGACCACACAGCGCTCACATTCTCCATCTTCATGCGATCTGTTTAACAGTCCTGTCTAATACGTTATTAGATTGAGCTGTTATACAAAGAAAATAGACAGTGTATGGCAAAGTATTGGCGTTTACCATGTGTTTGATGCCCAGTGTTGCTAGCTGAGCAAAAATAGCCTACATACTCATATGTAATAAGCATAATCGCTTGGTCACTTCAAAGTAAGGATTTTCTCCTCAGCGTAAAGGTTGAGAGGCCCATCTATCACTGATTTTCATGTTCGTACAGTTAATTTGGAGTAAGTATAAAGGCTATAATATGTGTTTACACAGCTTTTTTTTAAAGAGTCGGTGCCAGTGTTTTCGGCCAATCAACTTTTTTTAAGTTAACTGTGGTAAAATCACTGTAAAGCGAAGCCTGTCATGGCTTCATAACTTTCCTTTAAACACTCCTCCATATTTCCCTAAAAAATAGAGCAAACTAATTAAAGTTTCTTATTCTAGTACACTGCTGTACTCATTGGTGACATTTAACAAAAAAAATAAAAAATAAATATTAGCTATTTAACCAGCACAAATGCAATGCTGTTACATAAGTGAACACGTTTATGTGTCCGTCTGTGTGTTCATATGCAGTTCCTCATCCGATGTGGACATAAGAGGTTGTTAGTGTAGACGGGTCACGTGTCTTACGGCCCCTGTTAATTACTCCAGAGTTAATCGGTTTGAGAGAGCGGAACAGCTTTAGCTGCAGCGTCTCTCTGCCTGTGCCCTGTACTCAAAGGTTATATATGTACTTAAAGCCCTTGAGCTCGCAGATAAATGCCAAACAGGCCAAATTTTGAAAGATCCACAGAGTAGGTTAAAACCTGGTTGGTCAAAACTCAGTCTGGTGATCTCTGGGAAGCAGCAGAAAAGAGTAATTTCCTTTAATCACACAAGATTGCTCAAGCATGTTGTGGGAATGAAAGTCATGCACAGGAAAATACAAGGGAATAACGTTTTAATACTTTATTTGTACAAGAAAGGAGTATTATTTGTAAAACTGAGTTGCAGTTTTAGATCTTTAGATGTTTAAAAATGTTTAAAAGAGTACTTGTTATGGGAATAATTAATAAAAGAATATACTTTGGACACTTAACTACATGGTAATTGCAAGTGAATTAAAATGTGTTTAAAATTTGTTTAAATATTAAATTTAATTAACTGAACTTTAGTAGGACTGAAGTACATCTTTATATGTAAATTCATAATTTCTTCTTGTCTTTAAAATATGGTTTTAGTTAATGCTGAATAAACTGACCAACAACTTAAAATATACTTTAATGTAATTTCTATTGTAACTTGAATACCATGTATTTAAATATGTTTGTAATTACACATTTGTAATTAATATATAAAAATGTATAAACTTTCAATATAATATTGAAAACACACTACAGTTACATGTTCTTTAGTCTGTTAGTCAACACATCAAAATAAGTGCACTTCTTTAAAGCATGACACGAGATTTTTAAAACATGATTTAAAATGTACTTTACAGTAAAATTTGACTTTTTTTAGACTACAAGTGCACATTCAACTCTTTTGGCTTGAGCCAGTAATCACACAACTCAAACAGCCCAGATGTGCTTAAATGTGCAATGTCATCTGTGAAACAGCCATTTTGTCTGCAGGTTGAAGATACAGTTGATCAGTTTCCAATTTCATTTTATTTTTTTGATAGATCCATCTGGATGTTCACAGACACACTTACCTGATTAGAAAAGCAGTGCCAATCTGTAATGCTGAGTAACACTCTGTAACGATGTGTGTATGTTTATACAAGCCATCTAAGTGTGTGTAATCATCTCCAGCCAGGGCCTCTGCGGCTGTCATGTTTCTGGTACAGACCATCTGCTGCATGAGGCTGCCGTGATGCCAGCAGAGACATGAGAGAACAATCTGACAAACACACACACACACAAACACACCGTAGTGCCTCCCAACTGCTGCTCACTCAAACTACAATCCTAGACCAGGTGTGTCAAACTCAGTTCACTGTCCAGCAGAGTTCAGCAACACCCCTAATTAAACACACCTGATCCAGCTAAGCAAGGTCTTCGAGATTACTAGAAACTTCCAGGCAGGTGTTCTGGAGCTCCTCTCTGCAGGACAGTGGCCTTCCAGGAGCGGAGCTTGACACGTGACCTACACCCCAGCTCTACTACGACCCCTAAAACACCCTTGGCACCCCTTGTGAAAAAGAAGTGCGCTTAATTGTATTTAACATGCATTTGTTGTGCACTTCAAAACTTGAAAATATACATTTAAAAAAAAGTGGGTAACACTTTATTTCGATAGTCCACTTTAGACATAACTATAAGTAACTGTGCAACTACATGTCAACTAACCGTCATTAGAGTATTAGTAGACTTATATGTATGCTTAATATCTGCTAACACTTTATTTTGATGATCCCCAACAGATTTTCTACTGACTATAAGCAACTACAAGTCAACTTATTCTAATAACCCGAACCATCTACTGAGAGTCTACAACATGTCTACTAATACTCTAATGAGAGTTAGTTGATATGTAGTTACAACGATACTTATTTAGAAGATGTCTAAAGTGAATTATCAAAATAAAGTGGAACCAAAAAGTATACTTGCAGATAATATAATATTAAAGGCACAGTATGTAAGTTTCGCCACTAGAGGTCGCTTATTCAAAACAAAGGCATTGCTTGATGACGCCGCGAATGAGTGTGGAATCATGGGAGTGTCGTCTTCACCTCTACAGCCGATGGAAAGCAATCCAACGGGACTTCATGTTATTGAATGAGCGAATGTATTAAAGTAACGTTACTGTGATATGAAGCAGGACGGGAGCGACAGCCGCAGGACATTTTACATAGTTGTTTTTGTTATGCTAATATGCCGCAGTCGCCCGCTGACGCTCCTTTCTTTTTGTTGTTTATGTTTATTTTATGATTAGAGTTACGTTTAATATCCGTCATGCCCCTCCCTGAACTTGAACTTTGTTACAGTTATGTTTCATCACTTAAATTCACATTATTTTATTTAATTCTAATAAAACAGCCACAAGTGCTGAATTTCTACTGATACAGGTGACTTCATTTTTATGAATTAAATTAAATTATATTAAATTGCAACTTCATTATTTCAAATGTGTAATTACAAATATATTTAAATCACAAATATATTTAAGTCATTTCATTTATTTGCAATTAACGTGTAATTATTGGGTAGGATTAAGGGATGCAGAATATGGTCATGCAGGCATTAATATTTGCTTTAAGTACTAATAAACTAATAAATAAGTACTAATAAACAGCCAATCTGCCTGTAATATGCAAGTTAATAAGCAACTAGGTAATAGTGAGAATTGCTTCGCAAACTAAAGTGTTACCAACTTTTCATGTACATGTCAACTTATTCTACTTGCTATATTTTGAGAATAAATGCATGGCATCAAGACTGAAGTTAAAGTTGTAATGAAAGTAATGTCAAAGAGGACAATATTCTAAAATGTTAAACAGCAAAACCGCTAAAAGTGGTTTAATGTACTAAAACAGTGACCAAAGAGAACATAATTTATTTAGTCATAAACACTATCTATTGCCAAGACAACAACACCGTGTACAATGTTTATACGTTAAGCATTTTATCATCCATAGAAAACCATTACAGAGAAATGTTCCTCTTTAATTGACTTTTCCTCTACAATTTTACCTCACTTATGTTGGGTAAATTATGTTTATGAACATTTATGGAACAAGGAAAGTCATCTTACTTTCAAGTCATATCATTGAGGGTGACCCACACACAACATTAGCATTAAAGAGTATATTTTTCTGTTCTGCTCTGTATGGACATTTACATTTTATATTAACTAAAGCTTCCGTTGTGTCATTGCCAAGGAAAACTTTCTGACATTCACAAACCAGTGAGCCACTGTCCTAGACACAGACTACTGTGACCGTGGTGTAAAGACATCAATATGGCCTTCAGAAATGTCTTAAAATAAATGTCTAGCTTAATTTGTTCAATTTCTATAAGATGAACATCACTCCATCATGCTCTAAGGCCTGTCACTGTACAGCCTGATACTCCAACAACACCGCTGACCTCTCTTTTAACGTCTTGGAGAACAGGTACAGTAAACAATTACAAACATACGCACTACCTTGACAAACTCACACAAGGGTAAATGCATATGACACACAAACACACACTCAAATGAACACACACTTGGCTAGAGTTTAGTGAATGCTGCAAACCAATTTAACTGCCACCCCTGAGGCTTCCACATTATAAGCAACCTGCTGTGTCGCCGCGCTCCCAAACAGAGCCGTCTTTATACCCACCAGTGCTGCAGTGACTGCAGGCCATTTATCTGCAAAGATTTATTAGATTTATTTTATTAGACGAAAAAAAAAAAAAAAAAAAAATCATGTTCACAGAGAGCCTGCTGCTTTGAGCCATTGCTGATTGAGTTTAAACCACTTTTTCAGTTCAGGAAACACTTGCTTTAGCACAACATCCCCCTGAACACTCAGCAGAAATGCAGCCAGACACACTTCTGTTTGATAGTTGAGATGGTAGTGTACAGACCACTGAGAAAAAGTACATAGAGTAATACACTTAAAGTCTAGTCCACTTTGAGAGAGCAGAGAGATAAAATGGAGTGAAGAGCAGTCAGAGGAGATTCACTTATTCAGTTGGCAGACATTATATTAGTAACTTTGCAATTTCATGTCAACTAGCAGTCATTAGAGTATTAGTAGACTTTAGTAGACTGTTAGTACACTGGTGTTAGGGCTAAGGCTAGTAGAATAAGTTGACATGTAGTTGCAAGCAACTTATAGTCAATATAATGTATGTTTTGGGGAGCATCAAAATAAAGTGTTAGCAGATATTAAAGGTAGGGTAGGCAATTTTCAGAGAGGCTAGCATTAGCAAGCTAGCTTTGAAAACATAAGATCCCGCGTCTTCAGAGCATCTCCAAAGCCACACCTCCTTCAAAACACATGAACACGTACAGCAGGGAGCAAACATGGGCTGCGTCCGAAAACTTATAAACGCTGCCTTCTGAGGACGCATTCCAAGGTTGAAAGGCATAAATGCACGTTAGTTTCACTTCCTGTCTCCTGTGATACCTTCATTTTTTTTATTTTTGAAGGCAGTATAGATCTATCCTTCGTTGCCTTTGATATACCAGAATCCTGTGCTTTCCATTCTTTGAGTTGGTTGAGCTTAAAAAAAAAAAGGCATCTGAATGTTGCGGCTGGTCGTCAGTTTGTGTGTAAATGTACATTTTTTGATCAACGTTTTTCACCTGTGATGTCATTTCTAGCGAGAAATTACTATTGTAGTCTTTAAATATTCTCTTAGTTTTCACCAAAGCTCGCTCTATTTTGCTGTAGATCATTAAACCATTACGCTGCCTCAGAAGTATGTACGAAATCAACCTTGTGCGCAAACTCTGCTGCAGATTCATTTCGCCGTTGATAGTGTTGCCATTGAAACACATAAATTCGAGTCACGAACCGCTCCGAGTATAACGTCATGGGTTTCCATGTCTTCATAAATAACAGTAGTTGTGGCGTGAACGCAGCAGAAGCGTGTTGTTTGGGTTCAGGAGGAACTGTAAAAGGTGGCTGCTGATTCGTTTGCGGCGCTCAGTGACTAACGTCTGTCTAACTCTGCATAGCCTCATGAAACGCACTGATGACGTGTGATGTCTGTGAGGTCTGAAAATACACACGTTCACAGGCAGGACATCGTATCAGATTCTGACTGAATGCAATGATTGGACGAACATTTTATTGTCCTAACCTTTCCACAAATGATATACATATAAATACATTTAGACCACTTAACGTAGTGATTGCTATCAGGATGTGAAGAGACTTTTAACCAGAATAACAAATATATACTGTATATATATCTGGAACAAATCGCCTACCCTGCATTTAAACAGAGATTCTACTAATACTCATATGACTGCTAGTTGACATGTAGTTGCAAAGTTAATTATAGTTAGTAGAAAGTGGACCATCAAAATGATGTGTGACTTTGTTATGAATTTAAATCAGTGAATTCCTCTTTCTGTCATTCCAATTCAACGTATTTGATGAAACATTTTTTCATGTTTTATGGGGACTTTCCATAGACATAATGATTTTTTTAAACTGTACAAACTGTATATTCAATCCCCTAAACCTAAGTCTACCCCTAAACCAACTCATTGATTTACAAGCTGTTTTCCTCATGGGGAACAAAAAAATTCCCCACAAGGACAAGGATTAAGGATATTGCCATCTCTGTGGGGACATTTGTCCCCATAATGTAGGGTTTACCAGGACCACACACACACACACACACATTTCCATCTATGATTTGATTACATTGCCTCCAAGCATCTATACGGGTACAGTGTTTATAGTATTGCTGCTGGAGGTGAGGGGCGTCTCACACATACCTCTACCATAAAAAAGTCAAAGCTCTCTGCATCTCCCATCGGTGGCACATTATTACGGAAAGACAGACTGTTGCGCAGAGGTGTTTTGTGGAGCCAGCACATTTCCTCTCCTCTCAACACATAAACACACACAGTCACTCTCTTCACTGTGCTTTAAAGTCACTGTGTTCTTACAGTCTCTTGTCTTCTCCTCTTCATCTTGCATCATAAAGTGCCTCGCCAACATTGAGGAGAAAAAGGCTTGAATAAAGAATAAATATTTTAGCAATGCATCGAAAAAAGTGTCATGCATTAACCAGAAGCCATTGATCAAAAGATCGTTAAAATCATGAGAATCATAAATTCAGTGGCCAAACTATTGATTAATGTGACTGAAAGGTAATGTACCTGAAAAATTATTTTTATGTAAATTAAAAAGTCATGCATTAACATATCATTGTAAATCACTAGTAGAAATAAAAAAAAAAGTACTGTAAGATGGTAACAGTGTATAAATTGCTACTCTCAACACTGACAGCCAATCACTGCTCGATATGCTGAAACAAAACACTGATACTAATGCTGTAAAGAGACACTAGCTCTGCTCCAACCCTCAATCAGATGGCTTGAATAATAATAATAATAATAATAATAATAATAATATATATATATTTTTTTTTTCTTCTGAAAAACAAGACATCATCATGTCATTTAGCTTCTGAAGAAAATATATTTTGTTTTAAAAATGTTTATAAATCACAAATATTTTTTGAAAAAGTAGTGATATAACTATATTTATTGAAATGGCTACACATTGACATCTTGTCAGTATATCAGTATTTCCACTAAATACCAGTACTTTGACCACATTTATCTATTCTAATGTAACTAAAGGTAGGTAGTTTTTATTTTATTTATTTTTTTATTTATTTTTTGTACTAATTTATTATTTATAGCATTATTGTGCTGCCTATCTTTTATAGCTCCGGGAGAGCACATAAAATGTCTAAAAATTGGTCTAGGTACAGTACACTTCTGTAAGACAAACAGAACCTAAGATACTTTGATCTGAAAATGCGTGAAAGCTTTTTTAACAAACATCAATTAAATCTTTTTCATTTTTGGAGTCAGATGAAACAAAGAGGTAATTAAATTATTTGCCACGCTGAAAAGAAGGTAACATGCAGTAAACCTTCACCCGCTTCACCTGTCGTTGGACCGATTGGGCGGCCGTACACTACTTTCAAAATTTTAGGTTCAGTAAGATTTGAAGAAAGAAATTAATAATTTTATTCAGCAAGGATGCAATACATTTTCCAGATGTGACAGTAAAGACTTACATTGTCACACAAAAAAAGTTTCAAATAAATGCTGTTCTTTTGAACTTTCTGTTAATCAAAGAATCCACAAAAAAATAGGAAGCAGCACAACTGATTTCAACATTGATAATAATCAAAAATGTTTATTGCGCATCAACTCATATTAGAATGATTTCTGAAGGATCATGTGACACTGAAGACTGGGGTATAATGATGCTGAAAATTCAACTTTGATCACAGGAATAAATTACATTTTACAATATATTTAAAATAATTTACTTTAAATTGTATGAATATTTCACAATGTCACTGTTTTATATTGTAAACTTAATCATAACTTTAATTATACGTATATGGCAATCAACTCAATATGTTAATATTGTGAGTTTAAGTGTCTCCAAACTTTTGAAAATATATGCGTGTTCGATTGTTCGACATTTTATTACGAACACCTACAAATACTAATGAGATCACGTTGGTGAAACTGCAGGCAGGACCCTGACTCAAATAAGCACATTAGTTACATAAAATGCCACAAGCTCACCCTCTATTCCGTTTTATTTGTTTTTGGCAATTAGGGCTGATAGGTCCACCGAGGCCTCAGGAAAGCAGAGACTTTCTTTAATTGCTTCATTAAAAAATGCTGATTCCAAACCAGCTCTGTCAAGTTGAAATACAGCTCCTTCTTTCTCCTGTGCTGCGGATGAGGTAGAAATAATGTATATGCGAATAAAATGCGATGATTTAATAGAGCAAGTGAATAACTTAATGAAAAACTATGCTGTGAGGGCTAGTAAGAAGGTGGACATACATACTGTACAAGTACATCATTGTATGGCTGCTGGAGCGAGGTTTACTGAAAAGCCTTGTGTCACAGTTGTGAAAGAAAAGCACCTTCAATGTGTCTACGAGTCACATCAGGTGAGGAAACTGCACTGGCTCCAAATGCACATGATGAACTGGCTGATGTGCTGTAATGTCTTATTTAGCTGTGGTGGCTCGCTGTGACTGTTCCCATCTGCTCCAGGTCATAAGCACTTCTGATCGGCCCACTTCAGCTCAGACGACCCAAACACTTTGAGCTCAGGCCAAAATCTCTCAGAGGCCCTTCATAGCCGTGATGATGTCTAGTCACCACCCAGTGATAAAAGCCATTCATCAGACATCCAGAAGAAGATATGACTCACTCCATTCAAGTCGAGTAAACAACAAATTGATCTTTCGAACCGGTTCTTTTTAGTAAACTGGATAAACCAGTTTACCAAATCGGACTGAATTGTCTGAAATGGTTCGTGGCGTTAGTCAGCACAGATCTACAGAAGTTATTTTATCAAACTCAAACTTACTTTTAGACATGCCTGATAGTCACAACAACTATGAGCCAGTATCAAGGAATATATGATTCTATGATGCCTACATTTCCCATTCAGCCAGTCACATTCGACGTTACGTCAGACTGACGTCATGGGGTGTGGTCTGGGAGCCCAATCACCTCCAAGTAGTAACAAAATAAGCCAATTGGCCAGTGAAATTTGCATGCCGAGTCACACCCAATCGGACATACGGGTATAAATAGGACTGACATTACTCACTTCATTCATATTTTGCCTTGGAGCAAAAAGCAATTTTAAATGCTTCTAGGAGAATTTTTAAATTGCTATTTTTGCCTACAGCTTATCATGGAATCTCCCTGCTGGTGTGAAGACGTATTCCAGCGATGTCTGCATCCAGCTCGTTGTGCACACATTGCAGCACTTGCCCCAGGACGTATAGGCTAAAAGAGCAGTTCTCTAAAAGAGCAAGCACGAGCGGTCAATGTCTTTTTCAATATGTCTTTCCGTTCGTGTGTTTCTGTATGCGGTCGTTTCCTGACAACATCTGATGGCCACGATTGCTGTCTCTCATGCCTGGGCAAACAGCATGCCAAGAGAGCATTCGTGGATGGTGCATGCTCTCACTGCAAGTTGTTGTTCAGAGTAGGGTCTAAACCAGAACTATAGGAACTATCCGTGATGTAAGTGTACACTAATTGGCCGAACGCATGTGAAACAACAGCACCCGCCATTTTTTAAAAAGGCTTTGTAAACGCACAGATTAATAGTCTATTTATTTACTCTAGAAACTAACTCTACGAACATGGAAAACAGTGATAAATGGGCCTCGTAACCTTTAACCGCGGAGGAGAAAATCCAACGCAACTTTGAGGAGACCAAGCGAAACATGGTCATGTTCTGCTCAGCTAGCAACACTGGACATGAACCACACGGCAAACGCTAATACATTTTCATATATGGTCTACTTTCAATGTATAACAGTTCTATCTAATAACGTATCAGACAGGACTGTTAGACTAATGAACACGGAGAATGCGAGCACTGTTTGTGTGCTCAGTCTCTGGTTGGCGTTCTCAGCACCATCAAAATAAAGGTCCGTCACGTCGTCAAAATAAAAGTCACAACAACAAGCCCGGCTTATGTCACTTCAGAGTTCCTACTGGCGGTGCGAATGCAACCAGGAAAACGTTCCTATGGGAACCATTAGTTCTCGGGGAACCATCTTGGTGGATAGTTCCTAGAACTAAGTTCCTAGAACTATCTGGTGCGAAAGCTCCTAAAGGTATCTTGGTAAAGATTTTGGCAACAAAATGATTTTGTTTATATATAATTACTCATATCAAGTTAAAAATGTTGCTTTAATCTCCTAGCAAGCAAGTAACCAAAAACTGTAACAAGGAGAAAAACCAGGCTATCATAAGAGGAACCAGTTCTACTCGAGCTGTCATCATCAAAGTTCTCCAAGCACCTTTGAATGGCTCCACCATCACCAGTGTGTGGATCCGAAAACAAACAAACCAAAGAAATTTCAAGTCCAAAGTGGAGGGGAGATGTTGCGTCTCCCTGCTTTTCAATATTGGGATTGATGCCATTTTGAGGAACGTTTTTACGCCAAACAACTTCCTGTTGATGTTCACAGATGATAGCGCCATATTCGCTGATACAGATGCAAAGGCCACCAACATCCTACCGCATCGCCCAATCCCACGGTCTAAGCATCAAAGAGGACAAGATAAAAGTTGTAGAGATTGATGGATAACAGGTCAACGTTCACCTCGAACAGGTCAAAGAATTCAAATATCTGTGATTGCTGTTGCAGGAGAAAAAAAAAGTGGCATCTAGCACCAAAGTCCACTGCAGGATTGGCCAGGCAAAAGCAGCGTTTGCACGGCTCAAATAGTATTTCTGGAAGAAGGCCAAAATCTCCAAAATTCAAAGACCAAATTCTGGTTGTTCCTCTTTGTGATCCCCATTATAACAAGGAAATGTGGACAATGTGCAACTGCCAACCTTAAGTTGAATAATAAATAATAATTAAAAATATCTATAAACTTTACAAATTCAAGGCTTTTTAAAGTTTTTTGTTTTTTTTAAAGAAAAACTTAAAACAAGGTTGAATGTTTCACTTACAAACTTTACATGTTTGAGTTTGAATGACAAACTTTGATTTTATTTAAAAAATGAATGTTGTCATACACCTACATCCTTACAAAAACAAGTTGTAGACTGTCACACATTTTCCAATTTGTATGGTTAACAAAAAGTGGCTTTCTACTGCATCTTTTTAAATAGGAAATTGAAAAGTCTTGCTGTCTTAATTGAATGGGCCGCAGCAGGAGAAATTGAAATTCAGTGCAACACTGTTTCTTCAGTTTTCCCTAGGCAGCACATTACAGCATAAAGGTTGGATAGCATTAGGCAGTCAGTTTAATATCCGCCATATTTGTTTAAGCCCCCATCTTAGTCTGAAATATCACTGTGGGCCATTGATTATCGCTACAGATGGCCATGTGAGGTAACAGCAGGCGAAAGAATTGAACTCGGGACTCCACACACACACACGTTGATTACATACACGCATACAGTCAAACCCACATATGCACTTTTTACAGTACAGTTAAAGTAGATTGCAGCATGTGTTATCTCTAGCCAATACATCATAAATATTTCCTGTTCTCAGGGGGGAATGTCACAGCTGTGCTAGGAAAGATGACAGGCCCAGAGTTTCATTCAAAGAGGATTTGAACCATCTAAGAAAAAAAAGCAAAAAAAAAAAAAGCAAGGTATTTCTGAGTCAAGAGACCCACACTCCAGAACACCCCCATTTCTTCTGGCTTGTGTGCACCGTTTGTTCTTCCTCGCAGCTGAGCTCTCTGCTCTTCCGTTGTTCAGGTTGACTGCAGTGCAGACCACAGCTCTACATTCACCAGCTCAGCTGGTACTGTCATATGTTTAGCTAAAGGACACACACACTCAAACCAGACACACAATATGACACTTTAGATTGAAACACAGACACATCCACATATTGGCTCTCACACGTGGGTAAGGTGTCACATGCTACTCAGGAAAAGAAAGCCAGGCGGATTAATCCTCAAGGTCATGGGAAATATGATTGCGATGGGCTGCATTTGTGCTGAAAAGTGGATATCTGTGTAACAGTTATGAATGGATGAATCAGGCTCAAATGTGTCTCTTAGGGCATTGACCAGAGCATTGACCAGACGGCACAGTATTGCCAGTTACTTAGTTTTCACTCTGTTTATAAAAAATAGTTCCAAACTAGGCTGTGTTGGAACGTCGCACCATGAGCAACCAGTGTTCATTTTTGTAGCAAATTCTGATTTAGTTTTAGCTATAGACTTTTGACTAAAATATATTTAGCTTACATCACATTTTACTCATCTGAATTGTTTTAGTTTTTGTCAACTAAATATTATAATCATAAATCTAATGGGTTTGGTTAAATTGTAATGCATCACTTAAGCATTTCTCTAAAATTTCCAAACTAAAATACTCTTGGAGAAAACATCTATTAAGCTGTTAATATGTTAATATTAAGTTTTGAACATGCAATACAGACACAGATTTTCATACAAGTGTATTGTCTGGTAGATCAGCACGTTACAATTCATCGGTTCTGACTGGATCTCTTCCCAAATCGTCCCTCCCTAACAGTTTCGTCTCATTTAGTTTTCCGTTTACGACAAATTCAAAAGTTTTTTTTCATAGTCTTTGTCATTCAAAACCGGTTTTTATTTAGTTATCGTCTCCTTTTCGTCAGTGAAAAAATGTTGTCGACGAAAATTATGAAGAACATTTTTCATCAATGAAATTAATACTGCAAGCAACCCAGTAAAGGTGTTTTGTTCTTGTTTTGTTTGGTCGAGTGAATAATTCAACGACTCGTTTATAAAGGTAGTCTTTTGTTTCATTCCTGAATGAATCATTATTGTTTAACAAATTGTATGAATGATTCAATGACTCACTCATAAAGACATTCACTCGTTGCCCCCAAAAAGCATATTGACGTAAGCTGCAGAAAGAGTGGGCTAAACTTGACCACTTTAAGATTAATGGCTCAATCGCACTAAAGCTTGCTCACCTTGATCAATCCGACTGAGCTTGATCCAAATTGAAATTAGATTCAATTGAAAGGGTTGGTGTACATTTTTTTGTGCAGGGTACAAATAAACAGTAGTTTCGGAATCTGCAATGAGAATGAATTTATTCAGATTTATGAAAATCAGTGGGATTATTAATGGCTCACAGTCTGTCTGGAACGTGCAAATACAGAAAAGTGGAGTTTTTTAAATAGTGCAAAGTCCCAGTCCTGTTGACCTGTTATATCCCTCTTTAAATGATCCTCTGCCAATCACATTTGAGTACCTAAACTAACTGTTGTATAGTTTTCCTGTAGGATCCCCTCCCCAGCACTGAAACTGATATCAGCTCATAGAGCCTCCAAGACCTGAGCTGCCGAGTATAGACTGCATTTTAATGAAAAATTACATTCTATAAACAATGTATTGTGTCAGCATGTCCTAACGAAACATGGTTTAACGTGGTTTACCAGAGCAGAACACCAAGAGATGGTGAAATTGAAAGTAAAATTAAGAGCAAGTTCGCCAAATTCCAACCCGCTTTGTATTGTTACAACGTCAGTAGTATATAACAATGAACAATGTTTGCTCTTTCTTCATGTTACCTGGACCGAGAAATTTTCGTTTTTTTTTTTTTTTGTCAGCAAAAGCTTTTAACAAGATCCAGAGCTTTTGTGAAAACCACAGATTATAGTTCGACATTTTTGTATCTTCTCCGACACAGTGTAATTGACTGAGGGTTATTACCAAAACAGTTATTATAAGGTTAGGTTTGTCACTGAAAATTATATCATATTATGTCTATACTTTAAAAAGCATTATGGTAAAACTGGAACACTGTGGCAACACCTTTCTTACCTGTACGCAACAGCGTTTTGCTTCCAGCTTGAAATGTTGACTACAAACACGGAGGTTGTTCAGATTTTCAGATCCTTCATTGGAAACCCAAAGTAGCTCACTGCTTCTTAACGTTCACTTTGTGAATTCTTGGACCTGGGAACAATACAAGTCATCACCATTATGATTAAAAGTTTGCTAAGAAGTATTTCCTACTAAAGCAAGATGGTCTTCGAATCTGGTCAAGCTTATTCATAGCAGACTGGTGGGAGTGGCCTTGGACGGCAACATGCTCAGTGCATTATGGGTGTTTTAGTTTAGTTTAGTGTAGTTAGTTTTATTACCTATTTGGCAAAAGGCCTGTTCTCTGTTTTCTCTAGTCAGGTAGTACTGATTTCCTTCTTTTTTTTTCACATTAGTAAAAAAAGGCAGCCAAGTTTTATTGAAAACCAATTTTGCCAGAGGTGATTTCCCCCTTTAAATTTCATTAACAGAGTGGGAGAGGGGGAAGAAGGAGGGACAATAAATCATTGGAGAAATGCGGGGAAATGCAGCACACCTGTGTTTGAAAGGAGCTCTCCAAGGTCCTGATAATATTCAGTGGGTGGTATCTGCCTTCCAGCACCATCCGTATTGGCCTACCCTAAGAGTGAGGTGCTCTCCATGGTGCTGAATGTGCCTCTTCTGCACTGTGGAGGAACAATTTACTGTAGGATCACTTCAAGCATACTATACAGCATGTGTGCAGTATGAATACATAATGCATCTGCCATTCTGGCATTGTCAGACATAATAATCACATAACATACTGCTTTTTGCATACTGTACAATAGGGAAGTATGCATATTCAGATGTGGGGGTGAACTGAGTGTCTACTGGAAAATGTGCAGTGCTGGGCCATCATTTATTAAACATTGTACGCACAGATTTGAAATTAGAGTGTGCGTACACTAAAATCTACGTCAACATTTATATTTATAAAAACAGTCTTTGATGTGGAGACGTGCTTAGCGCCAAGTTAGGGTCTAAGCAGAGACGTACACACTTTTCCTTCTGGCAGAGAGTCGGAGTACTGCAGGTATTTGGAATTATTGCCAATACATTTTCAAGTAAAGAATTTGGATGTTTACTGGTGGAAATTTCATCTGGAAGAGAGGCGTACACACATTTTTTTGTGTGTAAGTTCGCTCTCTGAATCACACGTACGCACATTTGAGAAATGATCGTAAAATCAAATGTAGGCCCCTCAAGTCTTCCAGGACCAGGATTGAGAACCACTAAAATAAACAGAAGCAGTGACATGGAACTAAACAAAATTGAAATTCTAACAACAGCACTAATGAGTGTTCCTTGATGAGGTCAGGTAAAGTTGTGTTTTGTTGATTGTGACTTCAGTCCCATCTGAAACTTTTATTCACAGAACCTTGGCAAACATTACAAAACAAATTACCTACTGTCGTTCGGTTAACTAACACCCTTTGAGAAATTAAATCCAGTCCAGATGGGAACGTCAGTGATTGTGTTATTTTTTTTTTTAAACAAAGCTTCCTAATTATTTTGAATTTTACCAAATATAATGATTAAAGTGAATTTTTTTGTTGCACTTCATACCATTTATACAGTTTGTCAGTCTTTATAAATAAAATAACAGTTGGTGTCAGAGCCATATCCCACAGTTCCTATCTCTTTTCTCCCATCACTTCCTATGTATATTCAACATCCTAGGCAAAATGCTTAAACTGAATATTTCACTCATAAACTAAAATTCTGTCATTACTCACTCACTCACTCACTCACTCACTCACTCACTCACTCACTCACTCACTCACAGTTTTCAAAAACTGAATGCTGTAAGTAATAGTGGAACACACACAAAAAGGTATTTTCTATAAAATAACAATTCATAGTTACGAAAAGGACGATATGTAGTCTCTAAAGGCACCACAATAGTCTTTCTTTTGAATTATATTTCAGTCTTACAAAGTCATATGATAGCTTTATGCAGCCCAGGCTCATTCGAAAAACGTACCTGTGGCAACATTTCTGCAAAACGCAAAATATGTTACGTTGTGTAAGTTTCGCGACAGTTTCTAAGTGAAATGTCCAGTGAGTGGCGCTAAAAGCGTGTTTTGTTTGATGAACGTGAATATGGCAACGTTTTATTACGTCAGAGTTTGTACGTATCACTGTAGTTCTGATTAAATTAATGCTACACCGTACACCTACACTATACCCTAAACCAATCCGATAGTGTTAACAAAAGCAAATTCGACAAAAAAATGTAGTCGTAACCATGCCATTTTAGCTTGTTTTTAAACTTTGAGCGTGATTCGTCTTTCACGGGGTAACTTCGTACCCGAGCTTACCCAAGCAGAAGTACAATTCTGAAGCAGCTGAGCTACTGAGAAATCTTAATACATCAGTATATCTGAACATATGGAGCTGGTTCAATGATGCAAACTCCAAAATATTTACATTTACATTTACAATTAGTCAATTTATCCAAAGCGACTTACAAATTAGGGCTTTTTTACGAAATTACGAAATTATGAAATTACAAATTACGACTTACAAAATATATTTGTTTACAAATCATGCACTATATGGTTTAAAGTGTTTTGAGATCATAACATAATTGTGCAAGGAGCCGCATGAAAAAAGTCTTTATTAATCCATAATCTGCCCATATAATCATAATTGTGTGTGAAAACGATTAAAAGTGTTTGCTGTTTTACTGCCTCTAATGTTCATTTCTTTTAATAACTGCAGTGATATGTACGTATTGGTATGTATTTTGCATTTTGCAAAGTTTTTGCCACAGGAACATTGTTCCAATGAGCCTGTGTTGGAAATTTGAATATGAATGACAGTAAAGATGAATTTACTGTTGCAAATAAACGAAATACAACATAGTCACATAATAGAGGAATATAATGGTAACACTTTATTCTGACGGTCCACTTTAGACATTCTTCTACAAGTAACTTTGCAAATACATGTCTAACTCTCATTAGAGTATCAGTAGAGTATTAGTAAAATGTATGATTAAAAACATACAGCAGTTTTATGAATTTCTTTGAATTTCAGTACATTCGATTTCTTGTGCCTTAAATTCAACTTTAGGCAATTCTCCATTTGATTCTGAATGGTGCAGCTTTTCCTCGTCCTAAGACCTTTAGTTATAAGAACATGTCTGATAGTGAATACACGTGAGCAGGGTTACACAATGGTGATCAACAAGAAACAGGGATTTTAAAGTCTGAGTTTATAACTCATAACACGGTGTGCGTGGAATCTCCTCTGCTCATAGATGTTAGTGTGAGCTTGTAAGCCTGTGATGTAATGCTGTGCGTAGTAGAAAACTTACTGTTATGCCAAGAGTAATATACTCCGACGGGACTTGCGTATGGCTATGTATGTGTGTTAATGTGGTTAAGACAGATCAAGTGGCAGCTTGAGCACACACACATGTGCACACACACACATGTGCACACACACACACACACACACACACACACACACACACACACACACACACACACACACACACGCACACACACACACACACGCACACACACACACACACACACACACACACACACACACACGCACACACACACACACACACACACACACACACACACACACACACACACACACACACACACACACACGCACGCACGCACACACACACTGCTTCAGGCCAGAGAGTGGCACACCAGCATAAGATTAAGACCTGAGATTTGTGCCCTTCAAATCCTGCACTGTCAAACTATCAGCAAGGGAGATCTGAAGAGAGCAGTTACATAACTGACACCAGCTCAGTTCAAACCCCAGT
The DNA here is from genome assembly GCF_949319135.1 of Squalius cephalus. Taxonomy (NCBI): domain Eukaryota; kingdom Metazoa; phylum Chordata; class Actinopteri; order Cypriniformes; family Leuciscidae; genus Squalius; species Squalius cephalus. The sequence continues at coordinate 55,790,133 of NC_137122.1, read as the reverse complement.
GAATGCCTGACAGGCTATTGTCTACATAGACTGCTACCCTCTTAGGGGACATTTTTGCATTTAAAACAGCTAGAGAGAGCGCTAAGGAATTGAGTGGACTCTGCATGCTACATAGGCAACAGCTCTGCTGTCACACTTCAGTGTGATGCTAAGGTAGTAGTGTGGATAATGAACAAATATTGGGTAAAAAAGTTTTATTTGACACTTTTTAGAAATACAATGAATAATGATGAATGAAAATATTATCTATCTATCTATCTATCTATCTATCTATCTATCTATCTATCTATCTATCTATCTATCTATCTATCTATCTATCTATCTATCTATCTATTGTCCTTGACAAAAATGAGATTTTCTCAGCTTTTTGTTCAAAATATTGCTTTTTTAAAACTTGCCTACATTCAAGTTTTGATAAAAAAAAAAAAAGAATACATGAAGCTAGAATAAAAAGTTGAAACGTGTGTGGGAGAGAGAGAGAGAGAGAGGGGGGGGGGGGGGGGTCGGGGGGGCATAACAGTTACTTGGCATAACAGTACCACATTATCACAGGTAATCTGTGCTTGACAATGGAAGAGCAAACTATCATACTATAGACTTAAGTACATCTAAATAAATAATTTCAAAATTACTTTCAATTATGGTTAAAGTTACTATCAAATGTACAAACTAAAATATATTTTAATGTCATTTCTATTGAATGCACTGTAAAAAATTTCTAACCCTCCCAAATCAAAAATTTCAAGTGACCGATAACATCTAAATTTTTCAATTGGCCCAAGTGAAAATCTGTAAATTTAATTTTATAATTTACAGAATTTCACTTGGGCTAATTGAAAAATTTAGATGTTATCGGTCACTTGAAATTTTTGATTTGGGAGGGTTAGACATTTTTTACAGTGTGTCATGTGTTTAAATGCATTTGTAATAACACATTTGTAATGATGGAGTTGTACTTTTAACCCTTACACTGTGTTGAAAACCCTGTAACACCTTTGATGTTGATGAAAAAAATAATTGCTTGTAAATTGCTTGTTATGCTATAGTATCACCAAATATTGGGTTTAATCTTTTTGTGTTCACGCATGCACATGTCCGGGGCCTTTATCTTTGCAAGCACACATGTAAATATGTGAACATGAACACACTCCTGAACATTAAATGTTTCTCTTTTTTTCAAACTCCCCCATTCAGTTTCAATGGATGGTCATTTTTGCCCAATAAAAGCTCAGATCAATGAGACCTACAATAAGTCAGTTTAAAAAAATACATACAAAATTGAAAGAAAACAAGTTGATAAAAAGATTGAATCCAGTATTTGGAGATAATATAGCATAACAAGAGATTTTTGTAGGTGTGGAAATGTAACATGGTGCGAAAAAAAAAAAAAAAAGCCCAAAAAAGTAAAAAAAAAAAACAAAAACTTTTTTTTTTTTTTTTTTGGGAAGTATCCCCTTTTTGAGCAAAGTCATTATATTTTTTCCAATACGATAACATTAACTAACATTTTCAAGAAAAAGAAAATCCTCTCTGGGTCAAATTGACCAGAACACAACATAAGGGTTAAAAATAGGTTAACTTTAAGTGTACTTTAGAAAAACACACTACAGCTAAAATTACATGTGCTTTGTTTGTCAAAATAAGTGCACTTCTTCAAAGCATGACAAAATATTTAAACTACTGACTTTAAAGAAAAAAGTAAAAAAAAAAAAAAAAAAAAATTGAACTTAAAATGTAAAAATGTACTTAACTGTGGTGAGAAACAGTCATGAAAGTGTGCTGTCTTCAAGTACACTTAAAGGGGGGGTGAATTGCTGTTTCATGCATACTGAGTTTTTTACACTGTTAAAGAGTTGGATTCCCATGCTAAACATGGACAAAGTTTCAAAAGTTAAGTTGTACGTTTGAAGGAGTATTTTTGTTCCAAAAATACTCTTTCCGGTTTGTCACAAGTTTCGGAAAGTTTTTTTCGAGTATGGCTCTGTCTTACGTAAGATAGAGCGGAATTTCCTTATATGGGTCCTAAGGGCACTTCTCCGCGGCCGCGCGCGCACTCGCAGACCAGAGAGAGAAGAGAGCGAAAGCAGTACGTTACCTCAAAGCGCTATGCTCGGCTTTTAGGGAAGTCAATGTCACCAAAGAAGTGGGTTTTTGGTTGGCAGGGCAAGACAACCCTGCACAGATTCCCAAAGAACCCAGCGTTAAGGGAATAGTGGATGGAGTTTGTTTTTTCGAAGCATCAACGGAGGTTGTGCACGACTCTTTGTTCCCTGCATTTCGACGATGATTGTTTTATAAACAAAGCCCAGATCGACTTATTTGCAGATCGTCTAATGCTTAAGGATCGAGCAGTCACGGTGAGTAAACTACTTCAAATGTCTCTCTGTGTTGTTGTTAGATCAGTTAGCACAGCTATAGCACACCGCCCACACGGCCCGCCCCCAGCCGCTCGTTTTTTTCCGGAAAGACTCGGTACAGCCAATCTTTCACTTATAAATATAATAAAACTAAAGACGTTTTGGAGATATGAAGGATGCAATACTACTCTATAGGTACTCAAGATTAACAGGAGATTGAGTGAAAATGAGCATTTCACCCCCCCTTTAAGTGGTCTTTTATTTAATTAATTATACTGTATTATCTGCAAGTACAGTGTTGTCTTTGAAGATTTGAAGTACACTACAAGTGCACATTCAGCTCAATTAAGCCCCTTTTTTCAAAAGGGGAACATCAGAGCATGTGTAGTCACTAGGCCATGGATTCAAATCTTAATTAAGGGGCTCAGACTACCCTAATCCTCCTGTAATTTGGGCCTTGGCTTCAGAGGACAGTAATTGATATTGTCGCCCAAAATGTGCATGTCTGTGCATGACAGTATTTCCGAGATTGCCTTTCTGTCACGTGTGTCACATTCCCACCTACTGTATGGCAGTAATCCTGATAATTCACATTCGCTTCAAACACAGTCGTGCTTCCCTGCTCTCAATCCAGCCAATCAACTGTACTCACGCTCACTGGCCCACAAATCTCTCTGTCGTTTCACCTGGATTTATTTGCTTTTGATTCTGTTTAATCCACATAAAGAGGAGATTGATATTGACAGAGGTGAACTGCAGTGATCTGGTAGTAAAATTGCCCTACTTCCATAGTAATGTGGCTCTGTATCATTAATGACATATAAACCTAACGTATACCTCAATTTTTTCATTTATCTACCTTTTTTTCATCTACATTTTTGTTTTATTGAAATATTCCTTGCATTAGGATACTAAAATATGATGGGCAAAATCATTATTGGTCTTCAAGTTTCTGCAAAACCTGAACGGTTGCAAGGAATATGCAAGAAAGCATAAATAATTTATTTAAAGGGGTCTTATTATGCTTTTTTCAACTTTATTTAGTGTGTAATGTTGCTTTTTGAGCACTAAAAAGTCACTCAAAAGAGAGTTTTTCTCTATATCAGTGTGATACTGTTTCTGAACAGGCATACGCAAAATAAAGGGCCGAGGCCTGGTTGAGTAGTTGTACGCTGAAAGTCGCGATTATGGTAAGGGGCGGGACATTTCCCAAACACGCTCGAAGCACTTGGCAAATCACAACACACTGGTCCAGCTGACCAATCAGAGCACATTGTGCTTTTTAGGGGCTTCGAACTAAACAGAGCGTCACTAACAGACTGGGAAGAGAGGAGCTGCAACAATGTCAAATATGGGAAAAATAATGTGTTAAAAAAATAAATAAATAAATAATAAAAAAAACCTGAAAACCTATTCTTGTCAAGCCCAAAAATAAAAAGGGAATAATAGGTTCTATTGATCAAATAAATAACACCTTTTATTTTGATGTTCTGGTACGTTTTCTTGGTTACTGATTATGTCCTCTTTTTTATGGTTATGTTTGCCATTTATACTCCTGTTATAGTTTAGTTCTTTGTCAGTTCTCGTTTGTGGATTTTGTTGGTTTGCTCTTCTCCTACATTTCTCCTACGATCTCCTCAAAGTTACAGATTCAGATTAAAGGCTGTTTGTTTTGCTGTTTGTTCTGCAAACGTACCACACCTTCTTCAGTCGGTGTCAAGGAGTATGCTTAATTTAGTTGCCTTTTGTTCCCATGTGTTTGTCTCTTGTATCTCCTGTTCAGTTTAGTCTTGATTAGTCCCTAGTTTTCCCTCTTGGTTACCCATTATGTTCACCTGTCAATCATTATGTCTCCCTGTGTATTTAAAGTAGCCCCTGTAGTCAATAACTGTATCCCTTAAACTCATCTTTGATCACCAAAATGACATATTTAATAATTTTTTCATTGAAAAAATAATCATCATGTCTTAAAATTGCTTGAATGTAACTCTACACACTTGCTTCATTTAATATACGCGGTTCTATGAATATGCAAATAAGACCCGCCTCCACTCACTCACATCAGCTCAGAGATCCACTCGTGGACGATCGCACATTGATCTGATTGGTTACAAGGTAGTTTGTGACGTCAGAAACACCAGCGATTTCAAACCATGTTTTTAAGACTGTCTTTGGTTCACTGCAGTTTTAAGGAGAAAATACTCAGCAATAGTGATGACTTGTGAATTTACACATGGTTTGCACATTAAAAACACCACATAGACATATAAACAACATTAAAAGCCTGATTTTCACCACAGGGGGACTTTGGGACTATGTTTCCTGAATATTCCTGAGTATTTGATAATAAATATAGTTCTTGCTGCTTGCGCCTAGTCTTTTCCGTAAAAATTTAAAAATTTAGAAAAATAGGAAGTTTTGAAAAATACTGGGGCAAGCGGGGCGAGGCCAGTGGCACAATTTCTAATGAGTGTCAACTGCGTGCCACACCGGCCTCTATTCTCACAGAAGGAGATCTGGAAGGATAAAGAGAGGAAGGACGACAGTGCAAGACAAGAGAGGACCAAGCTTGGACTATTTATGTTGGTGTTTTTTTGGTGTCGTCCATGAGGGGCTGCCGCTTTACTTTCATTTTTTGTTTGTTTAAAAGTTGTTTAAAGTTTGTTGAATGTTCGCCAGTCCTGGCCTCCTTCTTCCCTGAACTTTAAACCTTGCTACAAATACCTGTAATTAATTATTTTTACAGGATGAGTTGTAACATTTCCAGTAAAATAGATTCTAGATCCTGCCTTCTTTTCATTTGACAGCATTGCTGCTCTGCAGTTGAATACTGTTGTGTGGTGTGTTGTGTTGCTTTTTAAATGTAAAAAAGAGGTGTTGAAGTGGGCTGAAAATAAAGTGCTTCTCATTATCCATGCGGATGAAAAAAACAATGTTTAATGGTCATTTCTGTTGATAAACATTAGGCAGCAAATGAACAGTCAGTTCTTGAATTTAATGTGTTGGAAGCAGGAAAAATAGGCAAGTGGAAAAATCTGAGTGACTTTGACAAGGGTCAAATAGTGATGGCTAGACGACTGGGTCAGAGCATCTCCAAAATGGCGAGTCTGTGTGCAGTGGTTAATACCTACGAAAAATGGTGCTAGGAAGGACAACCGGTGAACTGGCGTCAGGGTTACGGGGGAGCGAAAGCTAGTCCAGTGCTGCCTTGGCTTCTAAATTCCTCAGATCTCAATCTGATTTAGCATCTATGTGATGTGCTGGACCAACACATCCGATCCATGGAGGCTCCATCTCGCAACTTACAGGATTTAAATGATCTGCTGCCAATGTCTTGGTGCCAGAAACCACATGCAGGACACGATCAGGGGTCTTGTGGAGTCGATGCCTTGCCCAAATTTTCTGTATATTTTGCCGTCTCAAATAGATGTTTTACACTGCAAAGGCAGCACAATTCAACTGAACAGACTGAGCTTTTATTGCTGGTCATTTTAACACATGGCACCTGGTCGTGACATGATGTAAAAGAAAAATAATAATTCAACTCTGTTTTCAATAAACTATATATCTTGCCACATTTGGTTGCAGTTATTTTGATTGACTTGGCCTTTACCTTATACGACTGTACTGAACATGAAATCCTCAAGCATGTTTGGATATAGCTGGTGAGACACATTAGCAGAGGTGGGATGAGGCCGTCAGATGGGGAGAGAAGTACAGAACAGGAAACTGCTAGAAAAAAAAAAAAAAGGAAAAAAAAAAAAAACCTGCTGGCATAAATTATTTTCAAGAGGGATGGGCAGAACTTAGGCCGTGTGCAATCTTGGAAATCTGCCCTGAATGTGTGTTTGAGAAGTGGATCGTGTGTCTGAGGTCTGCGTGTGGAGAGGCCCAAGAGAACATATTATGCCAGGATCCTCCACCATGGCTTAATTGGGCCACTCTGATGGTGTCTGCACTTTTCTTTCTAAATTTAATTTATATCTAAATTTGGTTTCGAAAAGCTGGGTCAAGTCGACCAAACCACTAGGAAAAGTCCCAGGACTACTTAAGGCCAGTCCATCCCTGCAACCTTATTTTTTGAGAGAGTAAAGACATAACTCACTGTCAGTCGACTTAAGGATTCAGGGAACATGTCCTCTGTTTAAACACGGTTCACACACACACACACACAAAATCAATCTTTAAGTAACTCAAGTAGCTTTGAGAGTCAGTCTTTTTGAAGAGCAGCAGCTCAGATATTTTTCTCATTCCAAATGCAAACGCATTGTTATTCATTGTATTCATTTCAAACTCTGACCTCACGTTTGGTAGCTTTGTGCTGGTTCACATTGCTATTTTAATATACTAATATCCAATATATTGTGCTAATAGTCATCTAAAATTATATTTGTCAGAAAGGCTTTTTGATAAAACCTTTAGAGGTCACATAATTCCCTCTGGTTTGATACTGTGCTCTCGGTGCTGCACGTCTCTGGCCTGGTTCTTAGAACAATCACATTTATTGTTCGTTTCGGTGTTTAGAATGATTTAATGATAATGTGCACGTGAGTGAAGGATTTCATGGACCTAGTAACCTGATTCATATACAGTATCTGCTCCACAAACCCAGCAAATCAAATCGGTATCCCATCTAATGTGGGATGTTAGTCAACACAACAAAATAAGAGTACTTCTATAAAGCACGGCAAAATATTATTAAAACATAATGCATTACTTTAAAGTAAAACTTTGAATTTAACATTATTACAAAGTGGACTTTTTAAAAGTGTACTTGAAACATAGTGATTACTCTCTTGAAGTGCTCTTAATTGGCCTTTTATTTCATTATTATTTTATTATCTGAAAGTCCAGTTTTTTTAAAAAAAAAAAGTACTTTTAAGATTTGAAGTACACTACAAGTGCACATTCAATGCAATTAAGCACACTTCTTTTTAAAATTGTCCTGTTATTCCCAATGTAAAGTCTCCATCACCACGATCCATGTGTTATCCTTTGTAATTTTAAACAATGGAACATGATCTGAAAACACTGCAGTTGAGACACTGCATTGTAAATTGATTCTGAATCTGTTTTTCATTGTTAAGTTCCCTCCTTAAAACATAGTGTTCTTTCTTTGTCAACCACTATAGTGTTCAAATGCAAACTAGGACAATAATCAAAGCTTTGGCTGATGGGACTATGCGTGCCAATCCAGGCTCTCTGACTTCCCTGACTTTTTATCTACAGAGTTGTGAATTCCTCACTTAACCTCACATAACTCTCTAAAGTTTTCTAGAGAAGACTGAGAGGAGGAGCCAGGCAATCCCTCAGATTTCCCTCGGAGGGCTGGAGAGGTGACTGCAGATAGAATTTGGGTGGTTTGTTTGTTTTGACTTGAGGGTTTGAGAAGATTGGAGGAGCAGAAGTAGAGATTAATAAAAGATTATATGTCTGTGTGCACGGCAGCAGAACAGAATGCCAGGAAACGGCAGAGTCGTACCAGAGATGAATTGAAAATCACAAAATCTTTAACATCTTCCCCCTTTTGAGCAGACTGACATCTGCAGTGCCTGCTCAACAATTGAGCGTTAGGCAAACCGTTGGCAAAATAAACAATTCATGAAAAATGTAGAAAGTGATGAGAAAAGGAGTAGAAATTTGAAAGAACACTGTCGAAACTATATAAATTATAAAGCAATAACCAGGTACTCAAGTAGTTCAAAAGTTTATTATTGTTTTGCGTCTCCAAATTAATTTTTACTTTAATGCAGTCTGAAATGTAATTACAAGTTGTATTTACAATGTAATTATATATATATATTTTTTTTTTTATAAATAGCAATGTTATATTTGTTGTTTTTATTTTAGTTCAGTATAATTACTTTAATTCCATCTCGAAAATCTGGTCTTTAACTACTATTTACTTACATTTAAATTAATCGTTTGATACAATGCACTTAATGTGTACATAGTTTACATTGTACTTATGTTTTAAAAATTTATTTTAGTACATCTACAATCACATCTATAATTAACACTGTCGACCTAAAAATGATTAATAACAGAATATAATTTTTTTGGGTTAACTATCCCATTGAAGACACCTAAAGTGTGACCTAAAAGGTTTTAAAATCAATAGTTTAAATCATAGTTTTAGATTGGTTGAAATTGCTGACTAATCCAAGAGGGAAAAAGAAACAAAGCTTTGGCTGCTTTTATGAATATTAAGCATCTTCCAGAAGAGGAAGCTCAGGAAGTGATGTGTGTTATGGATATGATATATCTTACGTGGTCGATTGAAATGTTGTTGGACAAGCTTTATGGCTATTACATTCTTCCTGTGGTCATGTTTCATTCAAATCCACTGCGGTCTCTTGAGCATGTACTGTACGGGAGGTGTTGTGCAGTCATGCATCCGTGTATCAGAGAGTGGGTGTTTGCTGACGGGGCGTTGTGTTTAATCTTTCCCCGGGATTGCTCTGTTTTGGATGAGCAGTTCACTCTGTGCTTTCATTATGAAGCGCCACTAGCTTCTTACATCTGCATTAGGCGTTTATTTATCCCACTAAACATTTGCAGCTTGTGTCATCATAAACTGAATGAAATTAATGGAAGTGAATGTGCTGTAAAGCCCAGTGTCACTCACTAGACTTGGAGCTCCATTCATTTCCATTGGAGACCTGACTGATGCAAATTCATGCTGAGAAATGTTGTTTACATGACAGCAATTTACTAAAAATGGAAAAGTTTTTCATTTGCATTTTTCACGAACAGTTCGTATATCTGTTATTTACAAAAGTTGAGTCAACAAGAAAAAGCTAGGGGAAATTAGTACTAAGTTTTTTTGTTGTTGTTGTTGTAAGAGATTTTTTACAATGTGGATTTTTGCTGAACCAACACAACGAAATCAGTCATTTCAACTTTTTTTAAGTTGTGTTTTTAAATTAAGCATAATTACAAGTAACATCCTAAACCAACCTCTAACCCTAACTGTAACTCTGTAGTAAGTACATGTAGTTAATTAATATTACTTATTTGAATAATTACAATGTATACGTCACCTTAAAATAAAGTGTAACCAATTTCAAATTTTAAATAAAATGTTATGTAAATCAAATACCGTATGACCTTTGTTGTATTATGAATTATTTATTTATCTGCCACAATAAATATGTTTCACTTTATTTTGATGGTCCCTTTAACACATTCTGTTGACTATAAGTAACGTTGCACCTACATGTCTACTAACTCTCATTAGAGTGTTAGCAGAGTATTAATAGACTGGTAGGGTTAGGGTTAGAATAAGTTGACATGTAGTTGCAAAGTTACTTATAGTTAGTAGAATGTCTGTTGGAGGATCATCACAATAAAGAGTTAGCAGATAATAATCATACAGTCTACTAATACTCTAATAAGAGTTAGTTGACATGTAGTTGCAAAGTTACTTATAGTCAACAGAATGTTCAAAAGGGACCATCAAAATAAAGTGTTACCAATATGTTTTTTAATTAACTTATATTTTCTCAGCAAATATTGATTTGTGAGATTAATTTGAATAATTATTCAGCATATTATTGGCCTGTATTTAATTATTGATTAATAATGATTACTCCGCTGAGATTCGGTGTTATGTTAGATATATAAGTAGATAAGTTCTCACAACTACATTTTTTCATCTTTGACTCATTAAAGTGAAGAAAAGTCTAGTTGCATAACACGTTTGCTTTCAGTATTACGTTCATTAAAGTTTCACTTCATCCATAAGTTGCGTCTCACTTCCAGGGTCTCAGCAGGTTCCATATTCGATGGCTATGAACAATGTTCCTGTGGGATCTCCACACCCACAGCCTCCACAGAAGCGAGCATGCATCCCAGCGGCCCACTCCTCCATCCTCTGCTCCTCCTGGGCTATGAGACTGCTGGAGCCTGAAGCTGCCCACCCTCCTGCACCTTTTACCCTCCAAACAACCACAAACACTGACTCACTGAAGACTCCTCGTGGCTTCCATCAAACCGCAAACCTCCACACTTCGTGATTTTTAACAACTTCTGTTTAATAGAAGAATTAAAGGAACCGTGAAGCTTAAAATGGTATAAAGCCAAAATGGAGTGCAGACTTTTTTTCTGTGATGGAGCTAAAGCTACAGAATTCTGAAGAATGGATTGAAAGTGATAGTTCAACCATACATTTAACTTCTGTCATCATTTACTCAAACTCATCAAGTTCCAAACCTGGGGTGCGTTTCCCAAAAGCATCATTAGCCAAATATGTTCGCAAGTTCCGTCGTTATCAGCATAGTTCAACGAGTCAGTGTTTCCCGAAACCATTGTTCTAACGAACATTCGCAAACAGCAACGCAAAGTTGTGTGGTTGGAACGACAGCTCTCCACCTGTTGTTAGAAGCAGAGTTTCTAGTTTGCATGACATGTGGACTCAATAAATCCTTATCTTGAGCAAAATAAGCAAGCTGACATTCAGTACAACCTGTGTCTTTTATTTAGAATATGTAAATGTCATTTAAGTCTTTTAGTTTGTCAAGAGATTTAAAGCACCGTTTTTTGAAGACTGCGCATGTGCGAATGTGCTACTATGTAAGAACGAGCCTATGATTGAATCTGGAAATAAAGCAAAATAACTGAGGAAAATGAGAAATAGTCCTCAGATGCCATGTCTGTAATTTATAGCAAAACATCTAGCGGACCTAGAGAATCTATCTCAAACAGATTCATTAAAAGAAGTTATTACTCCACCACGTGTGTGACATCATAAACCAACGTGATTGAACGACTACTTTGCGACAGTCCTGTTTCGGGAAACAGTCGTGACTAGCTAGTTGATTTCTTCAACGATGCATCGCACTGTGGTAGTTAAGCAGCAAGTTACGTCGTTGTTCGGGAAACACACCCCTGTATGACTTTCTTTCTTCTGTTGAACGTAAAAGAACGGTAACACTTTATTTCGGTCTACGACATTATACTGTATAAGTAACTTTGCAACTAAATGTCAACTAAAGTGTTACCTATTTTTAGGGATTTTAATATTCTAAGTTACTTTAGCCAAAAATTTGCAATAATGTCAAATTAAATGTTTTACTTTACATTTTAAGTAACTGTTTTAATAAACTTTTGTCCCCACTGTAAAAAAAGTACAAAGAACTTGACTGTATAAGTCTTTTTAACTTTAAACCAAGTTTAACCCAACTTTAAAGAATGAGTTGAGTCTTGTATAACTTGGCACGGCATCCTGTGGGGGTTGCTCTGGGAGTATCGGGTCCGGGGCCCTTTGCTAAGGGCTGTCCGGTCCCTGTCCGGTCCCGACAAGTGGTTCGCATTGCCGGCAGTAAGTCAGACTTGTTCCTGGTGCATGTTGGACTCCGGCAGGGTTGCCCTTTGTCACTGGTTCTATTCATAATTGGACAGAATTTCTAGGCGCAGCCAGGGGCCGGAGGGTGTCCGGTTTGGGGACCACACAATTCCATCTCTGCTTTTTCCGGATGATGTTGTCGTGTTGGCCTCATCAGACCAGGACCTTCAGCGTGCACTGGGACGGTTTGCAGCCGAGTGTGAAGCGGCTGGGAGGAGAATCAGCACCTCCAAGTCCGAGGCCATGGTTCTCAGTCGGAAAAGGGTTGGTTTGCTCGCTTCAGGTTGGTGGAGAGTTCCTGCCTCAAGTGGAGAAGTATCTTGGGGTCTTGTTCACGAGTGAGGAAAGGATGGAATGGGAGATTGACAGACGGATCGGTGCAGCTTCTGCAGTAATGCGGTCGATGTATCTGTCGTGACGAAGAAGGAGCTGAGCTGCAAGGCGAAGCTCTCAATTTACCGGTCGATCTACGTTCCTACTCTCACCTATGGTCATGAGCTGTGTGTCATGACCGAAAGGACAAGATCCCGGATACAGGCGGCCGAAATGAGCTTTCTCCGCAGGGTGGCTGGGCGCTCCCTTAGAGATAGGGTGAGGAGCTTGGTCACTCGGGAGGAGCTCAGAGTAGAGCCGCTGCTCCTCCACATCGAGAGGAGTCAGCTGAGGTGGCTCGGGCATCTTTTCCGGATGCATCCTGGACGCCTTCCCGGGGAGGTGTTCCAGGTGCGGCCCACCGGGAGGAGACCCCGGGGAAGACCTAGGACATGCTGGAGGGATTGTGTCTTCCGGCTGGCCTGGAAATGCATCGGTATTCCGCTGGAAGAGCTGGAGGAAGTATCTTGGGAGAGGGAAGTCTGGGCATCTCTGCTTAGACTGCTGCCCCAGTGACCTGGCCCCGGATAAGCGGAAGATGGATGGATGGATGGATGGATAAATTGCTAAACTTCATTATTACAAATATATCTAAATACATGACATCATATTTCAGTATAAATGACATTAAAGTATATTTTTGTTTCCATAATTGCTTGTCAGTTTATTCGGCAGACACTTTACATTTCAAAGGTAATAGAAGTAATAATGAAATTACATATTAAGATGCAGTGTTGGGTGTAACGCGTTACAAAGTAACACATTACTGTAATAATATTACTTTTTTCAGTAACTAGTAGTGTAAGGCATTACTCGTCTGAAAATGGTAATATTATTACAGTTTTCCCGAGCTAGTTACTTGCGTTACATTTGCCAGTAGCACCTTCATCACACACAAGGCACGCAACACAGAGAACAGAAGGGAAGGGGAGGAGGGCGTGAATGGAACAGTGATTGGTCTGGGTTTGGCACGAGGTATCATTTACCATCACCGATTGGTCGACACGCGGCAGTTAAGGCCAATCAGGGATGACTTCCCTAATGAATATTCATGAGTCTTCCCCTACCATCCTGGGAAAAAAAATATAGCGCCCCGGACGCGCGCGCGCAGCCCGCTCACTCTCACCGCCTTCAAACAACACGAGCGCTGTATTGCTCTCTCTCCCTCGCGCATATAGTAAAAGGTCGGAAGACCGGTTGTGTTTTATAGACAATTTTGCATATAAATGACTATTTATAGGGCTTGAATTACAACCTGAAACTGCGCATGCGCGGGTAAAACTGCTGTGGTGAAACTGTGGCTCTGCGGCTCTGCAGACAGATATTATTGGGACAGATGGGGAAAAATGGAAGCGTCAACAACGGCAAGTACAAGTACAGTTGTTTGTAGTTATTTGTGCTAGACAGTGCCAGTCTGTTGTTGGCGTAATAAAGACCCTAAAGAACACTCCTCCTTTGTATGTTCTCCCTCCATCTGATGAATCTCAGGCAATTATAGAGTAATTAAGAAAAAAAAATGTAACTAGTAATATAACTAGTAATATAACTAGTTACTTTCTCCAGGGAGTAATAAAGTAAAGTAAGGCATTACTATTTTTGAGAGTAATATGTTATATGTAATATATTACTTTTTTGAGTAACTAGCCCCAACACTGTTAAGATGTACTTCAGTCCTACTTAAGTGGGTCCAAAAAAAAAAAAAAAAAACCTCCTAAATTCAACATTAGTGTTAGCTGGAAACTTGTTCAAATTAGCCAGATTATTTAATGAAAGATAGACTTAAACACAAACACTGCCCAACATTTCTGTTTCAAAAAATCTGTGCATTAATTAAATTTTAAGTTTAAGACTTTTGAAGTCTTCCAAGATGAAGGAGATACAGATTGCAGGATGCTTTTGCTTCACAAGGGCTACATTGACACAGCCACACAAAACAGTTGTCATGTTTGGTGTGGTAAATATGAATCTTTTAACACTGAATTAAATTAACTTCAGACTGTGTGAATCTCTGATTATCTAAGTTTCTGGCCACAGTCTTGCAGAAGGACAGATCCACTCTCTCATTTCTTCAATTAACTGTTTCGTTTTGAACCTGTCATCCCCCACTGAGAATTACTGTCAAATTGATCCCGTTCTTTTTCTCTTGTTATACATAATTCAGCCTCATTTATTGAGTTTAACACTTAAATAGAGCACATCTTTCAGTTTAAAACACTCCTGCTTTGTTTAATGCCCTGTTTGCTCTTCTCCATCTTAGATTTTTGTAATGCAGATCACATAGCCTTACACTAAATCTCTGCAGACTTTCTCTACGGCCTGTCAAATATCTCACAGTTAATACACCCCACAACTATTGTTCCTCACAGTTTGTGAGCGCGCTAGTTAGAGTGTGTGTCCATTGGAGCCTGCTGTGCAGCTGGAGTTTGTCCCAGTGCTGGAGGGGGTCTGTATGAAATCTCTGGCCTGTCTTTCATCATCACTCCTCTCCACATGGGCATGAAGCTTGACCTTGCCTCATGGACAAGTGATTTCATCTTGGTTAAATCCATCTCCACATTTGAATATGAAGACTGAAGTCACTTCAAGGAATGGCTTCCCTTGTGAAGAAGAATTACACTTAAGCATCCTTTTAAAAAGACTATTTATTACAGGAATAACATCATTTAAAATAAATATACTTAAGTGCAAACTGAACACTTAATTGCAAATTTATATTAAATGCAATTTAGAGCGGTTTGACCCGCTTAAGTAGGACTTAAGTACATATTTATGTTATTTCAGAATTACCTCTATTGTCTCTGAAATATGGTTAAAGTTACTGATGAATTTAGTGGCAAACATTTATGGTAAACTTATATACTTTAAAGCAGTTTCTATTGAATCTTCTATGTCATGTATTACAATTTCATGCAATTACAAAACATTTGTAATCACACATTTGTAATTAAGCTGCAATATAATGTGCATGTATTGTAATATCTGTTAGTCAAAACATCAAAATAAACATGACAAAAGACGGTTAAACTGTATTTTAAGGCGACGGTGACTATAGAGCTGGTAAGTCCCGCCCCTTCCGTAAAACCCCGCTGGACCTCTAGGTTGAAAAATCGTCAATGCAAGTGAATGGGAGAAAATAATTATTTTCTGGTCCCGTTTGAACTGTGCCATGAATGTGAACATATGTTGTCTGTGAATTTTTTATATAATCGTTCATGTTACGAGTTTGACAGTATATGGTATGATTCTTCGGCTAGCAGTTGTGGAAAAGACATAACGAGAAAGACTACATGTCGCCTATGTGACATCACCCCATAAAGTTGACTTAACCGTGGTTTTCACCAACCTCAACGATTTTGTCCTCTCCCTGAAAGAAGGCGGTGAAGTGCACCAAAGACACAGCCATGTTTAGCGGGATCCGTGAGCTAGTGTCCGTGTGCGAATGGTGGTGACGTTTCAAACGCGTCGAAAGCAGCGAAGAGTTGTAGTCCACAAAGTGCTCTCACACAAAGTCTAACCGTATCAAACTTCTACCCGCTAAATTGTAGCATTCTTCACACGAAAGATTATATAAAAAATTCACAGACAACATATGTTCACATTCATGGCACAATTCAAACGAATTCAAAAAATAATTATTTTCTCCCATTCACTTGCATTGACGATTTTTCAATCTAGAGGTCCAGTGGGGTTAGCGGAGGGGGCGGGACTTACCAGCTCTATATTTTACAGTGTAATTAAATAATAATTGAGTAACATTAATTAAGTACATGTACCTACTATAGGGTTAAGGTTAGGATTAGTTACTTGTAATTATGCATGATTTACTATTATTACTATAGTAATTGCATGTAACGTGTAACTGCATAACCTTAAACTGAAGTGTTACCCAAAAGATTATTAAGCAAATAAAAGTATAAAACGTGCATTAAAGTAAAATTCTAAAGTAGAAATTTTTACAAAGTGCACTTTTTAAAAGTAGACTTAAGTATATTTTAGTACACTTAAGTGGTCTTTTAAAAATGTTTTTTTTTTATTATTATTATTATTTTTTTATGTACTTTTAAGATTCGCAGTACAAGTGCACATTCAATACAATTAAGCACACTTATTTTTCACAAGGGTTATATTTGTCTTTTACAGGCTTGGACACAATGACCAGAGCTGAAGTAAAACTCAAACACGAGGGTTTATTTGAAGATATGGCAGAATCTCAATGCATACAGGTTGATATTGGAGATTGTTAACAGATGAGATAGACTTGTTAAAATCTGGGGTCTTTGTCTTACAGAACTGTTGGAGCACAAACACACACACACACACACACACACACACACACACACACACACATAAAGGGATGTAATGCTGGTAATGAGGGCTGCTGAGTATCAGGTTTGCGTGGTTAAGTGCCAGAGAGGATGATGGGAAATGTAGTCCGTAATCAGTACTCTGGTGAGTGTGATGGTTGGAAGAGTGAGGGAGAACCTGGCATGATCGTGACAACATTAAGCTGTATTATAACTGTATTATAAAAGTATTTTAACACACACACACACACAAAAAAAAAATTGGTTACACTTTATTTTAAGATGTCCTTGTTACAGTGTAACTATACATTTACGTGTACGTACTGAGTAATATTAATTATGGGTTAGGTTTAGGATTAGGGTTTGAGGATAGATTACCCTATTCGAAGGCGTCTTGGTAGACAGGGCTTTACGTGAACATTGAATTTGGATGTGTTTTGATGGATTTCCTACCTCAGTATACATCCAGAGAAGGCGGTATTATTCATCTTTCAGACAGATCCATTGGGTCCAGCATGCATGTATTATGGCAATGTAATCTAACACTGGATCTTGTTTTCGTTTCCTACGGCTTTTAATAATTTATGTCAATCGAGTGAATGTTTTCAAGCAAGCGTAATTCAGCCTGCTTGAGTATGTTTGCACAACAGTGAATTACATTTTGTGCTTGATTTAGTGCAGATATGAGATCTTTGTTTTTGACTAGCATTGCCAATAGCTTTTAAAAGCCTGGCTGCCAAAATAGAAATGGATTGCATGTTCCTGCGTTTAATTTAGAAAGTTCATAAAGAAAGTTTGCCTCTTGACCCTGATAGAAGTTCTGAAGGAGGAATATTTATGCCACTGTCCTCTGAATGGTCTCTGATTAAAAAACACAAACACACTTTATCTTGCAAAGGATCATTGCTATTAGACTATTAAATGTCAATTCAGTAATTAAAGGGACTCTGAATATAATTACCTTCTTCCAAACCTTCCTCTAAACCACATTCACGCAAATACATGCTGGGATAGACCTGGCAAGTGGTAAATGTCTCTTCAATGGCATATTGTAAAGGCCGAGTTCATTCAGCGTGCAAGGTGAAAACTTGCAAATAAGCAGGAAACAATTAAGTGTAAATGTAATGAAAACCATGGTAATGGCTTTATAAGATCTGCCTGGCTAAAGAATAAGTTCTATTAACATCAAAGCACCTTCATAACACATAAACCCAGCTCCAGGGCTACACAAATTAAATGAAATTATACTGAGAAGTGTGTTGTACCATTCAGTGCTATGGTTTTGATATGAGCTCAAAAGCTGTGATGGCCCATCTCAAGTTTAAGAAAAGAAAAGAGAGCTGTGGGAGTGGACTGAGGTCGGTGGGATGAAAGCTGATGAGAGACACTTGTATGACACATTGGTCTCGAGTGCCATGGACAAGCTCTGGAAGGATATAAGGAGAAGCGACGACAGTGGAAGGCGAGAGATCACCAGGCCTGGGACATTTAAGTTTTATGGACGTTTTGTTGTTTACGTTTTATTTTGTCATTGAAGTTTGTGTTCAACATTTCCCGGTTCCCATCTCCTATTTTCATGAACTTGAACTTTGCTACAGTCTGGTTCTTATTCATCAGAGTGGCACTGACACCTATCAGAATAAATGCATGTTTATTTACTGATGATGCTTTACATCAGAGGAAAATGTTTGTTGTTTGCTTTTTTTTTGTTTTAAGATATTAAGTCTTGACTGGTAAACCCTGTGCTTATTTGTGTAACTTTTTGTGGTGTCGAAGGCCAGCTAGTAAAGAGCTCTGCAGGTAAACCTCACTCCCCTGACCTCAAGAGGCGCATTAGCGACTGACGCTAAAGCAGGAGTCGGCACTGGCAAGAGACAATAGCTAAAGAGGTGTAAGTATTTAAGTATGTATTTAATTTAAATAAAGTAAAGTGACGCTGGTTTGAATCCCACTAGGAGCGGTGCGAGTAGGACCAGTTACATTGGTGCCGTGACCCGGATGGGAATGAGGTTCAGGGGGGTGAGTGTAACAAAGGCCAGTTAGTAAAGAGCTGTGCAGGTAAACCTCATTCCCCTAGCCTCAAGAGGTGCAATAGTGACTGATGCTAGAGGTTGCGTCCTTATTAGCGCGCCTGCCTCCCATGCTGGTGATGCTGGTTTGAATCCCGCTCCAAGCTGTGCGAGTAGGACCAGTTACATTTGCACAATGCATGACATCTAAGGAACATCAAAGGCAAAAAATAATAGATTATGCTGTCTGCAAAAATCAGCCAAATGAAGGCATCTTTGTAGACAGGATGTTTAAGAAAAGTTTAAGCTTTTCACAAGTTTAAGAAAAGAGATCTGATTTAACATCTTTTAATTAAGATGGGAAAGGTGAAAGTATTTTATATACAAAAGTATAAATTAACTTTTTTATATATATACTTTAAGTATAACACATCACTTTTAAAATTGTGTTGGATATTGTGTTTGTTTAGATTTATGTGTCCCTGTCAAAAGTGCTTTGAAACTTTTTGGTGAGGGAAAAATTACTTGATTCTGTGTACACCTAGATCTAATCGATGTTTTTATATGAATTTAATATACACACATATTGAGGATAATGGCAATACACAGAGTATAACATTTGTTAAGAAAAAATTAGGTCAGACAATCTGGCGAGCCACACATCTGCAGCCACACACACACACTGACGTCATGGAAGAGGTGTGTAGGTATCACTGATTCATAGAGCAACATCTGGACTTGCTATTTAGAAATTAATCCCTGTGTTAAATATGCTTGTGCCTTAACCTGATTCGGGCATGAGAGGGAGACACAGATGATGTTGACTATGTTTTATTCCCTTACAGTGACTTATCATTCCACCGGCATGCCTGTGTTTCCTCTTCGTGATTAAATCCTGTCACACACGTCACCTCTCTTGACCCCATGTGGATCACATGCAAAATCATGGCTGTTTATATCACAGCATAACCAATCTGGGAATTAAAAAAATAAATTAATTTAGGCCCGGTTTCATAGACAGGGCTTAGAATAAACCAGGATTAGGCCTTAGTTTAATTAGGGCTTTTAAGTAGCTTTCATAAACTTGCATCTAGAGACAAAACAATGGTACTGACTGACATATTTTAATTAAAACATTTCTGTCACGAACTGCTCCGAGACAAGAAGGTTGAGGATCCAAATGCTGTATTTATTGAACAGGGTAATCCAAAGACGTAATCCAAATAAAAGTACAGGCAAGGTCAAACACAGGCAGTCCATACAAACAAACACAACAAGGCAGAGAACACAGGCAAAAGAGTAATCCACGGAACAGGCATGAAATCAAAAACCAAGACACATGAAACCAGGGAGAATGCTCGGAATTGCAGTGTAACACTAAACAAGACTTTGCAGATAATGAATGAAAAAAACAGGCTTATGTGGGGTGAGCTAAACAAGATGAGACACTGGTGAATGTGATAATGGATGATGAGTCCGGGCAGTGAGTTATGGGAAATGTAGTTTGTGAGGGAATGACAATAGTCTGATGTGGAGTGCCCTCTGGTGGCTCTCAAGGGCACTCCAGCTGGTCAAGACATCAACTAATAGTTTTACATCATTGCACCATCACAAAATCACTTCTCCCACTGGCACACAGTTCTTAAAGTCGGCACGAAACAGAAGTTGTAATAATCTTTTCTTTCCTATTGTGATGTGTATCCGAGTGAAACGGTTTCTAGAACAAGATAAAAAAGTAGGGCGGGACTTGATTTTGTCGATGGGGAATTGGATGGTTGTGGTTTGCAATTGCTGTGATCTCATGTGAGTGACAGGTTGTCCCGCCCTCACGTCAGGAAAGGTGATGAAAGTCAACTATCTGGGCCAATAATTTATGCTTGAACAAATAGCAAAGATTACAATCAACGGCCAACTAGTCTTTTCGTTTTGTAACTCTCTATACCAGTAGGTGGCAGTAGCCAGAGACAATATTTGCCATTTAAAGGTGCACTAAGCGATTTTGGGTGACGTCACTTCTTGTTGACGTTCAAAGTATTGTCAAACAAAACGGAGGCTAGCTCGACCCTCCCTCCCCTTTGCTATTTGTTCATCGGAACGTCGTCTCTTTGGTCGTGTGTTGGCCATATCAAAATTCAAGAGAATATAATTCTAACGTTAGTAATTGTCGTTGTCTAGGACATCTCTCCTCTAGCTAACTTCCCTCTTCATGCTTCTCTCTCCTCCACTCCACACACCCCCCTTCATGAGCACGCACACTAACCCCCCAACCCTCACCCCCAAATCATTCTTGTCTGTTATTGGCTGGACACTGTTTGTTATGTTTCGTGGTCCAGGCTGGGCCAGTTTGTTTTTGTTGCCGTTTGTGGAGCCTGGGCTGTCTACAGAGACCGCGTGTTTTACAGTGTGTTCAGGGGACAGGCAGCTAGCGGATAGTGAGGAGATGTTTGCTGTGTGTGACAAAAAATGTTTTGGCCTAAAAAAACGCATGGCATTGCTTAGAGCACCTTTAACAAGGAAAACCGGAAGAGGTAATGATGTGGGTATAAAGCAGGTACTTACCATTTTCAATCAGTCTCGCTCACCACAGACGAAAAAAAAAAAAAGAAAAAAAAGAAAACAATTATAATCATAATAATAAATAACAGCATGAGGATGATTAAATAATGACTACTTTGACTAAGTTTGACTACTTTGACTAAGTTTGAGTGAACTTATCATATTTGTATGCACATTGAAAACTTTGGAAAAATCGTCTTGTTTGTCACACCACCTACATGCCTGATGAAACCTGAAGTTTATTTCCTCCCAGCATTCTCTCCTGGGTTTTACCCAAAAAAACTCACCTCAGATTTACTTTTTTCCTTGCTGTTTTTGTTTTCTGGTTCCCTTTTTCTCTCAGTTATCATATTCTCTAATTTTGTAGGTGCTGCTAGCTGTAGCTGTTAGATCCAAGTTCTTGTTTTAATAAAGTGAAGAACTATAACCGAGCACCTCTGCCTTCTAGCCAGATAATCCCTGGTGATGAATAACTTTTGGCATTCTCATTGTGAGAAATATTGCAATATTGCGGTGAAACTACATGATTTTCATCCGGTGAGCATGGCATGAGCATTATTAAGGTCTTCGAGAATTGAGGTCTATGTGGAATAGCTAGGTATGACACTTCCTAGCGGCCAGTTCTAGACAGCTTATTTGGATTATTTATGGAAAGTCGTAGCCAATAAAAAACTCAGTGTAAATGGGATTGGAAAAGTAATTATTTTTCTTCTTAGCTTAAACAGGTTTTAAAAACTTCTGTAATTTCTTTAACAATACTCTACCCCACTAAAAGAAAAGCTTTACATCTGACCAATGCTAATGTTCAGGTAGCAATAGCATAATCGACAAGTTTTGTTATGTATGATGTATGATCGTTTGTTTGAAAGGACACACTCCAGACGCTACGCTATGATTCATCATCTCTCAAATCGGAGGTGAGCCTTTAATAAAAAACAAGTTTGGTTCAAGTGGGACTTCAAGCGGGAAGTAGTGTCAGGATGGAATGACAGTTAATTATGTGGAAATGAAACATGGTTAAAGTGCATGCTACTGCATATCACATCTATGACACAGACTGGACACACTGTAATAATGTGTTAAATTACAATATATGACAGCAATCACTATGATCTTCTATCACATCTGTTCGTCTCAGTGACAGGCTCTGATGTTTCATGTCAGTGCTGGCCGAGAGTGTGTAGATATGTTGAGCTGAAATATCACTGTGATCAACCAGTGTAGTCTTTATGACTTGATTTCAAAGTCAAATGTATTGTCCAAATTATATTTTTTATCAGTGAAACTGGATTTTTAACTGTAATTAATAATGGACGTTGTAGTAATAAAATTATGTTTACAGCCAATTCTTTTTGAGTATGATGCAATAAGCTTCCAATAAGCAATAAGCACATCTGGATTTGGGAAATTCTGCCATTCTTCTCTGTATGGTATCCTCTCAAGCTCTGTCAGATTGGATGGGGACTTTAGGTGGACAGACATTTTCAGGTTTCTCCAGTGATGTTTGGAGCCATTCACAGTCCCTTAGGCTACGTCTACATCAATCCGGATACATTTGAAAACAGCGTTTTCGTTTAAAAACGCTCCCCGTCCACACTAGCGTTTTCCAAAAGTTTCTCATCCACACTGAAACGTTGGAAAATGCTACGTTCACCTTACAGCGTAAATCCTCACAAAAGCTCAGTGACATTATACAGACGGATAAATAAATGATAAAGTTATCGCGCGATTCTTCTGTTAGGATCATTTTATTTAGCAAAACATCTCAGCATTCACTGATGTGTCCAGGTCGCACTCAGTCACCATTATATGTTTGGTCTAAAACGCGACTACTCTCATGTTTTGCTGCAGGACAGCAAATGCGATTGAATTTCCTGTCATGCAGGACTGCGATATGAAGAGTGTGCAAATTTGTATATATTTTAGCAACAGTGTGAAAGTGAATAGCGCATAACAGGCACAATACCGGAATAAACATGAATATCTATTGGTATAATATGCGTCACATGACAAAACGTACGTCATCGTTTTTAAATACCTCTGTTTTCACAGTCCTTTCTACCATGCAGAAACGGTGTTTTCAAATTGGAAAGCGTTTTCAAAAAGCGTTGTTTTCATTAATAAAAACACCGTCTCAGTGTGGACGGAAGGCCAAAACAGAGAGAAAAAGATTAGTTTTCAAACGAAAACGTTCTAGTGTGGACAAGGCGTGTCTTGCGTGGGCAACTCCTGTTTAGCAACCCTGATCAAACTCTTTTATCTGTAGCTTTCTTGTAATGCTGAAGACCTTTAGAAGACCTCATCAAACACACACTTAGCTTGTGTGTTTGATGAGGTTTGGAGCAACACTCTGATGGAAAGTGGATCTCGGCTGCCAAAGTTGCCCAGCTCTGGCTCAGGTTCATCGTTATGTTGAAAACGGTGAACCTTTGGCCCAGTCTAAGGTTCTGAGTGCTCTCGGCCAGGTTTTTAGTAAGTATATCTCTGTATTTTTCTGCATTCTGCATTCAGCTTCATGCTTTACCGTTGGGATGGTATAATGCATGTGATAAGCAGTGCTTGGTTTCCTTAAGACATGTTTTTTTTTTTTTTTGCACATTTTAAGCAGCTTCATGTGTCTTCACTGAGGAGAGGCTTCTTTCTGGACACTCTGCCCAGATCGGTGGAGTGTTGCAGTGACAGCTGTCCTTCTGTAAGTTTAACATCTGTTAGTTAAAACAGTAAGAAACATCCCAAACATCTGAAAGATGATCCAGAGAAAGTGGATGCAACCGGGCTAAATTTCAAGTGTCATGATTCAATTATCAAGTTGTAACATATAACAGGTTTTTGCTCTGTCATTTTGAGTATGGAGTGTAGATTGACAAAAAAAAAATGTAAAGCATAAGGTTGCAACAAACGTGTTAGATAACTTTAAACCAGTGTGTGTGTGTGTGTGTGTGTGTGTGTGTCAGTGAAGAAAGTACATATTAAACCTTATGCTACCGGTTTCAGCTCCAAAGCCGTCAGCTCTTACATCCTTATTACAGATTTCTGTTTTTACTCGTCCATTTCCATGCCCTCTAGCTTGATCCCCACCGGAAATTAGTGTTAGCCTCACAATTATGGAATTGCAGAACAAAGCTATTGAATAATATGGATTTTCATGGATTTATTTAATCATTGCCAGATTGAAAAAGAAAGAAAATGGATGACAAATAGATGAGGAGAGAGAAATGGAAAAAAAATAATTCCAAACGCCAAAATCGAGATGCAAAACTAAAGCCTTTTTTTTGCACAGGCCCTATGATTATGGAGCAGAATGCCTTGGGATATTATATCTGCTGAATCAGGGTCTATTTTCTAACTCTCATCTAAAGATCAATGTTATAGAAATATGTAAATGAAAGACATACATTTAGTTTAATGCAGTGAACAGCACTGAGATGAATAACTAATGACTAATTGCATGCTAAATAAGTTAATTAAAGTTTAAACATGCTGTGTGCTTGTATCTATCAGTTTTCTTACTATTCCTCCCCGGAGTCTATGGCTGCCCTATGAACCGTACATATGGAAACCATGAAATTTGGCACATTTATTTGGGTGGTCCTGAATAGAAATCTGACTAAATTTAGTGTATCGGACCATTCTTTAGTGCCAACACCTGTTTAAAAATGTACTTTTCTTTTGGTTATGACTTTTGAACCCTTTGTCCTAGAAATGAAAATCTTAATTAGCTTTATTACTCTTTTCATTATCTCAAAACTCTGCCTATTACAGCAGTCACAATTTTAAATTTGTATTCTATTTTTTTTACTACTTCCAATTTTTACCAAATTTCGCTCATCATTGGACAGAACATAATATTTGTTTTTATGCTGAACCAAAATTGGATGAGAGCCTGTATCTTGGTAACAGTTCTATAGAAATAACACTTGGTATGCTACAACATGATCTGAGGGTACATGGCAAATTTGGGATCAGCACCACCTATAGGTCAAGAGATTTATTTATTTATTTTTTGCTCATAACTTATGTAATGTTTGTTGAAAAATGCTGTCTACATATTGCTTGAGTCATGCCAAATATGTCTACACCAATCTTGGCAGGATTAGACAAACTGCCGGTTCACCATTTCGAAATTTGTCCTAATAATATTATTTTCAACTGTTTCTCCTATTAGCACCATTTTTTTTAGAGATCATCATCAGCATGTTGTGAAGGTGCCTGAAAAGTTGGAAGAGAGCAGCGTCACCTAGCGTTCAGAAGACATTTAAAAGATGTTTTTACAAAATAACTTTTAAAAATGTTATCCAAATTCATGCATTCATTGGTTTATGCTGATTATGACGATATCTCACTTTACATTTTACAACATTTATGCATTTTGAGCATTTATTTTTTATTTTTTTACTACTCCTCCTAAAAATTATTGTCTAATTTGGTTTAAAAAATGCTCATATGATCTTTGGACTAAAAAGATTTTTGATATTTGCTACCATTTCCGAGAAACACTTTTCTAAAATCGACTGTGCCTTGGCTTGTTGTCCTACAGTATGTTATGTTTTAGTTTAGCATGCTAACCATTTGTCATACTTTCTAATGTTTTCCTCATACTTTCCAGAGGTTTACCACAGTCCGCCGGATCCAGGCTGTATCCAGATCTGATGAAGGACCTGCGCCTGGATGCGACGACAGCGCAGTCCTGAAATGTCAACTCTCTTCCCTGTGAAGGCCTCCCTCCCCTCCCTTTACCTCTCGACAGATAAAGCGTTGTCGGGATAATTCCGGTTTGCGTGGCTACATGGAAGCTATAAAAATTCTGTGTTATTAATTTTAAGGCCAGACAAGTAGTATGTTGAGGGTTGATTTGTAGGGAAGGACTACACGCCTGCGCACATATTCAAACGCGCATACCTATAGACTGAACTCGTAATACGCATGTGCACGCCATCGGCGTTCTCACTGGTTTTCGAAGTTTGCGCTGAAAGAAATGAAGAGTTTTCTGTTAAAACGGTGTCGTGTTAGCGGCCCCTAAGTTAATAACTAATGATCGTTGCAACGGAAGTGAATCAATCAAAATAACTTTAGCTGGACAATAACTTTATTCTAGAGCTGCTATAAAGCCAAAACACTTTACTTTAAATTTCCTATTATCAATGGAAATCTGCTTTGGAACAATCTACATTGTTAAAAGCACTATATAAATGAAGATGCCTTGACTTGACTTAATGTCGCACTTTGGCTATAAGGTTAACCGTAAACATTCATTACTGGTTAAGTTAGCTTAGCATGCTAATTGTTTAGCATGCCAAGTACTGCTGTTGTGTGTTCTTTCTCACATTTAAAGCTCTGCTCAGAATCAGTGCAAACGTGTCTCCTCTATCAGGCATGGTGTGATAAGCGATGAGATTATAGGTTCGAATTACAGTATATGTGGCACATTGTATACCCTATAAATGTCTCCTGTGTCATTTGACGTGCTTTCTGTATTTGCTGTCTCTGCGGCGCTTGGTCGCGTATCGTTGCAGCTACAGTCAAACCAAAAATTATTCAGACAACATAGATTTTTTTTTATTTTTTTACTAGTGTGTGCAGGACACTACAGTTAATTTATGTAAGTGAGGATAGCAAAATAAAGTAAACTGTGACATATTATACCCAAAAATTACTCATACAGTGACTACCAGTAAAATTTATAAAAATTTGGAACCAAAACTTATTCAGACACTTTGACCTGACCGAGTGTTTTTTCTTTAATTGCTAATGCAATCTTTTTACACCACAGACTGAACAAAATTAAGCATTGCATGGTAATTTGTTGACCTAAATTGGTTTTATCTAATAGTTAAATTTAACAGCTGACAGATATTCAACCTAATTCATTTGTGAGACAGTCTAACAGAAGGATGGACAAAACCAGTGAAATATCAATTGATTTAATAACTAAGTTATTTTCATAATTTATTACCATTTTCTAAGCTATAGCGAATAAACTGTGATAATGTGAGAAATATTGAAGGTGTCAATAAATTTTGGTTTGACTATAAATTTATCACCTTCCTTCCTTCCTTCCTTCCTTTCCTTCCTTCCTTCCTTCCTTCCTTCCTTCCTTCCTTCCTTCCTTCCTTCCTTCCTTCCTTCCTTCCTTCCTTCCTTCCTTCCTTCCTTCCTTCCTTCCTTCCTTCGACATGATTTGGGGCTTTTTCAAATCTCTACAATATTAATGCAGTCATACAGTGGTTGTGAAACAAACACTCCATTGAGGTTATCAAAGTTATGAGCATGTTAGTCTTGCGTAATCATGTATAATCAAGCACAGCCACTTGAGCGGTCTCTAAACACCAGGGGAGTCTAATGGCGCATGACAGCTTGATTACAGTGCAGGCAATGGGATATGCTATTATGAATAATGTATCTTAATTATTCTTTCTCTTCCTTGTGCTTCCTCCCAGGTGATAACACACACCCAAGAATGCATTCTTATTTATGGAGTCATTATAACAGGCATGCCAGAGTTACATTTGCATGTATCAGTATTCATAGAGCTCTATAAATATGACGGCTTTTGTCAGATAACAGCTCTGCGTCCAATTTAAGGTGTGCATGCTGGCATGAAGCAACGCTTTTATGTCCTGCTGTTTTCAAGGGAGCAGTTTAATGCTGCTTTATCAGTTAGACTAATGGCTGACCTGAAGAGAGTGTGCGTGGATCTATTGGAAGATCAGTTGTGTGTGTGTATGTGTGTGTGAGGCGTTGTTCGGTATCAGTTGTGTTCACTGCTGCAGTTGAGGCTCTGTTCTGTCCTCAGCTGTCTTCTCTGTCAGCTTGGATTTACATTACTAACACATTATATCACTCCGAGTGCTATGCTGACAGCTGAGTTGGGAGATAATATTTATTTTACTGAACTGCCTCCCTTTCATTGCTTTCGCATTTCCACACCCTCATCTTCTCAGCCTGATGGCTCATTGCAATCTGTCTGTCTGTTGTTGTTTTTTCTCGCTATCTGGCAGTCACCAAGACCCCAGTGACCACAGATAACTTCAGCAGTAAAACAAAAACATTGTGGACCACCTAATAACCCAAATCTGGGGGAAACTACCCATTCAAAACATTACAACAATTTTAAAGGTAGGGTAGGCAATTTTCGATTGTAGGCTAGCTTTGAAAGCATAAGATCCCACCCTCCCTTAAGAGCGTCTCCAAAGCCACACCTCCTTCAAAACACATGAACTCACACAGCAGAGTTTGCTAAGCATTAAATTATCTCATGTCTCAAAGCACATAATATTACAATAATAATGAACATGACCAACATATAGGGCACTGGCCAGTACCACCTGATTGCTGCAGATTCATTTTGGGCACTGAGTGTGCTGCGATTGAAATGCATAAATTCGAGTCACGAACCGCTCCAAGTAAGCTATAACATTTTATTATAGTCTATGATTGGATCATTAATGCTGTGATTATTGTGTTTCTATGTTATATGTTTGGCAACAGTTCTTCTAACCCTAATTGATGGAGTGTGTAGCTTTTCCATTCTTAAACAACCATGTAGGAAGACACATCATGGCCATTTTACAGGATGACAATGTTAGGATTGTCAGGAAGGTCAGAGACCAGACCTTAAATTCATTGGAAGTCTTTGGGATGTGCTGGAGGAGACCTTACAGAATCTGCAATAATTGATGCACCTCTTGATGGAAATAAAGGTTGTGAAATTATTTCCATCGAGAGATGGCCAAGATCTTATATTGACAATGTAAGAGTCAAGAAGGTTTTCAGATACTTAATTGTATGGTAAATGCAATTAAATTAAATTGACCACTTTCGACTACTTAAGTAGGACTTATGTATCTCTGTATATGTCAACAATATGTATTAAAAAAAAAACTTCTATGTGTCCTGTTATGTTGGTGATTTGGTTTCATTTTCAAGGACTTTGTTATCATTATTTTCTGTGTTGTCTTCCTGTTTTCATTTGTTTATTGGCATGATTCATTGTTTGATTGATTAGTTCACACATTCCCAGGAAACACAGTACGTCAATGTGACGTCAGGAAGACGTCAGTCAAACTTCATATTTTGTTTGAAAATGTAAGTCGGGTTGACGTCTAAACCCTATGTTTGATTGGGTTCAAGCTCCAATGTCAGACAGACGGTGAATTTTGGTTGGAATAAGCACCGCACTGCAAAAAAAGGGTGAAGTGCATTAAATCTCTCAAGATCTCAGCAGAGGAGGACTAAACATAAGCATTACCAGCTTCACTCATTACTAACCAGATTGACTTTATTTATGTCAGACGTCTACAAAAGCTCTTATTGAGATTAACAGAGGTTATGATGTTGATGTTTTATTGAAAATAATAGGTTGGTTTGAAGTCACCATTATGGTGATTGGTGTTTCATTTAGTTGGGTAGTTTGATTTGACTTTTTAACATTAGTTTTTGTCTGGCTGCTGTAAATATGTTTGATCAGATGATATTGTCTACTTGATGACAAAGATATAATCATCATCATATAGTGGTCTATTTCAGTGATGCCATCCAGAATCTAATCTTTTGATACACTGTCATTTTGTATTATTAATTATTGCAAGCCTGTAATTGCACATTTTCCACTAAACATGTTGAACTCCAGCATCTATTAGACTCACTCAGACATCAATAATCAGCATATGAATCTCAACAATGGCGACATGCTTAATGTCACAATGCATTCTGGGAGCCATAGATGAGTTTTGTGTGATGCACCCAGAATACATTGTAGCATGAAGCATGTAACCGTTATTGAGATGCATTACTGTCTGTGTGTATCTTTAAAACTTTTTGGTGCACAATCCTTCAGATTAGAACACTGCTGGACAATCACAGGACTATTAGAATGACTTTTGGACCTGGCTGAATATGTTCAGTGGATTTACTCAGGCTGTGTTCTGGCGACTCCAGCACCATTGACAGCCAGTGCATTGTCAGTAGAACTAAAACTGGAAAGCAATTAGAGCAGATTAGTGTGCTGCCACTCTCGGGAAGGGAACCTAATTAACGGACGTGTTCTTTGTCCTTGCTGCTAAATTCTCCTTGATCCATACCCCCACTGCAGTCTCCCTGTATGTGAGAAAGGAAAATCCCAAGGGAAAAAAACCCTTTCAAACTATTGTTAGACTGGCATTTTGCTGGACAGTTATCTTAATCAAAATTATATCAAATTGAAATACAATGAAATAGCCTAGATGACTATTGATACATGGTTAAACTGTAAGTGCATAATATACTGGGATAAAATGTCTAATTAAAAAAATAAATAAAAAAAAAGTTATACTGTACTGAATATTTACTATCAAATGTAGGCATGCATCTTTTCTAATTAATTGATAACAAATATGGAATTATGTAGGTTCATGCCATGTCATATTGACTGTAATTAGTTTTCAAATCCTTTGGAATAAGTAAAAGAGTGTCATTTAAAATCAACAAAAATGTCATCTGCTTCGCCAGTCAGTTGCCTATATATTTCTGTTTGTTGTGTCATTATATTACATGGTACACTTCAATATTTCACAAGAGGATTTGGACGTGAATTAAGTAATTTTGCTGTCAACAACAAAGTATTTTGTTGGACGGATCCATTTGCGGTTATGAGTGCTGTCATAAAAATTAATAATTTTGAGTCCCAGGACGAGAGCAGCTCTGAATGGAATCTTGAATTGTCAATTACAATGCCTACAACTGAAAACTGAATATCATAACAGACAGAAACAACAACAACTGAAAAAAAATATAGCTGCTAAGGAAATTGGTTTCAGATAGGCTACAAGGGGTGTAATTAATGTGCAACTATGTAACACACTGCTTAAAAATCAAGGCATGATGCATTGTTGGAGAAATTATTAAACAATGGATAAACAATATAATCCTCTCATTAATGATACGACATTCAGGTGGTGGAGTAATAACTTGCTAATTAATCGATTCAAGAATGTAATTAATGTCAGATTATTATAGTTAATTTACATAAACAACAAACAGCCGTTCGTTTTAAAATCACATTAACATGCAGTATGTAACTTTAAGGGTCGGTCACACGTACACTTTTCATTCCATTAACTTCCATTCATATGCATGTGAATGCGCCTTTCCGAAGTTCAAGTTTGGTAAACTCTGCTCTGCTAAATCGTATCACTTGAAGACGTGTCACCAATAGAAGATTGATCACGATGTACCCTCTCAGCTAAATTAAAATAATGCAAACTTTAAATCTGAAGGATTGCAGAGTTGTAGTATGCTGCACATTTTTTACATTTTGGATGTATTATATGTTGAATTTTTTTCTTTTTCTTTTTTTTTTCTTTACCTTTCTCCACAATGTAATTGTCATATGTCAATGCATGTTCGGACTTTCAGTTTGTGTTTTAATTGGTTCCTGTTTTCCTTTGTTCTTTTCCCGCCATTTGTTTCTATGGTTACTATCATTAAGTTAATTTGTCCCAGCTGCGTATGATTCATTATCTCATTTCTGTTTGCTATTTAAGATGCTCTATCAGTCCTGGTCCGATCTCTGTTATCCATGCCTGTCACGTTTTTCCAGATTATGACTATTAAAGTTTGAGTTTGTATGTATAATCTGAATCTTCAGTCTGTTCCTGAGGAAACCACAGTGTGACAGTAATTTCTCAGAAATGCTGGTGTAACAAACATGGCATCTGAAAAATATTTCATTATTTGGTAATACTGTATTACACTTTTACACTTTTAGTTTGGAAAGTCAATATGCGGATGGGGCGTAAACGCTCCAACAACATCATGCATATTTAGTAGTTCACACCTGGTGAGACTACGTCCCTGCATACTTAATGAGCCATTCATTCAGGTGTGTCACCTATAGCTAACTTAAATATACAAGCTTCATAAAAATGATCATTCTAGGAGAAAATTTCAGATGGCATTTAGAGGCTTTTGCATCTGAACTCTTCATATATACACACACACATATATGCATGCACATACATACTTTATAATCTTTTCAAAACTAGTCAACGTCTTTCAAAACTAAAGTATACATTTTATCATACGTATTTCAAAGTAAAGGATTCATTAGTTAGTTGATGACTTTATTTTTGACAAAACACATACAGTATATATTCCTCATCTCAGTATAGCAATAGAGTTTGCTAAAAGCTGTTCATTCAATACAGCAGTATTTGAAAATCGATCATATTTTGTAAAATTACATTTATATTTGCATTTATGTCAAAACCTAGACACTTTTAAACATCAAAAGGACATTTATTAATATGTATTCGTGTCAAAATGACAAATAAACAGATTTTCCTATTCAATTTTGCATGGAAACGCTTCCAAGACGCTTGCGTGTCGCGTGAAAAATAGGCGTCGGTTCTATTTCTAGAATGCACGCGTTTTCCACGCGCTCGTGCCGCGCCTGAGACGCGTGTCTCACACAGGCAGTGTGCAAACTCTAAACTGTTAACATGGGAGCCGAAATAAAAACGGACACGCCACGCAGCTGAGACGCTTACGCCACGCATCCAGTGTTTCACTGGCCTTATCCAGCGGATGTGGGCGTTTCACAGGTTTGTATGGATCGCCTCACATTTGCGTTTGAATAGCGCGGTCTCCGTAGGCAGAGTCACATTAAAACTTAATTAGCTGAGATGAGAACGACTGACATCTCTCTCTTTACATACATATTATATAAACTGTGAATATTTGTTTTTTTATAAAAATTACTTCATTTAAAAGAAGAGAATTCAAGCTTCATGCCTGTGTGTCTGTATGCCTGTTTGACTGAGTATTCGCTGAGTTACAGTTCATTTTCGGACGCGTTTCAGAATTGACTTCACTGACGGAGAGTAGGCAGAACTCGCATCATGTTTATTTTTCTTTATTTAGCGAAAAGCACAACACTTTGTTTTTATTATGAGCATACGCAAAAAAAATACACACTAAACAGGATCGATTGATGTATAACACAAGCATATTAGATAAAAATTATTATTATTATTTTATTTTATTTTTTGCACTCATACGGAAAAAAACGAGCCTATCGCGCCGGCGCGATAGCCGACCCCAGGGGGTTAAACCTTCTGTTGACTATTAGTGACTTTGCAACTATGTGTCAACTAACTCTCATTAGAATATTAGTAGACTGTCTGCTTAATATCCGCTAACTCTTTGTGATGGTCCCCCAACAGACATTCTACTAACTATAAGTAACTTTGCAACTACGTTAACTTATTTTAACCCTAACCCTACCAGTCTACTAATACTCTACTAACACTCTAAGGCGAGTTAGTAAACTGGTGCAAAGGTGCAACGTTACTTATAGTCAACAGAATGTGTTAAATGGACCATCAAAGTAAAGTGAAACTCAATATTTTTGTTCCTTGTCATTCTGTTATTGATTCATCATGTTCCCTTTTACCTCATACTTTATAATTCCCTTATGCACTTGCACATTCTTCAAAAATGGTGCTGATTGACGACGCCATCGTGAATGTACATTTGAACAATGGTTTTGGGATGAGCAGAATTGTTTAACTAATGACAGAACTTGTGACCATAGTTGGCTAACAAAGCTTTTGGGACATGCATCTCAGACATAGCCTAGCTTCCATTATTTTAACGAACCAGTTGAACCACTCACACTATCTGTACTTTTTACAGAAAAGCCTTTACAGAGGTTTACAGAAAGCCACCGGGTGAATGCATCATAGTAAAAAAAGATTACACAAACATTGAATTTGGATGTGTATTGATGTACATTGTAATGTATTGTGTATTGACCTCCGCATTTTAGCTTTCAGAGATAAGTGCTGCTTTAATTGCACAATTGACTCTAATCTTGAATCTGATTAATGTTATCTGCCTGATGTGCAGATATGTTAAGCAGGGAGAGATAGAAGTTAAGATTAAGTGTAAGTGCATGCCTTGAATATCCAAGTTCTTAAAAGTCATGTCTGTTCACATGTGTGCAAATGAAAGTTTGCTGGTCTGCTGCAGTATCCTTTGAGAAAATGCCATTTCCTTTCTTCTCCTCTCTCCCATTCCTGCTAGAGTCCTTGATGTTGGATGTATCTAGGCATGGATATGCTGCAGATAATAAAGCAGTGTTCTGATTGGGCGGTACTGAGGTGGGCACATCATCATCATCTATGAGCCCAGGCAGTTACGATCACACTGCACCATCCCGCCTGCTTATTTCATAAGATCTTGTACTGCTCTCAGTCCTGTGAGCCCTCCATTCATATATAAACAGGCAATGGCATGACGCATAAGTGGATTTTGACCTATCTAAATATTTCATAATACATTAAAAATACAATTCACACAGACAATGACTTTAATGCACCTCATTTATGAAGAACACCTCTGAATAAAACTGCATTTAGATACTTTTGAGGGTTTTAAAAAAAATAATTAAAAAAAATAAAATAAAAGTGGTTTACCTGTTTAGTGTTAGGTTTATGTTTGTATTTTCTTATGTCATTTGTTGTCATTACTGGTTTGGTTAATCTTGTTATTGATTCCTTTCATCTGTGTCTCATCTAGTTTCTCTTGTTAGCCCTGTGAATTTAAGCCCTGTGTTTTAGTAACTCCTGGCTGGTTCTCATTTGCATTCAGTGTAGTTTGTGGTTTCCCTGTGTTTCTACTATTTATTCTTCTGCGATCTCCTGTAAGTTTAGTTTATTTTAATAAAGACTATTTTCCAAGTCTTCTCTGTGTCCACACCATAACAGAATAGCCGACCTAGATGAGATTATGAAGCTATGCGTTCCCCTCACCCATCACCCCTGAAGACATTCTCCTCACCCTTGGACAAGATGGCCATCCCCTGGAAGACTATATGGAGGAGTTCCTCAAGCTCAGCAACCAAGTGTCCTGGAGCGACTGCACCTTGAAGATCTGTTTCATTCCATTGACCCCACCTGCCTCTGAACTCCTCTTTAGTCCTTTCCCAATTCTCTTCACATGGACACAGAGACAAGCCAGCCATCAGCCACGCCCATCATGGGTCATAAGCCAGAGCCCACCACAAACTCAGAGCCAGCGCCCCTCACAAAGCCAGAGCCAGAACTTATGCTGGAGGCCATTTTGTCCCTGAGCCCGAGCCAATCACGGAGTCTGACCAGGTACAAGAACCAGCACCAACATCTATCCTAGAGGGCATTTTAGTGGAGTTTGATGGTCTGGAATGGAGCCCCACTCATTCTCCCACCACTGAGGAGTGCTTGCTGTACCCAGGCCCTGTGGAAATAGATCATGATTTGGAATATATCTGTTTGCAACTTCTCCAAGCTCCGCTGATCCCATCGTGTCTCAAGTCTCCTTTGTCGCCGCTGGTCCTGTCCAGTCTCAAGTCTCCTTCGTTATCACTGGTCCCACCCAGCCTCACCACTCCCTTCTCCTCTGACAATGCCATTCAGTTCCTCTGGGGGTGGTGTGGCGCAATGGATAAGACACATGCCTTTGGTGTGAGAGACCCGGGTTCGAATCCACTGTGAGACACCAATGTGTCCCTGAGCAAGACACTTAACCCCTAGTTGCTCCAGAGGCGTGCGACCTCTGACATATATATAGCAATTGTAAGTCGCTTTGGATAAAAGCGTCAGCTAAATGAATAAATGTAAATGTAAATGTAAATGTAAGCATCGGAGCCCTGGGCTCCACCTTGGACCCACACTCCCTCAGTTCGACCATCAACCATCATTCCTCAGACTCCACTGGGCTCCCTCATACAGTACCTCTGGCTCCACCTTGGTCCATCGTCGCTCAGGCTTTGCCTCAGACTTTTGGTTCTCTGGCTACGCCTCAAACCTCCAAGTCTCTGGTTCAACCAGGCTCCTCCTTCCCTCCGGTATCGCCATTGTCCTCACTCCCACCTGTTCTGCCTGGTCTGCCGAGCCCCCATTTTCACCTCAGCCTTGCGAGCATGCGCCTCCACCTTGGCCCTCCAGGCCTATGGTGTCACCCCAGGTTTTGTCTCCTTGGCTCCACCTGGGTCTCCACCCCTACCGGATCCACCTCAGTTTGTCAGGCTCCTGGCTCCTTCCTCCATTGGTTGCACTGTAAGCCTTTGTCCAAATTGATCTACTCTTGGTTGCTCCCTGGCTCCCCCTACGTCATCTCCTCCCTGGCTCCACCCTCCATCATCTCCTCCCTGGTTCCACCCTCCACCATCTGCTCCCTGGCTCCTCCCTCCATCATCTTTTCCATGGCTCCTCCATCTGCTGACTCTCCCTTGGACTATTCCTCCCATTCCACAATTAACTCTTCCTCTCCCAGTGGACATTTTCTGTTTCGGCTACCACACCTCAACATTCATAAAATCATGGGCTTGCATGATTCAGTGGCAAAATGTTTTCTTAAATCATAAATTTATTTACATAGTCAAATCATACTATTACATCATCAACATAATTCACTTTATGTACAGTCACAATAAGTTGTTCAATATTTATTTAAACAAATATTACTAAGGGCTATAGATAGTTTTGTGTGAGGAACTGAGCATAATTGTATGTAGGACAATGTGCATTTTGTGGTGTGTGTGTGCATGTAAGTTTGATGTGTGAAACTGTGAGTACCTCTGCACCTAATTCCCTTCCCTAGCTATTATTTCAGTGCTGTCAACAGAAAACTAATGAATGAACTCAACGTTAGCATGCAGCACCTCAACACCAGCCATTAACACTTAATTACTTATAAATCATTGGCTGCTGGGCAAATACAGTCAGAGAGTTTCACAGAACAGTGCGTAGAGTCGGGGGCCGCATGACGTTGGTGCCTCTGTCTTCATCTCTGAACTCATTGTGGAGAATGAGTGAATATTAATGGAATTCAAGGCACATGACGCACTGTCAGGAAACAGTGCCAGAAATCGTCAGGAAAAAAAAAACACTTGTTTAATTTTACATTTGTTTATTTTAATTACATTTTATAATTTAAACAGGTAATAATTTTTTCCCATCTAAGGCTGTGACACTTAATATGACATGGGACTTAGTTTTCTTCATAATGATAAAAGAGTATTGGTAGTATAGGATATAGAATGGTATAGTGCCATAAAATAAACTGCTTAAAATTCAACCCATCTTGAAGGATGTGTTACAGAGTTATATAGCAAAGTTTATGCATAACTTGACTTTTTTCAAAGGTTGTGCAAATTAGCAGATTCCAATGAAAAGAAAACATTTCAAAAATGCTTTTTATAATATAAACACATATTATTTTGGCAGTGTGGGCAGGTGCAAATCCTGCTGGAAAATGAAGGAAGCATGAAGTGCTCTGAAAATGTCCTGGTAGACGGCTGCGTTGAGTGGACAGCACAGTGGACCAACACCAGCCGATGATATGGCTCCCCAAACCAACACAGACTGTGGAAACTTCACACTGGACTTCAAGCATCTTGGATTGTGTGCCTCTCCATTCTTCCTCCAGACTCTGGGACCTTGGTTTCCAAATGAGATGCAAAATTTGCTCTCATCAGAAAAGAGGACTTTGGTCCACTGTGCTTTATTAAATCCAGAGTCAACGCAGCCGTC
This sequence comes from Squalius cephalus, assembly GCF_949319135.1. NCBI lineage: Eukaryota > Metazoa > Chordata > Actinopteri > Cypriniformes > Leuciscidae > Squalius > Squalius cephalus. The sequence goes on along the minus strand of NC_137122.1, from coordinate 55,752,639 downwards.
TACCAGGACATTTTCAGAGCACTTCATGCTTCCTTCATTTTCCAGCAGGATTTGCCCACACTGCCAAAAGAACCAAAACCTGGTTCAATGACCATCGTATCACTGTGTAATTACTGTGTGATTTCATGTAATATTCTAATTTTTTGAAATCCTGTTTTTGTGGGTTTTATGAGCTGGAAGCCCAAATTATGTACAAATAAACAACTAAATACTTGAAATCGTTTAAGTTGTGGGCCCTGAATCTATAATCTATGGAAGTTTAACGTTTTGAATGGAATTATGGAAATAAATAAACTTTTCCATGATATTCAAATTTTTTGGAAAGGGTCTGTATATATATATATATACACAGTACCGTGCAAAAGTCTTAGGCATGTTAATACCCCCCCAAATGGTTTTAAGTCAATTATTTGTATCTTTTGCTGTAGTGTGTCAGTAGGAAATATCAGTTTACATTTCCAAACAAAAGTACTGGCACTTGTGTTAAAATGCTGTAAAGTGAGAATGCTTTTAAAAATAAAATCACAAATTGAATTTATTTATGATTTAACTTCTATTAACTAATTCAAATCAATATATGGTGTAACGACCCTTTGCGTTTAAAACGGCTTTTGTCCAGGTACACTTGCACATAGTTTTTCAGGTAGCTTTGCAGGAAGGTTTCTTAAAGCATCTCGGAGACGTTCCCGCAGTTCTTCTGGATTTAGTCTGTCTCAGTTTCTTCTGTTTCTTCATGTAATCAGAAACGGACTCGATGATGGTGAGATCAGATCATCCTGGCTGTTGTCAGACTCACTGGATTATTACAATTAATGGCAAAAAGAATGTTTGGAAATGTAAACTGATATTTCCTACTGACACACTACAGCAAAAGATATAAATAACTGACTTAAAACCTTTTTTTTAACATGCATATTAACATGCCTAAGACTTTTGCACAGTACTGTGTGTATATAGATAGATAGATAGATAGATAGATAGATTTTTTTTAAATAAATCTATCAAATAAGTCTACTACTTTAAGTTCAGTACCTGTGATCTGGTGAATGACACCTAATCTTGAGCTAGCAAGCTTAAAATCTCATACAAATATTCATAGCTAATTTGTCAGTGTCTCCATTTAAATCATAACACGTAACACAATTACAGAGAGATGAAATGGATAGCTCTGCACAGATTAGATATTTCCTTTCTGCTCAAATAGATTGCCCACATTAAAAGGTTTCAGTGTATTTCAAAAATGAGAGTTATAAAATATTCACTGCATGCATAATGACGGATCCTAGTTTACATATATTACAGAAGAGTCATTTGCAAACTACTGACATTCATTTCATCTTTAAGCGTAATTCTCTGTACAGCTTCTTGTTTTTTGTCAGAATCAGTTGTTTGTGCAGCTGGAGTGAATCATGACGTTATTGATCGTAAGATCATAGCGAGGTTATACTGTGGGTCTAAGGGTCAGCTGGCTGGAAATGAAACCACCGCCATGGGTCAGAGAGGTTAATGAGTAATTAGCGGCAATATTTGAAACTCTGGGGATAAATTCATGTCAGTATAAAAGTTTAAAAGCTGAACACAGCAACAATAACATGAAAACAAGAAAGCAAGCAAAGATGTCTGAAGTCTGAATAGTTACTTTGTCTATTTGTTAACTTGGAAACATTTAAACGTACATCTGAATTTTTAAGGGGCTCAATGTAAAATTCAGAAACTCTTGTTATAGCGGTGACTTCGGTGGCCATTAAGTAAACTGCAGCCAGAAACGTATTGCTCGTGCTCGCAATCGTGTACATGTAACGTACAAGAGACTGAACGTGATTAAAGGCCCTCACATACTCATGGCGAAGTTATTTTTCGTAAATATGTGCTGAACACTTTCCTCTCAATAACAAAATAAACACACAACAAAAAATGACAGTGGTGAGAAAACAGCAGCTGAGAAAACATCTGATCATAGCAATGTGGATATGTTTGCACCAGCTCTGTGATTCACCGGCAGCATGTCGACAGTTGAGGTAATTAAAGTTACACTGTTATGATAGTTTGATTATAAAGCATTTTTGAGAATATATGGATCTGACTATGTGACTAAACGTCACATCTTTTGGATTTTTTGGAGTCCTTAACATAAAAATCAGTCTACATTCATAGACAAACTAAGAGGTCGGGGAATGTCTCGCTTTTTTATCTTTTGTTAAAAGCTGTTTTGAATGAATAAAAATATCCTTCAAGGCCGACATCAATGACAGGGATGACACACTAAACTACAGTAGGCCAATACATAAATCGAACATTTAGGCCAAAATATTTTTTTGAACGTGAAAATCATGAGCAAATCAAGTGTTGATTGCTCATCAACATATACAAATGTACCGCATTATGTTTGGTATTAACAACACTTCTGTGACATACACCTCAAGGATATTGGTCACAATATGCCCTCAACTTTACAAAGCCCAATCATCAGAGCTCACGACTGGAACAGAGCAGCCTGACTGGAGCTTTCATGCACTGAGATTCAGAGATTATGAACAAACAGGCTGAACACACTCACCGAGTGTGGCAGAGAAAATCAATCGGGACACACAAAGATTGGATAAAAAAGTCATACTTAACCCTGTAAAGCCTGACATTTGAAATATTGGTCAGATAAATAGATATATTTTTTAAATAGAATTGATTGACTGAATTGATTTAGACAAAAAATAAATTGCATATGTGTTTTTGTCAAGATTCATATTTAAATCAGGCTTTTATGGCTCATATAGTATGCTATAGTTAAAATATGGAGCTCAAACTCGAGGAGGACAAAACACCTCAGTTTTCCTCAGAGGCCCAATTATATTTTTTTACAATTACTAAAAGGCTATTTTCTTTCTAAAAATAAACTGTCAATCTGACGACAGAAGGCATGTAGTAGATTGTGTGCAACAGGTTTTCCAGCATAGATTTGATTGCAATTTGCATATTGTATATGATGCAGTCTGCTTTATATACTGTATAGGGTTAATAGTCTAATAGTTTATTAAATCTTATGTTTTTATCTCTGTCAATTAACATTTCCTTCGCTTCTTTTTTTTTTTTTTCATTGAGGTACACTGAAAAAAAAAACAATAAGTAAAATTTACTTAATTTTTATTTGGCAAGTTTTTGCACGCATATTTTTAAAGTAAATGTCACATATGGAATTAAGTAAACTCTACTTAATTAAGTTAAGTGAAAGTAACAAAGAAAATTAAGTTATTTTAACTTGGCTAGTAAAAGGTTGAGTAATATCTAGCTATATTTGAAGTTTCCTTTGCAGTACAGTTCACTCAAACAATATTACATTGAATTAAACCACACTTTTAAAGTATATGCGTCACTTAAAAATATCTAAGCAATTAATAAATAGATATTGTGTGAGACACCATATCTATATATCGAAAATTGCACATTTTGTGAACGTAGAGACCTCATTACTTGGTAGACAATACACAATGACGGTAATATTTGATGGATCATTTTTGTGTTTGAATGTGTCATTCTGAGTAGAAAATGAACTCCAAATGTCACAAAATGGCAAGTTACTAACAGCAAAATCAATGATAAAACAGTGTAAATACATCTGGAAAATCAACCTAATTAATTATTCAAGGCCCAGTGCATGATGGGAACACCAGAAAAGTTGAGTAATTTTACTTAATTTTATAACGTTGATATTTACGCTTTTATTTCAACTTGAATTGAGTACTAATATAGAATTTACTTTAGAGTTTTTATTTTTATTTTTTATTCTTGCCTGAACTAAGTTTTTCATGTAAATTACATTGTTTTGTTTTTTTCTGTAGTATTTACTTCACCACAAAATCATTTTTATCAGTGTAGATTTATTACAGAGCCATTCAAAATCCATTCACATCCATCCAGTGACATAGTCTCCAGGTGCATGATTGCGTGATGACGATGAAGAGGTTGTAATATGAGCTGTGATAAGGGTTTGCGGTCTGACTGGTGAGGTACAGCGAGATCATGGATCAGCATGCAGGAGATTTGGAGGCGTGTGACCTGATGTATCAGCTGCAAAGCATTACAAGACCTTTGAGTGACTCACAATGATAGACTGCTGTAAATCTGTGAGTCACATGTTTGTAGGAGCAGTAACATATGCTTCTGTCAGGCTGTTCTACATGATCATATTACAGTCGTATTGCTCATTCTTTTGTATTTATATTTTCTGTAGGATGCTTTGGTTTGACCTAAACCTATATTAGCACAGTCCTCTTTCTTTACTTTAGATACTGTAGATAACCACATGTGTTACAGCAATTGGATTTTAGACATAGCTAGTGTATATCATAGTGTTTATTAAATATTTATGGTGTTTATTCCATTTAAGAGTGTAGTGTATAATTTGCATTTGTAAAAATGTATTATATTATATTGTTTTATATTATATTACATTATTATGTGGCTCTTATGAATACTAGACTTTTTAATGGTACTCCTTGTGCCTGCTGTTGGAGCAAAAACAAACTGATCTCAAGGGTACTAAGTATTTAAAGAGTTGGTGATTTCAAATTCATTTGTATGATGCGATTTGTATGAAAATGTATGATTTAATAAAAAAATAAAAAAAAAATAAAAAAAGCAGCAGCAAGCATGAAGGTTCACTTCTAAACCTAACCATCAGTAGAGTGTAAGCAATTGTACAAAAAGGTACTAATATTATTAATACACTGTAAAAAATTTCTAACCCTCCCAAATCAAAAATTTCAAGTGACCGATAACATCTAAATTTTTCAATTGGCCCAAGTGAAATTCTGTAAATTTCAATTGGCCCAAGTGAAAATCTGTGAATTTAATTTTATAATTTACAGAATTTCACTTGGGCCAAGTGAAAAAATTAGATGTTATCGGTCACTTGAAATTTTTGATTTGGGAGGGTTAGAAATGTTTTACAGTGTATTAATATTACTAATATTAAGGTATCAATATTTCTAATTCAATACAACTTGAATTAGCTGCTAATTCGCCAAAGTGTAAAATAGTTATGAATTGCCAATAAAATTAAAAAGAAAATGTAAATAAATCCATCTGAGAAATATTTCCTTGCATTAACTCTTTCCCCACCATTGACAAATGTTTCCAGCTTTCCATGCTTTCACTGTTATATGGTAGGGGGCACTGTTTTTTTTTTTTTTTTTTTTTTTTTTGGTGATCTGTAAACGACTGTGGGTGTTGGGAAGAATCGTTTGTTTTATTTCGTATTGTGTGTTATAATGAACAACAACCCACGCCACGTCTGCAACACTACAGGACGTCCCAACAGAAAAACTAGCATGCTTTTTTTTTCGGTCCTCCATGACGGGTTCCTTGTGATGTTGACCAATAGGAGCACAGAACCTCTTCCGTACACAGCTTTCAAACATGGCGAAACGAAAGAGAGACAATTGTATTGGTGCTGCAAGGTGGACTTATGCAATGGAGGAAAGGTTTTGGGCAACATTACCCCTGCCTTTATGATGTTTCCTTGAGGAACTTCCAATGTTGGCGAACGATAGCCGATGCGCTTCAGCAAACCCTATGAGTACTGGAATTAGCATTAAGCTAACACGCCATTTTGTTAGACATTGTTTGTTTATGCTCTTGTTTCCGTAAGTCAGCCGCTAGTTCCGCCTTCTCTATGACATCATGAACATCATTTAAGACGGAAAGAGATGATTGGTCGGGAAGCAACCAGCAAAATATTGTGAAGTCTGAGCCCGGCATAAACCAGAATGAGTGTATAGAAGCTGCTTTAGCACTAGCAAGCTAACGTCATCATGAAGCATTCAACAGCATAGAAATCAAAACAACGTTACCGAATAAAATGTTGAACCCAGGATGAGGTATAGGACTGTGCAAGCTTTGGGGGTGTTGATGGACTCGATCTATCTGTGTTGACAACTATGATGACATTCAACAACTTTGTCTTGTTTTTATTTTTATTTTTATTTTTATGAAACTCACCCACATTCAAGTGTTATGTGATAAAAAAAGAATGCTTTTTTTGTTTGTTTGTCTGTTTGTTTAAAAGCAGAGACTCTTGTTCTTTCTTCTGATATTTTGGCTGTGTACATATTCTGGAGGCCATGAAAGTTTTGTGAAGATGATCAAAAATGTTGGCGCTGACTGGCAACTTTTCAAGTAAACGCTGGCGGGGAAAGAGCTAAAAAGTGTTATCTTTTTGGATGCCCTCTTTCAGATACACCAGAATTTGAAGTAGTGCCATATATCATCTCATATATCATACTAAATTGCTCTCTGGAGTCTCGGGAAGTTATGATGAAACCAAAGGAGAGGACCAGTGACAAAAACAGCTCTATCTGTGTAGAAGTAAGGCCCAGTGTTTGCTGCAGGGAATGATGGGATTGAGATTAACCTGCTTTCAGTCTGGTGTTCATCTTCATTCAGAGAGCAGCTTTAATCCAGATCTCGCTCCTCTCCACCATCTGTCCCGTAATCCCACCGTGACGTTGGTCGAGCGGTGTGAGCGTCTACGTGCTTTTCATTCACCTTCTTGCCTCCCTTCATTCTCACATCAACATCTTCATCCTCATCACTCAACACTCGATCTCTTTTCCAGCGAGAGCAGTGTCCTGCCGACAGTAAACGACATCAGCACTTCGCACAAACTGCAGCCCATCAGGACTGAATAATGCTGAAAGTTTCATGAGCTCTCGACTTCTGCTATAATGCAGTTCAAAGCATTAACGCCATTCTGCTACATTACAGCATTATGTCAGTGTGTGACAGCGCCGATACACTTATTACTGCAGGATCTATACTTATTTCAGCTGAGCAGAGGAGTTGAGTGCTGACGATACTTTATTCTGAAGATGTTTTTTACTCTAGCTTTTTTTTTTTTATATTTATAATTTTATTTATGACAGTTACTTATACTGCAGTGTGCTATGTGAGCTGTGTGATTATACAAATTGTTCAATTTTTATATGAAAAAAATGAAACACCTGTACTAGCTATGATTGTGAAGGAAGAATGTGACTGGGATCGTAAAATATATTATTTGATGTATATTTAGTAGAGATGCTGTACATACAGTATTTACACTCACCGGCCACTTTATTAGGTACACCTCGCTAGTACTGGATTGGACCCCTTTTTGCCTTCAGAACTGCCTTAATTCTTTGTCGACAGATTCAACAAGTGTGCTATAAACATTCTTCAAATGTTTACAGCATTGGACCTAAGCTTCTCCCAATCCATTTGTCTTTGGATCAAAGACTTTTTGACAAATCGCCCTCGGACTGTTAGTCTGGGCCCCCATCTGTCGTCCACCCCTCACACTCAGCACAGGCCCCCCTCAAGGTTGTGTGCTGAGTCCCCTTATTTATGCTCTTTATACTTATGACTGTGTCTCCACCCACCCCACAAACACCATTTTTAAGTTCGCCAATGATGTGGTTGGACTTATTTCAGGAGAGGATGAGACTGCTTATAGGGATGAAGTCCAAAGACTGGCGGTGTGGTGTTCAGACAATAATCTCATAATATTGAACTCTTCAAAAACAAAAGAACTCATAAGAAGTTTCAGGAAGAGCAGTGCAGTCATGACACCTTTATACATTAATGGGGACCGTATGGAAATTGTCCCTATTGCTGCAGATCTCTCACGGGCGAACAACACCACCGAAATAGTTAAAAAGGCTCTGAAGCGACAGAGAATACTTTGGCAAAATCAACTGCAACGGAAACTTCTGGTGTCCTTCTACCGTAGCTCCATGAGTGTACTGACTGCATTTCTGTGTGGTTTGCCAGCTTCTCAGCAGCGGATAGGAGAGCCCTCCAGAGGGTCATCAGCTCAGCCCAGAAGATCATCGGCGACTCTCTGCCCTCACTGGAACAATTATTATACTCAGGTTGTCTGAGTAGAGAGGCTAACTTTCTCAAAGATCCATCCCACCCTGGACATCATAGCGTCCCTGTCGGGCAGAATCCTCGCATCTCCAAAACCATTATTTTTCAGGAAATTTAAAAATGGCATATTTTTTTGAGTTATTAAACAGAGAATTGTTGAAGTCGGTATTATACCTGGACATCATCTGTTTATCCAGTTGCCCTCTGGTAGGTGTTCCAGGTCTATTGCATCACGGACTAATAGATTTAAGAATAGCTTTTACCTCAGAGCTGTAAGAGAACAACTTAATCAACATAACTTTTGATTACACCTTGAATAGTTATGATTCAATTGCACTAATCATAATTACAGTTAGGGTCACATTGTGACAACAATGTGCAATATCTTTACATGAAACTGTCAAGTTTCTGTATTGAAGTGTGTTACATTTATGGTGTCTTAATTATTGTTGTTGTGTTGTCATGTGTGAGGTTTGCTAATTAATTTAATTGTATAATACATGCAATGACAGTAAAAGGAATTGAATTGAATTGAAATATTTTGGCCCATATTTTCATGACAGCATTACGCAGTTACTGCAGATTTGTGGGCTGCTCACCCATGATGGCAAGGAAATATCCTCCACACCATTACACCTCCAGCAGCCTGAACCGCTGATAAGGCAGGATGGATTCATGCTTTCATGCCAAATTCTGACCCTGCCAACTTAATGTCGCAGCAGAAATCGTGACTCATCAGCCCAGATAACATTTTTCCAATCTTCCATTGTCCAATTGTGGTGTGCTCGTGTGAATAGTTTGCTGTTCTTAGCTGACAGGAGTGTCACCGGTGTGTCTTCTGCTGCTGTAGCTCTTCTGCTTCAAGGTTCGACATGTTGTGCATTCAGAGATGCTCTTCTGCAGACCTCCATTGTAATGACTTGTCTTTCTATCAGCTGGAACCAGTTCTCCTCTGACCTCTGGATATTTTCTCTTTTTCTGACCATTCTCTGTAAACCCTAGAGATGGTTCACATTAGATCAGCAGTTTCTGAAATACTCAGACCAACCCGTCTTGCACCAACAACCATGACACGTTTCTTTCTTCCCTATTCTGATGCTAAGTTAGAACTTCAGCAGATTGCCTGCATTCAAAATCGTATACTTCCCTACTCTATAGTAAGCGAAAAACAGTATGTGACAAAAGAAGTAAGTCCGAATTCACAGTGCTCATAAAAGAGTAGGCAAAAAGTATGTGAATTAGGGGTGTGAACCTACACTGGGGTCTCACGGTTCAGTTCGATTACGATTATCATGTCATCGATTCAGTTCAATTCTATATCACGATGCATCGCGATGCACTGCATCCTCAATTTTCAATTTTACTTCAAAAGTGATGTGTGCACGCGTGTGTGTGCGTGTGCTCGCCTGTTGGGGAAGTCGCAGTGACAGAAACAGTGACATTCCAGTTTAAGTTTTAAGGGAGTAAAGCTTGTTTATTCTATTAAAGGGGGGGGTGAAATGCTCATTTTCACTCAATCTCCTGTTAATCTTGAGTACCTATAGAGTAGTATTGCATCCTTCATATCTCCAAAAAGTCTTTAGTTTTATTATATTTATAAAAGAAAGATAGGCTGTACCGAGTCTTTCCGGAAAAAAAACGAGCGGCTGGAGGCGGGCCGTGTGGGCGGAGCTAAAGCTGTGCTTACGCGCCGAGCTAGTAACACAGAGACAATAGAAGCAGTTTTACTCACCAAACCTTTATCATTGTGACTGCTCGATCCTTAAGCATTAGACGATCTGCAAATCCGTCGATCTGGGCTTTGTTTATAAAACAATCATCGTCGAAATGCAGGGAACAAACAGTCTACACAACTCCGTTGATGCTCAGGAAAAACAAACTCCATCCACTGGTGCCTTAACGCTGGGTTCTTTGGGAATCTGTGCAGGGTTGTCTTGCCCTGGCAACCAAAAACACACTTCTTTGGTGACATTGGCTTCCCAAAAGCCGGACAGGGCGCTTTGATGGCGAACTGCTTTCGCTCTCTTGCTCTGGTCTACGAGTGCGCGTGCGGCCGCGATCTTACCGGAGAAGTGCCCTTAGGACCCGTATAAGGAAATTCCGTTACATCTGACGTCACACATACCCATACTCGAAAAAAACTTTCCGAAACTTGTGACAAACCGGAAGGACAATTTTTGGCACAGAAATTCTCCTTCAAACGTACAATTTAATTTTTGAAACTTTGTCCATGTTTAGCATGGGAATCCAACTCTTTAACAGTGTAAAAAACTCAGTATGCATGAAATAGCATTTCACCCCCCCTTTAAGAAAAGGAAAATCTGTCAAATTAATTTTTGTCATGACAGAAATACACAATAATTATTTTACATTAAACAAAATTACAAATTAAACATATAAAAAAAATAAATAAAAAATAAAACTCTAGAGGAGACTGTGAAATTATGTGATGATTACAGGAAGAGCAGAAGAGTAACAAAAACGCCTCCATTTGAGAAACAGTTGAGATCTAATTTGTGGTTATTCTTTCCTTTGGGGTTAAATCATTTCTAGTCATGTCTAGTCAATAAAAATGCCAAATATTAACATTTCAAAAGAATAATTATAGAAGTAATTGAAGTTATTACTTCTTCAGCAAACTCTCTGTTGAGGTGGAACCCGAAATCCAAGGACAGGGAACAGGGGAAAATGTCACAGCCATAATTCGGAAGCACTGAGGCTGCAGCAGAGCGGCTCTCCTCTGAGCGGAGGGAGCTGATTAAAAAGGGTGAGAATAGCTTCCAGAAGAGCTGTTGAGTATAGTAGGGTTGAGAGCTCTTCTGTTTTCAGAGGTCATGTTAACCTGGCGCTCTTCTCTCTGCTTCCCACTGTGCATTGATGAGCCGGAGCCTCTAGGGTAGTTAATGACCACTTCAGTATAGAAACCTCTCGCCCAGTAGACAGCATCCATTTTTTGAGTCATATGCTTGAGTTCGCCCTTTACTTTTTCAGAAATCGGTGAAGGTTATGACGCACATGATTCCAATTTCTGAAGCGAAGAGAATTCGAAACAGTCAAAGCTGACGTGTCAACGGCGTGATCAAAAGGAATTGCAAATATCATGATGCTCAAACAAACAGTGGCATGTTTTGATAGCGTCACTGTTCTGAAAACTCAAGCGCTGTCTGCTGTCTGCTTACTAAACAGGCAGCATGCTAATATTTGATAGATTTAGAAAGTCCTACATATAGGCTACAGCACTATTCTATTGCACTTTTCAAGGGAATAAACTTTTTGCATGATTTATTTATAGTTGTCTCTAAGCTGGGATAGGAGGAAAAATATATATACACATAGTTACAATGTGGTAGGATTTATTTATTGATGTTTTCTTAAGCAACACCGTTAAAACAAAATGTGCTGCTGGCAGTTATAGCTCAACTGCTAAAGACGCCGACTAAACAAAACAGCAGCAACAAACTTCATCTTGGTGAATTTGAAATTGACCTTATTTGCAAAATTCACTTGGAAATAGAAATAAAAATACTTTTAAGTGTGTGCATTTCCTCACTTCTTAGAAAGTGTGATCAACACCTGTCTGAGGTATACGTTTATATGTTTATATTTTTTATATAATACTAAAACTCTTATTATGAAATGTTTTCTAGCTGTAGTAAAATCATGATATAATAACAGCTATCAGTCAGGGAGTTGCAGGTACATTCCTGCATCGGCCTTTTGCACTTTTTGTACTTTAACTTGTAAATAATGAGTTTTATGAGAACAATGAGCGAATGATCCCAGCTCACGGGCCCGATGTCACTTTTTTTTTTTTTACCTTTGTTTACATTCACTATACAGACAAATGTCCACAAATGTTACGAATGTCAACAGAATATAGATATTTTGAAAGATCTATGGGTTTAACGCCAGCATCTGGTCTCTGTTTTATGATAGAAATGCTTTAACAACAGTAATACAGTAATTTGTGTTAGAAATACAAAAGAAAACATGCAGAATCAAAACAGGACTACATACCTTCATTCTTGAAAAATAGATCCTCGTCGCCCAAAAACTTTTTATTTCCCTCATGAGGACGTGTTAGAGAAAAAGTGGGGATGAGAATGACTCAGAGAGTGAAGTAAGTGGCAAAATCATATCGATGGCCCGTTCTGTAGGCGGAAGCCATTAGCGGAACGTCTGTATATGTATTGAGAAAAAAGATTGTTTTTTTGGAGACTGAATGCTGTCTGCTGCCTGAATGACTGGCCATCAGTATTTGTATGGAGAGAGTTTTTGGAGGCTGATTGCTGTCAGAATCTGCCTTCAGTCTAACATCTGTTTATGTATGGAGACAAAAGGTAGTTTTTGGAGGCTGATTGCTCTGTGAATGACTGGCAATTAACATAGTTTCCATGTTTGTATGGAGACAAAAACGGTTTTAGAAGGCTGTAAAAGGTTTTTATTTATTTATTTATTGCAAATAGTTAGGATTTGTATAAATTTAGTTATGATAGCTGTACAACTTGTGTGCGCTGTTTGATGACATTTAAAGTAAAAAAAAAAAAAAAAACTTTTAACATCATTCTATTGGTTGACTTTGTATTTCTAGATTGCTCTCTTGCACATGTATTATGTTATTTTAATGAATAAAGTATATTTTTGCTAAAACTAAATTCATTCTACATATTTCAGCTATTGTAACTTGTTTTCCTCTTGAAAAGCTTCTGTCACAGAGTCAGCCACACCGTCACAGCCCCAATCATCACTCTATCACCAGGACCCGCCTACTCGTTCACATCACCAGAGTACTGACTCGCTGCACCTGCACTCCCTCATCAACACACCCTTTATATGTCCCGGTCACCTTTCACTCCTTGTATGGTCTCGTTGCTGTATACACTGTTTTATGTCAGGCTCCTTACCAATCTACTCACCTGAGATCGTCTCGTCCTGTATTCAGTCATCCGACCGTCATCCGACCGTCATCCGGATCCAGCTCTCCTGTCTTCGTGTTCACTCATCACCTGCACAGAGAATCCACTTCAGTCATCATCATTCTACAAGTCACCATTCTCTCACCATCATCTGGTTCCTCTACTTTTAATAAACACTGAGTGCACCTAAAACTGTCTCCTCCTGTGTTTGTGACCGCTCCAAATGTCTTCTTTCAAAAGCTCCAACAGATTAGTTTAGCAAATAATAGCCGTGTGTGTGTGTTATATTTATGTTATATTCTAAAATAGTTGAAATTTAAAATGTATAAATATTGTTCAACACATATTATTAAAAAGAGTTTAGTTGTAGCATGTACAAAATATTAGTATGTTTCTGTAATCAAATGAATGTCATGCATTACACTCGTTTGAATACGACTATAAAGGGAAAAATATATTTTTAAAAAGTCACAATGAAAATATGAATATGAAAATATAAAATATTTTTATAATGAGAGGCATTCAGTTATTTAATGATGCCAAGCATGGTCATAAATCTATTTGATTTACAGGTTTGACAGAAAATTATATTACAAAATATTCATTGTAGTTTCCTGTTCTACATTTAAGTGCCAGAAAAATTACAGAAGCAGACAGACATCATCTGTTCAAAATGCATTGAAACAACGGTTACACTTTATTTCAATTTCCACTTTAGACATTCTACTAACTATAAGTAACTTTGCAACTACATGTCAACGAGTATTAGTTACTGTCTGCTTAAAATCTGCTAACACTTTATTTTGATGCTCCCAACAGACATTCTACTGACTATAAGTTACTTCTCAAATGCATGTCAACTTATTCTACTAAACCAAAACCTAAACCTAACAGTCTAATGAGACTTAGTTGACATCAGTGGTGTAGTGGTAAAAAAAGAGGTGGGTAAACTATAAATTCTGGTGGACCACGACATGGTCACCCGGTAAGGTGGGCCACTGCCTACTGTTGTATGTGTATCCTGATGACATCGCTAGGCTATCATTTGATGGTACTACCAAGGGTATCACTGGTTGTTCCCTCATCATAGGTCACACAATCACTATTCAATTCATACATTAATCTAAGTTCTTGTTAAAGAGACTCAGAAAGGAATAATATGGTTGAAATCTATCAAGTTTAGTGGGGACCGGGGACAGTTGCAACACTTTTTGCATTTCTCTCAGTTACTCAGACTATTTGGACTAGACCAACCAAATTTGTACATATTAAACTTCTGTCTGCCAATTACCCATACCATTTAAAGATGATTATATAAGACATATTGTTCACAGTATTTATTTGAATGGAAGAAGTCAGATGTTGCAACTGACCCCGACCCAGGGACGGTTGCAACATGTTACAAATACCTTTAATTTCATTAATTAACTTAAGCTTTTTGTCTCAATGAGCATAGAATTCTGAAAATATTAACTGTTTTAGGCCTACTATAATATTATAGTATTATTTATTTCAATAATATTATTGTAGTCTTTTTTATTTATTTAGTCATATTTATCAAATAACAGTTATTGAGTTTTGTTTGTTCATGTGTAGAACATAGGCCTACACAGATTCAGTGTGCAGGTGTTACAGATGCTATTCAATCTCTCCATATTTCAGTGTCAGACAGGAAGAATTGAACAGTTTGCAATGCAACAAACTTTTATTAAACATGCAATTTATATCTTGTTGCTTGCAACCGTCCCCAACCCTATCAGCCATGACAGAACATCATGTGCCTGCTAGACACACTGACTTTGACACATGCTAACCATGCCACTTAGAAGTCAACAAAACAGTAATTCAAACGAAGTAAGTTTTGTTTAATTCATACAAAATTTCAGGACAGTATGACAAAAATATATCTCATGAAAATGTTTACTTTCATACCTCCAAAACAATTTTTGTTCAATAAATGCAGCAGCATATGTTGAATATGTCTACTGTCTTTTTGGAGGGGGGAGGGTCTAACTGTGCATGTTCAGTATGAGTGTCGTCACGCTAGCTTGTTTCTGATTGGAGAAAAATAACATGTTGCAACCATCCTCATCCATGTAGAGGGAAAAGTCTTTAACCTGGTGCAGGCTTGATTCCCTCTGAATCTCTTGCACAGTTGGGTTTTGACATGCTCCCTACATTAAACCAGCTGCCTGTAAATCACTTTTTTGCATCGTTTTATTGATTTCCTGTTGCGACTGCGATCAAGTTTCATTCTCGCGCAGCTTGTTTAGTAACATCACGAGCGTGTGTTTTCTTCTACGTGTGTGCGCCGTTCTCTTTGTTCCGTGTGTGTGTGTGTGTGTGTGTGTGTGTGTGGCGCGCGCTGCGCTCTCTGCTCCGTGTTTGCGCGCTTTTCTGCTCTGTCGTTAACGGCCCAAATGCTCGAATCATGTGCCGATCGGCGATCACGCACTGGAAAAGCAAAGTCCGCTCAAATAACGTGACATTTAGAGGTGGATAAACGCAATGTAGAGGTGGATAAACGCACTTTGGAGGTGGGCAAACGCTATTTCCAAATTTTGGGAGGTGCGTAAACGGCGTTTACGTGCGTTTAGCCTCCACTACATCCCTGGTTGACATGTATTTGCAAAGTTATAAGTGACTTATAGTTAGTAGACTGTCTAAATTGGAGCATTGAAATGTGCAACCAGAATAACAATACTCATATACATCTCATTCTAAAACCATATTATGCCGTTTCAATGGGAACACAATCATTTTTGAAGAATTGTATTGTTAAAAAATGTTTGACTTTGCCAGCCACTATCAAAGGAATAGTTCACCCAAAAATTAAAATTGTCATTCCAAACCATAACAATTTGATCTTCCAAACACAAATGAAGATATTTTATTGAAACCTGATAGGATTCTGTCCATTGAAAATATAGGTAAGAAAAACTTTGAAGATCCAGAAAGACATTAAAGGCATTGTTAAACAAATCCATATGAATCAAGAGTTTTAACACAAGTCCTGTGAATAGATATGATCACCATGATTATCATAGACATTCATAGAGCGTATCACACATTTCACAATGCCTTTATGACCCTCTTCTAAATTTTGATAACCTGTACTCTCAATGGAGCCACAGAAACATCTCAGGTTTCATTTCAAAATATCTTTATTTGTAGTTGGAAGTTTAACCAAAGACATATGGGACATGATGGCGGATGGAATTGTTATTTTTGGCTGAACTAACCCTTTAACAGTTGTTGCAGAGAAAAGCTGGGTGAAAATTCCTCATACATTCTCCACAGAAGAAAACAATCTCACAGGCTTGGAAGAACATGACGGTGAGTAAATAATGACAGTTTGCATTTTGGTGTGATCTCTTCTGGAAATAGAATGGCGTGTTGCGGCTCGGTTCGCAGGGATGTTTCCTGAAAGCGCAGGCCCTGCTGAAGCCTCATGGCCGTCTTTGAGCTTCTGTACGGGGTTGTGTTGGGGCTCTGAAGGCTTTGAAGCAGGCCTCTCTGCGACGCTGCCACCCTCGCACTCTGCCGACACATGGCTAGGTGTATCCCTCCGCTGTGAATTCATGAATAAATAACACCACTGGAGGCTTTGACAAATGAGAGCGGATCAGACAAGCGCCTTGTCAGCTCAGCAATAGGGCGACTGGGAGGAGAGAGTTTGAAAAAGAAAGACAGAGAGACATGGGACGTTTGTGTTTTACACTAGCTGTGTGCTTTCATGTGTGAACACGTGGCTTATGAGTCTTCTCATTAGCTGCGTGTTCATGTCTCGTTTTGTGTGAGCACATGGCTTGTGAGTTGTTTTACTGGCCATGTGCTTGTGTTCTAGTCATGTTTGGTGTGAGCACGTGGCTTGTCATGTATGTTTCCTTGTGCCATGTGCTCTCCTGTCGATTGTCTTCCATCTTGTTACTTGATTATTGATTAATTTGCCCCACCTTTCCTCCCTCGTTACCTGCTCTGTTTGCTCTCCCTATTTATTCTCCTTGTGTTTTCAGTCCTGTGCTGGTTCATCGTATGCACGTTGTATATTTACCCTTGTGTGTTCCTCCTGTAGTCAAGTCAAGTCAAGTCAAGTCCCTCTGGGTAGTTTTTGTTTGTATTTTGTTTTTATTTTTAATAAAAGCCTTCATTCTTCTGCGATTGAGTCCTCGCCTCACCTCCTCAACCCCAAACCCTGACATTTCCCTTACACATTCATATACATTTTAACCAAAAATGTATCTTGAAAAATGGACACGCATGGATGGGACATGCAGAAGCACTTCATTTTACAGTCCAGTTCCGCATGTACTTGTTAATGTTATTACAAAAACTGGGTAATAACTAGGTACTAACCCTGAACCTACACCTAAACCCAACTTTAACCCCTGCACTCTGCCGACACGTGGCTTGGTGGATCCCTCCGCTGTGAATTCATGAATAAATAACACCGCTGGAGGCTTTGACAAATGAGAGCGGATCAGACAAGCGCCTTGTCAGCTCAGCAATAGGGTGACTGGGAGGAGAGAGTTTGAGAAAGTAAGACAGAGAGACATGGGATGACCAGAAAACCATCAAACAAGATGAGTAGGACAGTGTATGATCTAAACCTGCTGTGTCCACATTTTTTTTGACCACATGTGGTCAGACTCTCATTGGTGGCATAAATCATAAGTGCCAATGACAGGAGAATTGAGAATCGCACAACATTGTTTCTTCACAAAGTGGCATCGCCAACTACTGGTCTGGTATAAATAATACAGCGATTTTAGTCATTTTAGTGGATCTGTGTGAACTGGGATTGTTTTGACAACGTCAAAAAGGAAAAGGAAAAGCATTTCTGTTTTTAGTACAGTTGTCGTGTAAACACCCTAAACCAAACCCTAATCCTAACCCTATAGTACATTTTGTTAATTGATATTACTCAGTACTTGCACTGTAATTACACTATAATTACACTGTAACCACATCCTTAACCCTCTGATGGTCTTCGTTTAGCAGTCACACTGGGGGCCTTCCCGGTCATAAATGACCGGACACCTAAAAATGAAACTTCCTCCATCCCAGTAAAAACCAATGCAATTTATTTTTGTTCTATAATATTTATTCTTTTTAATTTAGAATTTTGAGACAATTTGATTGAACTTATTAATATTTATGCAATATTTATTGTCCATTTTTTGCCATTGAAAATAATGATTTTTTTTTTTTTTTGATTTAAAAAAAAAAATTTTCTATGCAGTATTTTCGGGTAAAATAGAGACTAGGCTTTCAGAAAAAAAATAAAATAAAAAAAAATTCATCAATTTATTAATCATAAAATTAAATAAAACATGATATTGCATGGGTTTACCACTAGATGTCTGTATAGCTCTAAATGGAGATATTTGTGAATTCTAGTTGTTTTTGGACCAAATTACTTACTTTTAAGATGTGGATTGAATGTATTTTTTTAGAAATTCTCAAATAATACTTTTTGCCAAGGTTTATAACATTTTATTAATTATTATTTTAATAATTTTAATAATTATTATATTATTATATATACATATATTAATTATAATTATTAATTATGTTATGTTTTTCACTCTTGATGTTTTAGAGCTTCACCCCTTCATTGCTGAGCATTTTTTTTCTGCATCGTGGCTGATTTGTAGAGAATTTTTGTGTTTTTGTCAATTTCCCATTCATTTCCTATGGGGGTAATTTTGACCGAAGACCAAAATCTTAACTAATTTTTTTACAACCACTTAGCATGCTCGGATCATGAACTCAATTTTTTTGTGTGTTCACATACCTAATGCCAGAAAAGTCACCAAGTTTCGTAACATTCTGATGAAGCTGTGATTTTTAAAAATTCAAAACAGATTTTTGTAATCTGAATTTATTGGTGTGTATGTGTATAAACGTGTGTTTGTATGTGTGTGTGTGTGGGTGGGTGTGAATTTTTTGCACTCTTGATGTTGTAGAGTGTCACCCCTTTACTGCGGTGTACTTTTTTTTAGAATCGTGTCCGATTTGTAGATTGTACAGACAAAAATTCAGAGAATTTTTGTGTTTTTGTAAATTTCCCATTCATTTCCTATGGGTCGGTCATTTTTGACCGAAGACCACGAGTGTGACTCTTTTTGTTTACGACCACTTAGCATGCTCGGATCATGACCTCAATTTTTTTTTGTATTCACATACCTAATGCCAGAAAAGTCACCAAGTTTCATAACCTTCCGATGAAGCTGTGATTTTTAAAATTTCAAAACAGAAAATTATTCGGTCAGAAATGACCGAGGACCATCAGAGGGTTAAAATAACATGTAACCAGGTTTTATTTATTTGTACACCCGACACACAAGATGTGACAGAACAGAATGAAAACAGATTAGACAAAGTATGAGAAACGTTTGACATAATAAATAATGACAAACCCCAAATTCTCACATTTGCTTTTTGAATTGCTGAAATACAAATTCAACAGTGAAACATTAAACATTCAAAATGGCACACCAGATGGAGTACATCTGTGCTTTTTAATTATTCTGTGTGTATTTGTGTGAGATGGAAACCCAGTGAAAGAATCATGGGAAATCTGCGAGAAGGTGCATCTTCCACTGGAAATGGTGGAAATGGTTCTTGTGGAGTTTCACAATATCGCAACATGAATGTTGTTTTTCTCATCTTATTTTCATAAGTGAGAGTGGTGATGAGTGAGATCTAATGATCCATTAGCTGTTAGATGTATGAGACTCTGTAAACATCATCCATCATGACTTCACAGGCTGTCGTACTAGTCGTGCCCTCATCAATGACCTGTCAGAGAGGGCCAACACATGATGGAAATGACCAAGGTCATGGGTAACAATCTGTTACTTCCATCAAGTGCTTCATTTACTTTTTTTTCTTATTTATTTATTTTTTGTACAGAAGCACATTAAACAGCCATCTCACCAAATGCAGGGAGGAAAAAAGTCCAGGTATGTTCCTTTGTTTTGGATTTGCCTTTGGAGTTTTTCGATTTCAATTGACAAAAGGTGTTAATTAAAAATGTTGCCTCGTTAGTCGGTATCTAGGACCCTGTTTATACCTGGAATTAAGATGTGTTTTGGTCGATCAGATCACAAGCAGACGAGGGAGACACATTCCCATTTGCACCTGGTGTTTTAATTAATCTCTTTTTTCAACCTCTATGGGTCTGTGTGTGGGTAAATCAATGGACTTTTTCAGATTTACGATCTAATGGACGATATAAGCTCATGCAATTTGCATATGAACACGACCGGAGACGACATAAAAACAGCTTTCGTTTCTCCTCTGATACCCGTAAAACCACGTTGAATGCTGTGAGTGTGTGTTAGAAATCAGAATGCTGTTAGAATGCTGAAAGAACATTGTGCTTGTCTAACATCGCTCCCATTGCTCCGAGCGGGATTCGAATGGGCACGCTAACAAGGACACTAACATCACTAACATAACATAAAGAGCCTCTAACATCAGTTGCCAATGCGCCTCATGAGGCCAGGGGAGTCAGGTTTACTTACACAGCTCTTACTAGCTGGCATCTGTTACACTCACCACCTAAACTTCACTCCCATCCGGGTCACGGCACCACTGTAACACCTCCGGTTCTACTCGCCCTGCTCTGAGCGGGATTCAAACCAAAGTTTCCGTCATGGTAGGCGGTGAAATAACAAGGACACTAAAGACTTCACCCTCTAGCGTCAGTCACTAGTGCGCCTCTTGTGGCCAAGGGAGTGAGGTTTACCTGCAGAGCTCTTTACTAGCTGGCCTCCGTTACATTACACTTTCGTCTTCAAACTAAAGTGGGACGACAAAGTTTCAATCTCATCTTGCTTTAGCGCGCCTCTCCCTTAATGTTTATGCATTAGGCCAGTAGGCGGAGAGTGGGCAGTGTTTTGTGGTTGATCGAACGCATTCGTCCACATGAGCGTCTTTTCGACTACATTTGGAAGTGGTCGGAAAGTAGACAAGCTCAAAACGAGTTAGACTCTGTTTACACCTAGTGTCGTTCACTTGTGATCCAATAAACCAGAACGGATCACAAGGTGTAATACCAGGTGTAAACAGGGCCTAGAGCAGTTTTTTTTTTTTTTTTTTTATTGAGGCACTCCAAGGCTGTTTTCCAATACAGTATGTATTCTTATGCCTCCTTCTGTTCAACATCAAAAGCCACTATCAAACTTCAATTCCAAAAGAAAGTACAAAGAATGCCAAACATTTCCTGGATGTGTTATTCGTATTAATGATACATCAGATGGTGACTTTGAAGACCCAGATGTTGTTGCGGCACTACGATCACAGAAGCCAGGCTCGTGATTTTAAGCTTGGTTCAATAAATTTTCGGAAGGATTTGGAGAATTATATTGACTTAAAATTTGTGTGATAAGAAAAGTGTACTATACTGGGGAAATTATACTTTGAGCTAACTTGAAAAAAATGTTTTTTCTCAAATTATATATATGTTTTGGTTTAAATTTTGATTAAATATTAATCAAAAACATTTACTTCTTTAGACAGAAGCCAAAATGTGTTCTTAATGTATATACTGTACATATCATATTTTTGGGGCTTTTTACAACTGAATTTCACAATAATCAAAAGCGAAATTAACTATAAGTATAATTTACACTTAAGATAGCAAAAAAAATTGTGTTAGTCAATGGATTATTTCATTTAGTTTACTATAAATAAAGACAGCTTCAAAAGACATTAATGTTTCTTATGATTTATTTTTCAAGTATGCATGATACTTTCTGTTATGTACTAAAATCCCCACAATCATTTCTGCATTTAGTAAAGATAGCCAGTATGTGTTCTGAACTACAACAGCATTTAAGTGCTTGTCATTTAGCATAGCATTGCGTTTATGCAGCTCATGGGAATTTTAATGTATTTCAGTAATTCACTTAGAGGACATTTTCATTGGCTTTTGTTTGACAAACATTCTGGTGCTGTTTTGAGCTACTCTTTGATGCCCAAATTTGTGTAAAATTCTAATCCATAACCAATAAAAAAACACTGAGCTAAAGCATGCTGTCTGCACATTCCTCAGTGAAAAATCACATTGTTGCATTCAGCCAGAGTTCCTTACGCATCCACCCACTGCTTTTTTTTTTGTTTGTGTCATTGAACAATCTCTGCAGTTATTCCGTTAGCCCTTGATCTGTTGTTATTGCTGTTTTTTACCTCTCGTTTTGTTCCTTCCAGCTTCACCATCCGCTATGGCTGCTGCATAATGTATGAGAGAGCGAGAGAAAGAAAGAGCATAAAGCAGCGGAGAGGTCGCTATGTCGTTCATGAGGGTGCTCTTTCCTTTTTGTTTTCTAGTGTACCGCAGCGCTGCACTTCGGGTCAATAACTCAAGCCTCGGGCCTGGCGCTGCAGGAAGGCCAGCGCACATTACCTCCCTATTACTCCCCCACTTACAATTACCATTAATGACTTTCTCCCGCTGACAAGCGATCTCTCACTCCTTCCGCAGTCTGCTGCACTGTGCTGTGGGGACTGCAGGAAATCCCAGGTTCACCGTGATGGGAAAAAAAGACTGGACCTTTACAGTAACAATTCACTAGTTGGCATACTAGAGTCTCGCCTATTGTAGATGAAAGTAATAATAATGGGGAAATGACTTCCAATGTACCAAGCCAGTGGGTAGTTGAAGCATATCGGGTTGCACTTTATTTTACAGTACATGCACTTACATGTACTTACAGTGTACTTAGCTAAGAAAGTACTGTAATTTAAGGTAACTACAGGGGTTAAGGTTGGGTTTAGGTGTAGGTTCAGGGTTAGTACCTTGTTATTTCCCAGTTTTTGTAATAACATTAACAAGTACATGCGGAACTGGACTGTAAAATGAAGTGCTACTGCATATCCCATCCATGCGTGTCCATTTTTCAAGATACATTTTTGGTTAAAATGTATATGAATGTGTAAGGGAAATGTCAGGGTTTGGGGTTGAGGAGGTGAGGCAAGGACTGAATCACAGAAGAATGAAGGCTTTTATAAAAAAAAAAAAAAAAAAATGCAAACAAAAACTACCCAGCGGGGGAAGACTTGACTTGACTTGACTACAGGAGGAACACACAAGGAGAAATATACTACGTACATACGACGAACCAGCACAGGACTTCTTCTCCTTCTTCTTTTTCTTTCGGAGTTTTATGGCAGTTGGCAAACCAGCTATTTACCATTTACCGCCACCAACTGGACAGGAGTGTGAAGCGTTAACCGAGTGCAGCAACTAATAAACTAATTCTGACAAAAAAAAAAAAAAAAAAAAAAAAAAAAAATATATATATATATATATATATATATATATATATATATTAAACTATATTCTGTTAATCAATCCTGTTTCCCTTAGATACATCATTAAAGCACTGTAAACCCTTGTCTCTTTCTGTGCGTTTTGAAAAATGCTATTAACTGACAATGTATTAATACCTACAATAGCTTAATGTTTCTGTAAAATTGATTGATTTTTGTTATATTCTGTGCAATGAATCAACACATGTTCAACTGTTTCTGATAAATCACATTTATCACAATTCTCAGATTCTCTTTTTCCTATGATAAGCAGTGAGTAATTAAGGCATGTGTGTCCTATTGGAAGCCTAGATATTATGGAATCTTCCTTTCTGCTTCCGTATTTATTTCTCTCAACCCCAACTTTATTTTGAATTCCATACAGATGTCTACCTTTTGTCTCCTTATCCCATTTCTGTTGCCACATCTTGTTTAGAGCAGATTTTATTATTGCTTTAACTTAAGTTTTGCTCAGTGATACATTAATGTCTATTACATTGAGTTTCAGAGATCTCTTTGCCAACTGATCAACCTCCTCATTACCCTCTACCCCCACATGTTCTGGAACCCATAAAAATGAAATTTTTACTCCTATTCTGTATATTCTGTACAGATTTTGTAGTATTTCATACAAGATATCCTGCCTGGATGCTGACTTTCCACTGTTTATACTCATTAAAGCTAAATAGGAGTCTGAGCAAATCACTACACCCATAGGATGAACGTCTTCCACCCATTGAAGTGCCATTAAAATTCCGATCATTTCTGCGGTGTATACTGAAACATGATCTGTAATTCTCTTTTCAATACTATATTTAAAATAGGGAATGTAAACTGCTGCTGCTGTATGTCCAGTGTCTGGATTCTTAGATCCATCCGTGAATATTTTAATACTATTGTAATATTCTTGACTTAGGTGCTGCTTCACAACTATATCTTTTCTTATGATTATTTCCTTTTTTTTTCATCTTATCTTGTAATGTTAGATCTACATCAGGTTTAGGGAAAAGCCATGGAGGTATTGATGGTATTACCACTGTGGGACTAATATTTATATTATTTATTTCTATGTTCTGGGCTTCTTTTTCTACATTCCATCCAAAACTATTTATTTCTCCTTTTCCATACTCCCAGCCTTTTTCTAGGGTCTTTTTCACTGGGTGATTCTCATCGTGTCCCTTTAGTGTACTCCAATATGACATTTTAATTGTAACCTCCTAACATCCAGAGGCATTTCTGCCATTTCTACCTGCATTGCTGGAATAGGAGATGTTCTGAATGCCCCACAATTTACAGGTGGGGCAAATTAATCAATAATCAAGTAACAAGATGGGAGGGGCTAGACTAGGAGAGCACATGGCACAAGGAAACATACATGATGAGCCATGTGCTCACACCAGACATGACTAACACAAGCACATGGCCAGTAAAACAACTCACAAGCCATGTGCTCACACAAAACGAGACATGAACACAGCTAATGAGAACACTCAGAAGCCACGTGTTCACACAAAACATGACAACATGAAAGCACACAGCTAGTGTAAAACACAAACTGCATGCTACACAGCACAAGACAAAACATGACATGAAAGGACAAAACACACAGACAGAAGAGCACACGATGAGCAAATGCTCATTCCATGCGCTCACGACAGAAGACAAACACTCGGAGCATGAATGGTCCGAATCCCGACACCAAACCGATACCAAACATGACATGAGTCCCGGAATCCGAACACCACACTCCGAACATGATACCAGTCACACAGACACAAAAAGGAAATACAGGAGTGTCAGGGCTCTGTCACAAAACCAAGAACAAACTAGACCGAAGTGACAGAACCCTGACAAGAAAGGGCTGTAAAGGGTCACCATTCATTGTTTCACCACTGTTAATCGCCTCATTTGTAAAAGTCCATTTCTGCCTTGTAAGGAAAAAGAAAAATGCTTTGCTATATCATAATTATGACATACAAAAGTTATAATTATGAGAGAAATGTCAGAATTATGACATAAGTTATATTTATGAGATAAAAAGCCAACATTATGACATAATTCTACCGTAGGTTTCACGTTTTATCTTACAATGTTGAATGCTTTTATCTCATAATTATGAGATTTATGTCATAATCATGGCTTTTTGATTATTTTTTCATGATTATGACTTTGAAATATCATAAATATGGCTTCTGTCAAAATATTTACTTTTATGTAATTTTTTCAAATGTAATTTTTTAAAAATGATCTCATGTCATCAGTGCGTTTCATAAGGCTGTACAGAATTGTAGACAGACGTCAGTCACACAGCGCCAAAAATAAACAGCAGCCACCTTTTACAGTTCCTCCTCAGACTCAGATTTATGTGTTTCTATGTCAATACTATTAATGCCAAATTTATCTGCAGCAGTCAGTTGGTCCAAGTAGAGCTCTGTAAGTTGTTTACGTTCATTATCACTGTAATTTTATGCATTGAGACATGAGGTAATTTACCTCCTCTCCATCTCTACTCATAGCAGACTAACGGTTTGAGGGGAGCGCTTAAGCGTTTTTAACCCAATCCGTCAAACTGACGTCATCAGAAAAGGAACGCCATTCCGGACCGGAAGTAACTTTTCACATTTTGATTAAAGATTACCACGGCAAACATTTTTTTTTCTGTGTATTAACGTGCACGGATTAATTGTTCACCACAAGACTAGTAATATGCGCTAACAAAGTAAATAGAGTCAATTTTGATTTCAGGTCAACTTTAAGTCATTGTTATGATTTCAAAGCATGACATTTATGGGAGAAATGCATTTACTGTTTTATTTTAAATTGTACTTTTTTGAGTCCCTCAATTAATTTGAGGTCATAAAAATGGCATGTATAATAATTATAAAATAATTAGCAACTTGATAGTACTTGATAGTAAATCAATAGCTAGTCTTGGAATAAGTCATATTGGCTACTTATGGTGCTTTTATGATGGCCCTGGTCCCCATTAATTTTCATCTTCTGAAAGAGAACAGCAGGGACATTCTTTAAATATTTTCCTTTTGTGTTTCACAGAAGAAAGAAGGATTTGGAGTGACATGAGGTTGAGTAAATGATGAAAACATTCATCATTTAATAACTACCCCTCTACTATTATATTTGATATATTATTTAAAACATAAATAAAAATATAATGCCATGATAGTGAGTACTCCATTAAACATAGTGATTGTGAAATATTGTTTTGCACATCATGTTTGTGTCAGAGTAACAGAGTTCAACATCAGATGCTTGTTTTCACATGCACAGTCCGCATGCATTATGCAGTCTGCACTATTTGAGACAATCCAACGTCAAATCTATAAGCTCACAGTCTTATAGAGTAACAGAGATTCCTCCATGCAGTGTCTTTGGGGAGTTTCTTAATGCTTTTTATCCTTTCAGGGTAAAAGAGGCATCCAGTATGATGTAACCTCTGGAGTTCAACACTGGACAGAGTCTCACCTATTCCAAAGATGCTCCCCAAGGACAAGTGACATGCAAGCAAGAAAGTGCAAATATGGATTACTTTTACTATGACGCTTGAACATTTTGGTTGTGTGGACTTTCAATGGATGGACAACAATAATGAGAGAATATTAAGAAAATCTTCATCTGTGCTCTGAAGTTGAACTAAAGCCTTACAGGTTTGGAATGACATGAGGGTGAATAATGATGACCGAAATTACATTTTTGGGTGAACTATCCCTTTAAGAACATATCGTAACATAACAATAATGTAACAGGCAGATAAACAACCCATGCTCAATGGAAAAACATGCATGTGGCGACATTTCTGAAAAAAAAAGAAAAAAAAAAGACGTTGCTTCTAGCTTGTTTCGCAAACTTTCTAAGTCTAGCTCTAAAAGTGAGTTCAGTTTTATTAGAAACTGATGAACGTGAATATGGCAAAATTTTATTACGTTGGTTGTTGTACGTATCATGGCAGTTCGTAAATGAAACGACTGTTGAGTGAAACTAAAAGTTTAATGCTTGCGTGTTTGAAAATAACATATCACCTACATTGAAACAAACCATCAACCTAACCGATAGTGTTAACAAAAGCAAACATGAGATACAAATTATTTTCTGAAGCAATCATGCATTTTAGTTTGCTTCAACTGCAGTGTTGTACCAGGTGAGTACTGAGCAAGTTTACTACATCAGAAAAGCAAAACATATGGAGCTGGTTAAATTGTATTAGTTTGCAAATATGTGTTTTGAGATCATAATGTGCAAGCAAAGCAAAATGCTTATTTTTTGTCGAAATGAAAAAACATTGTTGGTGTTTTGCTGCCACTTGTGTTCATTTCAGCTGGAAACTGCAGTGAGTTGTATGCATAATTATGTTTTTGGACCTACAAAAATGTATGTAGTGGCCGATTTTCCAAGGAGCCTATCTTGCAAATGTACATTCATGACAATTTAATCAAAAAGAAACACAAAACAAGACACTTGTTTGGCATTTTTTTGCATTGTGACCTACCAGAACAAAGTGTTCAGTTACTTCAATTTGATGGCAGATAAGATAAGAGCATTCTAGGACATGGAGGATATACAAGCGTAGGTCCCGAGGGGCTCTGCATCTTCAGGGGTTAAAACACAGGGCTAAATGATAGATGCTTCTCAGCCCTATATGCTCTCAACATCCACTCATGCCAGCTTAATCCTTTCACTCCTGTCTCTATACAATATTTCACTTTTCATCTCCCTGCAGACCTAACATAGCCTCACACAAACTCTGGTAGAGGACACACTCCACTGCCCATTCACACAGATGGACCGTCCCACCAGAGCACACAAAACCTCCTGCATATAGAAAGCCTTTCCTTCTCACTCTGTACTAGAGTTGCATCCATGAGATTCCAGGTGGTTACTATCTCTGAAATGAAACCATCAAATTAAATAAAATGTTTTTCCAAAATGCATGGACATGCTTGTTACCGTCCGTTAAAGAGCAGCTGGTGTAATGTAGGGGTTCATGTTCAGGGCTGCTAGCCGGAAGGTTGCTGGTTTGATCCCCAAAAGCACTGAGCTTGTATTGAACACTTCACCCTTCCAAAAGAATTGACCTGTAATAAGATAATGGTGACACTGTAAGAATGTTGCAGAAAACAAATGACATTAGCAATAAATAAAGATTAATTGAGACATTCAGAGTGTCCACAACTCTAAGGGCCCTAATTTGGACTTTGCAGTTCTGACCAAATACTGCACAACTGATCTGACCATTAAAAAATACTTTTGTTGCAGTAACCTAAAGTAATCATGTAAAATAATTATAAATTATTATGAATATACTATTTTTATATGATTATTATATTATTTATAATATTGTAAATGCATAAATACATGTAAAATAAATAATCATAAACTATGTATTTAACCCTTAGAATGCATGAACCACAAAAAAAAAAAAAAAAAACTACACAAACACATATTGGTTATTTTTTCAAAAAATAGGTGTCAAATTAATTGAATTATTAAAACAATTGATTAAACGCAAATGTTTTAATATATGAAACGTGTTTATTTGTCCACTTTCATTGGACAAATGTTTTTTTTTTTTTTTTTCGATTGCTAACACACTATAAATGATTCAGATTCAGTCAAACCATTCATTCAGTTCTCAAAACTAAGACCCATTTCTCATACGTTTAACACATTTCACCTGTTTTCATACATATTCCAATTTTCTTAATGATTTCTGCAAAATTCATTTTACACAGGCTCAACCATGTTCTCGTTCATAAAACACACAAAACACATAATAGAATTAACTCAAGCATCACAATTTCAACTCAAATAGCACACATCTGTCCATGAGTAAACATTAAGTACCAAAACTGATGATCAGAATCACAGGATAATATAAACAGGAGCACAGGTGAGTATGTGCTTTAGAAATAGCATCCTAACACTAGTGAGAGAGAGCTGAACGAATCATTTACAGGGTTTTTATACTGCTTACACATACTGTATAATTATAGTACACAGTAACAGTACTTTACATGAGGGAACTTTTACTATTCTATGTACAGTAAACTGTAGCACATTGTACTCTCTCAAACTTGTGATTGTCAAATTTATTTGTATCCAATTATTTTTACACATGCTGTTTTTTTGCAGAACTGAGAGACGACTGCCTAAGGGAGGGAGAGAAAGTCTTTTGTCAGAAGATCGAGAAACTGATATACTGTAATGACATTTGGCCAAAAAGTGCAGTGGAGGCTAAATTTATTTATTTATTTGTAATGGACAGTATTCTGTATTGTGTTGCATACCGAGAGGAAGAGAGAGGAGGAAGAGCAAGGTTTGGAGAGTGTTGTCAATTCTGGATCCAGCACACCAGAGGGTTTTTTCCCATTTGCCTGGCAAGAGACAGCATTGCCTGTGATGTGGACAAAGTCCTCAGGCCGGACTCAACATGAAAACATGATGCTGAGGCAGAATGAATCTCCCATTTACCTTGCTTTTGCAGTTACACAACTTTTTTGAGTGTACTGTAACATACTTTTCATTTAGAGTTTTCTTTGACCTTTTGGGCTTTCGCATTTTGTCCACTGTATTTGTACACTATACAGAGGCTGAATACAATATTACAGAACAATATTCAACAATACTTACATACAGTACACAATATATTCACCTCAGTTGTGGTAATTATACTTTTTAATGTAATTGCAAAAGTTGTTTACTTATTGTATTACTATATATATATATATATATATATATATATATATATATTTTTTTTTTTTTATTTTTTTTTTTTTTTTCCTTAACTGCATGCTTTGAATGCTGTTTTATCCATCAGTTTATATTTACAAAATAAACAGAAATGTGAGGGTCAAAAATGTATTTTTTACTAAAAACATTGAGTTTGGATTTCTAAGTGATCAAATTAGGTATAACACTATACACAGAAATGCATGGGGGTAAAATAATTTATTTATTTCTGAAAACATTGAGTATTGATTTCTAAGTGATAAAGTTAAGCATAAGTGTTTTCACACATGGTCATTGGTTGTAGGTCATTGGGAAATAATTGTGGCATTTACAGTAAATAGAAGTGTTATTTAAATGAAACATAATAGCTGTTAGTTTTGAATGATGTGTCTAATGTAGAGAACTGTTTAGCATTTTGCTAAAAGTTAGTTTTACATTTGCAAACTGAGTGTAAAGCAGATAATGTGCTTGCAGTTTTGCAGACTTGGTCTGAAGGTGCAAGAAGATGAAGAACATGAGTGGCTTCAATTATGAATTTTAGCATGTAATAAGCAATTTTTTTTAAACAAAACTGTAATTTAATGAAGAAGAAATAAGAGAATCTGTAACATTTCACTGTTACTGATTTATTGTGCAGCTCAAAGTATTCTGGGTAAAATCTCTCTACAATCTGTTCTGAAACATCAACACAGTTTCACTGATGATCCAGAATGAACCCAAAACCCAGGATAGAGCGTCTGAGTGAATGTGGTCTGGACTGTGTGGATGAGGCTCATTGTGT